>NC_059105.1:119555663-120233163 GCF_020740685.1 Jaculus jaculus
GATGCTTTACAGTGCTGTAAGTACACTAACAGACTATTCTGGTCAGAGTTGAAAGACCTGAATGCAGTAAGAACTATAGACTGTGAGGTTTGGCTTATGAGGGTGAGAAAGCACTGTGCCTGGACTGGGCTAGCAGTTTGTGTGGGAAGCTTGCTGTTAAGCCTGGGTCCTGAGAAGCTGTGCAAGGCTGCTTTGTGTAGAAATGAACTGGTGTGAGCAGAAGGATATGGCACAGAAAAAATGCAATCTTTAGGCCTAAATTGCTGCCCATTCACCTGTAAATTGTTTGAGAGATTACAACCTTTCAGATTGGGCCAGCTGACCTGCACTGAGGCAACAGGAGGAATGTAGACTCTTTTGAAGGGTTCTCAATGCTCAAGGAGTGTCCTGTTCTTCAAAGTCTGCTTTATTTCCCCCTGGATTAACAAACTGGCAGCCTACCTGGTATTGTGGACTACAAGAAATGTAGGAAAGAGAGGGTCATTACGTTTGCAACACGGTCTTGTGTTTTGGAAATGGCCATGGGCAGTGTGAAGCAGGTTGCTGGAGATCCGATGGAGCCATGAGGATGAACCATGGATTGCAGTGGAGACCCAGTGCAGATGCCAGGACCATGAGATGGCTGCTAAGGAAAGCTGCTGTCCCTATATGAAGCTTTCCAGGACTGTGAGTAGCCTAGCTGAAGGGATGGAATTAGAATGCCAGAGACTTGTTGCTGGTTAGGATTATCAGACTTAGAGACTTTCACTGCTAGTTATTGGACTTGGAGCTACAGAGTTTGTTTGGTATTTACCCTGTTTTAAATCTTGTATTGGTTGAATATTTCTTTGCTATGCCCAATGCCATCTTTCCCAGTGTGAATGTTTATTCTGTGTCATTATGGGGTTTTGGGGGGGATATTTTTGGTATTATGGCTCAGTTCAAAGACCTTAGACTATGGGGATGTATGAACATCATTGGAATTGATAAACACTATGGGGACTCTTAAAGCTGATAAGTGTCCCCCATAAACTTAGGTGTTCTGAATGCTAGGTTCCCAGCTAAAGGAGATTTGGGAATTAACACCTCATGGAGGCAGTGTATTGTTGGGGGCAGGTGTACGGGTATTATAGCCAGTTTCCCTATGCCAGTGCTTGGCACACTCTCCTGTTGCTATGGTCCACCTTATGTTGGCCAGGGGTATTGTCCACCCTCTGCTCATGCCATCAGTTTCCCCTTCCATCATGGAGCTTCCCCTCGAGCCTGTAAGCCAAAATAAACCACTTTTTCCCACAAGCTGCTTTTGGTTGGGTGATTTCTACCAGCAATGAGAACCTGACTGTAACATAAGCAGTTATAAAAAATCTCCCAACTAAAAAAAGACCAGGCCCAGATGGATACACTGGTGAATTTTGCCAAACCATCATGGAAGAACTAACACCAATGCTTCTTAAACTTTTCCACAAAATAGAAAAAGAAGGAATCCTACCAAACTCCCTCTATGATCACACTAGCATCACACTGATACCAAAACCAGGCAAAGATAAAAAAAAAAAAAAAGAAAATTACAGACTAACATCCTTCATGAACATAGATGTAAAAATTCTCAACAAAATATTAGCAAACAGAATACAAGAATATGTCAGAAACATCATTCATCCAGACCAAGTAGGCTTTATCCCAGAGATGCAGGGATAGTTCAACATATACAAACCAATAAATATAATGCAATGAAAACTTTTAAAACATTCAAGTGAAAAATTGCAGAAGACACTAGGAAATGAAAGACACCCCTTGTTCTTGGATCAGAAGAATCAATATTGTGAAAATAGCAATTTTACCAAAAGCAATCTACACATTTAATGAAATCTCCATCAAAATTCCAATGGCATTCTTCATGCAAATAGAAAAAACAATCCAAAAATTCATTTGGAAGCATAAAAAACCTCGAATATCTAAAACAAATTTGAACAACAAAAATAAGGCTGGTGGTATTACCATACCTAATTTTAACCTATGCTACGCAGCCATAGTAACAAAAACAGCATGGTATTGGCACAAAGGCAGATATGTAGATCAGTAGAACAGAATAGAGGACTCAAATGTAAGTCAGGGTAGCTACAGCCAGCGGATCTTTGACAAAAATGCCAAAAATATTCATTGGTGAAAAGACATCCTCTTCAGCAAATGGTGCTGGGAAAACGGGACATGTATTTGTAGAAGGATGAAAACAGATCCTAATCTCTCTCCAAGAGAATTAAGTCCAAGTGGTTCAAAGACCTTCATATCAGATCTGAAACTCCGAACTAGTAGAGGAAAAAGTAGGGGAACCCTTCAATATATTGGTCTTGGCAAGGATTTTCTGAATATAACCCCAATTGCTCAGGCAATAAAACCACAGATTAATCGCTGGGACCTAATGAAATTACAAGCCTTTTGTATGTCAAAAGATACTGTGAATAGAGCAAAGAGGCAACCTACAGAATGGGAGAAAATCATTGCCAGCTATACATATGATAGAGGATTAATATCTAGGATATACAAAGAACT
The DNA here is from genome assembly GCF_020740685.1 of Jaculus jaculus. Lineage (NCBI taxonomy): Eukaryota > Metazoa > Chordata > Mammalia > Rodentia > Dipodidae > Jaculus > Jaculus jaculus. The sequence goes on from NC_059105.1 coordinate 119,558,193, forward strand.
CAAAAAAGTAAATAATAAGAAATCAAACAACCCAATTAAAAAATGGGCTATGGAACTAAATAGAGAGTTCTCAAAAGAAAAAACACAGATGGCATATAAACATCTAAAAAAATGTTTACATCCCTAGTCATCAGGGAAATGCAGATTAAAACTACATTGAGATTCCATCTCACTCCTGTCAGATTGGCTACCATCATGAAAACAAATGAACATAACTGCTGGCAAGGATGTGTAAAAAGAGAAATCCTTTACACTGTTGGTGGGAATGCAATCTGGTCCACCATTGTGGAAATCAGTGTGAATGTTCCTGAGACTGCTAAAAATAGATCTACCATATGACCCAGCTATAGCACTCCTAGGTATATATCCTAAGGACACATCTCATTACCTTAGAGATACTTGCTTAACCATGTTTATTGCTGCTCAATTCACAATAGCTGGGAAATGGAACCAGCCTAGATGTCCCTCAATTGATGAGTGGATAATGAAGATGTGGCACATTTGTACAATAGAGTTCTACTCAGCGGTAAAGAAAAATGAAGCTATGAAATTTGCAGGAAAATGGATGGATAGAAAGGATTATACTAAGTGAGGTAACACAGGCCCAGAAAACCAAATGTCACATATTATCTCTCATATGCAGATCCTAGCTACAGATGATTAGACTTCTGTATGAGTAGGAAGAAAAATCAGTACCAGAGGCTAGTAAGCTAGAAAGGAGATATAAAGTGAATAGAAAGGGAGGGAGGGGACCAAATAGGATGGTATTGTATATATGTATGTAGAAAAACAGATTAATCTAGGTTAAAAGGTTTAAGTAAGGTCAGGGGAAAAGACTGAGTAAGGATAGGTGGAGGGAGGGCTAATCAAAATCTAAAAGCATATAAGTAACTCATATGGAAAACTACTTTTTTGGACAATATAACACTCAGGAGCCATAGATTGTTACTAGAAAATTTTCAGTGCCAGGGATGGGATACCTTCCAGTGAGTTGTTGGTCAGGGAAGTCCCTGATGTCCCCCAGACATTACAGGCCCTTGGTTTTCTGGGAATATCAGATGGTAGGACCCTATTGCTGAAGACTCCACATACTTGGGCTGCAAGGTCACTGAAAAATCCTGCTGGAGCTGAGCTGAAAACTTCCTCCATGTAGACCAGCTGACAGAAAGCTGGAAAAAGCCATGCTGCAAGCAGTTCAATTGGAGAAAGAGAAATCACCAGTGAAGATACCCAACAGTGGACACTGCAAGCCTTATATTTGGCCAGCCAGGCCAAATGAGCCAATGGGTACAATAGTGGCACGTCTGCTATGGGGGAAACCACCACCCTCTAATTTGACTGGAGGCCCACTCCATGGAGGGAATATATCCCTGATACTGAAAACCTACAACAGAGGTAGTCATGAGCCCTAGGAGTGTCTGCTGCTGTCTGGCTAAAAGTATGTACTATGCTCACCAAACTGCCCAGTAAGCACCTCTCTTAATGTTCATACACATATATTAATGCTACTCTCACTTTTGGCTAGAGAACCTTCTCTTTTCAGATGGAACTGACCTTGGGATGACTCAGGAGGCACCATGGTGCTGAGAAGTGACAGAGGAGTGCTCAGCACTGAAATATCTCAATCACACCTTCCATGGCTCAGGGTCCACTGTGGAAGAGGTAGCAGAAAGAATGTAAGAGCCAAAGGAAGGGTAGGACTCCTTACAACATGCTCCTCCAGACACAAAATGGCTGGGACATCCATGACCTCGTAGTACCTGACACTACCTATACAATGCCATCATAATAGGAAGAAAAGATCATGACATCAAAATAAAAGAGACTGATTGAGAGGGTGAGGGGATATGATGGAGAGTGGAGTTTCAAAGGGGAAAGTGGGTGGAGGGAGGGAATTACCAAGGGACATTTTTTATAATTATGGAAGTTGTCAATAAAAAATATTAAAACAAATAAATAGTACTGGAGAAATGGCTTAGTGGTTAAAGCCAGATGCACATGATGGCACATGCGTCTGGAGTTGTTTTGCAGTGGCCAGAGGCCCTGGCACGCCTATTCTCACTCTCTCTCTTTCTCTCTGTAAAAATAAATAAAATAAAAATATTCAAATAAATTCATTATCATAAATAGGTATATGATTAAACTGGGTTTGGTGGCACACATCTTTAATCCCAGCACACAGGAGGCAGAGATAGGAGGATCATGATAAGTTTGAGGCCACCCTGAGACTATATAATGCATTCCAGGTCAGCCTGGGCTAGAGTGAGACTTTACCTGGACAAACAAACAAACAAAAGGTTACATGTATATCAATGCTTTACATATAACAGTTTACTTCTCCTTACAGTATCCCAGCATTAAGGCTCTCCAATGAAACAAAGACAAGGTCGGTGGGTGGATGAATAGATATATAAACTGGTTTATAAGGAATTGGCTCACATGACTGTGGAAAATGACAAGTCTTCTTTCTCCCTCTGTGCTGATGATGAAGCCCTGGACCTTGCAGTCCTAAGCTCTGTCCTCAGTAAACTGGAGATTCAAGAAATTAGATAGGGGCTGGAGAGATGGCTTAGCAGTTAAGCGCTTGCCTGTGAAGCCTAAGGACCCCGGTTCAAGGCTCAATTCCCCAGGACCCACGTTAGCCAGATACACAGGGGGTGCACACATCTGGAGTTCATTTGCAGTGGCTGGAGGCCCTGGAGCACCCATCCTCTCTATCTCTGTCTCTCTCCCTTTTTCTTTCTGTCACTCTCAAATAAATAAATAAATAAATAAATAAATAGAAATTAGATAGGAGCTGGAGGGATGGCTTAGTGGCTAAGATATTTGCCTTCAAAGCCAAAGGACCCCAGTTTGACTCTCCAGGACCCATGTAAGCCAGATCCACAAGGGGACACATGTGTCTGGAGTTTGTCTGCAGTGGCTGCAGGCCCTGGCCTGCCTATTCTCTTTCTCTTTCCCTCATTCTCTGTCAAATAAATAAATAAAATAAAATACTTAAAAAAATTGAAAAAGGAAATTAGATAGTGTCACTCTAGGGCATCTGGGTCCTGGGGAATTGAACCCAGGTCTTTTGGCTTTGCAGGCAAGTGCCTTAACTGATAAGCCATCTCTCCAGCCCCCTGTCTTAAAAAAAAAAAAAAGCTATAAGGGAGGGGAGGGAGGAGAGAGAAGGGCTTTAGGGGATGGTATTGTGTATATGTAAGTAGAGGAACAGATTACAGGGAGTAGAATGGCCTAAGCAAGGACAGGGGAAGAGATTGTGTAAATGAAGGGTGGGGTGGGGTCAATAAAAATTCAAGGTATTATGAATAAGACATATGAAAACCTACTTTTTAAGATAATGACACATCCAGAAGCTATAGATTGTTACTAGAAAATTTTCAGTGTCAGGGATGGGATACCTTCTAGTGAGTTGTTGGCAAGGGAGGTCCCTGTTGCCTTCAAAACATTACAGGCTATTGCCAAGGCCCTTGGTTTCCCTTGAGAAACAGATTGTAAGACCCTATTGCTGAAGACTTCATATGACTGAGCAGCAAAGTCACTGAGAAATCAAGCTGGTGCTGAGCAAAAAACCTTCTCCCTATAGCCCAGCCAACTGAGAGTTGGAAAAAGCTGCACTGTATGCAGCCCTATGGGAGACAGAAGTCATCAGTGGTGAAAACAGTGGACATTGGAAGCCTCAAGTTTGGCCAGATAGGCCAAATTAATGCAATGGTGGCATGTCTGCTCTAGGGGAAACCAATTGCCCTCTTTTTGGACTGGAGGCCCACTCTATGGGAGGAAATACATGCCTTGTACTGAAAACCTAATCAAAAGCCTATGGCAAGGGAGGTCATGAGCCTTAGGGGTATAAAGCCTGCTCTTATCTGGATAAATGCATATATTATTCACACCAAATTGCCCTGAAAGTACTACACTTAATGTTCATATTCATATATTAATACTACTCTCACTAGAGAAACTTCTCTTTTCAGATGCCAATGACCATTGAGAAGACCCAAAAGGCAACATAGTGCTAAGAAGAAGGGATGGAGGAGTGTCCAGCACTGAAACATCTCACACCCTCCAAGGTTCAGGGTCCACTGCAGAAAAGGTGGTGGAAAATATAAGAGCCAAAGGAAGAGCACCACTCCTCACATACAACTGTCCAGACAGAAACTGGCCTTGATATACATGACTTCACAGTGCCTAGCAATACCTGCACAAGACCCTTATAATAACAGAAAAAGATGATGACATCAAATAAGGAGAGAGACCAATGGAGCTGGGCGTGGTAGCGCACACCTTTAATACCAGCACTTGGGAGGCAGAGGTAGAAGGATCACTGTAAATTCGAGGCCACCCTAAGACTACATAGTGAATTTCAGGTTATCCTGGACTTAGAGTGAAACCCTACTTCAAAAAAACAACAAAAAAAAAAACAAAAAAAAAAGAGAGAGAGAGAGAGAGAGACTGAGAAACTAATGGAGAGAGACAGAGGGAGGGAGAGGGGATATGATGGACACCAGAGTTATGAAGGGGAAAGTGGGGGGAGGGGTGTGAAATATGGTTTATTGTTTGTAAGTATAGAAGTTGTCAGTAAATATATATATATATTAAGACTTCGGGTTAAGATGGCTGCATAGATACCACACCAAAGCAGCCTAGGGAGGAAAAAGCCAAAAAAAAAAAAAAAACCTCAGCAAAATATACACCTTTACTAAAAAGTGAGGTGTATAGGAAATTGAAATGGCAGTGGAGAAGTAGGAGAAATCCAGAGCATCCAAAACCCACATGGGCTGGCAGAAGCAGCTCCAGCAGGTCCACTGACCAAGGTGGTGGTGGTGTCAGCGGCAGTGGTGCACAAAAAAACTGCCAGCCTTGGATTGAGCCACAGGAAAAGCCACTTGAGGGGATTTTCCACTCACACCGAAGCTGTCTGCAAATTCAAGAAATGTGAAGGGAGAATGGTAGTAAACAATGGAGGAGCAGATCACAAGGTAGAAGAACACGTGGAACAGGGAGAGAACTAGAGCAGCATCCGCAGCCTCCCCTCCCCCACCGCCAGTGCCCAGTTCCAGCGAACAGAGCAGCAGTCAGGAACCCAGCCACGGCTACTTGAACCAAAAGCAGGATCCAAGCAGGAGCAGAGGCAACTGGGATTACACCAGGGAAGGGTCTCACCTAGTCACAAACTGACTTGGAACCCTCAACAGATCAGAAATCTTAACCTCCTTGTTGTCAGGATTAAGGGTGTGGGTGGGGCACCACACACCCTAAGGGACAGACTGAAGATCTGGTTGTCATAACACCTACTCTTGGATAAATAGTTTGAGGTATTTTTCCTTGAAAGTGTACACTGTTTAGTTGAATTTTAGAATCTGCCTGTATTTTATTCCATTCAGCCTACTTGAATGCTCTCATAGCAGGCAAACCCAACACCTAGGGTCACTTTTGTAGATACTCTGTGTCTTGAGAGACACACCTAACTCCTTAAGCTCCTATCCTGAAATTATATAACATTAGATTGTCTGATACATCTAATAATACCAAGCTAACTAGAAAATCCAATCATTAAATAATCCAGGATGCAAAAATATATACATTATAAACACAAGAAACACCAAAATCAAGACAATATAAATCCACCAAAATGTATTAATGCAGCAGAAATGACCTCCAGTGAGAATGAGGTAGAGGACATGCCTGAGAAAGATTTCAAAAGGATGATTAGAAATATGTTCAAAGAAGTCAAAGAAGAAATCAAAGAAAACACAGGACAACAATTTAATGAAATAAAGAGGTCAATACTAGATATAAATAAGGAAATAGAGATACTAAAGAAAAACCAGTCAGAATTACTAGCAATGAAGAACACAGATAATGAAATAAAAAACTCTGTAGAAAATCTCACCAGTAGAATGGATGAAGGAGAGGACAGAATATCTAAGCTAGAAGACCAGGTGGCAGATCTAATACAGACCAACAAAGAGAAAGACAAAGTTATAGAAAAGTATGAGTGGGAATTTCAAGATATTCAGGACTTGATACTTGATAGAATCCTCCATGCTGAAGAAAAGGAAAAGCGCACATATAAGGAACCTGGAAAAAAACAATCAATACTCAAATACTAGTTAACACAAGAAAGCAAAGGTAGAATCGGAACCACACACACACACAAAAATGGCAAACATAAATACACAGCTTTCAATAATACCTCTTAATATCAACGGCCTCAATGCCCCAACCAAAAGACATAGGTTTGCAAACTGGGTTAAAAGCAGGATCCTACCGTTTGTTGTCTCCAAGAAACTCACCTTTCTACAAAGGATGGACATTATCTTACAGTGAAAGGTCAGAAAATGGTGTTTCAACAAATGGGCCTAGAAAACAAGCAGGGCTTGCTATCCTATCTGAAAAGGTAGACTTCAGTCCAACGTTAGTCAAGAAAGATAAGGAAGGTCACTTTATATTGATTAAGGGCACACTCCAACGGGACATTACAATTCTAAACATATATGCATCTAACATGGGGGCTCCCAAATTCATCAAACAAACACTATTAGAACTAAGGTCACAGATAACACCAAACACAATGGTGGGGGGTGACTTTAACACCCCACTCTCATTAATTGACAGGTCATCCTGGGAAAAAATAAACAGAGAGGCATCTGGACTAAATGAGGTCATAGAAGGAATGGACCTAACAGATATATACAGGACATTTCATCCAAATGCTGCAGAATATACATTCTTTTCAGCAGCATATGGAACATTCTCTAAAATAGACCGTATGTTAGGACACAAAACAAATCTTAACAAATACAGGAAAATTAAAATAATTCCTTGCATTCTATCTGACCACAATGGAATCAAGCTACACATCAACAGCAAGGAAGGCTATAGAGTACACACAAAATAATGGAAATTAAACAACACACTACTAAATGATAAATGGGTCAATGAGGAAATCCAAAAATTTATAGAGCCAAATGATAATGAGAACACAACATACCAAAATCTATGGGACACAATGAAGGCAGTCCTAAGAGGTAAATTTATAGCTTTAAGTGCCTATATTAAGAAATTAGAAAGGTCTCAAGTAAATGACCTAATGCTTTACCTTAAAGCCTTGGAAAAAGAAGAACAAGGCAAACCAAAAATCAGTAGATGGGAAGAAATAATAAAGATCAGAGCAGAATTTAATGAAATAGAAACATAAAAACAATCAAAAGAATCAATGAAACAAGGAGTTGGTTCTTTGAGAGGATAAAAAAGATTGATAAACTCTTAGTAAATCGGACCAAAAGAGAAAAGTGATAAAAATTAATAAAATTAGAGATGAAAAAGGTAACACCACAACAGATTCCAGGAAATTCAAAAAAGCATAGGGACTTACTATAAAAGCATTTACTCCACAAAGTATGAAAATCTGAAAGAAATGGATGATTTCCTTGATTTATATGACCTACCTAAATTAAATCAAATCAAATTAAATTAAATTAAATCAAGATGAGATTAATAACTTAAATAGACCTATAACAAGCATGGAGATCCAAGCAGTTATCAAAAATCTCCCAACTAAAAAAAATCCAGGCCCAGATGGATTCACTGCTGAATTTTACCAGACCTTCAGGGAAGATCTAACACCATTGCTTCTTAAGCTTTTCCATAAAACAGAAAAGGAAGGAATCCTACCAAATTCCTTCTATGAATCCAGCATCACCCTGCTACCAAAACCAGGCAAAGATCCAACAAAAAGGAAAATTACAGACCAATCTCCCTCATGAACACAGATGCAAAAATTCTCAACAAAATATTGGCAAACAGAATACATGAATATATCACAAAGATCGTTCACACTGACCAAGTAGGCTTTATCCCAGAGATGCAGGGATGGTTCAACATACACAAATCGATAAATGTAATACATTATATAAATAGACTGAAGGACAAAAATCATATTATCATCTCATTAGACACAGAGAAAGTGTTTGACAAAATTCAACATCCCTTCATGATAAAAGTCCTACAGAGACTGGGAATAGAAGGAACATATCTCAATATAATAAAGGCTATTTATGACAAGCCAACAGCCAACACATTATTAAATGAGGAAAAACTGGAAGGTTTCCCACTAAAATCAGGAACAAGACAAGGGTGTACACTGTCCCCAATTTATTTAATATAGTACTGGAAGTCTTAGCCATAGCAATAAGGCAGAAGACACACATAAAAGGGATACAAATTGGAAAGGAAGAAATCAAGTTATCATTATTTGCAGGTGACATGATTCTATATATAAAGGACCCTAAAGACTCCACCAGCAAACTGTTAGAGCTGATAAAAACCTACAGCCATGTATCAGGATACAAAATAAATACACAGAAATCAATAGCATTCCTATATGCTAACAACAAACACACAGAGAATGAAATCAGAGAATCACTCCCATTCACAACTGCGTCAAAGAAAATAAAGTACCTTGAAATAAACCTAACCAAGGAAGTAAAGGATCTCTACAATGAAAACTATAAAACACTCAAGTGAGAAATTGCAGTAGACACACTAGGAAATGGGAAAACATCCCTCATTCCTGGATTGGAAGAATGAATATTGTTAAAATGGCAATCTTACCAAAAGCAATCTACACATTTACTGCAATCCCCATCAAAATTCCAAAGGCATTCTTCAAGGAAATAGAAAAAAAAAGACAATCCAAATATTCATTTGGAATCACAAAAAACCTTGAATATCTAAAATAATACTGAGCAACAAAAATAAGGTGGGAGATATCACCATACCTGATTTTAACCTATACTACAGAGCCATAGTAACAAAAACAGCCTGTTACTGGCACAAAACAGATATGTAGGTCAATGGAACAGAATAGAGGACCCAGATATAAGTCCAGGTAGCTATAGCCACCTGATATCCAAAAAATATGCCAAAAGTACTCATTGGAGAAAAGACAGCCTCTTCAGCAAATGGTGCTGGGAAAACTGGATATGTATCTGTAGAAGGATGAAAATAGATTCTTCTTTCTCTCCATACACAAGAATTAAATCTAAATGGACTAAAGACCTTAACATCAGACCTCAAACTCTGAAATTGCTAGAGGAAAAAGTAGGGGAAACCCATCAACATATTGGTCTTGGCAAAGACTTTCTGAATACAACCCCAATTGCTCAGGCAATAAACTCACAGATTAACCACTGGGACCTCATGAAATTACAAAGATTTTGTACTGCAAAAGATATTGTGAATAAAGCAAAGTGGCAACCTACAAAATGGGAAAAAATCTTTACCAGCTATATATCAATATTATGATAAGAGGATTAATATGTAGGATATACAAAGGACTCAAAAAGTTAAATAATAAGAAATCAAACAAGCCAATCAAAAATTAGCTATGGAGCTATAGAGTTCTCAAAAGAAGAAATACAAATGGCAGATAAGCATCTAAAAAAATGTTCTACGTCACTAGTCACCAGGGAAATGCAGATTAAAATTACATTGAGATTCTATCTCACACCTGTCAGATGGGCTACCATCATGAAAACAAATGATCATAAATGTTGGTGGGGATGTGGAAAAAGAAGAACCCTTCTACACTGCTGGTGGGAATGCAATCTGGTCCAGCAATTGTGGAAATCAGTGTGGAGGGTCCTAAGACAGCTAAACATTGATCTACCATATGACCCAGGCATAGTACTCCTAGGCATATATCCTAAGGACTCATGCAATTTCCTTAGTACATGCTCAAACATGTTTATTGCCGCTCAATTCACTAATAGCTGGGAAATGGAACCAGCCTAGATGTCCCTCAGCTGATGAGTGGATAATGAAGATGTGGCACATATATACAATGGAGTTTGACTTAGTGGTAAAGAAAAATGAAGTTATGAAATTTGCAGGAAAATGGATGGATCTGGAAAGAATTATACTAAGTGAGGTAACCCAGGCCCAGAAAGCCAAGCGCCACATGTTCTCCCTCATATGTGGATCCTAGCTACAGATGATTGGGCTTCTGTGTGAGAAGGAAAAAAACTCAGTAGCAGAGACCAGTAAGATAAAAATGAGATATAAAGGGAAGAGAAAGGAAGGGAGGAGGGTACTTAGTAGGCTGGTATTGTATATATGTAAGTAGATTAATAGATCAACAGGGGTGAAAAGGCCCAAAGTGAGGTCAGGGGAAGAGATTGAGTAAAGGAAAGGTGGAGGGAGGGCTAATCAAAATCTAAGAGGATGCAAATAAATCATATGGAATCCTCCGGTTTTGGGCAATGGAACACTCACGAGCCACAGATCATTGTTAGAAAATTTTCAGTGCCAGGGATGGGATACCTCCAGTGAGCTGTTGGCCGGGGAGGTCCCTGATGCCGCCAAAACATTATAGGCCATTGCCAAGGCCCTTGATTTCCTACCAGGAATTGATGGTAAGACCCTATTGCTGAAGACTCCACATACTTGGGCTGCAAGGTCACTGAGAAATCCTGCTGGAACTGAGCTGATGACCTCTTTCATTAGCAACCATAAAAGCCAGAAAAAAGCATGTAATAAAATATTTTAAGCCCTGGGGATAAACAACTTCCAAACAAGAGTGCTATGCCCAGTAAAATTATCTTTCGAAATTATTGAGCAAATAAGGATTTCCAAGACATACAAATTAAGGGAATTCATAACAATAAAACCACTACTACACAACATTCTTTTTTTAAAAAAAATTATTTATTTATTTGAGAGCAATAGATAGACGCGGGGGGGGGGGAGGAGAATGGGCACACCAGGGCCTACAGCCACAGATGCATGTGCCACCTTGTGCATCTGGCTTACGTGGGTTCTGGGGAATTGAGCCTTGAACCAGGGTCCTTAGGCTTCATAGGCAAGCGCTTTACCGCTAAGCCATCTCTCCAGCCCTACACAACATTCTTAAAGGAATTATATATAGGGTAGAAGAAGAAAAGCAGTCTCTTCCACAGGAACATGTGTAGGAACACTCACCAAAAAAGGAACAGAGGAAAAAAGAAGACCTGGAAATGAATCAATCATGTTCAAAACAGCAATCCAGCAAAACTAAGGGGAGACAATAAAGAAAGACCAATAACCAGCCAACCAGAGAATCATCTAAAAAATAATAGGAAAGGCCATTTCATTAAACTAAAACGCAAATGGCCTCAAGCCGCAAAACGATACACATTAGCTGATTGGATTAAAAACAAGATCCAAGGCCAGGCATGGTGGCACACGTCTTTAATCCCAGTACTTGGGAAGCAGAGGTAGGAGGATTGCTGTGAGTTTGAGACCATCCTGAGATGACACAGTGAATTCCAGGTCAGCCTGAGCTAGAGTGAGACCCTACTTCGAAAGACAAACAAGACAAAACAAGATCCAGCTGGGTATAGTGGCACATGCCTTTAATCCTAAGCACTCTGGAGGCTGAGGTAGGAGTGTCATGTGTTCCAGGTCAGCCTGGGCTAGAGTGAGACATTACCTCAAAAAAAGAAAACATATATTGGAAAAAAAAATCCTATAAAGGGCTGCAGTGATGGATTAGCAGTTAAAGGTGCTTGCCTGCAAAGCCTGGCAATCTGGATTTGATTCCCCAGTATCCATATAAAGCCAGATGCACAAAGGACACATACATATAGAGTTTGTTTGTAATGGCTAGAGGCCCTGTTGAGCCTATTGTATTTGTCTTTCTCTCTTTTCTCTCTTTCTCTGTCTGACTGCCAATGAAACAAGATCCAGGCTGGAGAGATGTATCAGCTGTTAAGGCGCTTGCCTATGAAGCCTAAGGACCCATGTTCTACTCTCCAGAACCCACGATGGCCAGACCCACAAAGGTGAGGCAAGCACAAGGTCGCACATGCCCACTAGGTGGCATAAGCATCTGGAGTTAGAATGAGTGGCTGAGACCCTGGCATGCCAATTCTTTTATCTTTCTTCTCTTTCTAAAAATAAAAATAAAATAACAAGATCCAACTATCTGTTGTCAAGAAATTCACATAGCTAGCTAAGGCATGTATAATACATGTACAAAGGACAGAAAGCAACCTATGCAGTAAATGGAAAAAGAAAACAAACAGGTGTGGCTATTCTTCTATCAAATCAAAGCAACTCAGGAGACAAAGAAGAACACTGCACATCAACAAAGGGAACAATTCATCAAGAAGCTGTATAAGCTGGGCATGGTGGCTCACACCTTTAATCCCAGCACTCAGGAGGCAGAGGTAGGAGAGTCACCATGAGTTCGAGGCCAGCCTGAGACTACATAGTCAATTCCAGGTCAGCCTGGACTACAGCAAAACCCTACCTCCAAAAACAAACAAACAAAAAAGTAACAATTATAAACATTTATGCAATAAATACTGGGGCTCCCGATTTCATAAAACAAATACTAAAATACTGGAAGTTCAGATAGGCCCAGATACAATAATAGTGGAGACTTTCATACCCCATTCGCATTTAATTTGGTCTCCCAAATTAAAAGTCAAAAACAGCTACTTCAGAGTTAAATTACACCACAGACCAGCTGGGTTTAACAGATATCTACAGAACATTCCATCCAAAAGACAGAGAATACATACTCCTCTCAATGACAAATGGAAGCATCTCCAAAATAAACCATATCATTGGCCACAAGCAAGCCTTAACATATTAGATATTTCCTTGTATCCTATCAGATAACAGTGGAATAAAACTAGAAATCAACAGCCAGAGGAACTTTTCAATTATACCAATACTTGAAGACTGAACAATACACTTTGTTTTTCAAGATGGGGTCTTGTTCTAGCTCAGCCTGACCTGGAATTCACTATGTGGTGTCAGGGTGGCCTCAAACTTATGACAATCCTCCTACCTCTGGCCCTCTGAGTGCTGGGATTAAAGGTATGTGCCACCACACTCAGCTTGAACAGAACACTTAAAAAAAAAAAAAGGTCAGGCATGGTGGCTGTGGTGGTCCCCCATAAACTTAGGTGTTCTGAAGGCTAGGTTCCCAGCTAAAGGAAATTTGGGAATTAACATCTCCTGGAGGGAGTGTATTGTTGGGGGTGGGCTTATGGGAGTTATAGCCAGTTTCCACACGCCAATGTTTGGCACACTTGCCTACTGTTATTGTCCACCTGATGTTGATCGGGGGTGATGTCCAAGAAAAATGATGTTCATGCTATCATTTTCCCTGAGATCATGGAGCTTCCCCCTTGAGCCTGTAAGCCAAAATAAACTTCCTTTTTTCCCACAAGCTGCTCTTGGTTGGGTGATTCCTACCAGGAGTACGAACCTGACTGCAATAGTGGCACATGCCTTTAATCCCAGCAGTTGGGAGGCAGAGGTAGAAGGATTGCCAAGAGTTCAAGGCCACCCTGAGACTACATACTGAAAAAAGAAATAAAGAAGATTCCAGACAGTGGAAATGTCTATATACTTGGACTGGCTAAATTAATATATGAAAGTGGCTATATTACCAAACATAATATATACAGATCCAATGCAATTCCTATTAAAGTTTCAGTGACATCCTTCTCAGAACTAGAAAAAACAATCTAAGAATTCATATAGAAACATAAAAGACCATGCATAGCCAAAGCTGCAGGTATTACAATGCCTACCCTAAAATTATACTATAGAACCATAGTGACAGACAGCATGATATTGACACAAAAACCGACAAGTAGAAAGAACAATGGAACAGAATAAAGAAGTCAAAAATAAACTCACACAGCATAGCCACCTAATTTTTGACAAAGGCATCAAAAGTATACATTGGAAAAAAGACAGCCTATTTAAAGGATGGTGCTGGCAAAAATAAATAAACACCTGCAGAAGAATTAAATTTGATCCACATCACTAACCCTACACAAAGATCATTTCAAAATGCATCAAAAATCTTAAATGTAAAACCAGAAATGCTGAAAATACTAGAGGAAAATATAGGTTATAATATACTGGAAGTTACTGGTATAGATAATAACTATCTGATAGAACTCCAATAAAACAGAAAACAGTTCCAAGAATCAACTAATGGGACTACATAAAATTAAAGTTTATTCAGGGCTGGAGAGATGGCTCAGCTGTTAAGGCATTTACCTGCAAAACCTAATGCCCTGGGTTTGATTTCCCAGTACCACTGTAAAGCCAGATGCATCAAGTGACAGATGCACCTGAAGTTTGTTTGCAGAGGCTAGAGGCCCTGGTTCCGCCACACTCACTCACATTCTTTCTCTATTCCCATCTCCATCTTTCTGCTTGCAAATAAGTAAGTTTTTTAAAAAGTTTCTTCACATCAAAGGACACTATCAGCAGTGTGAACAGAGAGCCTACATACTGACAGAAGATCTTTTTCTAGCTTTTTATCTCACAAGGATTGACATCTAGAATATATAAAGAACCACAAAAATTAAACACCAACTCATCCCAAACTGCCAATCAATAAATGGGCTAATAAAATGAACAGATAGTTTAAAAAAATATGTATTTACTTATTTGAGAGCGGAGAGGGAGAAAGAGAGGGAGAATGGGCATGTCAGTGCCTCCAGCCACTACAAACCAACTCTAGATGCATGTGCCACCTTGTGTATCTGGCTTACATGGGTCCTGGGTAATCAAACCTGGGTCTTTAGTCTTCACAGGAAAATCCCTAACCACTAAGCAATCTCTCTAACCCCAGATAATTCTTAAAAGAAGAAACCCAAATGGCCAACAGATATTCTAAAAAATGTTCAACATCGTTAGCCATCATATAAATTATATAAATGCAAATTAATGTGAGGGAAATATCTCAGTGGATAAATCACTTGCCATGCAACTCAGAGTAACTGAGTTCAAATCCCTACAGTTATTTCCCCCTCCCTCCTACCCATAAAAGCTGGAAAATGTAGCAGGGTTCTGTAACCCCAGTGTACCTGCAGAAATGAGATAAAGGGCTAATCTGAAGTTTTCTTCTGACCTCTACGTGCATATCTGCATGCAAGTACACACACATACACACACCCCACATAGATGTACTTATATAGATTTTTTTTAAAATGCAAAATATGAAATAGAGAAATAATAAGACTACCCTAGTCAGAATGACTATCATCAAGAAAACTAATGATAACCAAAAGCTAAAAATTGAACTACCATGTGTCTCAACTATATGTTACTCCTAGGCTTACACCCAAAGGACTCTGTATCCTACCAGAGATAACTGCATATCCATGTTCATTGCTGCTGTACTCACAATAGCTAGGATATGGAATCAATCTAGTCGCCCATCAACTGATGAATGGAGCATGAAAATGTGGAACACATATGCAATGTAATTTCCTCAGTTGTGAAGAAAAATGAAATGTGTGGACAAATAGGTGGAAATGGAAAAAATTATACTTAGTGAGATAACCCAAGCCCAGAAAGACAAAAACTAAATGTTCTTGCTCTGATATGCAATTCTGTTAATGTTAATATATTATATATTACATATGTAATATATATTACATATATTATATATATAAACACTCCCCCTTCTATATATACACATACATATATATATATGTGTATATATACATATATACATATATATGTGTATGTATATATGTAAGAGGATGTGATAGCAGGTGTATGTTATTGACCAAGATAGCAGACCATGAGAGGAGATTAAGAGGTGATAAGAGGGCTGGAGAGATAGATGGCTTAACAGTTAAACTGCTTGCCTGAGAAGCCTAAGGACCCATGTTTGACTCTCCAGATCCCACATTAGCCAGACACACAAAGGTGAGGCAAGCACAAGGTTGTACATGTCCACTAGGTGGCGCAAGCATCTGGAGTTCAAATACAGTGGCTGAGGCCCTCTCTCTCTCTAGAAAAAACAAAAATAAAAAAAATTTAAAAGAGGTGATAAGAAAGGGGGAGAGTTAAGCTGGGCATGGTGGTGCATGCCTTTAATCCCAGCACTTGGGAGGCAGAGGTAGGAGGATCGCCATTAGTTCGAGGCCACCCTGAGACTATATAGTGAATTCCATGTCAGCCTGGGCTAGAAGGAGATCCTACTCAGAACCCTCACCCACCAAAAAAAGATTGGGAGGGGGAGAAGACAGAACAAAAGGAAACATGTAGTTTCAAGTGGAAAAGAGGCTAAGGTGGGGAAAGAAAGCAAGGGGGGAGAGAGGAGGTAAAAGAGAAATAAAACAACAAACTTGTTGGAAAAACATCATAATAAAACTGATTTTTATGCTAATAAAAATAATAAATTAGGGGCTGGAGAGATGGCTTAGCAGTTAAGTGCTTGCCTGTGAAGCCTAAGGACCCCGGTTCGAGGCTCGATTTCCCAGGACCCATGTTAGCCAGTTGCACAAGGGGCCACACACGTCTGGAGTTCTTTTGCAGTGGCTGGAAGCCCTGGCGCGCCCATTCTCTCTCTCTACTCCCCCTTTCTCCCTCTTTCTCTCTCTGTCTGTCACTCTCAAATAAATAAATAAAAATAATTAAAATAATAATAATAAATTATTATAAAAGAAAGTTAAATGAGTTGAAAACTACACATACTCTGGGAATAGTGTAGTTACTGTACATAATATGATAACTAGCTATATTACTACAGCAATATAAAGGAATCAGTGTGCCTGTCTAGAAAGGTGAAAAGTGGAAAAAATGCAATTGTAAAAGTAGAGGTAACAGACAGGACTTATCCAGAGAATGTTAGCATTAGAAGAAAACTGAAAACAATATAAAAACTGACTGCTGAACTGGAAGGAAGCAAGAACTGAAAATTTTTATTTCAAAGACTAAAACATGACCTACTGATAAATTCTTCCAGATTGTTATAATTGGGGTCTAAAATATCCCCTATGGGCTCATGATTTTGAACACTTGATCACCAGCTGATAGTACTGTTTTGAGGAGGCCCTAGACTCTTTTTAGTGGAGGCATGGCTGTCCTATGTGAGTCACAGAGGGTGGGTCTTTGAGGGTTATAATCCCATCTGTGTCCAATCTAAACTCTGCTTCCTAACCTGCTGAGACTGTAACAAACAATAATGCAAGCTCCTGGCACCAGGAAAAGAACCCTTGCCACCACCTCCCTCATGATAGATTGTCCCCTATGAACCTTGAGCCAAAATAAATCCTTCCTGCTTGAAGCTGTTCCTATCATGCATTTTGTCACAATGATGAAGTAAAGAAATTAATAAACAAATCTAAGCAAATTCTTTGTTCAGACAAGCTTTATGACTCCACAATCAATAGACAATGCAGGAAAAAAAAAAACCCTAAAACAAGGTAATGTCTAGAGAACCAGGGGTACAGTCAAGGCCTTGTACCTACCTTTGGTTGCTCAACACTCAGAGAGTAGAGGGTAGACCCATAAGAAAGATTTGACTGGAATTTCTCACATGGAAGATGATCAAAATAAAATTACTTTGTAAAGAACAGCAAGTAATATTTTGTACTTTTGTACTTTATGCACCCAGTTTTATTTTTTTGAGGCAGGGTCTCACTCTAGCCCAGGCTGACCTGGAATTCATGGTGGCCTCAAACTTTCAGCGATCTTCCTACCTCTGCCTCCTGAGTGCTGTATCTATTTTGAAAGCCCTGAAAATAAATTTCTCTCCATCATAAAAAAATTGAGGATATACAGCAATAAATCTTTTATTCTGTGAAAAATTAGCTTATATTTTCATAGAATATATATATTATATAAATATATAACATAATTCTATATTTATATGTAATTATATGTAATATATAATATATATTATACTACATATTTATATATAATATATGTGTATATATATGTGCATATATATACACATATATAATAGTGCTATAATGATTAACCAATATATTGTAATAAATGTACATGAAAATCTTACAGGAATAAAAAATAAACTAAACTTGGAACATACAGGCTGGTGAAATAGTTCAGTGATATGATTGCCTAACATGTGTGAGGCCCTGGGTTCAATCCCTAGTACTGAAAAAAAAAATACTATGATAAAAACGTTACTTATAAAAACACTAAATAAAATATTAGAGATCTTTCACTTGAGCACAGTATTTATATAAAACTTTGATTAATGGAAACTTCTTATGTTTATGTCAGCATATCTTGGTAATCATGTTTAAATACCAGTTTCCTTACTCTTTCAAATATTCACTGAATATATTGTTATATATATATATATACATTTTATATATATATATATATATATATATATATATATATACACATTCCCAAGACAACAGATCCTTAAAATGACTTACTCTTCTAATGATCGATCTAGGCCTCGGTCAGGAGATCGATGATGAGCACGTTCTGGTGAATGACATTTTGTATTTGGCTTCACTGAACTCATATGATAAGCATTACTTGAGTAATTCTGGCGGCGAAGTTCTTGGACAGCCCTTTCCCTAAGTAAAATAGTTATGCTTTTAAATTTTATATTCAGTGACATTATTAAAACTTTCATAAAACTATAGCTCATTTCATACTTTAAAAACTAAACATTATAAAATAACTAACCTATCACTGTGTTAAATGTGTGATACATGGGGGCTGGATGGATGGCTTAGCAGTTAAGGCATTTGCCTGTAAAACCAAAGGTCCCAGGTTCGATTCTCCAGGACCCACATAAAGCCAGATGCACAAGGTGGCATATGCATCTGGAGTTCATTTGCAGTGGCTGGAGGCCCTGGTGTGCCCATTCTTTTTCTCTCTCCTTCTTTCTGTCAAATAAATAAATAAAAATAAAATATTTTTTTTTAATGTGTGGTAGGGCTGGAAGGATGGCTTAGCAGTTAAGGCGTTTCTCTACAAAGCCAAAGGACCCATGTTCAATTTCCTAGGTTAGCTAGATGCACAAGGGGGTGCACTCACATGGACTTCACCTCTGCATGTCCAGAGTTTGTTTGCAGTAGTTGGAGGCCCTGGCACGCCCAATCTCTCTCTCTCTCCCCCTCCTTCTCTGATAAATAAATAAATAAATAAATTAATTAATTAATTAATTTTAAAAAAGAGCCTGCCTTTGTCTCTTTAAAAAAAATGTGTGGGGCTGGAAGGATGGCTTAGTGGTTAAGGTGTTTGTTTGCAAAGCCAAAGGACCCAGGTTCAATTCCCCAGGACCCACATTAGCCAGATACACAAGGGGGTGCACACATCTGGAGTTCATTTGCAGAAGCTGGAGGCCCTGGTGTGCCATTCTCTCTCTCTCTCCTCTTCTTTCTCTGTCAAATAAATAAATAAACCAAAATAGCATTTAAAAAAATGTGTGGTGAATGCATGTGATCCAAACAGTAGGGAGACTGAAGCAGGAGGGTAACGAATTTGAGGCCAGAATAAATTACAGTGAAACCCTGTCTTAAAACACACACACACACACACACACACACACACACACACACACACACACACACAATCTACTGTTGCCTAGGAAACAATGTTTTCCAGGCTAAATACCACATAGAGAAAAACTTACCTTTCAAATCGTTCTGTCCCTAGTTGTCTTTTAGTAATGTCTAGATCTGCTTCCAACTGTGTTACAACGTTTCTGAACTGGGCCACATCTCTACTCTGGATAGCCCTGTGTAAACAAACAAACAAACAAACAAACAAAAAAACTCAAGAGTGACAGTTGATTAAACACAAAACATACTACTTATTCCTAAGTATATTAAACAATGTTATTAATTGTTTCTCAGCTGGACCCAAGTCACGCTGTGATTTTTATGGACAAATTCCTTGGCATATTTTAGATGTGTTAAATGTACAAACCAGCCTTCTTGAAAGTACTAAGCAATTCAAGTCCTGTTCAAACAATTAAACCCTTTCCATCTAAGTTTCTCTCTACATAATATGGCATATATGGGACAATGTTACTATATATTATATATTTTACCCACTTATAATAATTTTTATAAAAGTGCTTTCACAAACTTTTCTGAAAAAAAAGTTTATCATATTATATTGTGCAGCTGTAATTACAGCACATACAAGCCAGTCTAAAACAGAGTGTACTTTTTATGGTGGGAGTTTCAGTGATCTTTGCTAAGGCAAATTTCTTCCTACAAGCTTGAAAAGGGTTAGAACCAGCTGAAGGTATCACAATACCCTCAATACCCTAGCTAAAGAGAATGACTGGGTTAGAGCCACAGGGCCTGGCAGCACTGTCAAAGAAAGTGGCTCTGGGTCCTGGGGCCTTGGACAGCCAGGGGCTTCTAGGAGTGGCTGAGTGCTGAGACCATGATCTCTGCCTCTCCAGCTCCCAGGCTCAGATGTGAGGCTAGAGTAGAGCCTGGATGACAAGCGGGCACACATAAAAAGAGGGTATTCCCCCATTAGTTTGTACTAGAAGCGGCCATGTTTAATAAAAGAAACATTCACTATCCAGGCAGATACATATCCACCCAAATTCCCAGCCAGGGAATAAATAAATAATAAAGTGCTGATACTGCTAGGGGGATTTTGTTTTTCTTAGAAAAGGCCAGGATCAATACTCTGAGGCAGTGTTCAGTATTTTGTGAATTTGGTCATTCTTCCAGGTATCCAGTATACTCTTAGATCATAAAGAAATAATGTATGACAAAAGGAAAGACTAGTTAGCAATAAGTAAGACAAGATGGCAATACAAGCTGGTCATAAATATAAAAATTCTTCTGGTTTCAGAGCGCTTGCTTTGTTGCTAGAACAAACACCCTACTATTCAAAACTGTGTTCAAAACCATCAGTAGAGATGGTTAAATGTAAAAATCTTAGACAAGACAAATTAAGACAATGGTATAAATCTTTGGCAAACTACAATACTTCTGATCTTCAGGTTAACTGATGGCAAACTGTGGGAGCTAAACTCTCTAGAATCCAGCCTTTAAATTCTACTAAATTATACAGTATAAGAAATGTAAGAAAGGCTGGGTGTGGTGGCACATGCCTTTAATCCCAGCACTCAAGAGACAGAGGTAAGAAGATTGCTGTGACTTCGAGACCATCCTGAGACTGCATAGCGAAATTCAGGACAGCCTGTGCTAGAGAGAGACCTTGGGCGGGGGGGGGGGGGGAATGTAAGAAATCAACAGGTGTGGTACACACTTTTAGTATCAACTCTTGAGAGACAGAGGTAGGAAGATCACTGTGAGTTGGATGCCAGCCTGAGACCACATAGTAAATTTCCTATTAGCTTGGGCTATTGCGAGACCCTACCTTGAAAAAAAAAAGGAAGAAATATATGACTTTATATTATTATATGATAGTCAACTCACATTTTATTTTCTGCCAAACAAAGGTGTTCTTTCAGAAGCTGAATTTCAGATTCCTTTTCTTGAAGTGCTATTTGAGACTGATATTCTTTGTCTCGATTGGCCACCAACAAAGCTTCTAGGTTCTGCATGGAGATTCTCTCATTTGTCATCTGACTCCTGAGGAGTTCTATTTCAGAACGAGCAGAATCTAACTCATTCTCCATCTGTATAATAGGAAGATAGATAAACTTACTCCCGTCAACTCGCTTAACTGGCTTATTGAAGTTTTTATAGTATGTTATAAGCTGACAACCACTTTCAATTTCTTTTTTTATTTTTTAATGTTTCTATTTATTTATTAGAGACAGAGAGAGAGAAAAAGAGAGAGAGAATGGGTGCACCAAGGCCTCTAGCCACTGCAAATGAACTCCAGACACATGCACCACCATGTGCATCTGGCTTACCTGGCATCTGGATAATCAAACCTGGGTCCTTTGGCTTTGCAAGCAAGCACTAAGCCATCTCTCCAGGCCCCCACTTTCAATTTCTTGATTTGAAATTGTGTCCTCCTTTGCAATAATTACATTTATAACACACAGAAATATAGTGTCTCTTTTCCCATCTCTCTGATCATATCAGAAAATGCACTAATTTAAGTCAAGTCCTATCAACCCTAAACCACAATCAATTTTCATCTCCAGTTTTGTTATTTTGGTACAAATTACCTATTACTCCTGCTTGGTCTTGATTTAGATGAGTTACCTAAATATTTTAGAAAGTTACCATAATACTCCACAGTTAAAAGGAATATAAACAGTAGACATACATCCTTTTTGTTGTAATAAGCCTATAGAAAAATTTCCCTATTGAAAGTTATCTTAAACCTAAGATATATTCTGTAAATCAAACATTTCTTCAAAAGGAAGAATACCAGATTATTATTATTTAAGAAAAATTATTTCTTACATTATAATAAAGGTAATAATATATTATATATGTATTTTAAAGCTAAATATAAGAAGATAAACTTGAGATTCTAATAAAAAGACATAAATAAAAATGAAATTGCTGGATGTGCCTTTAATCCCAGCAATTGGGAGGCAGAAGTAGGAGGATCACAGTGAATTCA
Source organism: Jaculus jaculus (assembly GCF_020740685.1). Lineage (NCBI taxonomy): Eukaryota > Metazoa > Chordata > Mammalia > Rodentia > Dipodidae > Jaculus > Jaculus jaculus. The sequence continues at coordinate 119,580,513 of NC_059105.1, forward strand.
AGGCCAGCCTGAGATTACATCGTGAATTCCAGGTCAGCCTGAGCTAGAATGAGATCCTACCTCAAAAAAAAAAAAAAAAAAAAAAAGAGAGAAATTGTTCAGGGAGGCATAAGTGCCTCAGCAGACTGATAGGAAAAGAACTTTCAAAGCCAGGCACCTTACACAAACAGGTTTAACCACATAAAAATAAATATTTTATTTTTAAAATTCTTTATCATTTTATTTATTTATTAGATGCAGAGGGACAGAGAGGGAGACAGAAAGAAAGAAAGAGATAGAATGTGTGCACCAGGGCCTCTAGCCACTGCAAATAAACAACATGATTTGCATCTGGCTAACGTGGGACCTGGAGAATCGAACCTGAGTCCTTAGGCTTCGCAGGCAAGTGCCTTAACCACTAAGCCATCTTTCCAGCCCCCAAATAAATATTTTAATAGAAAATTTAAACTTAAACTAAAACTTGAAAGAAAATAACTATAAAAGCCTAGTAAATAGTTAAATATATTTACTAAGATAAAGAACATATAAATTGATGAGAAATAAGGACTAATGATATGATCAAAAATTTTACAGAAGAAGAAAAAACTGACCGGTGCTAGTAGTCAAAGAGATATAAATTAAGATAGAAGAAATAGTACAGATTTCCTTACCTTAAAACTACTAACCATGTGATTTGAAAAATTATTTGCTGGGTAGAATGTCTTATGTAAGATTGTAGGATGTTCAGCAACATCCCTGACTTCTACCCACTAGCTGTCACTACCTTCCCCGCTTTGGTCATATCAGACATTGCTAAATGTTTTCCAGGTAAAGACGCTGTCTAATGTATCAAGTTTTCAGGTTTGTTAATGTTGATAAACATTAAAAAGGACAATGACAATCTCATATGCTTTGCTGACAGAGGTACAAAATATAACATCATTTTTATGGCAACAACTTCACTGGAATATAGTTCATATACATATAACTAACTTAGCATTACCCAAGTCTAATATTAGAACTTTTAAAAAATATTTATTTATTTACTTCAGAGAGGGGGGGCAGAGAGAGAGAGAGGTAGAGAGAGAAAAAATGGGCATGTGCAAATGAACTCCAGATGCATGTGCCCCTTGTGCATCTGGCTTACATGGGTCCTAGAAAGTTGAACCAGGATTCTTTGGCTTTGCAGGCAAATGCCTTAACTGCTAAACCATCTCTCCAGTCCAGAACTTTTTCATTAATTAAAAAAGAAAATCATGGGCTGGAGAGATGTCTTAACAGTTAAGTGTTTGGCTGTGAAGTCTATGGACCCCAGTTTGAGGCTCGATTCCCCAGGACCCACGTAAGCCAGATGCACAAGATGGTGCATGCATCTGGAGTTTGTTTGCAGTGGCTGGAGGCCCTGGCACGCCCATTCTCTATCTATCTGCCTCTTTCTCTCTCTGTCACTCTCAAATAATTTTTTTTAAAAAAGAATAAAAACAAAAAAGAAAATCAGCACATACCTTTAATCCCAGCGCTCAGGGGCTGGAATGATGGCTCAGCAGTTAAGGTGCCTATTTGCAAAGCGTTATAGCCCAGGTTCAATTCCTGAGTATCCATGTAAAGCCAGTTGCACAAAGTGTCACATGCATCTGGAGTTTGCACTGGCAAGAGGTCCTAGTACACCTATTCTCTGTTCTCTCTCCTTGTAAATAAGTTAATAGAAATATTTAAAAAAAGAAATTCCATACCCATTAACAGTCACCTGCTCTCCCCTCCCTGGCCCTAAGCAATTTCTAATCTACTTCTGTCTCTATGACTTACCAAATTCTGGATAGTTTACATAAAAATAGCTCATACAATGTATCTCTGGAGTTTTGTGACTTATTTCACCTTAGACTAATGTTTTCAAGAGCCATCAATGTTCTATCATGTATCATTACATTGTTTTTTTTTTTTTTTTTTTTGAGAGAGAGGGAGAGAGAATGGGTGCACCAGTACCTTAAGCTGCTGCACATGAATTCCAGACGCATTTGCCCCCTTGTGTGAGTGGGTGACATTGTGCACTTGTGTCACTGTGCATCTGGCTAACAGGGACCTGGGGATTGGAACAGAGGTTCTTAGGATTCACAGGCAAGTGCCTTAACTGTTAAGCCATCTCTTCAGCCTTTTTAAATTTTTATTTTTATTTGAGAGCAAGAGAGCTTTTTAATGCCCAATAACAGTCTAATCTATCGATATACCACAAATAACCATTTATGATTTAGGGATATTTGAGTTAATATTTTATTTATTTATTTATTTATTTATTTGAGTGAGAGGGAGAGAGAATGGACATTCCAGGGTCTCCAGCCACTGCAAATGAATTCCAGACACATGCACCTTCTTGTGCATCTGGTTTACATGGGTCCTGAGGTCCTTTGGCTTTGCAGACAAACGCCTTAACTGCTCAGCCATCTTCTCCATCCTTGAGTTAATATTTTTGGATATGTGTATGTGGTTTATGTGCATGTGTGTATGAGTGGACACACATATGAGCAGGTGAGAGGTATGTGTGTAGGCCAAAGGTCAACATCAGTGTTGACCTCTCTCCACTTTATTGAGGCACAGTCTCTGTTGATGAGCTTGGTATGTTGACTACCTTACTAACCAGCTTTCCCTGAGAATCCCATGTCTCTATTGCCCATTTTGATATAATTTAATTTAATAGGATTGTTTTATTTCATTTTCCAAGTGTTTATTGTTAATTATAGAAATAAGAAATATAATTAGTTACTATACATTGAACTAGTGTTCTAGAACTCTAATGATCTCATTTATTGGTTTTAATTTTATTTTAGTGGATTTTTTAAAGGAATTTCTATATCCAAGATCATGCTGCCTAAAGAAAGATAGCTTTACTTATTTTTCAATTCGAATGCTTCTTATTTCTTTTTCTTGCCTAATTCACTTGCTGGAACCTCCCATAAAGTAGTTAACTGAAAAGGCATGCAAGGTATTTTTGTTACTTATCTTAGGAGAAAGTATTCAGTCTTCCACCATCAAGTGTTTGCTGTAGGCTTTTCATAGATGCTTTAATTTTTTTAAATTTTTATTTATTTGAGAGAGAGAAAAGGAGAGAATGGGCAGGAGCCAGGGTTTCTAGCTAGTGCAAATGAACTCCAGATGCTTGCACTACCTTGTGCATCTGGCTTACATGACTCCTGGGGAATTGAACCATGGTCCTTTGGCTTTGCAGGCAAGTGCCTTAACCCCTAACCAATCTCTCCAGCCCTTCATAGATGCTTTTAATAAGATTGAGAAAGTTTCTTTCTATAACAGTTTATAGATATTTTCCCCTCTTACACAAGAGTATTGGATTTTGTCAAATAAGTTTTCTTCATCTACTTGCAAAGACAATGCTGCTTTTGGTCTCAACTATTTGATATGTGTCACATTAACTGATTGTTCAGGTGTTAAAACAATCTTGTATTCTTGGAATAAATTCCATTTACTCATAGTGTAAAATTCATTTATGGATTGTTGGCTTTAGCTTTTTTGTTGTTGTTGTTTATTTTTATTAATTTATTTGAGAGTGACAGAGAGAAAGAGGCAGATAGAGAGAATGGTTGCACGCCAGGGCCTCCATTCACTGCAAACGAACTCCAGACGCATGAGACCCCTTGTACATCTGGCTTAACGTGAGTCCTGGGGAATCGAGCCTTGAACGGAGGTCCTTAGGCTTCACAGGCAAGAGCTTAACCACTAAGCCATCTCTCCAGCCCAATTTTAATTTTTTTATTATTTATTTGTGGGGAGGGACACTTGTATGGTGGCACACACCTTTAATCTCAGATGGCACTCAGAAGGCACGGGTAGAAGGATCGCCATGAGTTTGCGGACACCTTGAGACTACATAGTGAATTCCAGGTCAGCCTGGGCTAGAGAGTGACCCCACCTCAAAAAACCAAAACCAAAACCAAACCAAACAAAAAAAGTCTAAAGACTCACAACTAAAGCAATCCAGGCTTCAATTTTCCATTATGGAAGTTTTCAAGTTATTATTTCAAGCTTTTCATTTGTGACAGGCTCATTTAGGCTTCCTGCTTTTCCTTAAGTAGGTCTCAGTAGTTTGTGTTTTACTGGGAATGTTTCTGTTTTTATCTAAGTTAAGTAATTTTTGGCTTTTAATTGTCATACTATTCTCTTCATGGTCTTTTTTTCTATAAGGTTAGTGTGATATGCTTTCTTTTATTCCTGATTTTAAGTAACTAAACTTCTTTTAGTCACTCTTGCTAAAGTTTTGTTAATTTTGTTGATATTCTGAAAGAACAAACTTTTAGTGAATTGTCTGTTGTTTTGATTATTGTTTTCTTTGGACTCAATTTTTATTCTAGTCTTTTAAAATTTCTTTCATTCTTCTTAACTTAGATTTTTAGGTTTAGTTTGTTTCTTTTTTTCCAGTGTCCTAAGAAGCAGAAAGGCAGGTTAATGACTTGAGATCTGCAGAAAAATTCCTAGAACTAAGAAGTGACTTTGGAAAGGTCAGAGGATATAAGATAAATATTTTAAAATTACTTACATTTCTTTTAATTTTATTTATTTATTTTTTAAACAAAATGATTGTATTCTTATGTCCCCTCTTCCCTGCCTCCATTCTACTGAGGGTCCTCCTCAGTGGGGTCATTGGCATTTATTGTGGGGTCCTAAAGGCCTCAGCTAGTCTGGTGGGGGGTGGGGAGAATGGGACATCATGCCTCTGGCTAATCCCATCTACCCTGAGGCTTACAATCTTTCTGCCCCTTCTTCCACAATGTTCCCTGAGCCTTGTCTGGCAAATGAGAGACATGATTTAGTGTTGAGTTCTTTATAGCCTTAGAATCTATGTTTTGATGATGTTTGAGTGACCATAGTATCTGTTGCAATCTCCCTTGAAGTGGTTTTCAGGTTAGCCATGAGAGCAGTACTTGTATTAAAAATTACATATATTTCTACACATTGGCAACAGACAGGAAAATTAAAGCTAGAATACTTAGAAAACACAAAACTGTTATGCAGGTATAAGTCTCATTAAATATGTACAGAATTTGCATATTGAAAACTACACAAAGCAAATAAAGAAATCAAAGATCTAAATAAAACAAATCATGTTCATACATCAGAAGCCTCAATACAGTACATGCCAATTCCTCCCAGAATGATATACATGTTTAATCCAATGCCCATTAAAATCCAAGCAATATTTTAATTTTGTAGGTATAAGCATATTATTCTAAAATTTATATGGAAAGCAAAGAAACTAGAATAGTTAAAAATTTTAAAAGAATAAAGTCGACAGAATTAAATTAAAGATTTACTATCTATCTATAATCAAGACTATGTACTATTAATGGAAAGACAGACATGTATATCAATGTAATAGAACAGAAAGCCAAGGAATTGACCCATACAGTTATGCTCTACTGATTTTTTTTTTCTTGCAAAAGAACAAAATTAACTCAATGACAGAAAGGTAACTTTTGTAGCAAACAGTACTGAGGCAACTGGATACCACTGACAAAAAATGGACTTTGGTGTAAACCTCACATCTTCAGAAATTCGCTTAAAATGGATCATGGGCTGGGTGTGGTGGCACGCGCCTTTAATCCTAGCACTCAGGAGGCAGAGGTAGGAGGATCGCCCACCCTGAGAATTCACAGAGTGAATTCCAGGCCAGCCTAGACTGTAGTGAAACCTTACCTGGGAAAACAAAAAACAAAAAAAGGATCATGGAATTAAATGTGAAAAATAAAATGATAAAACATTTAGTATATTACGAAGAATCTTTGGCCTTTAAAGATTTCCAACAAATTCTTAGAATTAAAACCAAAAACATAACCCACAAACGAAAATAGATGTTAGAATTTATCAAAATTTAAAACTTTTGAATTGAGAAAGACTGTGAAAAGAGGATAAAAGATACCAGCTCCATAGTGAGACAATATTCGAAAGCCACACATCAGACAAAGGCCTAACATTTGAAACACCAACTGTTGGAACATTAGAAAAGTAAACAATGAGAAAATGGACAAAAGCAGAAACAAAAGGATATACAAATGACAACCACATGAAGAAAATTTCAATCTTATTATTCACTAGGAAAAATGCATTTAAGGTTATCCTGGGGAAATGGAGAAAATTGATCACTCATATATTGTTAATGGATGTACAAAATGGTACAGGCACTTGAAGAAACTTGTACTTTTCCATAACAGTAATCATGCAATAGATATATGGCCTAGAATTTGAGATACTGAGCATTTATAGACAACTGAAGACTTACCCACATAGAACTTCTACATAATTGGGTTACATAGTGAAACCCTGCTTCAAAAAGTAAATAAACACACAAAAAAAACTTGCTTACAAATATTTATTGTGGGCTCAGTGGTTAAGGTGCTTGCTTACAGATGTTTATTGTGTATTTGCAACATGCCTATACTAAAAACAACAAGGATAACCTTCAATGTATGAATGGTTAAAATGTTAAACCAACAGCACAGATTGTTACTTGGCGATAAGAAAGAATAAACCATTATACACATAACAACTGGCTACATCTACAGAGATTCATGCAGGATGAGAAAAAGCCAATTCCCAAAGGTTACATAGTCTAGTCTGAGATGCCATCTGTATAGTATTCTCTTAAAATTAATTTTTAGTTAACATATGAAGTAATAGATGTCAATATGACATTTTCATACATATTATATTTGGTTCATCTTTGCTTCCTCACTTTTCCATTCCCCTCCCTAATTCTTGCTGGTTCTTGAAATAAGTTACAGAGGTGAAGAACAGATAATGGTTAACAAGAGTTGAGGAGGGGAGTTGCGAAGGGGAAAGTGAGGGGGGAGGAATTATCATTGTTTATTGTCTATAATTATGGAAGTTGCCAATAAAAAAATAAAAGAGTTGAGGGCTTGGATATAGAAAGGGAGTGTAAGACTACAAAAAAGACAACATAGTACATCCTGAAGGGGAAATTCTCTTGATTTTGCTTGAATCAATGTCACTATTGTGATTATGATAACAGACTATAGCAATGTATTATTTATTATTATTATTATTCTATATCCATTAAATTAGATACAAATCTATTATCTTAAAATCAAGAGTTTAATTTAGACAAAAAGTATTTCAATGTGTCTTCTAGTTATAATGTAGTTAAAGAAATAAAAAACAAATAGGGTAGCCCTTGCATACAAGGGCTGGAGAAATGGTTAGCAGTTGAAGCGCTTATCTGCAAAGCCTAAGGGCCCATGTAATCCAGTTGCACACAGTGGTGCATACATCTGGAATTTATTTGCAATGGCTTGAAGTTCTAGTATGCCCATTCTCTCTCTCCTTCTTTCTCTAATAAATAAACAAATAAAATAGTTTTTAAAAATGCATGCCAAACAGCAAATTTCAAGGCTAGAGAGATTGCTTTGTGGTTAAGGTACTTGCCTAAGGACCCAGGTTCGTTTCCCCAGAACCCATATAAGCCAGATGCATATGGTGGTGTATTCATCTGGAGTTTATTTGCAGTGGCTAGAGGTCCTGGCACACCCATATTCTCCCTCCCTCTTTTTCATATATATATATATATATATATATATATATATATATATATATATATATGTATATAATGTATGTATGCATGCATGTATGTATGTATGTACATACATATATTAATATAAGACAGCTAAATGTCAAGGCTAAATAATGTCAGAAGTATTTTAAAATATTGTTAGAACAGAAAATAAGATACAGAACTTGAAGTAAACCTCTTTAAAATAGTTTTAAAGTTAATATATTATCAAACTATACATAATTCTGCTAAGGGCAATGATTAAAAGCTTTAGGATTATTGGGCTATATCCTACTTGGTCATGGTATGCTATTTTATAAGCTATGGTATTATATATATATTGATTTCATTTTATATCATTTCAGTTATAATAATATAGAAAATTTCCAACTTGAAACATCAAGAAAATTTTTTAATAAAAGGATATGTTGTTTAAAATTATAAAGTAAGTATCTATTCACGAATTACTTTCATCATTAAAAAGGTCTTGCTGAAAAAAAAAATTTAAGCCGGGCGTGGTGGCACATGCCTTTTATCCTAGCACTCGGGAGGCAGAAGTAGGAAGATCACATTGAGTTCTGAGGTCAGACTGAGACTACAGAGTGAATTCCAAGTCAGCCTGGGCTAGAGTGAGACCCTACCTTGGAAGACCAAAAAATAAAATAAGATAATTTAAATAAGAGTAAAGATTTGGGCATAAGCATAATAAAATATTAATAGTAGATTACATAATAAACTAGACACATGATTCTCAAATGCATCACCAACAGTATTTAACAAAATACTTCAATAGGGTTTAATAATAACAATGAAAAGATAAACAAAATTTGCTGATATTTTGATTACACTATTACATATATATATAATTTATTATATATATATGTATCACTTTAAGCCCTGGGTCTAATCTCTTCAGATTGACCCAAATTCTTTCCAAGCATATCACACTAGTCATTAAGAAGTACATACTAGGACTGAAGAGATGGCTTAGCAGTTAAGGTGTTTGTCTGCACAGCCAAAGGACCTCAGTTCAATTCCCCAGGATATATGTAAGCCAGATGCACAAGGTGGCACATGCATCTGGAGTTTGTTTGCAGTGGTTGGAAGCCCTGTAACATCCATTCTCTCTCTCTCTCTCTCTCTCTCCTTCTTTCCCTCTCTCCAATAAATAAATAAAAATAAAAATATTTTTAAAAGGAAGTATATACTAGTCATTCAAGAATCTACACATAACTTTTCCATTCCATATCATTGCCTCTGTGGTTCCTTCTGAGTTCAGGAATACTTCATATAAACTACTCCTCCCTGACACCAGGTAGGCTGTAGAGCCATTTTCTTTAGAAAGCCTACAAAATTTCTTCTTAGTATAACATTCATGCCAAATTATTTTTTCTGCCAATACTGAGAGGTCTTTGAGAGCATAAGCCCATATACTTTGAACGTTGTATTCCCAGTGGCAGACAAAATGCCAGGCACAAAGCAGATATAATCAATGGAATTATAGCTTAAAAGAACCCAGCCAACTATTAAATAAATTTTGCTTAAAAGATCACTAATGTGTAATTTAGCTGAAAAAATCTCAACCACATGGATCTTTGCTGATTGTTATGTCAATGCATTTGATAATAATTCTGACTAAATATAAGTGTAAGCTACATGTTTAAAGGACAATTTTCTGCTATGTTCTGGAATTTTTGGAAGATAGTTGAAATAAGTTAATCTTTTGGATTTTAAAAAGAAAATCTAATAACACAGTAAAAATAAATCTAAAGTTGAAAACATGGCTTGATATAATATTTTATAAAAAATAAAACCCTTTTTCAAAATTGTAAAAATTTTATGGTAATAGTAAAGAAGCTTTTAAAATATGTTACATACCATTTCTATTTCTTGATCTTTAGCAACTAGCTGTCGATTAAGAAGTTCTTTGCTTGAGTCAAGTTTAATACAAAGTTCCCTTGTGGAAGACAAATCTGCAAGGGCAGATACTTTTTCAAATTGGACCTTCTGAAGCTCTTCTTCCATCTTCACAACAGATTTGTGTAAGGTTGAAATCTGGGACTTGTAAGACCGTTCTGCATTTAAGTGCTGCAAGAAAAGATTATTTTATATATATGTAAATATTACTTTTTTAACTAGAAGAAAAATTACAATGTGGACCAAAAAAATGGGGCAAATGGTTTAATACTAATACTCTAAGACAACAGAGAACTTGTCTAGAACTGCCACATCTTCATTATCCAATCATCAGTTTAGGGACATCTAGGCTGGTTTCATTCCCTAGCTATTGTGAATAGAGAAGCAATAAACATGGCTGAGCAAGTATCTCTAAGATAATGAGATTGAGTTCTTAGGATATATGCCTAGGAGTGCTATAGCTGGGTCATATGATAGATCTATTTTTAGCTGTCTCAGGAACCTTCACACTGATTTCCACAATGGCTGGACCTGATTGCATTCCCACCAATAGTGTAGAAAGTTTCTTTTTACACATCCTTGCCAGCAGTTATGTTCATTTGTTTCATGTTCTCTCTCATATGTGGATCCTAGCTACAAAATGATTGGACTTCTATGTGAGTAAGAAGAAAACTCAGTAGCAGAGGCCAGTAAGCTAGAAAGGAGATATAAAGGGAAAAGAAAGGGAGGGCAGGGGCACTGAATAGGATAGTATTGTACATATGTAAATAGAACAGATTCATGATGGTGAAAAGGCCTAAGTGAGGCCAGGGGAAGAGACTGAGTAAGGAACGGTGGAGGGAGGGCAAATCAAGATCTAAGAGGATATAAATAAGTCATATGGAAACCTTTTTTGGACAATGGAACATCCAGGAGCCATAGATTGTTACTAGAAAATTTTCAGTGGGATACCTTCCAGCTAGTTGTTGGCCAGGGAGGTCCCTGATGCCCTCAAAACATTACAGGCCATGGCTGAGGCCCTTGGTTTCCCACTGGGAATAGATGATAAGATCCTATTGCTGAAGACGCCACATACTTGGGCTGCAAGGTCACTGAAAAATCCTGCTGGAGCTGAGCTGAAAACCTCCTTCATGTAGACCAGCTGACAGAAAGCTGGAAAAAGACATGCTGCATGCAGTTCAATGGGAGAGAGAGAGAAATCACCCAACAGTGGACACTTCAAGCCTTAAGTTTGTCCAGCTAGGCCAAATGATACAACGGGTGCAATAGTGGCATGTCTATTATGGGGGAAACCAACCACCCTCTAATTTGACTGGAGGCCTGCTCCATGGGAGGGAATACATCCCCGATACTGGAAACCTACAACAGGGGTAGTCATGAGCCCTAGGGGTGTAATGTCTGCTGATGTCTGGCTAAATGTATATACTATGCTCACCAAACTTCCCAGCAAGCACTTCTCTTAATGTTCATACCCATATATTAATGCTACTCTCACTTTGGCTTACAGAAGCTTCTCTTTTCAGATGGCAGTGACCTTGGGATGACTCAGAAGGCACCATGGGTGCTGAGAAGAAGTGACAGAAGAGTGCTCAGCACTGAAATAGCTCTATCACACCTTCCAAGGCTCAGGGTCCATTGAGGAAGAGGTGGTGGAAAGAATGTAAGAGCCAAAGGAAGGGTAGGACTCCTTACAACACACTCCTTCAGACACAAAAGGGCCGGGATATCCATGACCTCATAGTGCCTGACACTACCTACACAAGATCATCATAATAGTGAGAAAAGATGACATCAAAATAAAAGAGACTGATTGAATGGAGGCAAGGGTATGATGGAGAGTGAAATTTCAAAGGGGAAGATGGGGGAAGGGAGGTAATTACCAAGGATATTGTTTACAATTATGGAAGTTGTCAATAAAACAAAACAAAACAGAAAGGCTGTCTGTTGGGCTTACCTCAAAAAATAAATAAAATAAATACAAAAAATGATAGCCTCTGCAGAGCATCTATTGTTCAATACTTAGTAGCATGTTAGCATCAATCATAGTATCATAACATGGGGACTGATGGGGCTAGCAAGGTGATCAGTGGATAAAGCTCTTGCTGAGTACCTGAGCTCTGATCCCCAGATCCAATGTAAAACCTGGAAGCTATGGTGGGTTTCTGTAATGTCAGAACACCTACAGAAGGAAGTGTGGCAGAAACAGCAGTTCCCAGAAGCATGTGAAGGGAACAAGGGAGCAGGATGTGAACAAGGAGAAACCTTGTCTCAAAAAAATGAGGTGGAAGTTGAGAACAGACTGAAAACTATCCTTTGGCTACCATACACATATTGAGGAATGTGTGTACCTGTATGTGTTCTCTCTCCTCTCTCCCCCTCCCTGCTTCTTTCTTTCTTACTTTCTCTCTCTTTCACATACACACAAGACAAAACAAACAATAAACACACAGACAGATACGCTGATAATTCTTTAAAACCTCTGATGGACAAAGGTTATGGGAAAGTGTAAGTTAGGCACATTCAGTTATGGAAATAAGAGCACATTTTAAAAACTCTAATATGAGATTCAAGTTACATAAATGCTTTCAAATGTTCAAAATAATTTTATTCACCTCATCCCCCCCCCAATAATGCTTATGTAAGTGTGCTGCCACCTACAGAGTATTTGTTTGCTACAATGTGATGAGAACAGAACTGAGGGCAAAAATATTCGTGCTTTTCCAAGTATAAAACACTAAAAATTGTTCCTGACACAAATTGTTTGGCCACAATTCATCACTACCTTCATCCTCTATCTCCTCCTTTCTTCTTCTTTTTTTTTGGTTTTTCGAGGTAGGGTCTCACTCTGGCTCAGGCTGACCTGGAATTCACTATGTAGTCTCAGGGTGGCCTTGAACTCTCGGAGATCCTCCTACCTCTGCCTCCTGAGTGCTGGGATTAAAGGCGTGCGTCACCACGCCCGGCTTCCTCCTTTCTTCTTTACTCTGTTAACCATTCTTCACATTAGCCATCAAGCTATCAATCTATCTACTCACCCATCTTGTTGAGGCACTTTAGGGGTTCAGACATGCAAAAATAAACACAAGAAATGTCTTGGAGCCTGTAGAGGGAGAGCCCTGAGGAGTCCTTCCACCCACTTCTGGGAAGGCCATTCCTGGAGAATTAAGATTTCTGGGAAGATTGCCCGTTCCCAGAAATCCTGACCCCAGACACCTGCCATCAGGACTGGACTCATTAGACCAGCTGCCATTCAGGAGGCTCACATAGAAGACCCCCAATCTGAGTCTTGAGGAAGGCTCCTCAAACTCCTTTTGCCTCCCAAGGCCCAGAAGTCATTACAGAGGAAGCAGTGACATGAATACTGCTCTCATGGCTAGCATGAAAACCAGTTCCAGGGAAAAAGATGACTTGGTTGTTCAAACTTAACAAAAGCAGAGATCTGGAGGCTACAGAGAAAGCAACACTACATTAGATCCCTTGTCCCCAAGGCTCAGGAACATTGTAAAAGAAGGGGCAGACAGATTATAAGAGCCTCAGGATAGGTAGGAATACCCTGAAGTACTGTGTCTATCCCCTCCACGGAGATTGACTAAGGACTCTTGGTCCTCACAGTAAATACCAATAACTCCACCAAGGAAGACACTCAACAGAATTGGGGTCAGAGAGAAGGGTTGTCTAAGAGAACAATCTTTTTATTAAAGAAATCAATAAATAATAAAAAAATTAAAAATATAAATTTAAGAACACAAGTTTACAAAGCTACCAATGTAGCTCAGCAGTACATTTGCCTTGTGTGAAAGACCTGAGATTTGTTCTCAGCACCATAAAATTAGAAAAATAGATGGGTGTGGAGCACACCTTTAATCCCAGCACTCGGGAGGCAAAGGTAGGAGAATCGCCACGACCTCAAGGCCACCCTGAAACCACATAGTGAATTCCAGGTCAGCCTAAGCTAGAGTGTGACCCTGCCTCGAAAAACCAAAAAATAACAATAATAATAATAATTAGAAAAATAAATTTGGGCTGGAGAGATGGTTTAGTAGTTAAGGTGCTAGCTTGTGAAGCATAAGGACTCATATTCAACTCTGTAGGTCCCACATAAGCCAGACACACAGTGATGCAAGTGTGCAACATCACACATGTGCACAAGGGGAAACAGGCATTTGTAGTTTAATTACAGCAGCCATTCTCTCCCTCTCCCTGTCTTTTTTTTTAAATATTTTTTTGTTCATTTTTTATTTATTTATTTGAGAGCGACAGACACAGAGAGAAAGACAGATAGAGAGAGAGAGAGAGAGAATGGGCATGCAAACGAACTCCAGACACGTGCGCCCCCTTGTGCATCTGGCTAACGTGGGACCTGGGGAACCGAGCCTCGAACCGGGGTCCTTAGGCTTCACAGGCAAGCGCTTAACCACTAAGCCATCTCTCCAGCCCCCTCTCCCTGTCTTTTGCATAAAAAGATGTCAGTCTGTTGGGCTTGCCTCAAATATATATATATGCAACTGTGGTAGTTTGAATGGATGCCCCCCAATAGACTCACAGGCTTATTAAAGTTTTTAATTTAGATCTCCAGTCACCTGACTGGAGGAGGAGGTGTCACTGTGGGTGGATCCTAGGGTCCACTTCTAAGACATGTTTGGGGATAGGCCTGGAATTCCAGTCTAAAGCATGCAGAGAATAGTCTGTGTGCTGTCTGGGTTCCCTGCTGTTTGGCTGCTGGTTTTTGCCCTTGCTTTTGGTTGTGGGTTTTCTCGTTTTTACCATTATAGAACTTCCCCTGGATCTGTAAACTTCAATAATTCCTGTTTCTACCATAAACTGTCTGGTTTGGAGGTTCATCCCAGTAAGCTGACTGTGACAAGAATTGATACCAGCTGTAAGATGAATCTGACCATGTGGATTCTGGTCTTTTGGAACTTTTGTTTTGGAGGAATGGGCATGGTCTTGGGACTGGCAACTGAAGATGTGGAGTGGTAAGCCAAGCTTTATGGCCTATTATGGTGAGAGTTTGAAAATGGTAAGTGCAGAGAGAAATATATTTGGAGGCTTTGCTTCTAAACTTTCTAAGGGGAAGGAAATACTGCACAGAACTTTGTTGGAACTGGGCTACTGGCATAAGGGCTGGCTGTGTTCTGCTGCCCATGCCCAGAGAGTTTGTTCAAAGTTAAATCTGTAATGGAATGATGTGCTTGTCTACAGATATGGAACTGAGAGATATAAGACTTAAAACTGAAGAAATTCAAACAAGTTTTATTTTATGATTTATTATTTATTTGAGAGAGAGAGGGAGGCAGATAGAGAATGGGCATGCCAGAGCATTCAGCCACTGCAAACAAACTACAGAAGCATGTTCCACCCTGTGCATTTGGCTTATGCAACCTGGGAAATTGAACCTGGTCCTTCGGCTTTGCAGACAAGGGCCTTAAGCACTAAGCCATCTCTCCAGCCCGTAACTCTTAAAATTTTCAGGTAGAGAGACTACTTTTAGGTTCCTGAAGTTGCTGAGTTCTACTACCTGGGTTCCCTGCTATTTGGCTGTTGGTTTGTGTTTTTCCTTTTAGTGGGGGATTTTCACTTTTTCACCATTATGGAATTTCCCCTGGATCTGTAAGCTTCAATAAAACCCATCCCTACCATAAACTGTGTCTAGTCTGGAGGTTCATCTCAGCAACGTGAAGCTGGCTGTGAAAGAACACAAGTTTACAAAGCTACCATATAGCTCAGCAGTAGAGCATATGCCTTGGGTGCAAAAGGCCTGAGGTTTGTTCCCAGCACCATAAAATTATGTATACAGAGTAAGGATTTATAAAACTTGATTGACACCTCACATTGGCTAATGCTACCTAAACAAGGACCTGCATAATAACAGGGGGAAATTATGACATCAAAATAGAATCAAGGGATGAACAGATGGCTTACTGGTTAAGGTGCTTTTCTGTGAAGCCTAAGAACCCATGTTCGACTTGCAGATCCCATGTAAGACAGATGCACAAGGTGACACATGTGCAAGGTTGTAAATGCACACATGGTAGCACACATGTCTGGAGTTTGATTACAGTGGCTGGAGGCCCTGGCATGCCAATTCTAACCACCCCTCCACCCGTTAAAAAAAGCCAGTCTGTTAGGCTTGCCTCAAAAAAAAAAAAAACAGAATCAAGAGATTAGGTGGAGGATCATGGGACTCTGTGGAGGGTAGATTCAGGAGAAGGTAAAAAGGGGGTGGTAGGAGGATATTATGAACATAGTATATTCTCTATATGTATGGAGGTTGTAAAAAGTTAAAAAAATAAACAGTATTAAGTCTTTATAATTTCAATCTTGTTTTCTCTCTTCCCCTCCCTCCCTTTCTCATGCTGAATTTATATTACAAGCTTTTTAATAAACTCTAATTTTAGCTCAAACAAAAAAGAACTGCCTGGTGTGATGGCGCACACCTTTAATCCCAGCACTTGTGAGGCAGAGGTAGGAGGATCGCCATAATTTCAAGGCCACCCTGAGACTACATAGTGAATTTCAGGTCAGCCTGAGCTAGAGTGAGACCCTATCTCAAAAAAAAAGAAAAAAGCAAAAAAAAGGACTGACACTATTAAGCCTATTCCAACATATACATATTATATATGGTACATATATTATATATGTGTGTGTGTGTGTGTGTGTGTGTGTGTATATATATATATATATATATATATATATATATATATATATATACCCAATACTGTGTACCCTGTTACAAAGTATATCTTAATAAATACCAAAGAATTAGTATGACATAAGCCATATTACTTGATTACAATGTTAAAATAAATAGACAATGATGGGCTGGAGAGATGCCTCAGTGGTTCAAAGTGCATGTTGCACAAGCCTGACCAGAATTTGGACCTCCAGAACTCTGATAAAGCTGGACTAATCATAAACCTATGGTAATGGAAGGCAGAGTCAGGAGAATCCCAAAGTTTGTCCACCAGTGAGTGTGGCATTCCCACTGGCAAACAACAAGAGAAACTGTCCCGGACAATGTGGATGACTGGACCAACAACCTGATGTTGTCCTCGGACCTCCACATGTGTATCATAGCACACACATACCCCCCTACTCCAACATTATACATGTATCAAAATTTTTCAGTCGGAAAGTGTGGGGGGGGAGGGAATTACCATGGGATATCTTTTTATAATCGTGGAAAATGCTAATAAAAATTTAAAAAACATTTCAGTCGGGTGTGGTGGCGCATGCCTTTAATCCCAGCAATCGGGAGGAAGAGGTAGGAGGACTGCTGTGAGTTCAAGGCCACCCTGAGACTCCATTTATGGAGTAAATAATTCAGTCTTAAGTCCTCTATATATTGGAAATTTAAAAAAGAAATTTCAGTAATCAAAAAAATCATGAGTTATAATTGTCTCAGCAGTTAAGGTGTGTAAGCATTAGGGTCTATGGGGGCCCAAAACACCTGAGTTTGAATCTCCAGAATGCACACAAATAGCTGGGTGTAGCCATGAGTACCTGTAACCCTAGTTCCTAAAAGGGAGTAGAGACCAGAGATAGAAGGTACAGGAGTATGTAATTAACAAGGACATGAATAAATCCTAGCTCAATGGAGTATAATGTATGGACACTTATTTTTATAAAAATGTAATCTTATATTTTAGTGAAGAAAGAGTGGTGAACATCCATTTACAAAAAAAAAAAATTATATCTTTACTTCAAACTACACAGAATTAATCCCAAGTGATTAAAGACCTAAATGTAAAGGGCAAAATTTCACATAACTACAATTTTAGGATAACTTTTGTTTGGGGGGGAGGGTTCGAGGTAGGGTTTCACTCTAGCTCAGGCTGACCTGGAATTCACTATGTAATCTCAGGGTGGCCTCAAAAACACAGTGATCCTCCTACCTCTGCCTCCTGAGTGCTGGGATTAAAGGCGTGTGCCACCATGCCCAGCCTAACTTTTCTTTTTTAATTGACATTTTTATCCTTTTTTTGTTTTGCTTTGTTTTGGTTTTTGAGGTAGGGTTTCACTCTAGTTCAAGCTGACCTGGAATTCACTATGCAGTCTCAGGGTGGCCTCGAGTTCATGGTGATCCTCCTACCTCTGCCTCCTGAGTGCTGGGATTAAAGGTGTGTGCCACCACACCTCGCTATTTATACTTTCTGTGAAGTGCAATACGTGCATACAATATGTAACTATCTATGTCATTAACATTTCTATCTCCTTCAGTATTATCATTTCTGTATTAGGACTCTTTAAACTCTTCTAGCTATTCTCTGTTGTAGACCATAGTCACTGCTGCATTAAAGAATATTAGAACTACCCCCCCCCACTAACTATACTTTGGTACCAATTATTATTCACCTTTTCTCTACCCTTTCTCCCCTATTCATCTCAGTAGTTATAGATGAAGTTGTTTTTTTTTTTAAAAAAAAACTTATTTGAGAATGAGAGAGAGAGAGAGAAAGAGAGAACAGGTACACCAAGGCCTACTGCCGCCGAAAAACTCCAAACACATGCACCACTTTGTGCATCTGGCTTTATGTGGATACTAGGGAATCAAACCCAGGCTGTCAGGTTTTGCAAGCAACTGCCTTCAACCACTGAGCCATCTCTCTCCAGCCCTGGAAGTTTTAAGTTTAAAAAAGAAAACGAAAATATTTTTCTGCTTGTAGGATAGTAAGGGTTTCTTAAAGAAAATATAAAAGCATAAACCATATGGGCAAAGATTAATAATAATTCTAAACATACTGGGGTTTAATATGTCTTTATATTGCATATAAAGTAAAAAGCCATAGAGAAAGACAAGATAATTGTGACAGCTTTAAAAAGAATTGTTATGAAAAATATATAGAAAATTCCTTGGGCTGGAGAGACAGCTCAGCAGTTAAAGGTACTTGCTTGTGAAGCCTACTGGCCCAAGTTTTAATTCCTAGCCACCCACATACAGCACCCATGTAAAGCCAGACCCCCAAAATGGCACATGTATCTGATATTTGTTTGCAGTAGCAAGATTACCCTGTGCACCCCCTGTACAAACACCTGCACACACAAATAAATAAAAATAATTTAAAAAATTTTAAAGGGGGCTGATATGGTAGGTCAGAGGTTAAAAGGAACTTGCTTGCAAAGCCTGTTGACCAAAGTTAAATTCTCCAGCATCCATGTAAAACCAGATGCAAAGTAGCACATGTGCATCATGTGCACCTCCTACATACACATACAAATAACCATTTTTGAAAAAGTATAGTGAATCCCTACATATCAATAAAAAAAAAATTGGACTGGAGGGATGGCTTAGAGGTTAAGGCCTTTGCCAAGCCAAAGAACCCAGGTTCGATTCCCCAGAACCAACATTAGCCAGATGCACAAGGAGGCGCATGCATCTGGAGTTCGTTTGCAGTGGCCAGAGGCCCTGGTGTGCCCTTTCTTTCTCTCTGTCTCTCTCTCTCCTTCTTTCTTTGCCAAATAAATAAATAAAAATAATTTTTAAAAAAGAAAAGAAAAAAAAATTAACAGTCCAAATAGAAAAATGTCTGAGGAGTTGGGGAGATGGCTCAGCAATTAAAGGCATTTGCTTGCAAAGCCTGTTGACCTCAGTTTGATTTCCCAGCAATCCATGTAAAGTCAGAGCCCAGGAAAAATTGCAAGGGAAGTGAAGACATGAACACTGCTCTTACTGTTGGCCTGACAACTAGCCCCAGACTGATGATGACAAACATGGTGATCAATCAAAACTATCAAAACAGAAATCTAAAGGCCACGAGAGAGAACTCAACACTAAATCAGATTGCCAACAGGCCTGCCATGGCTCAGGGAACACTGCAGAAGAGGGGGTAGGAAGATTGTAAGAGCCACAGAGTTGGTAGGAATTTCCTGAGGCACAGCTTCCAACTGTACTACAGGAATTGACTGAGGCCTTTAGGATCCCTCAGTGAATACCATAACACCACCAAGGAGGGTTTCTGGGGTAAGGGGAGCTGGGGTGAGGGGATAAAAGAGAATAATCTATTATAATTAATATAAAATAAAAATTAGTATTAAAAAAGAAAGTAAGGAGGCTGGAGAGATGGTTTAGCGGTTAAGTGCAAGCCTAAGGACCCCAGTACCCATGTAAGCCAGATGCACAAGGTGGCACAGTATCTGGAGTTTGTCTGCAGTGGCTGGAATTCCTGGTGCACCCATTCTTTCTCTCTGCCTCTTTCTCTCTCTCTCTGTTGCTAATAAATAAATAAAAATAAACAAATATTTTTTAAAAGAAAGAATTACTCCATAAATAGGCACAATTTTAATCCTTTAAAATAATCAAACATAAAGTTTTGAAAGAAGTCAAAGGAGAAAACCACCTATTAATCAAGGAAAAACAGTGTGGAAGCTCCTGAGACACCCAAAAATAGATTTACCATATGACCCAGCTATAGCACTCCTAGGCATATAGCCTAAGGACTCATTGCACTACCTTAGAGATACTTGCACATCCATGTTTATTGCTTCTTTATTCACAATAGCTATGAAATGGAACCAGCCTAGTTGCCCCTCAACTGATAAGTGGATAATAAAGATGTGGCACATTTATACAATGGAATTCTATTTAGCGGTAAAGAAAAATGAAATTGTGAAATTTTTAGGTAAATGGACGGATCTGGAAAGGATTATACTTATTTTCTTAGTGAGGTAGTAACCCAGGCCCAGGAAGCCAGGCACCATATGTTCTCTCTCATATGTGGATCCTAGCTACAAATATTTGGACTGTATGTGAGTTGAAATAAAACTCAGTAGCAGAGGCCAATAAGCTAGGAAGGGGATATAAGGGAGAGAGGAGGTATTGTATATGTAAGTAGAAGAACAAATTACTAGGGGTGGAAAGACCTAAGTGAGGCCAGGGGAAGAGACTGAGTAAAGGAAAGGTGGGGGAGGGCAAATCAAAATCTAAGCAGGTATGAACAAGTTATATGGAAACCTACTGTTTTGGAAAATGGTGCACCCAGAAGACATAGATTGTTATTAGAAAATTTTCAGTGCCAGGGATGGGATGCCTTCCAGTGAGTTGTTAGCCAGGGAGGTCCCTGATGCTCCCAAAACATTATAGGCCATTGCTAAGGTTCTTGGTTTCCCACCAGGAATAGATGGTAAGACCCTATTGCTGAAGACTGTACATGTCTGTGCTACATGGTCACTGAAAAATCCTGCTGGAGCTGAGTTGAAAACCTCATCCCTGTAGACCAGCTGACAGAAAGCTGGAAAAAGCTATGCTGCATGCAGCTCCATGGGAAAGAGAGAAATCACCAGTGGAGATAAACAACACTAGACACTGCAAACCTTAAGTTTGGCCAGTCAGGCCAAATGAACCAGTGGGTGCAATTGTAGCATGTCTGTTAGGAAAAACAACTGCTCTCTAATTGGACTGGAGGCCTGCTCCACGGTAGCGAATACATGCCTGATACTGAAAACCTATGGTAGGGGAAGTCATAAACCCTAGACATGTAACATCTGCTGGTGTCTGGCTAAATATATATACTATGCTTACCAAACTGCCCAGTAAGCACTTGTCTTAACATTCATACCCATATATTAATGTTACTTTCACTTTTGGTTATAAAAGCTTCTCTTTTCAGATGGCAGTGACCTTGGCATGATTCAAAAGGAACCATAGTGCTGACAAGAAGTGACACAGGAGTGCTCAGCAAGGAAATATCTTTATCACACTTTCCATGACTCAGGGTCAATTGTGGAAGAGGTGGCAGAAAGAATGTAAGAGACATAAAAAGGGTAGGACTCTTTACAATGCCCTCTTCCAAACACAAAATGGCCTGGATATCCATGACCTCACAGTGCCTAGCACTACCTACATAAGATCATCATAATAGGAGGAAAAGATGATGACATCAAAATAAAAGAGACTAATTGAATGGGGGGAGGGGTATGATGGAGAGTGGCATTGCAAAGGGGAAAGTGGTAGGAGTGGAAGAAATTACTATGGTCTATTGTCTATAATTACAGAAGTTGTCAATAAATAAATAAATAAATAAAATCAAGGAAAAACCAATTATATCTGACTTCTCAAAACTACACAAACAAAGCTGGGTGTGGTGGCACACGCCTATATTCCCAGCACATGGGCGGCAGAGGTAGGAAGATCGTCATGAGTTCTAGGTCACCCTGTGAATACAGAGTGAATTCCAGGTCAGCATGTGCTAGAGAGAGACCTACCTCAAAAACAAACAAAAAAAAAACCCACAAAAAACAAAAACAAAACAACTACACAAACAAAAAGAGAATAAAGTGAAATATTAAAGTGCAGAGACACAGAACCTCACACACCTAAGCTATTGTAGTCAGGTTTAAGGTTTACATTGCTGGCAGAAATCACCCGACCAAGAGCAGCTGTGGGAAAATGGTTTATTTGGCTTACAGGCTCGAGGGGAAGCTCCATGATGGCAGGGGAACATGATGGCATGAGCAGAGCGTTGACATCACTTCCTGGCCAACATCAGGGACAACAGGAACAGGAGAGTGTGCCATACACTGGCAGGGGGACATTGGCTATAATATCCATAAGCCCTCCCCCAACAATACACTGCCTCCAAGAGACATGAATTCCCAAATCTCCATCAGCTGGGAACCTAGCATTCGGAACACCTATGTTTATGGGGGACACCTGAATCAAACCACCACATAGGCCCCGCAACATATTCCTTTAAAAGTGAAAAATAGGCTGGGTGTGGTAGCATACATTTTTAATCCACCACTAGGGAGGCTGAAATAGGAGGATTGCTGTGAGTTTGAAGCCAGCCTGGGCTGGAGAGAGACTCTGCCTTGAAAAAAAAAAAGTGAAAAGTAATTCAATGGAAGAGTGATGGAGGAAGGGAGATAAAGGAAGGTAATGGGAAGGTTATGATCAAAATATAGTAAGTATGTATTAAAACTGTCAATAAAAGGTTTTTAAAGAAAAAAAAAGTAGCCCCAACCTCTTGCGGTTGTTAGTAGCAACTTGTTCCACAAAATGCAAAAACTGGCACAAGTATCTGATGTGCCCAGAGGCACACACATGTGCAAATAAATAAGTTTTTTAAAGGGCTGGAGAGATGGCTTAGTAGTTAAAGGACATGCCTGTGAAGCCTAAGGATCCAGGTTCAATTCTCCAGGTCCCATGTAATCCAGATGCACATGGTGGCACATGCATCTGGAGTTCATTTGCAGTAGCTAGAGGCCCTGGCATGCCCATTTTTACTCTCTTCCCCTCTGTCTCTAATAAATGAATAAATAAATAAATAAAAATGATAAATCTAATCTTAAAAAGTGGGGCTAGACGTTAGTTCAAGGCCACCCTGAGACTCCATAGTGAATTCCAGGTCAGCCTGGGCTAGAGTGAGACCCTACTTCGAAAAACCAAAATAAAAAAAAAAAAGAGGGAGCTGGGCGTGGTGGCACATGCCTTTAATCCCAGCACTCGGGAGGCAGAGGTAGGAGGATCGCCAGGAGTTCGAGGCCACCCTGAGACTCCATTGTGAATTCCAGGACAGCCTGGACTAGAGTGAGACCCTACCTCGAAAAAAAAAAGGGGGGGGGGCTGTAGAGAAGGCTTGGCAGTAAGGCACTTGTCTGGAAAGCCAAAGGACCCAGGTTTGACTCCCTATAAGCCACATGCACAAGGTGGTACATGGGTCTGGAATTCCTATGCAGTAGCTAGAGTCCCTGCTCCACCCATTCTCTCTCCCTCTCTCTTCTGCCTCTCTCTCTCTCTCAAATAAAGAAATGAAAATAAATTTAAAAAATTAAACTTTTGAAGCCAGGCATGGTGGTGCACGCCTTTAATAACAAGCACTCAGGAGGCAGAGGTAGGAGAATTGCCGTGAGTTCAAGGCCACCCTGAGACTCCATAGTGAATTCCAGGTCAGCCTGGGCTAGAGTGAGACCTTACCTCGAAAAACCAAAAAAAAAAAAAATTAAACTTTTAAAGAAGAAAAATGTATCCAAGGTTAAGAAAAGTTCATTGAAGAGAAATTGAAAAGTTCATCTACAAGAGATCTTGAGTGGTATAGAAACATGAAACCCTTTAACACCAAGTACCTTATCACTGGCCACATATGGAACTTTAGTACAACCCTCTCTTGGGCTCTGTGCCAAGAATTTCCAGTTTCCTGGTGGTATTCAGCTCGAACTAATGGTTTTACTCCCGCTGAGGGGAAAACCTTACACATCTTAGCCACACTTTGGAAGTAGTTCATTACACAGTTCTGAAATGCCTATTTAAAAATATTTCCAGTGCCAATGGCTAGCACTCATAGGGATCCTGCTAGACAGGAAATTAACCAGTTGGACAAAATGTACACACCTATGCAATAGTGGCACTCAGCTTAGGATGGTAACTAATTCTGTCTGATTGAATAAGAGACCTACCTGCTCAATGGGAAGGAACTCAGCTGGTACTGAGAACCAACTCAAAATCCTATGGAGACAAGAGTCATGTATTCCAGTCAGAAGTTCCCACTTAGTCTTTGATCAAAAGAAAGGCTACACCCACCAAAATCTCTCTTAATTAACCAAGTTTATTCTCTTTAACCCAGCTGCTTTCACTCTCTGTTGGAGAATCTGTCTTCTCTTTTGCAGAAGGCAGTGAAAACTGGGGAGAACCAAAATCCATTAATATGTCAAAAAAAAAAAAAAAAAAGCTGAATCCCCTCATGAAATGAGCCACCTCTTGCAACATCAGCGAGGCTCCAGGTGAATTAGCAAGAGGAATTAGCAAGTTAAGCACAAGTGCTGCTCTCACAGCGAGCAGTGAGCCCAACAACCTGTGCAGGAAGATGGCGAAAGACACTGAGGACACTCAAAATGCATCAAAGTAGAAATCCAAAAGTCGCTGAGAGATCAGCATTAAAACAGATTTATAACACACCACCAAGGCTTAGGGAACGTTGTGAAAGAGGGGGAGGAAAGACTGTAAGAGCCACAGGGTACAAAGGAGTATCCAGAGGAATTCCTCTCCCCCCACCAAACATAACTGACTTCTGCTCTCATAAATCATAACCCATAAACCCATGGTGAATACCAGTAACCCCAATGAGGAGAGTCCTCAGTAGAATAGGGCCAGGGAGGAAAGGAATGGGACTAACACATAATTTGTCGATATAACCAAGTTTCTAATTAATAAAAACAATTTAAAAAATATTTCCAGAACATGCACAAGTTTTACAACAAAGGAGAGGCCCATCAAATAAAGTACACTGCTAACAATATATAGAAGAAAAAATTACTTTTGGTGCACATTGTTGTTTCTGAGTGTTTTTATTTAATTTTTATGGTGTTCAAGGTTATATGTCATTTTATTAAAAGACTTAGTTACATTTATAAAAAAATCCTCAATTTCATTTGTAATTTGAAAAAGCCACAAGAGTGGAAAATTTTTTTATTTCATTTATTTATTTATTTTTGTTTTGTTTACTTTTTTATTTTCACAACTTTTATTAACATTTGAAATTTTAAAAATCTGATAATATTAAATACTTAAATGATAACTCTTATTTTTAGAGAAAAAACAAAATTTTAGAAAGTAATCTGATAAAATGAGTTATAATCACATATATCTTAGAGCTAGTATTTCCTTCCAGACAAAAGCCTAGAGTAATATAGTCAAGAAACATGTAAAAGAAGGTGTGGTGAAAATCTCATTATAGAGAAAAAGGATTTCCTTCAATATGGGGATAATTTTAATAAGGAAATATTTGTGCAATGAATAAAAGATGCTGTTTGCATCAAAATAAATACTTATTAGAATTATAATATTAACCTTAAAAAGCAGAGTTACAAATGAATATCTACTGGTTTTATCACTTAAAAATAATTTTGTAGTGCTGGTGACCAAATCCAAGGTTTCATACATGTTGTGTGCCTATACCACTGAACCACCTCCCTAGCCTTCATCACTGAAAACAAAAAAAAAGGGATGAGGAGATGAGATGGCTCAGTAGGTAAAGGACTTGCTATGCAAGTTTAAGGGCCAGAGTTCAGATCACCAGTATCCACATAAAATGCTTGGTGCTAGGGAGGTAGAAACCAGGGAGACCCTGGCTCACTGAATAGCTTGTCTAGTCAAATGGGTGAATTCTAAGTTTAGTGAAAGCCCCTGCAATCAAGTATGACCAATATTGACCTATGACCTCCACATGCACATGTGCAAACAAGTACACACGCCCACATATATACAAGCACTCATATAAAATTTTTTAACAACATAAAACGAAATTATGCATCATTGTCAGATGGTGGATATGTAGAAAAAGTATAAAACACATGAAAAGTAGTTAGACAACACTAATGTGAAAGTCATATACACTTATTAGGGAATAAAGAAGGGAAAGGATGAGAAATTGTGTCTTCAAACAAATAGAATTCCTGGGTGGAGATATGGCTCAGTGGTTAAGACACTTGTCTGCAAAGCCTAACAATCTAGGTTCAATTCCCTAGTACCCATGCTAGATACACAAAGTGGTGCATGCATCTAGAGTTCATTTGTAGTAGCTAAGGCCCTGGTGTACCCGTTCATTCTCTCTTTCTCTCCTTTCAAAGGAATAAAATACTAAAAATAAAATTAGAACTACTGTATCTGGGGGGTGGGGGATACATGTATGTGCTTTATGTGTACATTTTATTACCTTTTAATTTTCACTTTATGTGAAATAGTTTTCCATTTAAAAATAAATACTAAATATTACTCTGGTTGGGGAGTTATAGATAACAGGTTAAAGAATGGGGGAAATAGGCTAATAGGCTATAATTTACAGTATACTTATGTAGCTTAACTTCTTGTCTGCATATTGAATTTATAGAAAGCCAAATAATTCTTTTAAATATGATACAGGACACATTATAACCTTTTTGCTCCAAACTTACTTGCTCAACCTCTCTGTTAAGGGCATCTACTTTTTCTTTTAACCTGTTACCCTCTGCTTCAGCAGTAATAAGTTCCAATTTGAGGGTATTGTTATCAGCCTCTGATTGGCGGGCCTTATTTTCCCAGTTTTCAGCATCTTCATTGGCTTTTCGGAGTTGTTCCATTATTTGCCGGTTCTCAGATTCCTGAAAAGATCTTGGGTATTATTCTAAAACTTTTAAAATACTTAACATAAGATGCCTATTAAGCATTATTATCCAGGTCACTGGGAAATCACTTGCCACAAGAAATATTTGTAACAACATAACCTTGAAGAAAACCTATCAATGCTTAGTTTAGAAAACTGGTTGTCTTGTTAATAATATAAAACAATGCAGTAGTATCTGCCCCAGTTCAGTTACTGTTATCTACCTCTTAAATTTAAATAATGTCAATTTTTCTCATTTTCAGGACCTGGACTAACATTTTCTTATGTTTCCTTCTATGTAAATGAAATTATTGCTCCCTTCTTTCCCATCCCACATATGTCTGTTGACTGACTCCTTGCTGATCTGGTCTCTGAGCTAACCTTTGGTATCTGAGTATTCTCTTGTTCCTGACCACTTTATTGAATTGTACTGGCTATGAGACGTCTTCATTCTCACATACCTTAAGTATCAATTTCTAATTAATTCTCTTGGTTTAAAATGTTCTGTCTTGTTCTTTCCCTTTTATCCATAGCCCCAGCCTTAACTTTCCTGATCATGGACTGTAATTTCCTTTTGCCTTTACTCTATGAACTTTCCAAAATATTTAGAGGCAAAACACCAAACCTAGAGAGAGCTGTGCATGGTGGTGCACTCAGGAGGCTGAGGTAGGAGAATTGCCATGAGTTCGAGGCCAGCCTGGGTCACAGGATGAGTTCTAGGTCATCTTAGGCTACAGTGAAATCCTGCTTCAAAAAACAACAACAAGGGCTGATGACTTAGCAGTTAAGGCATTTGCCTGCAAAGCCAAAGGATCCCAGTTTGATTCTCCAGGATCCACGTAAGCCAGATGCACAAGATGGCACATCTGGAGTTCACTTGGAGTGGCTGGAGGCCCTGGCATGCCCATTCTCTCCCCCCGTCTCTCTCTACCTCTCTCTCTCAAATAAATTGATAAATAAAATATAAAAAAGAGATAAAAAAACAGTAACAAAAAAATCAAACATATGTTAATACACATACATATATAAGTTATACAGAACCAGATTTTTTATGGCAGTGCTAGGATTTGAACCCAAGGTCTTGCACATATTAGGCAAGTGTTCTACTATTGATCTAATTCCACTGCCCTAGAGAATCAGATTTCTTTAAGTTCTCACAGTTGTAGCATGAGTAGATTGAATGATGTAGGCCCTTCTTTCTACAGAAAGAAGTATAGTTTCTCTATTTCTTTAAAAAAAAAGAAAAAGAAAACAAATAATAGGGGACTGGAGAGATGGCTTAGCAGTTAAGGTGTCTGCCTGCAAAGCTAAAGGACCCAGGTTTGATTCCCCAGGACCCACATAAGCTAGATGCACAAGGTGGCACGTGTCTGGAGTTCATTTGTAGTGGCTGGATGCCCTAGCATGCCAATTCTTTTTTTTTTTTTTTTTTTTCTTGAGGTAGGATTTCACTTATTCCAGGCTGACCTGGAATTCACTATGTAGTCTCAAGATATCCTCGAACTCACAGTAATCCTCCTAACCTCTGCCTCTCCAGTGCTGGGATTAAAGGTGTGTGCCACCATGCCTGGCTAATTCTTTCTTTCTCTCTCTCACTCTGCCTCCTCCCTTCACTCTCAAATAAGTAATAACATGTTTTTTAAAAACAGTAAAAGCTTTAGTTACTTCCTTTCTGTTGATACCACATTTGTCTCTCTGAAATCCTGAGCCTAGTAAAATGACCAAAGTGCAATAAATAACATCTCAAATCAGGTTTGTGTTCTCTCAATTAAAATTTCTTAGTAGGGCTGGAGACATGGCTTCGTGGTTAAGGTGCTTGCCTACAAAGCAAATGGACCCAGGTTCAATTCCCCAG
Organism: Jaculus jaculus; assembly: GCF_020740685.1. Lineage (NCBI taxonomy): Eukaryota > Metazoa > Chordata > Mammalia > Rodentia > Dipodidae > Jaculus > Jaculus jaculus. The sequence continues at coordinate 119,608,906 of NC_059105.1, forward strand.
GACCCATGTAAGCCAGATGCACAAGGGGGTGCACACATTTGCAGTTTGTTTGTAGTACCTGGAGGCCCTGCATTCCCATTATCTTTCTCTCCCTCCTTGTCTATTTCTCTATCTCTCAAATAAAGGAAATTTTAATCCAGTTAATAATGCCACCTTGTGGCCTCCAATGTGAAAAGCTCTATTAACTTGGTAACCTAATGTGAAAGCTCTTTATCAAGTCTGTTAAATATTGTCTTCTAAATTACCGTGTTTCAAGATTCTAATGTTCCAAACCTTCCTGTAGAAATCTGATACAGATTTTCTCTGACTGCACTGAAAATAATAGTTGTGTGTGGAACAGATGCTCAGGAGTACCTGGTACTATATACCTAAATTGTATTTTGCTCACATCACTCTTCCCTATCTTGCATAGTAATCAATGTCTCTATCATTTATTTAGACTGTCTTACAGGTATTGCAGTTAAGTGTCAATACACTGTCTTCCCAATAACACCTTGTACTTCTTCAAGATATAAACCATTTTTATACTAAACTTAATGATGTGACCAGGTAATAATGAAAAAGATGTCCATAAATGTTTCTTCTGTCCTCAACTTCTCCATAGTCTCTGATCATCAAAAAACACCTCAGCATTTTTGTGTGTGTGTGTGTGTGTGTGTGTGTGTGTGTGTCCTCTCATAAAAAAAAAAAAAAATCAGAGCAGTGTAAGCCCTGAAGAAGGCAACTTCATAAAGAAGGTGAAACTGTTCCTTGGAATTCTCCATGGGACCTTTCCTATGTAGGACCCAACACTTCCTCCAACATTCCACCTGCTTCAACGGGGATCCCTTATTACTTTTTGTTTGGTTTTTCAAGGTAGGCTTTCACTGTAGCCCAGGCTGACCTGGAATTCACTATGGAGTCTCTCAGGCTGGCCTTGAACTCATATTCTTCAGTCACCTTTCTAGACATTGGTGACATTTTGCATATAATGACCCATCATTGTCAAAACTAAAATATGATATATACTAAAGAAAGATGAGCCAGGCATGGTGGCGCACGTCTTTAATCCCTGCACTCAGGAGGCAGAGGTAGGAGGATCACTGTGAGTTCGAGACCACCCTGGAAAAAAAAAAGAAAGAGGATTCAACTGTTCTCATGAGTGCAACTGATTAATAAATTAACTCTTGGGAAAGCTTAGATAATGTAAGTAAAGAGAAATATATACATACTTCAGACTTTAATATATTCTTTAGCTTGTTAACCTCCAAATTGGTATCTTGAACCTTTTGTTTTATATCATTAAGTTCATTATGTGTGTCATTCAATTTTTTGGACAATGCCTATAGAAAAAAAGGACAGCTAGATTTGAAATGAAAATTCCCACATGTAAAAACAAAACAAAAATAAAATGTTTACAACATACCTAAATAAAAGTAATACATTTAGCATATAAAACTCATACAAAAATAGTAAGGAAACACAAAACTCAAGAGGAAATGACCAAAGGACTCAGATAATTCACAAAAAGGTTATAAACGTGGATAATTCTTGAATTAAATTTCCCTAATAAAGATATGCTAGTTAAAACAATAAAACACTACTTTTGTCTAACAAATTAAAGATTCAAAACTTCTGTTATGGAAATGCATGAGCATTTCCATGCAATGTTTACTACAAACATAAATTCATAAAAAGCAAATATGGCTAGGCATGGTGGTGCATGCCTTGGAAGGCAGAAGTAGGAGGAATACTTTGAATTGGAGGCTGCCCTGAGACTACATTGTGAATTCCAGGTCAGCCAAGGCTGGAACCATAAAAAAAAAAAAAAAAAAAAAAAAAAAAAAAAAAAAAAGCCAATCTGTGATTCACTATGGGTGTTTTGTCAGGAGGCAATTTTAAATGCTCTTAAACATAAAAATAAGAAAGATATTAATGTGGCTTAAAGTTGAAGATGTGAAAAGGTACATAAGGATTCATTAACTTTGAGATATCAAACATTTCATTTATCATGGGCTTCTTTTGTTGTTGTCTATTTGTTTTTGTTTTGTAGGGTCAAGGCAAGGTCTCACACTAGACTAGGCTGACCTGGAACTCACTCTGTAATCCCAGGCTGGCCTTGAACTCACAGTGATCATCTGACCTTTGCCTCCCCAGTGCTGTGAGTTCAAGGTCACCTATCCTGAGACTCCCCAGTGAATTCTAGGTCAGCCTGGGCTACAGTGAGACCCTACCATGAAAAAACCAAAATAATTATAACAATAATAATGATAATGTTATTAGAAAAAATAATTAGACTGAAATATAGTGGCTTCTAGGTATTTTTGTTTTGTTTTTCAAGGTAGGGTCTTGTTCTAGCCCAAGCTGACCTGGAATTCACTATGTAGTCTCAGGGTGGCCTTGAACTTGTGGCGATCTTCCTACCTCTGCCTCCCAAGTTCTGGGATTAAAGGCATGCACCACCACACCGGACTAGGATAAGTAATTTTTATTTTATTTTTTATTTTTTGCTTATTTTTACTTATTTGAGAGTGACAGAGAGAAAGAGGCAGATACAGGGTGAGAATGGGTGCACCAGGGCCTTCAGCCACTGCAAGCAAATTCCAGACGCATGCACTCCCTTGTACATCTGGCTAATGTGGGTCCTGGGGAATTGAGCCTTGAACTGGGGTCCTTAGGCTTCACAGGCAAGCACTTAACCACTAAGCCATCTCTCCAGCCCAAGGATAAGTAATTTTTTTTAAATTTTTAAAAATTTTTATTAGCATTTTCCATGATTATAAAAAAATATCCCAAGGTAATTCCCTCCCTTCCCCCCCCACTTTCCCCTTTGAAATTCCATTCTCCATCATATTACCTCCCCCAAGGATAAGTAATTTTTAACAAAGGGATTTTTTGAGAAAAGAATAATTATACTAAAAAAATCTAAAAAATGTGGCACTGGTCATACATTTTTAGACATAGTACTATGTAGTCCATCACAAATACAGCCTTTTCTTGAAATTTTATCATTTGTTTGCTTATAGAAACATCCTTCAGTTTGGAAGTACTTTCTAAGGTTTAAAAAAATTCACTATATCCCCATTCCTACTTCTTTAACATTCAACACTATGTCTATAAACTTCATTGTTAAGTTATATGACATAAACTGTTATAAAAGTTTTTTAAAAATCAAGGTTGGGGAGATAGCCCAGTGGATCAAGTACTTGCCATGCAAACATCAGTACTTGAGTTTGGGTCCCCAGAACCCACATTAAAAAAGTTAGGACTCTAGTGGGTGACTATAATCCTCGTGTTCCCATGGTGAGAGGGGAGCCAGGCATAGGAGAATCTCCTAGAAGCCTGTGGGTCAGCTAACCTGGAGAATATAGACTATATGTAACAAGAGAGAGACTGCCTCAACAAGGTGGAACCAGCAGCATCCAAGGTTGTTCTCTGAACGCCATATGTGCACTGCGGAACACAGGCACCTTTGTGCACACACATGCACACTCAAAGATTTTTTAATCCACTGTGAACTTTTCTACAAAAGTAAACAAATGCTGTTGACTTACAACAAATATTTTTCTAGGAGATAAAGATTCTAGGAACAAGTGTACCTGGTTTTCTTGTTTGGCTTTGCCAAACTGTTCTTGGAGATTATCATTCTCATGAGCCAAGATGTCTCTTTCCCTGGCAATTTGACCCAACTCATCATTTGTTTCATCCAATTGCCGACGCATTCTGGAAATATCTTGTTCACACATAATTAGCGCTTCAGTAGACTGTCTATTCCACAAATCAAATAGTACATAACAAGAGACATTTTACTGAAACAGAATAACAAATTCTCACAAGACAGAAGATGGACAGTTAGAATGAAAACATTACAAGGAATCAATAGTGCAAAGACAGCATATTTAGTTTCTCTATGGTACCATCACTTCCAGGTGTAAAAGAAAAAGGATACTAAATATTTATCACAGTCAAATGCACACAAGTGCACATACCATGCATTCTACTGTTTCCTTTCCTCTCAGAACCAGAGAGCCCTGTCTAGGGCTTGGTGGTATTTGGAACTGACTCTCTAATTTGACTATGTTGGACCACTTTTACCATGGAAAGGGCAGCACTTTTGCTTTATTGCACTAGACATTTATTGTGGGCACTGATAAGCCTTTCCTACACATAATGTTATCAGAACCACCAAGGACTTACAGAATGCCTTGTCAATTACCATGGTATTCCACACAGCATTGCTTCTGACCAAACAACTCACTTCACAGCCGAATGGTATAGCAGTGGACTCATGCTCATGGAATTCATCCATCTTATCATGATCCCTACCACCTTGAAGCAGCTGGCTTGACAGAACAGTATAATGGCCTTGTAAAGATGTAGTTATAATACCAACTAGGTGGCAACAGCTTGGAGGGTTGGGACAGGTTCTCCAGAATCAGCATTCAATATATGGTACTGTTACTCCTATAGCCCAAGATTCACAGGGTCTAGGAACCAAGGTGTGGAAATGGAATTGTTCCACTCACCACCAACCTCAGTGGCCCACTAGCAAGTTTTTTGTTGCTTCCTGTTCCCATGACCTTATGCTTTGAAGGCCTGGAAGTCTTGATTCCAGAAAGAGGAGTGTATCTGACAGGAAGTACAACCACTATTCCACTGAACTAGAAGCTAAGACTTCCCCTAGGATACTTTGGGCTCTTGACACCATTGAGTCAATAGCTAAGAGTTATAATGTTAGCAAGGAGTGACTGATCCACATTGCCAGGGATAAATTGGACTGAACCTCCTCAATAGAGGAAAGGAAGAGTAAGTATGTAGTGCAGGTAATATTTTAAAGCATTTCTTAGTGTTATCATGTTTTGTGATTAATATCAATGGGAAACAACCACCACCCAATTCAAACACAATGAATGGCCCAGATCCTTCAGGAATGAAAGTATGGATCACCCCTTTAAGTAAGGAACCAAGAAGTGCTGCAGTGCTTGCTGAGTAGATGGCAAGCTACAGCTACATGACCAGTTACAAAAGTGAGGATTGTAACTGCATTGAATGTTTATTTCCTATTCTGTTAAAAATATGTTTATTTGGGCTGGAGAGATGGCTTAGCAGTTAAGTGCTTGCCCGTGAAGCCCAAGGACCCCCGTTCAAGGCTCAATTCCCAAGACCCACGTTAGCCAGATGCCCAAGGGGGTGCATGCATCTGGAGTTCATTTGCAGTGGCTGGAGGCCCTGGCACGCCCATTCTCTCTCTCCCTCTCTCTGCCTCTTTGTCTGTCCCTTTCAAATAAATAAATAAAAATAAACAAAAAAATTTTTAAAGTGTTAGCCTTTGCAAAAAAAAGAAATGTTTATTTGCTGAGCATGGTGGCACATGCCTTTAATCCCAGCACTAGGGAGGCAGAGGTAGGAGGACTGCTGTGAGTTTGAGGCCACCCTGATACTACATAGTGAATTCCAGGTCAGCCTGGGCTAGAGTGAGACCCTACTTCAAAAAAACAAAAAAAAAGTTTCATACATACACACACACACACACACACACACACACACACACACACAAACACACACACACATACACACACATATAGATATATAGATAGTAGATATCTGTGTTTTATTTCCTCTTCTATACCTTTACCAAATAATATAACATCAATATGGTTCATCAATACTAGCACTTAAGTACTGTAAGTCATGGGTTAATGAAAGAACAAGCATTCTTCAAAAGAAACTTAGTTATCTATTTGGGAGAGGACTTAGTGTGTTTTGGAGTGTACATAGAATAGCTGTATCATATTAGGCAGAATTGTGACTTGTAACTGCCTTCATTTCAAAGGTAAGCATGATCTAAGGACATATGGTTGGGTGTCAAGTTGTCAAATGGCAAACTTGTGATGGTTGATCTTAATTGTCAACAAGTAGACATATCCAGAAATGTCTGTGAGGGTGTTCCAGAGGAGATTAACTGAAGAGGAAAGACCTGTCCTCAAAGTGGGCAGTAGCTTCCAATGGGCTAAGAAAACATCATTGCTTCCTGGATCCTTGCCTTTGTTCCTGAAAGTGTACGTGTATAGCTGCTGCCACGATCCCATTACCATCAGACCCCAGCTTCTTCAGCTTTCAAATATACACCAAACACCACAACTTTCCAGGTAGCTCCATACCTCCAGCATTGGTCTGGACTGATGAAGCATCCAACTTTGTGGACTGAGCAGGTACTGGGTTCTTTGCCCTACCAGTGTGCAGATATCTACTCTTAGAATACCCAGCCTCTACTATATAAACCAACCTAATAAATCCCCTTCATAATACATATAGACTGGCTCTGTTCCTCCAGAAAACTCCGGCTAATATATATCCCAATATCATGTATACCTCCTGTATCATCTCCAGCATTAGCTAAGCTCATGCTTATGGGACATGTCTACAATCAGATCTCATTTTCCTCATGCTTCTGTCATATTTAGTGTTCATCCCCAGATGGAAATCTGTATTCTTCCTAGAGTCCCCCCCCATAAGCACCTTATTTTTTCTGTTCCCCCTACCTCTAAAGTACAATTTACTACCACCTCTTATGACTAAAACTCTCCTTAAATTTTTCTAATTGTTCCTTATTACCTTAAAGGATGAAAACCAAGACTCGTTTATCTGCAGCACATGTCTTTTTGCCAATTTAGCTTCTCCTTCTTTTACTTTCCTTATATTTGAGAGAGCAACAACACTCATTTGTACTTCAAGATGCTCTTGAACATGATCTGTTGCTCTCTGCTATGAATGCCCTTCCTCTTATTTTACTTGGCAAACCCATCTTCTTTTTTTACTTCCCTTACCAGACCTTGGCTTACTTTCAACAGTAGAAAGTTGCCTCCTTATGCAAAGCATTATGGCCCTTGTTTTCACTCTCTTTGAGTCTCATATAGAGTACTTTTTTCCAGTAAGTGCTCAAATAATTGTTAAAATTATTTACCTTGATGCCTGTTCCATCTCAGCAATGATATTCTTCATACCTGAAATGGTCTTTTCCTTGAAAAGAGTAAATATCAAATTAAAAATTATCTGAAACTGTTATTTTTGTTAAAACTGAATGAAAATAAAAAGGAAATTCCCCTCCTTCTTTTGATTTCCATTTGTGACCTATTCTTTTCCATATTTTAAAGCCTATACTTAATGTTAATATACTAGGGAAAAAAACAATACAGTTATAAAAGTAAAATCTATACTTAACTGTACCTGATATAATCACATATTTTGTCAAGAGATTTTTGCAATTATCTAGCAATACAAGACTCCCATAATCACCCTGTTTTTAGCAATATACCAATGATTTGCCAATGAAACAGTCTATATTGAATAGTACTAATTTATTTCCATGTATTCCTAATATAAGATACAGGGAAGTGAATCATGTATAAATAAACTGAGTTTTTAAGAAAAATAACCTTGGTCAAGTATATTATTTATACAGCAATATCATATTTAAAAACTGGTCCAATATATTTCAGAGGTGTGGTAAATAGAATAGTGGAGTCAGCCACAGTTGACACAGGTTTGAATACTAGTCCATTTGACAGTATTTCCACATCTGAAAAACTCTTTTGAACACACACTGTATTCATTTATTCATCTGCCCCTCTCTAGGACAGTTTTAGCTTCAGTTTTTCATTTTCACTTCTGATAGAATGGTGAGATCTTATATTTAGTAGTAATAGATGCTGGAATGTTTAAAATATCTATTAATGAACAGAGCTAATCCTCCTGAAGAACAAGTCCCTGCAGGAAACTCAAACACAAAATACTGCTTAAGATTGGAATTTTAAGATAGGCAATACATCTTCAAACAAATTCTGAAAACTTTATGGAAATTCTAGTGCTTTTTATTAACTCATTACTTGATTACATGAAATTATACTTTATAGCCCTAAAAAGGGAACCCCTTTATCAACAGAAGTTTACCTTACAAGTGAGATTAGAGTCTTTAGGAACAGTATAAGACATTCAAAGTAACACAATTACTAAATGGAAGGAATAATATACCCTATTAGCTGATTTTTCTTTTTTAAAAAATGTATTCTATTTATTATTTATCTGCAAGCAGAGAGAGAGAGAGAGAGAGAGAGAGAGAGAGAGAGAGAGAGAGAGAGGGGAAGACAGAGAATGGGCAGGCCAGGGTTTCCAGCTGCTGCAAATGAACTCCAGATGCATGTGCCACTTTGAACATCTGGCTTTACATGGGTACTGGAGATTCAAACCTGGGCTGTTAGGCTTTGCAGGCAAGCACTTTAAGCACTTAAATCTCTTCAGCCTCGATTTTTCTTTAAAGCACACACACACACGCGCGCACACGCACACACACACAATTTAATAATTCACAAAGTTTCCAAATAGGAAAATTACATGTTTTTTTTTCAGAAAAATTTAGCACTTCAGAAGCTATTCAGGGGCACAAGTGGGGGAGGTGAATATGACCAAAATGGTACGTATGTATATATGTACATACATATATATATATATTTTTTGAGGTAGGATCTCACTCAATCCCAGGCTGACCTGGAAATCAATATGTAGTCTCAGGATGGCCTTGAACTTACGGCAATCCTACCACCTCTGCCTTCCAAGTGCTGAGATTAAAGGTGTGTGTCACCATGCCCAGCCTCAAAATAGTACCTTATATACAGGTATGAAATCACCAAAGGGGGGAAAAAAAGAGAAAGAAATAGCTATCCAGACATGGTGGTGCACATCTATACTCCTAGCACTAGGGAAATCATGAGAGGAGGATCATGAGTTCAAGGCCAGTCTGGAATATGTAAGAAGACCCTGTCTCCAAAGCAAACCAAACCGAAAGTCCAGGATGTTAAGGCAGTGGCTTGTCTGACTAGAGACTGTCAGCTAGCTTACAAATGGCCAGGAGGCTGGCTGCACTGGTGGGCATGCACCTGCCATCTATACTCTACACTGCACGTGTCAGTAGCACCTGTTCATCTTCTTGAACTTCTCCTAGTAGTAGTTGTCAGTGGCCTTCTCATTAGCAGGATGTTTGCAGTTAGGTGGGGACTGCTTCAGCTCTGGCTTCATGGTGTTACCCACTTGTAGGGGCCGGGCTTTGGGTTCTTCTTTATTCTTGCACATGGGCACACTGAGTACCTCATGGTAAAACTAGTTGTGTTGGTGGGCATGAATGATGTCCCTCTGTCTTTCTTGTTCTGCTGCTCTGCCAGTAGGCAAGCTTTGGCATCCTCCATGGGGATATTTTTTATTTTAGCATCGATGCCCAGGTTCACCTCAAGGATGCCACTCAGCATCTGGTTGGAAAGCATCCCCCTCTGTCTTGTTTGTGGAGGAGACACTGATGTTTACAGGCAACTCATAAAGACAGTTCTCTGAGTTCTTTGGTTTGACTTTCTGCTCCTCATGCTCCACGATCCCCTTCGTCTTCTTCAGCTTGGTCTCAATGTATTGCATCATGTCTGCATCCTCAGCACTCAGGCTCATTCTGCTGAAATGACATCCGCAGGAGTAGGTCCTCCTCTTCGCTAATCTTTTCTTTGCCCTTCTCTTTCAGTTTCTTCATGCCCACCATGACCCCTGTCTTCATCTTGAAGGGCTCATCCACACAAGTAGAGTCCTCTCACACCTCCTCGCCTACTAGCCTGGTGACAGCACTCACCCCATTTGGCCTCTTCCTTGAGTTCTGTACTTCCTGGGTTTCTTCCAGTTTTAGTCTCCTCTGAATCTTGTTCATCTTCCTCTGACTCTGAATCACCGTCAAAAGATCTTCCTGGTGGGCTGGAGAGATGGCTTAACGGTTAAGCGCTTGCCTGTGAAGCCCTAAGGACCCCGGTTCGAGGCTCGGTTCCCCAGGTCCCATGTTAGCCAGATGCACAAGGGGGCGCACGTGTCTGGAGTTTGTTTGCAGAGGCTGGAAGCCCTGGCACGCCCATTCTCTCTCTCTTCCTCTGTCTTTCTCTCTGTGTCTGTCACTCTCAAATAAATGAACAAAAAAAAAAAAAAAAAAAAAAAAAGATCTTCCTGGTGACCAGCATAGTGACAATGGCCAGGTAGTCCAGCAGCCACACAGATGTGCTCGTTGGATACTCATTCCACCAATGCTGGGCTGTGCCACTCAATTTTTCCTTTAATAGGACTTTAGTACCACTATTCCTCAAACCTACCAACACTAGCAACTTAATATTCCTTGAACAACCTCAATGTGTTCATCCAATCAGGGACATAGATTCTTGTTAATTGTCAAAATACATTAATAAAAAGAAAAACTCAAGTTTTACAATTCTGGCTTTCCTTATTCAAAAATCTATAATCTTGCCACTCAGTTTTATAATATTAATTGATACTAAATAAAAAAACATTTCATAAAGCTGGGATTATCAAAAAGATTTACATTATTCACTCTAATGTATACTTCTCCATATTAGTTTGTTTTTCTAATCTCTTGATTAGACTTTATAAAAGTCTTGCTTTCCACTGAAGAATACTTGTTCAGTTCTAAAATATCATTATAGAGAACATTATCTCTTTTAAGTCTCTATCACCATTTTAAGAAATTGTGTTCCCTTCAGAAGATGGACATGTCTACTTTCATGAAATTTTAAAGTCCTTGATTTTGAAATAAACATGTAATTGAGTATTCCTTGTGAAGGAAAGATAATGTTAATACAGTTTCAGAAACCAAGAAATAGTTAATATGTACAGCAAAGAGAAGGAAGATTCAGGAAGCTGGGAAAAAAACTTGTTTCTAACTGTTAGCGTTTTAAAGGGAAATTATGTTTAATTATTGAAAATGCTTTGAATATAGAGAAAAACAAAATCATACCCAAAAATCATAAAATTTCAAAAATGAGCTTACCCTTTTTCAATAAACAAGCCAGTATTTAGTACTTGGGTGACTTCAATCATGTTCATAATTCTATTAATTTCAACTTTCTCTCCAATCCTAAAAATCTAACTGCCTATGAATATTGCATTTACACATCCCAAAGACAATTACAGTTCACCCTCAGCATGAGAATAATCTTCCCCTGTAAGTCTATTACCATTTCCTGTATTTCTTACTTCATGTATGGGAACTGTTCATGTGGCTCCTAAGGCAGAAAACACATCTTGTCAGTTTCACTTCCTTAACTAATTTCTTTCTCTTCCTAATACTGTGACTATCTTCATACAAGTTTCACTGTTGTTGTTTTTTTTAACAGATCCTGTCACTATTCTCATTTTCATATATTTCATCTCTTACATAGATTTAAAATTTCCAGAACATTCTAAAGGAAAGATCTAACTATAATACTTTATTTACATTATCATAATGCTCTACTATATCCACAATAATATACATACAAAATCACATGTATCTTTTTGATTTGTTGTTTTTCTGCCTTGTACCTATTTCTTTGCAACCTATTCTCTGGCCATAAGCTATAAGGAAGTCCCATAAACTTCTCTCATAAAAGCTACTGGGCTCTTATGAAACTGCTCTATCTATCCAGCAACTTTCTCATTGTCCTCTTCACCTAATTCTTTTTCTGGTTTATTTCTAGTCATTTTTCAGGGAAGCCCAGGTACTGTTACTCCCTGGAAGGATCGCTAGAACTTCCTCCTCTAACCCAACTCCCAGGCTGAATCAGATGTGCTTCTGAGAACATGGTGCCTATGCCCTTATGGCACTTAGTATCCTGTCATAGTCAGATTTTTCTCTCTCTCTACTACACTATAGCCCAGTCACCCTCAGCTTTTTGTTTGTTTTTGAGTTGGGTCTTGCTCTATCCCAGGCTGACCTGGAATTCACTACATAGTCTCAGGCTGGCCTCAAACTCAGTGATCCTCCTTATCTCTGCCACCCAGAGTACTGGCATGAAAAGTGAATGCTACCACACCTGGCTTCAGTTTTTACTATAACACCTGAAATATGTCAATAAAAATTTGTTTAAAGACTGGATGAATAGATAGAAATATTAATTAATTAACTCAATTAATTAACCTTATTTAACCTTAATTAATTAACCTTACTCCAATGACGCTGTCTTAAGACACTGATGGGAATTGGGTTAAAATTGTTTTCAGAACTAGTTTATGAGCTTGAAAAGGGCATTCATTATCTTTTTGTCTTCTTGGCAAAGCTTTTGTTGTTGCTTAAAAGCAAACAAAATAGGGGCTGGACAGATGGCTTAGTGGTTAAGCACTTGCATGTGAAGCCTAAAGACCCCAGTTCGAGGTTTGATTCCCCAGTACCCACATAAGCCAGATGCACAAGGTGGCATATGTGTCTGGAGTTGTTTGCAGTGGCTGGAGGCCCTGGCGCACACAATTCATTCATTCATTCTCTCTCTCTCTCTCTCACTGCCTCTCTCTCTCAAATGAATACATAAACAAAAAAATTAAAAAAACAAACAAACAAAATAAATGGGCTAAACAGATGGCTCAGTGGTTAAGGCACTTGCCTGCAAAGCCTAATGATCTGGGTTGGATTCTCCAGTACCCACATCAGGCCAGATGCACAGTAGTGCATGCACCTGGAGTTCATTTGCAGTGACTGGAGGCCCTGGAATACCCATTCTCTGTCTGTCTCTCTTTTATCTCTGCTAACAAGTGAATAAATAAATAAATAGAAAAATAAAAAAACAAAAACAGGGGCTGGAGAGATGGCTTAGCTTAAGGCATTTGCCTATAAAACCAAAGGATCCTGGTTCAATTCTCCAGGACCCATGTAAGCCAGATGCATAAGGGGGCACATGCAACTGGAATTCGTTTGCAGTGGCTGAAGGCCCTGGCGTGCCCATCTCTCTCTCTCTGCCTCTTTCTCTGTATTAAATAAATAAATAGCCGGACGTGATGGCACATGTCTTTAATCCCAGCACTCGGGAGGCAGAGGTAGGAAGATCACCATGAGTTCAAGGCCACCCTGAGACTACGTAGTAAATTCCAGGTCAGACTGAGCTACAGTGAGACCCTACCTCGGGAAGCAAAAAACAACAACAATAATAATGAAGATGATGAATAAAAACCACCAAAATGTTTAGGATGGCATCATCTAACTTCATGTACAAACACCTCATACTCTATTTTCAAAGACTAAGAATGATATAAAAGAACTCACTACTGCTTTACAATCACAAGGCATCTTCAATGTAAAGAACATATTTGCCTCTTAAGGTAATAATCTAAAATTGTTTTAAAGAACTACTTATTTTGATGTTTGAATTCCCTACTGTGAGTAAATATAAATCATGAATTAGTATTCATGAGAGAAAAATCAATTTAAAACTTAGCTAGTGGATTTGCACATGTATTTCCTGAAACTTTGTTAAAATTTTTTAGTCAGATTTTTACTCTATTGAAAACATTGAGATAATTCTATTCTTGTATTCAAATCCAAATAAATCAGAGCTTAGTAATATTTAAACATTTCACTTAAGCATTTCTTATCTACCAGATCTCAAAACATACTTTCATTGCCAAACTCTCTCCAAGGGATGCAATATTCTCAGATTTTTTATCCAAACATGCTTGCAGGCATTCCTTTTCTTTAGCCAGATCATTGAGGGTTGCACCAAGAATGCTGATTTCTTCTCTCTGTGCAATACTTTGCCTTGTAAAATTATCTAAATAATCATAAAGATATTGTTTTAATCAAGATGATAAGAATCTTTTTTCCAGTTCAAGTAGATTTAAATACTCTTCAAACTAAGTTCTCCCATATTGTATTTAAGGACTGAAAATAAGAGTACTATATTTCAAATAATAATGTTTTGTTTAGTGATTAAAACCCAATAAATCATAACATTCTAGTGTCTCATAAACATAAAAGAAAAATTAATACTTTGGGATTAGAATGGCCAAAGAAAGCTACATGTCAAAGTTCTAAGTACATTTTTATGTGTGGTAATGTGGAGAAGGTGAATCATTGAAGCAGGCAGAATATCAAACACCCTGTGGCTTTTGCCCTCCATGCATGTCCTCTCCCCTCCAGCTTATGATGATGGTTGACTGTAAAGCTGGTACCAAATTGTAATAAAATACTTAATTAAATCATCTTCAGAGTTAACTGTCTTCCAATATTTTGAATGTTTCCTAAAATTCCTAAGGGAAAAGTAATGTCAGAAATTCTGAGTAAGAACTCTAGCAAGCCAATGTCACTGTTGAAGGCTTGAATAACTGGTACAGAATCATGATTTTATATTGTGGTTTCTCAATCAGCATGATCACCATCACCTAGTAATATAAATTTTAGGCCCTCATCCTACTGAATCAAAATTCTGGGAGTGAACAACAGCAATTTGTATTTAAACAAGTATACCCTACCTTGAACCCCACACTGATTCAAATCTATAATCAGGGCTGAGAACCACTGGTCTGTAGTAGAGGTTCTAGGGTACCTAGTGATAGCTAGTGAAGACACAAAAAGCCCTGGTCCTTCAGCCTGGCATGGTGGAGCACGCCTTTAATCCCAGCACTCAGGAGGCAGAGGTAGGAGGATCACTGTGAATTCAAGGCCACCCTGAGACTACATAGTGAATTCCATGTCAGCCTGGGCTAGAGTGAGACTCTACCTCAAAAAACCAAAAAAAAATTTTTTTAAAGCCCTGGTCCTGTCTTACTTCCAGAATTCTGTCCAATGATCTTAATTAAGTTGCAGGGGTTTGATACACACCAAAGTTTAAAAGCTACTGGTCTAGAGAGCTCTCTAAGGGGACCTCTGCTAGATATGACCTCTAGATAAATACCTGTGGAGCTTATTCCTGCCAAGGCCTTCCTTGGCTTGTTCTTACTTAGTCCTGGATTCTCTTATCCTTCTCTGTAATTTCTCTAGGTGATTTCATGATTTAAAATATCATGTATATGCTGAGGCTACACACACACACACACACACACACACACACACACACACACACACAGACACATACACACACGGCTTAGATTTCTCCTCTAAGATACCATCTGATATATTCAACTGTTTACCTTAAATCTTTACTTGGAATCAACATGTCAAAAGCAAACTCTCTTTCAATATTTATTTTTCTTTTCTTATTTATTGTTTCAATCAGCAGCAACTGCATCTATGTAATTACTCATGCTAGCATTTTTTGAACCACAGACTAGTAAGTGTTAAAAAAATGTTTCTTCTTCAAGACAGTCAATTTATAGTCCTGAAACTTTACTTTTCGCTATAAGATGGTAAGGTATGGCCACATTTTTATATACAGCACTAGTACATAAACAGAATGTTTTATAAACCCAAACAGTATTACCTAAATATTATCTAAAGTAATATTACATACTATTATTCCATTATAACAGCAGTGAGCAAACTGCATAGTACCAGTTTACTAGTAATCATCATAAACTAGAAGGTTTTGCTGCTTTATTTTTTCACTGACAAATTTTGTCAGCACTAGTATTCAAGGTTCTACAGCTAAGTTTTAAAATGCTACTGTATCAAAAAGCACATTTTGGAGGTGTAGAAGATGGCTTAGTTAAGGCCTTTGCCTACAAAGCCAAAGGACCCCAGTTTGATTCTCTAGTAAACCAGGCACACAAGGGGGCACATGCATCTGGAGTTCATTTGCACTGGATGGAGGAGGCCCTAGTGCACCCATTCTCTCTACCTCTCTCTCTCTCTCAAATAAATAAAATATTTTTTAAAGTACATTTTTCATTATTTTGATTCATAAACTTTTAGATTAAGAATCTATTATCAAGTTTATCTATACCTGGAGAGAAAACATATTTTTCTACCAGACTGAACAAAATTTACAAATAATAACAGGAAAAACTCACCAATTTTTTCATCCAAGCACATAATTTTCTCCTGAGTAAGCTGTAGCTCATATTTTTTCTTTGCAAGATGTCGCTGAGTATCAGAAAGATCTTTTTCTGTGTTTTCATATAAAAGTCTGAAAATATTTTAATAATGAAAACTAATTCTGAAATTTTTACACTTTGTCAACTTTTAGTGTATTTACATCTAAAAGTTTTTAAGGATGCTATTTTTTTTTTCTTTTTAAAAGCCTCATTTTACAACAATACTATGGACAGTTTTGGAAATAAAAAGGGATCTTCAGCTGGGAGGTGGGTCATGCCTATCAACTCAGCTCTGAGCTACATTGTGAGTTCCAGGTCAACTTGAGCTAGAGTAAAAACCTGCCTTAAGAACAAAAATAAAAAATAGGAAAACAATGGGACCATCAATCTATCATGTCAACATTAGCATAATGGTGTTCATTGTCTAGTATGTTTTGCTATGTACATTTTAAAGTTACTATGCTATAAATTTAAAACTGAATCATTTTCTACTTCTATGTAATTTTTATTATCTTTAAGTCTTATAATATGACCCTACAGAGATCATTATTTTCTGGCTGAAAAAAAAAAATTACATGAGTAATAGTCATTTACTTTTAAGCACATATACTGCTTATATGCTATTAGACATTTAGGTTAATTCCAGTTTTTCATTTTTATAAATGAGTCTGTAATGAAGACCATTTAATAATTCCACAAACATCTATTGTCTGGTATATAGAAACACCAGAAGTTAAGCTGGGCATGGTGGCGCACACCTTTAATCCCAGCACTCAGGAAGCAGAGATAGGGGAATTGCTGTGAGTTCAAGGCCACCCTGAGAGTACATAGTGAATTCTAGGTCAGCCTGGGCTAGAGCAAAACCCTACCTTGAAAAACCAAAAAGAAAAGAAAGAAAAAAAGGAAAGAAAGAAAGAAACACTAGAAGTTGAGGAACCAATAGTGAATCACAATAGCATCGGCCCTGCACTCACTGGAGTTCTCAGCTCATATACAAGTAAACTTCCAGTTCTAGAAATATGGAATACTAGGTAATCTGAAAGCCTCTTCACCATAAAACACTTAGCCCTAGTGAATATAAGGAGCATTATTTAAATGTATGACAAAGCTTGCAATAAGTTGAAAGAGAAGTCTACTGGCACGTAAACAAAGCAATAAGACCTACATTAGAGTATGGGTTTGCCTGTCTTAGCCTACAGTCTTGTGTTTTACCACGGAAACAATAGTCCACATAAAGCACTCACCATGTCATTAGTGAAAAGGTCAGACTAGAGATCTTGTCAGATGTTGAAAGCTCAGTGAAATAACAACAACCAATAGTTTTCTTTTGGAATTCTTTCTTTTTTCTTCTTTTTAAAAATCTTTTCTTCTTTTGGAATTCTTAAACTCAAGATAAAAACTCCAAGTAAAAGGTGGTTCAGGTTTGTCATATAACCTGGGACACTTTGAGAAACTTCTCTAGAAATATGCTCTTAACAAGGGCAAAGAGCTAAAACCCATAAAAAGGCTTGATGAAAATGATCTCACATTTCAAAATCACAAAGCACATTAAGAACCAATACAATCTTAATGAGAGTAAAAGATATGCAAAATAATTAGATCTACCAGAACTTCAGAGTATAACACTATCAAATAGAAACTTAAAAATACATGTGTTGGGCTGGAGAGATGGATGGCTCAGTCAGTAAGGTGCTTGCCTACAATGCCTAAGGACTGGGATTTGATTCCCCAGTACCCACATAAAGACAGATGCACAAAGTGGTGCATGCATCTGGAGTTTGTTTGCAGTGGCTAGGTATCCTGGTATGTCTATTCATATTCATATTCATTCCCTATCTCTCTCCTTGCAAATAAATAAAATACTTTAAAATAAAAAAGTGTTTAAATACAAAGATATACATAGAATACAAACATTTTTTTTGAAAACTTAAAAGATTAACCTAAAATCATTAAAAGTTAAAAAAAAAAAACTCAATGGAGGGGGCTGGCGGGATGGTTTGGAGGTTAAGGCACCTGCCTGCAAGGACCCAGGTTTGATTCCCCAAGACCCATGTAAGCCAAATGCACAAAGTGGCATGTGCATCTGGAGTTTGTTTGCAGCAGCTGGTCTCTCTCAAATAAATAAAAAAAATAAATATTGTTTAAAAACACAATGGTAAGTTAACAGTTAAAGCTACAGAAACTAGTAAATAGGGAAAAAATGATCAAAGAAAATTACCTATATCAAAGCATAAGTAAAAGGATGGAAAAGTATAAGAGAGACTGAGATATAAAAGACAGAAATATGAAGCCTGTTATTTACCTAATAAAACTTCTGTGAGATAATACAAATAATATTCAAAAAATAATGGCTAATAAAGATGAAATCTTAGACTAAGAAAAAACTAATCTGCATCTATTGAGGCAATTACAAGTAGGTGAGGGTAAGAAATAAAAAGACTTCAGAGAAAGCCAGATTTGTAGATTTTACTCAAGTGATAAAATGTGGCACCAGTGAATTATTATGTCATATATGTATACTGTAATATCTAGAGAAATCACAGAAAACTCTATAAAACACTAAGAAGTATTTTATATATGCATACATGTGTGTGTATGTGTATGTATACATACATACATACATACATACATACATATATATATATGGAATAATTTTTGAGACAGGGTCTCGCTCCAGCCCATGCTGAGCTGAAATTCACTCAGGATGGCCTTGAACTCATAGCAATCCTGCAAACTCTGCCTCCTGAGACCTGGGATTAAAGGCATGTGTTACCATGCCCGGCTGAATAAGGAATTTTTAAAATGTAAAGTAACACACTGAAGGGAAAAAAAAACAGAAAAATAAAAAATGCAGAAAAAAGTAACATGGAAAAACTAAACCTTATTCAAAATTATATTAAATCTCTATACCATACCTTATTTTTAATAACCCCAAACTGTAAACAATCAAAATGCCCCACATTAGGAAAATAACTTGTGATACAATCATATCATAGAATAAAACAGTGAAAAAAGTGATACAAAAATTTGAACAGATATTTTTATTTTGGTTTTGATAAGTACAATATGCTTATAATTTAAGAACATTTTATTAAGACCAGACAGTTTCTAGAATATCTTACAGAAGTTACTTTTCATTAGGCTCTTCATATTAGTTACATTCATGGACTCTAGAAGACTTTGAAACTACCACACTGACACCCTTGTAATGTGCATTTATAAGATTTTGATCCAGTGTGCGTTTTTACATGTGATCAAACTGACATCTTCAGTACATTGCTTCAAGAATGTTCTCTTCATATTTTACTATTTTGTATCGATGCATTAAACTACTATCATTAAGAGCTTTCCCACCATCTGAATGAATACAAGTCCTCTCCATTAGACATTCATGTGTGCTAGTACTGTCTTGATAATGAAATCAGTCTACATTCTCCTTCTTTCAAATGGGAGTCCTCTTATGTTTACGTAACTGAAGCCCTTGAAGGCTTTCCTACACACATAGGGTTTCTCCATGTGAGTTCTTTTCTTATGTGAGAACTAGAAGACTAATGCTGTCCTATAGTGCTTACATGCATGAGGTTTATCTCCTTTGAAATTTCTTTCATAAATTTGGAGGAAACTGGAACACTTGAAGGTTTTCCCACGTTGTTTGCATGTATAGGGTTTCTCTGCAGTGTGTATTTTATTTTAGTGTGTATTTTAGTGAAAATGGAACTGAAAGCTCTCCAACATTGCTTACATATGTAAGGTTTCATTCCAATGTGAGTTCTTTCACATAGTTGAAGAGCACTGGAATGGCTGAAGTTTTTCCCACATTGTTTACATTCATAGTGATGCTCACCCCATGAAATATAAATCCTGATATATTTTCTAAGAAAACTGAGGAAAACAGAGCTTTATCACAATGCTTACCTTCACATGGTTTCTTTCCAGTACATGTGCTTGCATGCTTCTGAAAGCACTGAAGAAAAGTGAAGGCTTTCCCAGGGACTTTATAGTGTTTCTCCAATAGTCCTTATGCTAATCTTTGTTCACAGTTTGAGTTATGAGGGGAAAATCTGGGGAATAATGACCAATGAGGATTTCTCCACAGATTTCATATGGTTTTACTCCAGGAGGGATTTTCTTGCTCAAAGTACACTCTGGAGTCTGCACTGAAGATTTATTCACAATGACTCCCTTCTCTGTATTTACAGGACTTCTATCATGTCACTTTTCAGATATCACCTTGGACTTCTATAGCCATCATCGTTGCACTGGTCAGCAAATCTCTGTCCTACATAAGCCAGGCTCCAATGTTTCTCTTTCTCAGTGTTTACATTTCTGCTGAGGTTGTTCTGGGAAGGATCCAGCAAAGCCCTCTCATCTAGGATGAAGTTCATAGCCACATCATCAAAGGTCACTGACTCCATTTCCAGTTTCTATGTGTGTCCCACATTCTTACCAAGGGTCTGTCATTCTACCCAGGTCACAGTACAACAAAGAATGAGTAACATAAGGGTCTCTGACATACATAATCCCTAAATGGTTAGACCAATCTCAAAAGTCATATTTGTAAAATTCTGTTGCAGTCAGGTTTGAATTGCTGGTATAAATAACCCAACCAAGAGGAGCTTGGGGAAAAAAGGGTTTATTTTGGCATACAAGCTGAAGGGGGAGCTCCATGATGGGAAAACAATAGCATGAGCAGAGGGTGGAAACCACCCTTGGCCAACATAACGTAGACAACAGCAACAGGGGAGTGCTCCAAACACTAGCAAGGGGGAGTTGGCTAAAACACCCATAAACCTGCTCCCAACAGCACACTGCCTCCTGGAGGTGTTAATTCCAAAATCTCCATCAGCTGGGATCCTAGCAGTCAGAACACCTAAGTTTATGAGGGACACCTGAATCATACCACCACATTCCACCCCAGCCCCCATAAACTGATAACCACACATGATGTAAAATGCAACGCATTCATCCAACTTTAAAAGTCCCCGTAATTTTTATCAATCCCACTGGTGTTCATACATCCCCTTAGACTAAGATTTTTTAAGTGAGCCATAATACAAAAAAATAC
This sequence comes from Jaculus jaculus, assembly GCF_020740685.1. Taxonomy (NCBI): domain Eukaryota; kingdom Metazoa; phylum Chordata; class Mammalia; order Rodentia; family Dipodidae; genus Jaculus; species Jaculus jaculus. The sequence goes on from NC_059105.1 coordinate 119,629,760, forward strand.
CCCCAAAACCCATAATAGCACAGAATAAACATTCACAGTGCAAAAGATGGCATTGGGCATAGCAAAGAAATATTCAGCCAATACAAGATTTAAAACAATTAGGGCAAACATCTAACTGTGTATCTTCAAGTTCAACAGCTCTAGCCAGTGACAAATCCCCAAGTCTGATAATTCTAACCAGCAACAAGTCTCTGGAGTTCCAATTTTGCCCCTCCAGATAGGCCACTTACAGTCCTAAAAAACTTCATCTGGGGCTGACAGCCATCTCATGGTCCTGGTATCTCCACTGGGTCTCCACAGCAATCCACAGTTCATCCTCACAGCTACATCAGGTCTCCATGCTTCACACTACCCATGGCCGTTTCCAAAACATAAGACTGCATTGCAAACTCAATGACCCTCTCTTTCCTGCATTTCTTATTCTCCATAATACCTGGTATAGTGCCAATTTGTTAATCCAGTGGGGGAACAAAGCAGACTTTAGGGCTGGAGAGATGGCTTAGCGGTTAAGTGCTTGCCTGTGAAGCCTAAGGACCCCGGTTCAAGGCTCAGTTCCCCAGGTCCCACGTTAGCCAGATGCACAAGGGGGCGTACGCGTCTGGAGTTCGTTTGCAGTGGCTGGAAGCCCTGGCGCGCCCATTCTCTCTCTCTACCTCTATCTGTCTTTCTCTCTATGTCTGTTGCTCTCAAATAAATAAATAAACAATGAAAAAAAAAAAAGCAGACTTTAAAGAACAGGAAATTCCTTGAGCATTCAGGCCCCTTCAAAAGAGTCTATGTTCTTCCTGTTGCCCCAATGAAGGTCAATTGGCCCAATCTCAAAGGTTGTAATCTCTCATATAATTGCAGCTAAATTGGTAGAAATTTCAGCTAAATATTTCATTTCTGTGCCATATCCCTCTGCATATACCAGTCTGTTTCTATGCAATGCACAACTTCTCAGGACATGGCCATAACAGCAAACCTCTCACACAAACTGCCTCTAACCCATTCCAGGCAAAGCTCTTTCTCACCCCTCACAAGCCAAACCTCATAGTCCATAGTTCTTACTACATTTTGGTATTTCAACTCTGACCAGAATAGTCCATCAAGCTGGACTCACTGCAAGGCGTCTCTTAGGCCAAGGTTTCAAATCCTTCCATATTCCTCTTGAAAATCTGCTCCAAAAGGCCAAAGCCACACAGTCATGTATCTAGCAGCAATCCACTCCTCAGTACCAACATTACTGTTGCAGTCAGGTTCACACTGCTGGTAGAAATCACCCAACCAAGAGCAGCTTGGGGGGGAAGGGGGTTATTTTGGCTTATAAGCTTGAGGGGGAAGCTCCATGATGGCAGGGAAAACAATGGCCTGAACAGAGGGTGGACATCACCCCCTGTCCAACATAAGGGAGACAATAGCAACAGGAGAGTGTGCCAAACAGTAGCAAGGGGGAGCTGGCTATAACATCCATAGGCCCTTCCCCAACAATACACTGCCTCCTGGAGGTGTTAATTCCAAATCTCTATCAGCTGGGAACGTGGTATTAAGAACATCTAAGTTTATGGGGGACACCTGAATCAAACCACCACAGATTTCATTTGTAATAATTTTGAAATGACAAAATTATACAGTTAGAAAATAGATTAGCGAGTACCAGATACAAGGTATGGTGAGGGGAAGATTGGGTTTGACTATAAAGAAGTAGCATAAGGAGTATCTTTGTGAGAATGGAACTTTTGTATCTTGAATATTGTGGCTGACACATGACAGCATGTGTTAAAATGACACATAATTACACACATACATTCACATACATTGTACCTATGTGTTTCTGGTTTTGATACTGTAATGCAATAATGTAAAATGTAAACATTGGGAAAAACTAAGCAAAGTAAAAATTGACTACTCTGTGTATTTTTCAACTTCTTATGAATGATCAAATTACTGCAAGTGTGCCCATGTTTGATATGTGTGTACATTTCCAATATGCAAACTGTGCATAAGCATGACATATGTGCAGAGGTCAGAGGAGGATGCTGGGTATCCTCTACTATTGTTTTTAACATTATCAAATGTTTTTAAAGTAATAAAACAAATTCCAAGATGCAGACCATATAATTAAATTAAAAGGGAAAAATATGGCTACAGAAATCAGGCACTACTGTTTTTTTTTTGTTGTTGTTGTTGTTTGTTTGTTTGTTTTCCTAAAAGTTCCTCAAAGTTTGATTTCAATGTATGGCCAAAGTTGCTAAGGAAAGCTTCTTCATGCTGATTCACTAAGGCATAAAAGAGGGGAAAACTATGCAGTTCAGATATCATATAAGGTTAAAAAATTACCGTGGTTTTATACTGTCAGGATCTTTCCCAAATATGGAAAACCTTCCAGCATACATTATAGCTGTTCTTGGGCTATTAAGCAGCAAACAACCAAATATTTTTAAAATACATACATGATATCTGTAGAACAATGATATCTAATAAGAAAATTGTATGTATAGACTGTCAAGCCTAATCAATAAATCACTAATACACCAGTTCTTAAAACAGGCATTCAAAGATGGCCAGGGTACTACACTCCTCAGATACAAGGCAAGTTTGAAGCCAACATAAGATACAACTAAAAATAAAGAAGACGGTATCTGCCCATGTGTCCTATATAAACCAGGCTCCAGTGTTTCCCTTATTACATTTCTGTTGAGGTTCTTCTGGGGAGGATTAGACAAAGCCCTCTCATCTAGGATGAAACAGATTGCGTGTGTTTGAGAACCATGCAATCCATCATAAACACATCTTAGGAAACCATCTAAGATTATATGTATATACTTTAGAGGGGACTTTGATTAAGCTACCTAATATGTAGTTTTCCTCATTATGTCCATTCTTTCAGCTAAAATCAACCTCTATGTAAAGCTATGTAGCAGATTTTCATAATCACAAATCTTAGATTGTAAGTCCATATTGCTGAAGACACCACTTTTCAGTTATAAAACACTAAAAAATCAAGCTCAAACTGAACTGGAAGCTTCCACCCTATGGCTAGTTAGCATAGTGTTGAAAAATGCTATGCAGACTACTGTGGTGGCAGGGAGAAAATCATCAGCAATCTTACCCAGCAGTGGATCCACCCTGAAAGCACAACCACTGTTATAATAGCGGCATAAATGGTACAGGGGTAACACACTACTCTCTGATTAGATTTGAGGTTCATTCCATGAAAGGGAATTCATGCTTGAAAACCTAATCAAAAGCCTATGACTGGGCTGGAGAGATGGCTTAGCGGTTAAGCGCTTGCCTGTGAAGCCTAAGGACCCCGGTTTGAGGCTCGGTTCCCCAGGTCCCACGTTAGCCAGATGCACAAGGGGGCGCACGTGTTGAGTTCATTTGCAGAGGCTGGAAGCCCTGGTGTGCCCATTATCTCTCTCTTCCTCTATCTGTCTTTCTCTCTGTGTCTGTTGCTCTCAAATAAATAAATAAATAATTTTTTAAAAAAAGCCTATGACTTGGGAAGATCATAGATCCTAGGGTGGAAGCTACTATTGTTTGGCTAAACAGACATGTTATATCCATCAAATGGCCTTCTAAATATTTGTACGTTTATACTCATAGATTAGTGCCACTTTTACCTTTGGTCAGAAGTTTCTTTTTGAAGACATCAGTGAATAGTGGGGAGACTCAAAACTGGTCAGAATTCTGAGACTATAAAGCTGTTGAGTGCTCAGCACTAACTGAGATATCTGTATTATACCTTCTGCAGCTCAGAGAACATTGTGGAAGAGGAACAGAAAGAATGTAAGAGCCAGAGGATGAGAGGAATGTCTTAGAAGTTTGTCTTCTGGACATGAAGTGGCCATTGCATTCATGACCTGTACAATACAGAGTTACACCTATCAACATTTTCAACATGAATGATGAAACAGGGTAAAAAAATTTTTTTAAAAATCACAAGTGGGTGTAGAGATGCACACCTTTAATCCCAGCATTTGAGAGGCAAAGGTAGGAAAATCACTGTGAGCTTAAGGCCAGCCTGAGACTACACAGTCAATTCCAGGTTAGCCTGGGCTATAAGCAAGACCCTACCTGGGAAAACCAAAAAAAAAAAAAAAATCACAACAGATGAGAGATTGGTTGAAAAGAAGAAATTCAGTGGAGGGGAGTCAGGGTAGGAAAGAATAGACTATTTCTAAGATAGAAAAAATGGAGAGTGTGCTGGGCACAGTGGTGCATGTCTTTAATCACAGCACTTGGGAGGCAGAGGTAGGAGGACTGCTCTGAGTTTGAGGCCAGGTTGGGACTACAGAGTTCCAGGTTAGCCTTGGCTAGAGTGAGCCCCTACCTTAAAAAAAGGGAGTATCAGAAATCAAAAGTGAGCAATAGGACAGCTGAAAAGTACAAAGAAACTTAAAGAGTAATGCCATAAAATGGAGCAAGCAGAACAAAGGTCTAGCCACTGAGATTCCCTAGTGGGGAAAAGGAAATCAAAAGCCTCATCCAAAAGGTAAGCCAGAAGCGGGACATGGTGGCTTACACCTTTAATCCACCACTCAGGAGGCTTTCTGTGAGTTTGAGGATAGCCTAAGGTTACATAGTGAACTCCAGGTCATCCTGGGCTAGAGCAAGACCTTACCTCAAAAAACAAAACAAAAAACAAAAAAGCAAAACATGTACATATGTGGAATCTATAGGTATATATGTGTGGAATCTAATGATATCAAGCTCATAGAAATAAAAAAAAGGGGGGGGGGCTACTGAAAGTTGGAATTGGTGGCTGAAACAAGATGTTGGGCAAAGGAAACAAATTTGTATATGAATAAATCCTGGAGTCTTAAAGACTAGCATGGTAACTACAATTAATAATAATGTTATACCAGAAAAGTTTCTTACACAGATTTTACTATTTTCACCACATAAAGATGACTGAAATAATTATTGAAAAACATATGTATATCAAAACATCACACTGTATTATTTGAATATAAGTTATCTCTTTCACCTTCCCCCTTCCATTGAAGGCTTTCCACAATGGGGTTTAGGGTCATAAATGCATCAGTCAGCCTCTTTGGAGGGACAATGCTTCAGAATACCTTCCCCCTTATAGTTCTTACACCCCATATTCCAAAATGTTTGCTGAGCCTTAGAGGAGATGTTATTAGCCTCCTTTAGTGTTGAGCTCTCAGCAACCTCTGATTTTCTTAGATGAGTTTTGAGTCTCCTCAGTGCCTCTCACCATATCAATGGAGAAAGTCCTCAAGCTAGCAGGGAGAGACTCACTCATGTTTAATCTACCACTTCCTCTGAAATTTTTCCTAAGTCCTGGAAGATGTGACAGTGATAACTCAGTCATGTTGAGCAGTTGGCTTTCTTTGCTTGTCTTACTGATGGGTCTTGAGTCTTCTAGATATTCACGGCCAACTGTACAAAGCAGATTTTTCAAACAAGAGTTGGGAGCAGTATTGCTCAAAGGGGATAAGCACAGACATTTAGAAGACTTTTTGATGTGTATACCCTCTCCTTTTAGTCAAAGAACAGTGGGAGAGTCTATAACTTTCTGAGCTATAGGCTTCTGACTTGGTTCTCAGTACTAGGTATGAATTCCCTCCCACTGAGTAGGTATCATATCTAGTCAGAGAACCGTTGATTACACCCACAACCTGTGTACCACTACTGCACAGGCGTGTACATCTTCCCTGGACGGCTGATTTTGTAGTTTACAGAATTCACTCTATTGGTAACCATTATAACCCAGCAGTTCATGTAGCATTTTTCATCACCAACAAGGGATAGCTAGCATGAAGACAGATTACATGTCAGTTCCAACATGATCTCTTGATATCCTGGAACAGCAGCCTGTGGTGTCTTCAGCAATAGTCTTACCATTTAGATCTGGTGGGTAACCAAGTGCTTTTGCAATGGCCTGCATTGTTTTGGGGCACTTGTGGGCCTCCAATACCAATAGTTCACTGTAAGGGGTAACCCAGTTCTGGCACTTGGATATACTGGTAAGAGCCTATGGTTTTAGGATAAAGCTTTCCCTACCCCTATAGGATGTTTCTGCTCAAACTACCCCCTACCTCCTCTCTTATTAAAAGAGTTGTATCTTTCTCAATATTTTTGTTTATTTGACAGGGAGAAAAAGCAGAGGAGAAGGGGTATGCCAGGGCCTCCATCCATTGCAAACGAAGTCTAGATGCATGCAGCATCTTGTGCATCTGGTTTACGTGGGAACTGAGGAATCAAAACTGGGTCCTTAGGATTTGCAGGCAAGTGCCTTAACTGCTAACCACCTCTCCAGCCTAAGAGTTCTATCTTTTAATTAGCCAGCCCAAAAGGTTTCTATGGTACATGAATCACCATCCTGTCATTAGTTTTGTTTATCTCCCTGCTCCCACTCTTCTTCACCTGAGTACACTGACTCTTCCTCCCCCTGTATTGACCCTCTACTTTCCTGACAAGTATCCCTTTCATCCCTCCCTGCTTCCCCTCTCTCCAAGTCTCTTTCCAGCATCTTTGCAAATACTATTGTTGCTTACTACAAATTATAAACAAATCAAACTATTCTACATATGATCCACATATGAGAAAGAGCATGTAGCATTTGTCTTTCTGAATCTGTGTAATCTTGCTTAGGATTACTGCTTCCAAATCCATCCATTTTCCTACAAATTCCATTTTTCCTTACTGCTGAGTAGAATTCTATTGTGTATATGCACCACATCTTTATTATCCATTTATGACATGACTGGCAACTGAGCTGATTCCATTTCCTAGCTATTGTGAATACAGCAATAACTAACATGGCTGAGCAAGTATCTGTATGTATAATAAAGAGTAGAGTTTTAGGGTATGTGCCCAGGAGTGGTATAGCTAAATCAAACAGAAGGTCTATTTTTAGACCTTAGAGGAACCTCTGTCCTGGTTTCCATGATGGGGCCCACCAACAGTGAATGAGGGTTCTTCTTTCCTCACACCCTTAACCAGCATTTGATTATTTTGATGATAGTCATTCTGACTGTAGTGAGACAGAGTCTCAGTTATTCAGATGGCTGATAGCTAACATTTTTTAAGATGTTTATTGGGTATTTGTATTTCTTCCTTTAAGAATTCTCTATTTGGTTCCCTGCACCATTTTCTGACTGGGTTATTTTTTTTTTATTGCTTAGATTTTTAGTTCTTTGTACATTCTAAATTTCTGCCTGATATGTAAGTTGTTTACTGGATTTATCAGATGTGTAGGTTGCCTATTAAATCCATTGATGGTTTGCTTATCTGCACAATACCTTTTTGGTTTCATGAGATCACAATGGTTGAGTGTCTGTCTAATTCCCTGGGCTACTGAGGTCTTATACAAAAGGTCTTTCCTTATGCCTATAGCTTGGAATGTTCTCCCTAATTTTTCTTCTCATCATTTTAGTTTCAGATCTTATACTGAGGACCTCAATCCATATGGAGTTGATTCGATTCTTTTTTTTTTTTAGGTAGGATCTTGCTCTAGCCCAGGCTGACCTGGAATTCACTATGTAGTCTCAGGGTGGCCTAGAACTCAAAGCGATCCTCCTACCTCTGCCTCCTGAGTGCTGGTATTAAAGGTATGGTTCACCATGCCCAGCTTGGAGTTGATTTTTTAAATTTATTTATTTATTGAGAAGAAGGGGGAGGAAGGAGGGAGCTCCAGTACAAATGAATTCCGGATGCATGCACCACTATGCACATGTGGTTTATGTGGGTACTGGGGAATTGAACCTGGGTCCTTTGGCTTTGCTGGCAAGCATCTGAATGGCTAAGCCATCTTTCTAGTCCTGGAATTGATTTTTGTGCTGTGTGAGGTAAGAGGGTCTACATTCATTCTTCCATGTGTGGTTATCCAATTTCTCTAGCACCATTTGTTGAAAATGCTGTCTTTTCTCCAGTGTACTTTTTTTGGCCTTTGCCAAAAATCAGGTGAATGTAGTTATTAGAACTTATACCCAGATCTTCTATTTCATCAATCTAATGTGTCTGTTTCTTTGCCAATTCCATGCTGTTTTTCTTGCTATGGTTTTGTATTATACCTTGAAATCAGGTACGGTGATACCACCAATGAATTATTTTTGCTGAAGATATTTTTGGCTACTCAAGGCTTTTTGCTTCCATATGAATTTTTTTTTTTCTGTGAAGAACAGTGTTGGAATTTTGATTGGAATTACATTGACTCTGCATGCTGCTTTTGGTAGAATAGCCATTTTCACAATTCTTCCAATCTATGAGCATAGGATATCTATCTTCTCATGTCTTCTCCAATTTCTTTTTCTAGTGTTTTAATGTTTTTATCGTAGAGGTTTTTCACTTTGGCTACGACTATTACAAGATACTAAATTTTTTATGGGTACTGTAAATGGGATTGCTTCCCTGATTTCTTTCTCTTATGTTTGTCATTGATATATACAAAAACTACTTAATTTTCTTTCTTTCTTTTTCAAGGTAGGATATTGCTATAGCCCAGGATGACCTGGAACTATTATGTAGTCTCAGGCTAGCCTCAAACTCACAGTGATCCTCCTACCTCTGCCTTCTGGGTGCTGGGACTAAAGGTGTGTACCACCATGCCCAGCCAGCTACTGGTTTTTTTTTTTAAAGTAGCGTCTCACTCTGGCCCAGGCTGACTGATTTTCACTATGTAGTCTCAGGGTGGCCTTGAACACAGCAATCCTTCCTTTGCCTCCCGAGTGCTGTGCCACCACGCCCAGTAGCTACTGATTGTTTGTGTTGACTTTTTTTATCCTATCACTGCTGAAAGTCTAGCAGCTTTAGGAATTTTTTGGTTGACTCTTTCAGGTCACTTACGTATAAAATCATATAATCTGTAAATAGGGCTAATTTGACTTCTTCCTTTCTCATTTGTATCAATTTTATTTCTTTCTCTTGTCTTATTGCTCAAGCTAGGACTTCATGTACTATGCTAAATAGCAGTGGTGAGAGTCAACACTCATGTCTTGTTCCAGGTCTTAGTGAGAATGCTACAAGTTTTTCCAAATTTAATAGGATATGGACTTTAAGTGTGTTATATACAGCCCAAATTATGTTAAGATATGAACCCTCCATCACTAATATCTCCAGTATTTTAGTCATGAAGGGATGCTATATTTTGTTGAAGGCCTTTTCTAATCTATTGAAATGATCATATGATTCCTATCCTTAAATCTATTTACATGATCATTTATCAGTTTTCATAGGTTGAATGATCTCTGTATCCCTTGGATAAACCTACTTGATCAGAGTGGATGATACATTGATGTTTTCTTAGATTTGTTTTGCATGAATTCTACTGAGAATGTTTGTTCTAAGTTCATCAGGAATATTGGGTCTGTAATTTTCTTGTTGTGTCTCTGGTCTAGTTTTGGTATTTAGTGTAATGCTGGCTATAAAGGAGTCAGGAAGCATTCCTTCCTTTTCAAGTAGCTTGAGAAGAAATGGTTTTGATTCTTCCATAAAGGCTTGGTATAATTCAACAGTTCAATTTAAGCATGGACCTTTTTTGGTTGGGAGGTTTGTAATGACTCCTTCAATCTCATGTTATAAGTCTATTTAGGTAATCTGCTAGGTTTAGTTTGTTTTTTTTTTAATATTTTATTTATTTATTTGAGAGCGACAGAGAGAGAAAGACAGATAGAGGGAGAGAGAGAGAGAATGGGTGCGCCAGGGCCTCCAGCCTCTGCAAACGAACTCCAGACGCGTGCGCCCCCTTGTGCATCTGGCTAACGTGGGACCTGGGGAACCGAGCCTCGAACCAGGGTCCTTAGGCTTCACAGGCGAGCGCTTAACCGCTAAGCCATCTCTCCAGCCCTTGTTCTTTTTTTTTTGAGGTAGGGTGTCACTCTAGTCCAGGCTGACCTGGAATTCACTATGTCGTCTCAGGGTGGCCTCGAACTCAAGGCGATCGTCCTACCTCTGCTTCCCGAGTGCTGGGATTAAATAGGTCTAGTTTTAGTAGGCTGTATAAATCATCATTTCTTCCAGATTTCTAATTTAGTGGAATGTAGGTTTTTTTAAGTCTTAATGCTTCTCCTAATTTCACTGGTGCCTGTTGTAACACCTCCTTTTAAAAATCTCTAATCTACTTGATTAGACTTCTCTCTTTTTATCAATCTTGTTTATTTTTCAAAGAACAAGCTCTTCATCAATTTTGTGGGGTTTTTCAATTAAGTGATGTCTGTCCCAATCTTATTTCTTTACACCTGGTATTTCTGAATTTGGATTGTTCTTTTTTTGTTCCCCAAAGCCTTCAGATGAATCATTAAGTTACTTACTTGAGATCTATTTTTGTAATATATGTAATTAGAACTATAAACTTCCCTTTCAAAGTGCCTTCATTATATCCTACAAGTTTTGGTACATTATGTTTTCATTATCATTCATTTCCAGGAATGTTTTTAAATTTCCTTAACCCATTCACTATTCAGTCTCTAGGCATTGGTATATTTTCTGTTGTTTCTCTAGCTGTAGATGGCCAGCTTTATTGCATTATGGTCATATATAATATTGGGAGAAATGCCAGTTTTCCTTAATTTGTAGAAACTTGCTTTATTTCCTATGATATGACCTATTTTAGAGAAGGGTCCATGAACTGCTGAGAGTGTGTATTCTGCAGTTTAGGGGTGTTCTATAAATGTCTTTTAGGTCTATTTGATCTAAAGCGTTATTTGTTCCATTGTTTATTTTCTATTTAGATTATCTATTTGTTGACAATAGTGGGGTTTTAAAGTCTACCACTATTATTGTGATGTATTTCTTATTTAATGCCTAGTAGATTTTGCTTTATAAAATTTGGTGTGGCTGTTTGATGCATTTATATTTATGATTGTAATATCCTCTTGTTGAATTGTTCCCTTGATGAGTAGAAAGTGGCCTTCTTTATCTCTCTTGATTATTTTTGGTTTAAAATCTATTTTGTCTCTATTAGTAAAGCCATACCTGTATGTTTCCTATTTCCATTGGCTTGGAACTTCTTTTTCCATCCATTCACCCTAAGATGGTATTGATCTTTAATCATAAGGTGGTTTTGCTTTTGTTTTGTAGGCAGCAAATGATTGAAACCAGTCTTTTGATCCAGCCTGTTAACCTGTATCTTTTGATTGGGGAGTTGAGTTCCCTGATATTCAGAGTTATAATTGAAAGGTATAAGTTAATCAATGTCAAGTTGAAAACTTTGTGGAGTGTGGTGTTTCTTGATCTTCAGTTACTTTCACGTCTGTTCTAGTCTTGATTGTCTCTTCCTGTAGACTCTTGAGTATATTTGTTCTCTTCAGTATAAAAAATTCCATTCAGTAGTCTCTGTAAGTCTGCCCTAGTACTCATGTAATCAGAAAGCCAGCTTTTATCATGGAAAGTTTTTCTTTCATCTTTTATGCAGGATAATTTTTCTGGGTAGTTTGGGTTGGAAGCTGTGGTCTTTAAACATTTCATTGCAAATTTAAATGTTTAATTCTGATGGACTCAACTTTTTAAGTGATAAAACTGTTTTCTTTTATAGCTTTTACTCTGTGTTTAGTGTTATAACCATAATGTGACATTTCTCCTCTGGTCCTGTCTATTCGATGTAGTCTGTCTTCTGTACCTGATGAGCCTCTTTTGTAAGATATTCTCTATACCCTTAAGCCTTTAGTTCTTTTCTTTCTTGTATGCCCATGATCTGAATGTTTTGTCTTTTAAGTGTCCTACATTTTCCTCATGTTTTGTTAACCCTTTATTTTTAAGGTGGGAGAGGGAGAAGAAAAGAGAAAAAGAATGGATACACCAGGGCCTCTTGCCATTGCAAACAAACTTCAGAGGCACACACCACTTTGTGCATCTGGGTACCTGGAAATTGAATGCAGGCTATCATGCTTTGCAAACAAGTGCCTTTAACTGCTGAGCCATCTCTCCAGTCCCATTAATATTTTTTTATTTCATTAATTTTTAAAAAATTTATTTGCAAGCTGAGAGCTAGACAAAGAGAATAGATGTGCCAAGGCCTCCAGTCGCTGCAAATGAACTCCAGATGCACTTGTCACTTTGTGCACTTGGCTTTATATAGGTACTGGGGACTCAAACTCAAGTCATTAGGCTTTGCAGGCAAGCACATTAACTGCTAAGGTATCTCTCTAGCCCCCAATTTCATTTTTTTTTAATTGTCAAAAAGAATTGTCATTGATTTGGGCCTCCTGATCTATTCCTTTGTCTTGTCCTTGAGCTCTGATAGTCTGTCCTCCATAGGATCTAGCTTGTTGGTGAGGCTTTCTTGGGAGCCTTTTAAGTGAGTTAGTTCATTTTTGTTTTCCATTAGGTTTTCCTTCAGCATGTCCATCTCTTTATTGAACTCCATTTTCATTTTTTTAAAAAACAATTTTTGTTTGAAAGCAGAGAAAGATAGGAAAGACAATGAATGAATGTGGGGGCACCAGAGCCTCTAGCAGCTGCAAATGAACTCCAGATGCATGTGCCATTGTGCATCTGGCTTTTGTGGATACTGGGGAATCAAACCCAGGTCATTAGGATCTGCAGGCAAGTACCTTAACTGCTAAGCCATCTCTCTAGCCACTCCTATTTTGCCTTCTTAATTTGACATTTTATTGTCTCTTGAAAGTTATTCCTCCATTTGGTCATGTCCTCATTGAGTTCATTCCCCTGTCCATTGTGTTCTTTTTTTGTCTTTGATTCTTATCCATTTCCTTCACCTATTTCTTGAGATCTTTTTGATTCTCTTCTGTTACTTAGCCATCTGAATTCTTTTCATTCTTTTTATTAATTTTTCTTCTATTTCATCCCGCTGTTTGCTCATATTCTTATTAAGTTTGCTGACTATGCTTATTGTAATTGTGTTTCCTCTAAGTTTTCACTGGAGGCTTTAGGCTGGAACTAAGCATTCTTGGTTGGGATATCTTGTCTTAGTCTCTTGTGTTATTTGTTTTGCATTGGGTTTTACCTATCTCAATAGAGTCCTATTAATTTCTGAGAATAAAGCAACAGTAGGTCTTGTGTTGCCTGTGTTGAGTGGCCTGGTCAGCCTTGATGCAGCTGCATGTGGGATGACAGTATATCTGCAGGTTTAGGCTGAGCACAATGGAAGCTGAGTAAGCTTCTTATATGAGCAGTGTCCTGGGCTGGACCCTAGGAGACCTGGCCAACTTAGTGCCTGGGACTGTGGAGTGTGATCAGCTCTGGGAGTCTCTACTCGAATGGTCACATTCCACAGTCTCTGAGAGAGATAGAAGTAGGCAGACAGAGTGAGAGACAGAATGGGTGCACTAGGCCTCATGTTAGGCAAACAAACTCTAAATGTATGTGCCACTCTGTGCATCTGGCTTGATGTGGGTATTGGGGAATCACACCAGAACCATTAGGCTTTGCAAGCAAGCACCTGTAAGTGATCAGCCATCTATCTAGCCCAAGACTTTTTAAGAACACCAAAAAACTGGACACGAACTTATTGTAATCAATGAATTTCACTTAAAAGCACTTGCTTTCTAAAGATACTGTTAAGAGAAGCAAAAGGCAATCCACAGGCTGGGAGAAAATATTTGTGAAACTTATGTGACAAAAATTCATTGCTAAAATATAGAAAGTTTATAATTTAATAATACAACCCATCAAAGATCAAAACAGATATGTCACGAAAGATATTTGAATGGCAAATAAACACATGAATCTCACACCTAAGGCCATTAATCATTACAAAGGGAAAATTAAAACCACAATATGTACCTACTAAAACAGATGAAGATGGAACTGAGGCTGTGGCTCAGTAGCAGAGTGCCTGCTCAGCATGTGCAAGGCCCTGGGCTTGAACTCAAGCATCACCAAAACAAAACAACAACAAAAGAACAGCTCAAGTTAAAGAGGCACTGCATACCAAATATTGGTGAGGATATACAACTGGTGAAAATCTCTTACAGTGCTGCTGCAAATGTAAGTAACATAGTACAAGCACAATGGAAAATCAATGGCTTCTCTAAAGATAAAACATATGTCATTTTACTTAGCCATTTTATTCTTTGGCCAAGAGAAGTAAAAGTATATGCCACAGAAGACTTTATATATAAAAATGCTCTTAGCAGTTTTATTTGTTGTAGTCTCAAACTGGAAACAACCAAATGCCTATGCATGTGCACATCCATATAAATGACCCTACTCACTGATCAAAATGGATATTAAACACATTTGACAACATGAATAAATTTCAAAATAATTATGCTGAGTGAAAACAGCTAGATGAAACATATACTGTATGATTTCATTGATTTGAAACATTAGAAAATCCAACCACCTGTATGCCAAAAGTTATATAAGCAGTTGTCTGGATATCAGCAGGTGTGTAAAAGATCACAGAGAAGCATGAAACTGTTGAGAATACAAGATAAGGCAAATATCTTAATTGTGGTATGTTGATGACATACATGTTTGTATGTGTGTATGTATGTGTCAAAACTTTCCAAAATAAACAAAATGTGTGCATTTTGCTTATACATGTCAATTACACTTCAGTAAAACTGTTACAAACAAGTGTACATCAAAAATCCACCAGAACTGATAGGCAGGGAGGAGTCATCCTGTTGAGACCTGAGGGTTGAAATTGCAATTAAAGGGCTACACAGCAAAACCCTGTTTCCAAGTCCCCCAGATAACTGTGTAGCTGTCCGTGAGAAAATTTGAAAATGCTACTGAAATGTTTTTAAAAGCTTCCAGCAGGGCTAGAGAGATGGCTTAGTGGTTAAGGTTAAACTTATGACTTTTTGCAAACATAGGATTAAAATAACTAGAAGTATGCTTCCTGGTTAAGTGGGCATTTACCAGTATGTGGCTGATCTTGGGGAAACCATTCTATATGCAATGAGGTTTCTCAAAACTATCAAGAATAATCATGCTGGGCATGATGGCATTCGCCTTTAATCCCAGCACCTGAGAGGCAGAGGTAGGAGGATCACTGTGAGTTCAAGGCCACCCTAAGAATAGTGAATTCCAGGTCAGCCTGGGCTAGAGTAAGACTCTACCTTGAAAAACCGAAAAAAAAAAAAAAAAAAAAGAAAGAGTAATTTTTTCAGAAATTAAAATTTTTTATTAGGAAATTATACTATAAAAGCAGAGCCATTAGTTATAATAAACTGATTATTTAACAGCAATTTAGTTTACCTCAATGAATTATTCTCTGCTTTTTGTCTGCCAAGTTCACTTTCAGTATCCATTGCCTTTCTTGCTAGGGATTTCATTTCTTTTTCCACAGTGGTTATGGTTTCCTTCATCAAAGTCATATTTGACATTTGCTCCATACGTTCATCATCAAGCTATATAAGCAGAATAACAAGGTTACTATCATCATTAAAAAGCCTCAGTAGGGGAGAGCCATTCAGCCCTTACTTTCCACATGGGATCTCTTCCACATGGCCAAAGCTCTTTGAACTTTCTTTTCTGTCCTTTCCATGGTTTTTTCCTAAGCCCACCACTTGGGCTCTCAAGCCACATGGGTATCTTTCCTTCATTCTATACTTCCCTAAATAAATATAATAATTTAAAAATAAATAAATAAAAAATAAAAAGCCTCAGTAGTCTTTCCTATAGAGAGGCACTCCTACAAACTGTAGTTCATAGAAAAATTTAAATAATGAGATGATTAACTAGACTTGACCTGAACACTGTGGGAATTTTATGTATAAAGTAAGAGAAACAAAATAAACTATGTATCTTTCTGGAAAGTGTATTACAGTGCAAGAGGCCAGACTTTTCAATCTGGTTCAATCTAACTACATATATATCTATATGCAAAAGGATTTGTTATCCAACATTAATAAATTACATATAAAGTGGGATTATTAAAATAAAAGTTTTTCTTCTGGGAGGCTGGAGAGATGGCTTAGCAGTTAAGGCACCTGCCTGCAAAGCCAAAGGACCTCAGTTTGATTACCCTGGACCCACCACATAAGCAAGATGCGCAATGTGGTGCCAGCGCCTGATGTTCATTTTCAGTGGCTGGAGGCCCTGGCATGCCCATTCTCTGTCTCTCTCTCTCTCTTTCCCTCTCTCAAATAAACAAATAAAAATAAAATACTTTTTAAAAAGTTTTCTTCTGTGTAGTATTTTGTTACTTTTTATAACAAATTGCCACATATACACTTATAGTCAGTTAAGCTTGGCAACAGAAGTTATATTTCTTTAATCCTGTTTATATAATCATAACATCTCAAACATATATTCAGAGCATAACATAATCCTTTCTATAATCATATCAAGTAATATTATCTTGACCAAAACAGTGAGATGAGAAAAATAGCTAAAACTGAGCTGAGTGTGGGAGTGCACGCCACTAACACCAGCCTCAGGTGGGCAAAGCAGGACAACAAGGTTAAGACCCTCCCTTCCGGGTTACTCAGTGTGATCATATTTCAAAATTTTGCTAAAATCCCTGAGACTAAATTGAAATAGTTTTAAAAGAACATACTTTGCTAGGCATGGTGGCGCATCCCTTTAATCCCAGCACTCGGGAGGCAGAGGTAGGAGGATCACTGAGAGTTTGAGGCCACCCTGAGCTAGAGTGAGACCCTACCTTGGAAAACCAGAAAAAAGAAAAGAAAAAAAAGAACATACTTTTCACACACACACAAAAAACTTTACTCATGTTTTTAGAAAGAAATAAGTGAAATAGTAACAAATCTGTTACAAATATAACCTTGAGTACTTTAGGACTGCAAACACTAACTTGGAAAAATCAAACACTTTCTCTGGACCCAGTAAAAAGGGAAAGGGGAAAGCTATGGAATGTTGGCATATCCCAGGTGTCTGTTTTACGTTATGAACTGTACACTCCAGCTCCTCTATCCTTTGTTCCAAGTGAGCCTTCTCATTAAACGCTGTTTCCTGAGCAATCTGTTCAAAAACAAAACACAACAGTGCTTCAGTGCCAGTGCCTCTGTGCCTTGCACATGCTCAGAGGAAGAAAATTCTTTCTTTCACACCTTTAGCCTTTCCCTCAGACTATCTCGCTCTGTAGTCATTCTTCGTAAGTCAGTGAAGGCCACATCTCTTTCAGTCTCTACTCGACGAAGAATAGCATGTGCTGTCGTTGATTTAGGAGACTTACAGCTTTTCATCATTTCTCGCCGAAGTCGAGCAATTTCTTCCTGTGCCTATTATTTAAACACAGATGCTTTTAAAACAAGCTTTAAAGTAGACACACAGTATCTTACATCTAATCAGTTAAAAGCCAAACCTGAAATAATATACATACAGCAAAGAAACAGCAAAATTTATTTTACTGTTTTATTTTCAAATTAGTTTATATATATATATCAATGCAAATAAAAATGTTTGGGGGGGGGGGTAGAATCTTGCTGTGTATATGTAGCCCATGAACTTTAGAACTTTGATCTTTCTATCTCAGCCTCAGCCTCCTGAGTTCTGTGATTACAACCACACACCACCACACATGGTTAAATGAATATATTTAAGTAGAAGTCTGTTTTCAGTATCTCAGACAAAACTTAAAAATACCTTGGCAGAAGTCACTGTTACAATGTAACTGGTATATTCCAATTATCTCTACATAAATTTGAATTCAGGCAGAACAGTGGTTTAACAAACTCATAGTGTTCATCTTTCTCTATGTAAGTGTTTATGCATGGCATAAACCTGACAGAAAGGCCCACTAGTCATCTCTGATAACCCATTATAGTCTCTGACTTATTCAACAATCTCCTAACCCCAAATCTGTTGCATAACTATAATGATTTCATATACCGTATATGTATTTGAATACATATATATATATATATATATATATATATATATATATATATATGGTATATTTTATATACAATATAAGCCTCATCTTCTCTCCTCTCAATTTTGATCACTATCTGTTCAACCAGTCTCCATATTTCAGAGGAGGGTATATATTATTTCCCAGTACTCAGAGCTAAGCCTTCACTACAACCTGATGTGTGAAAAAAAAATTATATATATATATATATATAATTATAAATATAAATATATATATAATTTTTTTTTTTGGTAGGGTCTCACTCTAGCCCAGACTGACCTAGAATTCACTATGTAGTCTCAGGGTGGCCTCGAACTCACGGTAATCCTCCTACCTCTGCCTCCTGAGTGCTGGGATTAAAGGCATGTGCCACAACACCCACTGAGCCATATTTCTTAAAGTGTCTTCTTAAAAATCTTCCCCAATTCTTTGACAGTTATTTACCCTTACCTTAAGAGGTACTCTTTCCACTGGCTTTACCCCAACCTCCTGCCCACTGGTTTCAGTCAGTTACAACAATCCCTTATCTTGAAAACATATCACCTAAACCAGCTGCCCTGGCTGCTATGCTTTCTCTCTCCTTCCTGTGATGCAATTTTCTGTAAAAGCCAATTTCTTTCATCCACACTCTTTTTTTTCTTTCAATTTTACTTATGAGAGACAGAAAGGCAGAGAGAGAGAGAGATGAGCCCAGGCTCTCTAGATGCATGTACCACCTTATTTATCTGGCTTGTTACCCATACTCTTAAACCAGGATAACCTGCCTGGCAAAGATAAAGTGTTGTTATGTAATATAGAAAGAGCATGTGAGATAATATATTTGCCACCAGATGAAAATGGTAAAAAGGCTACTTTGGTCATGTTTCTCTTGCCTTCAATAGATAATAAACTGTCCACTGCTTAAAACACAAACATCTAAATCCCTAATGAGGTCCATTAACCCAACAAAGTTCAAAAGTTGGCTGACTGTACAGAATTCATAGCCCAAACTCGCCTGCCTCTTTGCTTTGTAGATATACTAGCTAAGAACAGGTTTTGTTTTGTTTTTTCAATTTTAAATGACTAGAAAGAAATTAAAGGGAGAATTTTTCATAACAGTTAAATTATAAAATTACAATTTTAGTTTTTATACAGTTTATTGTGATACAGTCAAATTTATTCTATTATATATTGCTTATGGCTATTTTCATCTTTCTTTTCTTAAAGATTTATTTTTACATATTTATTAGAGACAGAGAGAGGGATAGGAAGGACAGAGTGTGAGAATGGTCATGCCAGGGCCTCTAGTCACTGCAAACAAACTCCAGATGCATGCACCATCATATATTCATCTGGCTTACGTGGAACCTTAAAGAATCAAATTTGGGTCCTTAGGCTTCGCAGGCAAGTGCCTTAACTGCTAGGCCATTTCTCCATCCCTTGTTTTCATACTGCAACAGGGCTAAATAGTTGCAACATATACCATATGGCTTGTAAAACTTACTGCAGCACCTTATATGGGTTGGGGAGATGGCTCAGCAGTGAAAGGTGCATACTTCCTTGAAAAATGGTGTGGACTCCTACTCCAGTCCAACCTACCTTTAAAGCCTTCACGGCTGCTTGCTCCACTGGTACGTATATCTAACCTAATATATAGCTGACCTATCTATCTCTGTTGATTTCCCTGCCTTCATCCTTTGCCTCAAAATACTCCTGTAGTCTGGAATGTTTTTTCTTACCACTTCCAGGATAACAGAAGCCCATTCACCACTCAGGGCTCAAACCATTCAGGGTCCAAATGCTACATCTTCTAACAAAACTTCCTTGATAACCCTAACTAAAGATGCCCATTTATTTTTATTCCTTACACTATCTCCTAGCACACATATCCCATAGTAATAAAAGACTATCTTTATCTCCCCAGATATACTACATAATTAGAGAAAATGCCCTAAGTTTGCTTCTAATTTTTTCTAGCTTTTAAACTAAGGCTGCAATTTTTATAGTAGGTATATAAAATAGGTATATTAATTAAATATTTACTAAAATGAAATCATAAAGAAATTATGAAACAATTATTTAGTATATTTAGCATAATTTTACCATTTATTAAAGATAAAACCAAATTTGCATACTAAAGCAATGATATGCAGTGAGTTGCACAGTGGCAAGTGCTGCCAGAAAGTATTTCATATGATGCATTTGATTTTAAGTTTAACTGTTTCACTGTGTGTTCAGAAACTTTTTACTGTTGCTACATTTTTCACAATCCCCACATTCAGTTATGTGACACTATAATTAAACAAATTTTTTTTCAATGAAATTATATAGTGATTTATGAGATTACTAAGTAAAGAAACTATTTGATTGATAAAAGCTATACAGTTTTAAGCTAGAAAAACTAAACAGCAATTGCTTTGTGTATATGGTGCATACACATGTCCATATGTGTATTGGGACATGTGTGCAGGTACACATGTATGTGCATGTGTGTGGAGGTCTCTCATTGAACCTACAATTCACTGGTTTGGTCACATTAGCTAGTAGGTGAGCCTCAGAAATTCCCTATCTCCACCTTTCCAGTGCCAGGATTACAGGCATGTGCCACCAAGCCCAGCACTTTACAAAGGCACTGGGGATCTAAACTTAGGTCATGATTTGGTCAAGTGCCAAAATTCATCATGACTGTGCAGCTCTTTACCCACTTACCACTTACCCAGCCCCTTACAAAGTGATTTTAATCTCTAACATTAAGCAAATTTTATGATAGTTTCCAAATGATGTCATAGCATTTAACCTCCAAATCCAAATTATATCTTGATCTTACTATGCCCTATTATTTAACACTCTCTTCATTTCTTTTTTTGTTGTTATTTTATTTTTGCTTTTTGAAATGCTATGCATCAAAACCTAGGGCCTTGTGCATGCTAGGCAAGTGCTCTGTTACTGAGCTACAACCTAGGCCAAAACCTCATTTCTTATCCCAAAAATCAAACTATTTTTATGCCTGTGTATGATCTTTTATGAGACCAAAATATCATATATGTGCACTCATGTGTTTATTATGTTGTAAATATATTACTTTTTGATAAGAATTTTTTTTTTTTTTCCCTGAGGTAGGGTCTCACTCTGGCTCAGGCTGACCTGGAATTCACTATGTAGTCTCAGGGTGGCCTCGAACTCACGGTGATCCTCCTACCTCTGCCTCCCGAGTGCTGGGATTAAAGGCATGTGCCACCATGCCCGGCTTCCGATAAGAATATATTTGAATGCATACATAGCTATGGATGTAGCTCAGTGGTAGTACTAGCCTAGTATGCACAAGGCCCTGGCTCAGTTCCTAACACAATGAAAGAAAAGGAAGAAGAATATTTTTACAAACAAATGTAATTCCCAAGTGTTAAGATTCTTTTGATTGACAGGTTTAAGCATGCTCATAAAGGTTAAAGAAGAATTACATCTATTAAGAAGCTAATGTTGGGGGCTGGAGGGATGGCTTAGCAGTTAAGGCGCTAGTTTGCAAAGCCAAAGAACCCAGGTTTGATTCCCCAGGACCCACGTAAGCCAGATGCACAAGGTGGCATGTCTGGAGTTTGTTTGCAGTGGCTAGAGGCCCTGGCATACCCATTCTCTCACTCTTATCTACCTCTTTCTCTCTCTCTCTAATAAATAAATAAACTTTTTTTTAAAGAAGCTAATGTTGGACTGAGTGTGGTGCCACATGCCTTAGATCCCAGCACTCAGGAAGCAGAGAGGTAGGAGGACTGCCATGTCTTAAATTTTGTATTTCTAAGTAAGTTTACCTGTTCATAAAGAAGGAAGGTCTTATCTCTCTCAGATGTAAGAACCTTGACATTACCCTGGATTTCTGCTAAATGACGTTCGTATTTCTCCAGCATGCATTTGAGTTCTTCACGGTCTCTTGCTGTTGTCTTCAAAAGCTCGATATCACAGTTTGCACCCTGCAATAATTATTTAAGATATCTGAAGCTCTTTGTTTTAGCTGGTCTTGAACTCATTATCTAGCTAAGACTGGCCTTGCACTCCTGATGCACTCCTCTCAAGTTTACCACCATGCCCAGCTTAAAATTCTTCTTTGACCTCTGGTACTAATAAAAAGTTGCTACTAATGGTGGTGCAAAATCTCTACTTAAGCAAACATGACTGACTATATAATGAAAGGAAATAATAGAAAATAAACATCAAAATCACCACTCTTTTATAATTACTTCATCCCAAACTGCTCCAGATTTGTCTAATTACCTCCCAACCATGACTTATAGTGGATAAAGAACCAGTATTGCTGTCTCCTATGCCATCTGAGATCTCTGCCTCCCAATCTCTTTGATGCAGCAATTCATACCAAGTCAAAATGAATTATTTCCAAATTACATGAAGCAAAGAATGAAAGTCAATACTTAAGAGCAGGGCATGGTGGTGCATGCCTTTAATCCCAGAACTTGGGAGGCAGAGGTAGGAGGATCACTGAGAGTTCGAGGTCACCCTGAGACTACAGAGTGAATTTCAGATCAGCCTAGGCTAGAGCAAGACCCTAACTCAAAAAAATAAAAATAAAAATAAAAAAATAAAGTCAGTATTTGAACAACAATCTCTATGTTGCCAAACCTACCCTGGATGATGGGGATGGGCGCCTTGGACTTTTAGATCCACTTCTGATCATTTTTTTCAAATTTTGAGCTTCAGTCTTGTAGTAATCTCTGTCTGCTTCTAAAGTCTTGACAAAGGAATCAAGTCTAGAAGGAGATTTATTTTGTGCTTTTTCAGTCTCTAAAATTATCTTGCCAAGGAGGAAAAAATTAGGCAATTATTTTAAGTTAAATTATAGCATCCCTTGATAAATTACAATAACTAGGATTCTTAAAAACATTTAATTTAATCTGTGAGATGGATCCACATACAAGGTGGGACATGCAGGTGGAGTTTGTTTTCAGTGGCTAGGGGTCCTGCTGTGCCCATTCTCTCCCTCCCTCCCTCTCTCTCTCCCTCTCTCTCTCTCTCTCTCTAAATGAATTTTTTATGAGTAATAAGAGATTGCATATTTTATTTCCTCCCTACTTTGCTGCTTAGCTGCTGCTTCACTGTATAAAATAGCAGCAAATAATGCAGGATATTGTAAAATTTTAAGTAGCACTGTCTTTCATCTGACATTGTAAAGCAGACACTTCCCTTCACTCCCCATCACTTCAGTGGGAAGGCCATTATGCCTTTTGCCTGAACTTGGCTGGACACAAGCATGTTACAATATTATGTAAGGCAGTTGCACATGGTGGTACATGTGTCTGGAGTTTGCTTACAGTGGCTAGAGGAATGCCCATTCTCTCTATCTGACTCTCTCTCAAATAAATAAATAAAAATAAATATATTTTAAAAAATTAAAAATAAAAATAAAAAAAACAGGTATGGTGGTACATACCTTTAATCCCAGCACTTGGGAGGCAGAGGTAGGAGGATCACCATAAGTTTGAGACCACCCTGATATTACTTAGTGAATTCTATGTCATCTTTGACTAGAGTGAGACCCTACCTTTAAAAAAAAAAAGGAATTTAATATTTTTTGTCATTTCTGATGTGCCAAAGTTTTATTTGAATAAAATACTATATTTACACAATCGTTATGGACAATTTTTTTTGTTTTTTTGCAGCACCTAGGATTGAACCCAGGGCCTCATGCATGCCACATAAGCACTCTACCAACTGAGTTTCACCCCTAGCCCATAATTCAATAATTTTGAAAATAAAATAGCAAAAATAGATTCTAGCAATATCCAGATCTAAAATAAGTCTTCAAAATAGAATTGGCTTTGGAAACACATGCTACTATTAAAGCATCTGTTGGTGTCTCATTTTTTTCAATAATTGTTTAATGGATAGATATATTATGTCGAGGGCTAGGGATATAGTACAGTGGTAAAGCACTCACCTACCAAGCCCAACACCATAGGTTCAATCCCCAGTACTGGCAGGGGGAAAGAGTCTGTGCCTAGATAGTTTAAATGGATACTGGATATTCCATATTTTCAAGTACACTCCTACTTACTTTAATATATTTAGAAACATTTCTTTTTTTAACTTCATCCTCTTTTATTCTATTTATTTGTGTATATGGACACCTGTGCTATGGAATGCATGCCATGGTGCATATGTGGAATTCAGAGAATCACTTCAAGGTGTCTGTGCTCCACCTTCTCTGAGACATGTCCTTTTGCCAGGCAAGCTTCAGATTCTCATGGCTCTGTCTTCCATCACTGTAGACATGCTGGAATGTATGTACCACTTTGTATCTGGTTTCATTTGAGTTCTGGGGAACTGAACTCTCTGGTCTGGCAGATTTTGCAAGCAAGCATTCTTAACTGTTGAGCCATCTCCTAGACTCATAAAAACATTTCTTTTAAAATGTTTTTATATTTGTTTTACAAATACTGGGAGAAAAATATATGCTTTCAATCTTTTAAATGTTTAAAGATTAAAGTGTTTAAATAGAAGCGATTTTACTTCACACTGTTAGATAAATAAACCATATCAGTTGAAATTAAGTAAAAAAAATTATAGCTTAAAATATTAAGGGCAAAAAGTTTAATATGTAAAAAATTCTCCTTATATAAAAAGCATTAAAATTTTTAGTCATCACTTTCAATCGAGTTACAGCTTAAAGACATTAAAAGCAACCAAAAGTTACTGTTAACGTTTTGAAGAAAAGTAGCGATGAACTGGAGGCAAGAAAGCACCCTCTTTTGATGATTACTTTCAATGGATGCTCATATAGGAAACAATTGTTTAATAGGTCAGAAAGGTCCAAGAAACAAAATGTATAAATAATTGTTGCTATAGCTTACTTACTGAATGAATGCTTAACATATATTTACTAAAAGTTTAAAAACATGTACTTACAGATCTAAGCCTTTTTACTGTATCTTCCAATACTGATATATTATTTTGCTGGCAAATGAGTTCAATCTGAAAAATAGTAATTTATTTTATTTAAAGATGCACAAACCAATTTAATTAAAAAGAGCATCACAAAAAAAATGCATACCTATGCCAGGCGTGGTGGCGCACACCTTTGATCCCCAGCACTCAGGAAGCAGAGGTAGGAGGATCACCATGAGTTCGAGGCCACCCTGAGACTCCACAGTGAATTCCAGGTCAGCCTGGGCTAGAGAGAGACTCAACCTTAAAAAAAAAACAAACAAACAAAAAAAAAAAAAACCTGAAAAAAATGCATACCTACCTTTGACAGTAAAAGAATCTGGAATGAAATTTGTTTATATTCTCCAATATTTCCCCCCCAAAACTAAATGATTATCTCTCACTAAATTGTTCCCTATGAACTGGACCAAAATGTTAATTAAATTCTGATGAAGGCTAAAGAGATGGCTTAGTGGTAAAGGCACTTTCCTTCAAAGCCAAAGGACCCAGGTTTAATTCCCCAGGACCCACGTAAGCCAGATGCACAAGATGATGCATGCATCTGGAGTTCATTTGCAGTGGCTGGAGGCCCTGATGTGCCCATACTCACTCACTCACTCTCTCTCTATAGCTCAAATAAATAAATAAAAATTAAAAAATATTTAAAAAATAAAAAATAAGTAAATTCTGATGATGGTAATAAGCTATAAAAGAATGACTGAATTTTTCCCAAACTGCCTCATTTAGAAGAGACTACTCTCTGCTGAAATATTTTCATGGTTTAGCTCAATCCAGTCTACAAAAATCAATTTCACTGAACATATACATGTACTCAGTCTTGTAATAAAGCTATCTGTAGTCATATTTAACATCTATATCATATGTTTCAAAACAGTGATTATTTTTATATAAGACAATAACTCTTTGCTTCCAGCTGGTATTTAAGTTCAATGAATATATTATTAATTTAGTAACTTTTTCTTCATTATCCTAAGTGAAATGTATCCTGCTCCTGTCTACTATAGTTTATATTTAAATTTTCTGGAATTGTCATTATGTCTTTATAGTGCTAGACACCAAACACCAGGCTTCACACATGCTATGCAATTAATTAGTGAAATACAGGCATTATATAATGTTTTCTATATAGTAGACACTATTTTTTGGTTCAATGAATCAAAAAGGTAGCAATGACACAGGTATCAAAGATCCAGTTCAAAATTGGCCCCTATGTCAATTAAAAACAAAAATTAGGGGCTAAAGAGATTGCTCACTGGTTAAAGGCACTTGCTTGCAAAGCCTAATGGCCTGGGTTTGATTTCCAAATATCCATAGAAAACCAGATGCACAAAGTTGTACATGTACCTGGAGTTTGACTGTAGCAGCCACAGGCCCTAGTATGCCTATTTTCATTTTCTCTCTCTCTCGTCCTTTCTCTCTCAATAAAAAAGTCAAAACATAAACTAAAAATATATTAGCTATATGAAGTAAATTTGTAATTTGGCTTTGTATATAACAAAAAATCATGTTCATTTACCCAGGAAACACTAATATTATGCTAACTCAAAATATTAAAATAAGTCAGGTGGTGCATGCCTTTAATTCCAGCACAGCACTCTGGAGGCAGAGGTAGTAGGATTGCTGTGAGTTCAAGGTCAGCTTGGGACTACAGAGTGAGTTCCATGTCAACCTAGCTTGAGTGAAACCCTATCTTGAAAAATAAAAAATAAAATAAATACAGTTACACCTTTAATATGTGTATATAAGTGAAACCCTATCTTGAAAAATAAAAAATAAAGTTACAGCTTTAATATGTGTATATAAGTTCCAATACTGGGTCCTTCAAAAGGTTGAGCTAGAAGCTGGGCGTGGTGGCACACGCCTTTAATCCCAGCACTCGGAGGCAGAGGTAGGAGGATCAACAAGAGTTCGAGGCTATCCTGAGACTACATAGTGAATTCCAGGTCAGCCTGAGCTACAGTGAGACCCTACCTAAAAAAAAAAAAACAAAAAAAAAAACCTATAGGGAAAAAAAAGATTCTTTCTCCACAATCAAATTGGAAATTCTTTGTGTGGGGGCTAGAGAGACGGTCAGCACTTAAGGTGCTTGCTTACAAAGGCTGACAGCCTGTGTTTGATTCTCCAGTATCCCCAAAAAGCTAGATGCACAATGTCATGCAAAAAAAGTGTAAATAAATAAAAATATTTTTTTAAATATTTTTTTTTATTTCTTTGAGAGAGACAGACACAGACAGAAAGACAGATAGAGGGAGAGAGAGAGAATGGGCGCGCCAGGGCTTCCAGCCTCTGCAAACGAACTCCAGACGCGTGCGCCCCCTTGTGCATCTGGCTAACGTGGGACCTGGGGAACCGAGCCTCGAACCAGGGTCCTTAGGCTTCACAGGCAAGCGCTTAACCGCTACGCCATCTCTCCAGCCCTAAATAAAAATATTTTTAAAAAAGAAATTCTCTATGTATGTGTGTGTATGTATGTTTATGTGTATGAGTACAGATTAGAGAATAAATTTTCCATCACTCTTCAGTTTGATCTCATTTGAAGCAGGGTCTCACAACACCACCCCACTGGCCAAGGCAGCTGGCATGTGAACTGCCAGGAAATTCTCTGTTCTCTGTGTCTCATCTCACAGTAGACATGTTGAGATAAAAGAAGCCTGTAAAAGCTTCTAGATTTTTATGTGGGTCTGAACTCAGGTATTTACACTTGCACTGAGCCATCTCCCTAACCTAAATTAAAAACCATTTCAAGCACTACCCCAAAACTTAGGCAAGGAACCTCTTTCCAGTAATGACAAACCTAAAATGCAAACCCAGTGATAGAGATGAGAACACACGTAACTGTTTATAACCCCACAAAGGTTATGTACCCTTCCAGACCCCATTTTGCACTGGATAAGCCACTAACTAAGGTTGGTGCTTTCTCCATTTCAGGGCATCAATCCAAAGCAAAATTTCCATTTTGTCCTTGCTTTATTAGGTTTCCCACATTTTCTCTACAACAGTGTTATCTCTAAGACTGCTGCCAACCTCTTCCTCAAAAGCTCACATAGTTTTCTAATTTCCTAATTCTCAAACACACGAGCATTCCACATTATTTATGAATATCTAATTCCAAGACATATCCTTTTCTGAGCCAGGCAAAA
This sequence comes from Jaculus jaculus, assembly GCF_020740685.1. Taxonomy (NCBI): domain Eukaryota; kingdom Metazoa; phylum Chordata; class Mammalia; order Rodentia; family Dipodidae; genus Jaculus; species Jaculus jaculus. The sequence continues at coordinate 119,657,567 of NC_059105.1, forward strand.
CTATCATCTGTGAATTTAGTATTTTCAGCTTTAGGTAAAGTGTGGGTTTTATATGTTAGACATTTTCTAGTTCTGAAATTATCCTTTAAAAAATATTTTATTTTTATTTATTTATTTGAGGGAAAGGGAAAGAGGCAGAGAGAGAATGAGAATGCCAGGGCCTCCAGCCACTGCAAACCAACTCAAGGTACATGTGCCACTTTGTGCATTTCGCTAACGTGGGTCCTGGGGAATCGAACCTGGGTCATTTGGTTTTGCAGGCAAGCGCTTTAACCAGTAAGCCATCTCTCCATCCCTGAAATTCTCCTTTTTGATACAGAGAACTTACTGTGCCTTCCTTCTCCCCACCGCCATCCCCTTAAGTCTACAGAGTCTAAATAATCCCTTAAAATTGATGACTTCTACAAAGGGCATGTTCATGGTTAGATTTCAGCCAACCAGACTTCCCTCTCACTCTGGAAAGAATACAGTTTTCTTTTCCTTCCTTCCTTCCTTCTTTTTTTTTTTTTTTTTTTTGAGATAGGGTCTCACTCTAGACCAGGCTGACCTGGAATTCACTATGTAGTCTCAGTTTAGCCTTGAACTCATATCAATTCTACCTCTGCTTCCCATGTGCTGGGATGAAAGGTGTACACTACCACACTCTGCTTGATACAGTTAATTTCTGATTTGAAGAAAAAAAAAATTTTAAAAAAAAGACACTAGACAACTTCTGGGGTACTTGAAGAAAGTAACAAAAAGCAAATTGAAGACTTTTACTGAAAAATAGTTAAAATAGCCAAATTACTTCTAAAAGTCCTTCAAATACTTGAGTAACAACATTAGAAAACAAAACAGAATGTATAGTAACAACCTTTCTTAGCTGGGCAAGGTGGCACATGCCTTTAATACCAGCACTCAGAAGGTTGAAACAGAAGGCTTGAATTTGAGGCCAGCCTGGGACTACAGAGTGAATTCCAGGTCAGCCTGGCTAGAATGAGACCCTATTTTGAAAAAACAAAAAACGCTTCTTAAAGATTAAAGATAAGTGTCATGTGTAAAAACAGACACACATGGCCAGGCATGCTGTCTGCAACCCCTGTACTCTGGAGGTTGAAGCAGGATGATTGAAAATTCAAGTCAAGCCACATAGTGAGTCTTAAAAACATACAAATAGATCGAAATCAATATATCTGTTTACAGATATCCACTGAGAAGAAATGGGGAGAGAGCGCAACATTATACTTACAGAACACTTCTTGTTACATTTGACGGTTTTACATTATTTTTCTTTTATAACAAAACTTTGTCATATACAACAGGAATTTTTTTTTTGCAAAAAAGTTGCCATAGTTACAAATAAATGAATTATGAGAAACAATATACTTTTATATTTAGGACATACTTCAGATATGTCAAACCTAAAAAGATTCCAAATAATATGAAAATTTTACTTTTCCCAGTATATTTGATAACCACATTTAAAAGTAGAATTAGGGTTGGAGAGATTGCTTAGTGGTTAAGGCATTTGCCAGTGAAGCCAAAGGACCTAGGTTCAATTCCCCAGGAACCACATAAGCCACATGCACAAGGGGCACATGCATCTAGAATTTGTTTGCAGTGGCTTAGAGGCCCTGGTGTGCCCATTCTCTCTCTCTCTTCTATCTCTCTTTGCTTGCAAATAAATAAATAAAATTTAAAAAATAAAAGTAGAATTAAATTTCAATCAGAGGTAATTTTAATACCTTTGCTTCTTCAAGTTCCTTGTCAGCAGTATCCACCACAAAATTTTTCTCTTTTTCTAGTTGCTCTGCTAGTTGGTCAATTTTAATCAATTCTTTACAGAGATGCTCATTGTGGCTGGTTAAATCCTCTATTTGACTGCTTACCACCTCCTTACTATCCAAGAGTTTCCTAACATATTCTTCCAAGTCATGATTTGTCTGTTTGAGATCTTCAATCTGTTGTGATTAGAAAGAAAATAATCATATTAGAATATCTTAGGGGGCTGGAAAGATGGCTTAGTGGTGAAAGCGCTTGCCTGCAAAGCCAAAAGGACCCATGTTTGATTCTGCAGTACCCACATAAAGCCAGATACACAAGGCAGCACATGTGTCTGGAGTTCACTTGCAATGACATCAGGCCCTGGCCTGCCCATTCTCCCTTTGTTTTTACCTGCCTTTCTCTCTCTTTCATAAATAAGTAAATATTTTAAAATATCTTAGGGACCAGCCATAGTGGCTCACACCTTTAATCCTAGCACGTGGGAGGCAGAGTTAGTAGGATCATGGTGAGTTCGAAGTAAGCCTGGGACTACAGCATAAGTTCCAGATAAGCCTGGGCTAGAGTGAGACCCTACCTCAAAAAAATTCTTAGAGGGCTAAGGAGATGGCTAAGTGGTTAAAGACATTGGCTCATAAAACCTGCTGACCTGAGTTCAATACCCTAAGTACCCATGTAAAGTCAAATGCACAACTTGGTGGGAAAAAAACCCTGATGTACCCATTTTCTTCCTCCTTCCTTCCCTCCCTTCCTCTCTCTCTCTCTCTCAAATGAATGAATAAATAAAATATTCCCTCATTAGAAAACAACTAGTTATTGGAATCTGAAAGAAGATTTGCTTTCCTCATAAGGAGACCTAACTGTGTAACTTTCTGTGTCTTCTGAATTTTGTACAATATGAATGCATTTCCTATTTGAAAAATAACTGCTAAATAAAATTTTTAATTAATTATCATGGCACTGAGGAGCAAATCCAGGGACTCAGACATTCTAGGAAAGTATTTTACCATTAAGCCATACTTCCAGCTCCAAAATTAAAAACTCTTGCATCTATACCTTTCAAGAAAAATTCCACATTAAAAAAAAAAGTCTCTGGAGCCAGGCATGGTGGCACACACCTTTAATACCAGCACTTGGGAAGCAGAGGTAGCAGGATCACCATGAGTTCAAGGCCACCCTGAGACATAGTGAATTCCAGATAAGCTACAAAACAAATCAACAAAAGAGTCTATGTATTCTTGCATTTTTCATGAAACTATTTTTTTAAATGGTCCAATAGGGCTGGAGGGATGTCATAGCAGTTAAGGCATTTGCCTGCAAAGCCAAAGAACCCAGGTTCAATTCCCTAGGACCCATGTAAACCAGATGCACAAGATGGCGCATGCATCTGGAGTTCATTTGCAATGGCTGTAGACCCTGGCACACCCATTCTCTCCTTCCCTCCTTTCCTCCCTCCCTCCCCCTCTCTCTCTCTTTCTCTCCCTCTCTTTCCTTTTCTGGCACTTTCAAATAAATAAATAAACAAACAAATTTTAAAAAAAGGTCAAATAGCCAGGAGAGGTGGCTTTTAATCCCAGTATCAGGGAGGCAGAGATAGGAGGATCACCATGAGTTTGAAGCCACCTTGAGACTACATAGTGAATTTCAGGTCAGCCTAGGCTAGAGTGAGACCCTACTTCAAAGAAAAAAAGGGGAAGGGAAGGGATCGAAAGGGGAGGGGGGAGGCAAACGGGAAGACAAGGCAAGGCAAGGGAGGAAGGAAAATAGGTAGGTAGGTCAAACAACTCACAGTGGCACATGCTCATAAATCCTAGCATTTATAAGGTTGAGGCAGAAGGATCACAAATTTGACTACAACCTTGGCTAAATATAAAAATTATGTCTTAAACAGGCCAAATATTTGTATCAGTAGCAAAGAAACCTGTCTTGGAATTATTTAAATGGTTAATAACATTACGACTTCCTTAGAATTTTTTTCTCCTGTTTTAAAATATTTTAACTCTTTAGAGTTCTTTATTGAACACAGTAATTTATTTGACTAAATACTAAACCAATCAAGCTTCTGATGAGTAATGTGGAGAACAATAGCTTTTCTTCCTAACCCACTAATCAAACCATAAACGGAAGTAAAAGATCTGTATCTATACCTTTAAAAGGGAAACACACACAGACACACAGCCCACTGAACAACAATTATGTTAGGAATTGTATTAAATTCCAAAGATGATTCAAAGATAGGTTAGGTACCTGACCTCAGAGAATTTTTGCTCACTTGAGGAAACAATATATTAAGTACAAAGACAGCAATATCTATGAGTTAAATACAGTTAACAACTATTTATTTATATTAAGCACACTCTGCATTCAAGAGACTATGTTGTTATCTTTTACAAGACTAAATAAATTTAAATAAACCAGAAAAAAGTATGAGTATTCAAGAAGTTAAAACTGCTAAATACAGGCTGGAGAGATGGCTTAGTGGTTAAGGTGCTTGCCTACAAAGCCCAAGGGCCCAGGTTCAATTCCCCAGGACCCATGTAAGGCAGATGCACAAATTGGTACACACATCTGGAGTTTGTTGGCAGCAGCTATATACCCTGGTGTGCTCATTCTCTCTCTCAAATAAGTAAAAATAAAATTGTTAAATACCTCGTCTTTTTCTAACATTGGTCTTGCCCTGACCTTGACTGATTCAAATAAATAGAGATAACCTCTTTCAAAATATCAAAATTATCTGGGCATGGTAGTACATACCTTTAATCCCAGCACTTGGGAGGCAGAAGTAGGAGGATAGCTGTGAGTTTGAAGCCAGCCTGAGACTACAGAGTGAGTTCCAGGTCAGCCTGAGTTAGAGCAAGACCCTACCTTGAAAAAACAAAGAAAAAAAATTAAAATTGACAGTTTACTTATTTTCTTTTTGTGAGTGTGCACACGTGTTTGGGGGTATGCATGTGTATGATATATGTGCATATGGAGGACAAAGGACAACTTTCAGTGTCATTCCTCAAGAATGATACCCACCTTTTTTAAAATCTTTGTATTGAGAATTTTAACACATAAACATACCACAATTTGACTGTGTTACCACCTATTTATTCCCCTCTTCTGTCATCCCTCCATCATCCCTACTCTATTGACCACTCTCCTCTAAGTAGTCCTTTCTCTGTTTTAATGTCTCATTCATTTTGTTCTCTATGTCAAAATACTGATAGGCTCAGAACTGTGCTAGTCTTGTGGGGATAACAACCACTGTGAGGTTATGAATGCACCAGTAAGTTCATGCCTGGAGAATGGTGTCCCAAAATACTGCTTCCAACCCTGTGACTCTCACATTCTTTCCACCTCTCTTCTGCAATGTTCCCTTAGAGAGTGTGATAGAGATATCTCACTTAGTATTGAGCTCTCAACAGCCTCTTATTTTCAGCTTTGATGATTTTTTTTTCGAAGTAGGGTCTCACTCTAGCTCAGGCTGACTTGGAATTCACTGTGTATTCTTAGAGTGGCCTTGAACTCACAGCGATCCTCCCACCTCTACCTCCCGAGTGCTGGGATTAAAGGTGTGTGCCAGACGCCTGGCAGGTTTGATGATTTTTGAGTTTCCCCAGTGTTTGCCACCATCTCCATAGAGAAGCTTCTCTGACTAGCAGTGAGAGCTGCACTCTTGTCTCCTGTGCAATGTTCCCTCCAGGGCTAAACACTGAGCTTTCGCTTCTTCTCACCTTGATGAATCATGGGTCTCTCCATTATTCACCTCCATCTATGAAAAGAAGCCTCTCTAACCAAATGAGAATGGCATTAATCAATAGGTATAAATATACACGTTTAGAAGGCAATCTGATGGGGTCAACATATCCATTTAGCAAAATAACAGTGGTAGCATCCCTCTAGGGCCTATGTCCTTCCAGACATGAATGTGCTTCCACTGAGTGGGCCTTAAATACTATTAGAGAGCTGCAGTTGGTTATGCCTATAACTTATGTGCCACTACTGCACATGTGCCCACCACTTTTTGAGACATGTACTCTTGTTGGACTAGAGCTCACCAATTTAGTTAGACTGGTTGGATAGTGGGCCTCAGGGATTCACTTCAATTTTAGGAAATATATTCTCCCTTGGAAAGTTGGTTTGTTCTTACTCTACAGGGTGTGGGTTATTTAATATTGCCTTTGCCTCAGAACTTAAAATCCAAAGGTACAGCCTTTGATAACTTGTAAAGAAACCACATACTGTGGTCTGTTCATTATTCTCATCCCAGGCTTTCACAAAGTGCAATGGTTCCTTGTTACTGCTATAAGGTTATTACTATGTATTGCTGACAGAAGCAACTTAAGGGAGGCAATGTTATTTTAGGATCATGATTATTTGCAGTATGGCAGAGTTCCTTACATAAAGCAAACCAGGAAGCAGAACTCAGCTGTGAACTTTAATTATTTATTCTCCATCTTCTTGTTTCAAAATATGAACACATCCCAAATTATATATATAAATTAAAGGTAACCTGCAATTTCAGTGTAGAGATGAATCTATCTTGGTTTCTCACTTCTTGTTCTAGCTGGAAAGTATTCTGGTATTTTTCAACATCAGAAACTGGAGCCCCTAGGCCAAAATGATGTTCTCTGGTGGTAACCTAGAAAAAACACAAGAGAAGCATTCAGTTTAAAGTAGCTGTGATTTTTTTTCACATTGATAAATTACTAGACATATTTTCAATTGTTTCTAACTATTTTGCACCAGTCCAAAGGATTTTATCAAGCCATATTTTCTTAAATTTTTGTTATAATTTTTATGTGTTTTTCCAAATATGAAACTATGGTATTAAGTATGCTTTTCAAAGAATATATGCCCCAACTCATCACTGTTCTAAGTAAATAATGAGTTGGTAGCAATTAAGCAGCCTATCTCTAGGTCTGTTGTCAAATAGGGTAGCCATTAATTCTATGTTTGCTGTTTTTTATTTTTTTTTTTATTTTTTGAGGTAGGGTCTCACTCTGGTCCAGGCTGACCTGGAATTAACTATGTAGTCTCAGGGTGGCCTTGAACTCACAGCAATCCTCCTACATCTGCCTCCCGAGTGCTGGGATTAAAGACGTGTGCTACCACGCCTGGCTATGTTTGCTGTTTTTAATGCATTTAATGAAAAGTTTGCTATTGTAGTGGTTAATCTTGTCTGTCAACTACACAGGATTTAGAAGCATCATGGACACACATATCTGAACATATCTTTGAAAGATATTCCAGATTAGGCTAGATGAGGTGGGAAAATCAGCCCTAAAAAGTGGGCAGCCCCATTCCATGGACTGGGGTTTTCTGGATTGCATAAAAAAGAAAAGGCTAGCTAAGCACCACCACTCTGCTTCCTGAGTGCATTTGCAACATGACCTTCCCTGCCATGAGGGACTGTATCCCCTCAAACTGTAGGCTGAAATAAACCCTTCCTTAAATTGTTTTTGTTAGGGATTTATTATAAACAGTAGCAATTAGCCACAGCTTGCTGTTACTATAGCATGTTAACAAAATCTTTGTTACCCATAGCAAAGGGCTAATTTCCCTAAAATGTAAACACTTTCTATAACTAAAAAATTAAAAGGGGATATTCCAATAGAAATTAGTAAGAAGGCCAGGCATGGTGGCACATGGTTTTAATTCCAGCACTTGGTAAGCTGAGGTAGGAGGATTGCCATAAATTCAAGGTCATCCTGGGCTAGAGTAAGACTACCTTGAAAAACCAAGCAAAAAAAAAAGGTAAAGCATATGCTCATTTACAGAAATGTTCAATGTCACCCTTTAAAGTGATACAAATAAAAATAACACTGAAGACATCTTGACATGATCAATAAGTTGGAATATAACTTAATATCCTTATACATCACCAGTGGCAGTATAAATTGTTAATTTGTGGGGAAAACTGTGCAAAATCTATTAACATTAAATGCAAACATAATTTCTATACAAATGTGGGAGCTTGACTGTAATATGTCCCACATAGACTCATGCATTTGAATGCTTAATCCCTAGTTGGTGGCACTGTTTGGGAAGTCTTTAGGAGATGGAGCCTTGCTGAAGGAAATGGGTCACTAGAGACAGGCCTTGAGTTGTGATAGTCCAGCTCTGTTTGTCTAATTCCTCCCTGCTGATGGGAAAATGTGATGCTCACTGTCTACTCCTGATAGACTTTGCCTCAAAACTGTGAGCCAAAAGTAAATAAACCCTTTATTTCCTTACACTACTTCTGGTCATGTATTTTGTTCCAGCAATGAAAAAGTTACTGATAGACCAAATAATTTAGTATCTAGAAATTTAACATACAGATACATTTACACATCTACAAAATAACAAATGTTACAGGTTTTTCAGGTTAGCATACTATCCACACCACTCCATGGCTTTTCTTACATAACAATGTAACTAAGAAATTATATAATTTAGGAAAATAATTTCCTTTTTCTGAATTAAGACTACCATTGTGTCAAAAATGTGCTCTTCTGCTGCCACTTCAAATCCAGCTCCATACAGTGCTCTGCCACTGCCGGGACCCGGGCTGTGCAACAGCATCCCTCTGCCAACAGCTCCGCCGTCATGGAGGACATGAACACGTATAGCAACAGAGACAAATATGCAGAGGGATCCAAGATCAACACGAGCAAGAACCAACAGGATGACGGTACAATGTTTATTGGAGGCTTGAACTGGGATACACGCAAGAAAGATCTGATTGAGTATGTGATTTGGGGAAGTTGTAGACTGCACTATTAAGACAGATCCTGTCACTGGACAATCAAGTGGATTTGGGTTTGTGCTCTTCAAAGAAGCTGCTAGAGTTGATAAGGTTTTCAAACTCAAGAACACAAAATGGATGGCAAATTGACAGACCCGAAAAGGGCCAAATCCTTAAAAGGAAAAGAGCACCCTAAAAAGGTTTTTGTGTATGGATTGAGCCCAGATACTTCTGAAGAACAAATTAAAGAATATTTTGAAGCCTTTGGAAAGACTGAAAATATCGAACTTCCAATGGATAAAAAAACAAATGAGCTAGAGAAGCTTCTGGCTCAGAGCTGGCTGGTCTGCGCCACTAACTGGTGAGCATCTTCGTATTTGTGTGCAGACACCAGTGTCTCCCTGCAGCCCTTCATCTACCTGGTCTGTACTCCAGAAGGGGTTATCTTTGACTTGCTGAACATTGTTCCGTGGCTTAAGAGGGCAGTACCACTGTCCAGTGCTATTCTCTGTGTTCACTGACAACACCCACATCGTGGCCATCAGGACAACTGGCAATGTCTACACCTATGAGGCAGTGGAGCAGCTCAACATCAAGGCCAAGAACTTGTGGGACCTGCTGACCGATGAGCCCTTTTCTCAGCAAGACATCATCACCTTGCAGGACCCTACCCTTGGATAAATTCAATGTCTTCAACTTCTTTCATGTTAAGAATAACATGAAAATAATGGACCCAGATGAGAAAAAGGCCAAACAGGATCCATCTTATTATTTGAAAAACACAAATGCTGAGACCCGAGAGACACTACAGGAGCTCTACAAGGCATTCAGAGGGGATGAGATCCTACCTGCTACTATGAAGGCCCCTGAGAAGAAGGTGGACCAGCTGAATGCTGCACACTATTCCACAGGGAAGGTCAGCGCATCCTTCACCTGCACTGCCATAGTGCCTGAGACCACACATGAAGCAGCTGCCATCGATGAAGATGTGCTGTGCTACCAGTTTGTGAAAAAGAAGGCTGCACACCAGCAAGGGTGACCTCAACCTGGAGCTGCACTGTGACCTGACACCAAAAACCTGTGAAAATTTCATCAAGCTCTGCAAGAAGCATTATTATGACAACACCATTTTTCACAGGTCCATCAGGAACTTTGTGATCCAGGGGGGTGACCCCACAGGCACAGGCACAGGCAGTGAGTCATTCTGGGGCAACCCCTTCAAAGATGAGTTCCGACCCAACCTCTCACACACGGGCCGAGGTGTGCTCAGTATGGCCAACTCAGGGCCCAATACCAACAAGTCTCAGTTCTTTATCACATTCCGCTCCTGTGCTTACCTGGACAAGAAGCACACCACCTTTGGACGGGTTGTTGGCGGCTTTGATACACTGACAGCCATGGAGAACATAGAGAGTGATCCCAAAACTGACCGCCCTAAGGAGGAGATACGCATTTGTGCCACCACAGTGTTTGTAGACCCTTATGAGGAGGCTAATGCCCAGATTGCTGAGGAGCAGAAGAAAACACAGCTTCAAGTAGCCCCAGAGATGAAGGTCAAGACTAGCCAGCCCCAGCCTGGCAGCCAGGGTCCCCAGACATACTGCCAGGGAGTGGGAAAGTACATCAACCCAGCAGCCAGGAAACGATCAGCACAGGAAGAGCCGTCAACCAGCACAGCTTTCCCTGTGGCCAAGAAAAAGCTGAGCCAGGGTTTTGGAGACTTTAGCTCCTGGTAGCAGCAAACTGTCCTCCCTGGGTTCTGTGGGTGCTGCAGGAAACCAGGATCCATATCAAGGCTCCACCTCCTCGACAATGAATGATGCTTTGGTAAAGTCTGACATCAAGAAGCTTTATTTCTGCACCTCACAGAGACATGGGACCAAGCCTGGCATTGGGGACAGGGAGACTGAAGGTGGTCCATGCACTTGAGCTCGGCAGTCCTGCTTCTCACGGTGAATCTCCAGCTGCTTCCAGGCTACTGTCCATCTGTCAGCCTTTTCCAGCAGCCTACACCTGCCTCAAAGGGACAGCCATATCCCCATCCATACTTGCCCTCCACTGCAAAGGACAGGGACCACTGAGGCCTTTGACAAACGAGGGCTTACATTTCTGTAGGTTGTTTCAGAGTTTAAATTTGTAGCTTTCTAGAAATTAAAACCACTTGGATTTTATAATTGCCTGATGAAGTCATCAGAGAAAAATGACGTTCATGGGGAAATTTTTTCATTTCTGATCCCTTAAATTTTTGACAGATGCCATCAAGAATAAGCATTACGTATTAAAAATACTGATATATACAGTTTTATCAACAGCAACAAAACTAAGATACAGTCCTAAAGCAGAGTGCATACTACAAATGCATTTGTACATAGCATCAACCCCCATGGTGGTACTTCTCAAGGAAGAACTTTGAATAATTTATAAATTACAGGATAATCTTACTGTTTAGGAATTTAAGAGTGTGGAACATTCTAGCACTTTACCAGCACATCTGGTTGTAGTCTTGTATCATCACTTCCCCTGAAGCCAGCTCATGGTCAGTTCATTTGGTTTAAAAAGGAACTTGTATTTTACAGAAGACCAACAAAAACTTTCAGTTTTGTTGGCTGGGCTGGGGAGATGACTCAGTGGGTAAAGGTGCTTGCTTACAAAGCCTGCTGCCCCAAGTTCAATTCCCCAGCACCCACGTAAAGCCGGACACAAAGTGGTGCATATATCTAGTGTCTGTTTGCAGTGGCAAGAGACCCTGGCATGTAAGCACTGGTTCCTACACACACTTTGTGTGTGTGTGTGTGTGTGTGTGCAAATAAATTTTTAAAGTGTAAAAAAAAAAAATGAAAGGAGAGGATTCTGTTTTATCACATACACAGATGAAGAGCCAGTAAAGAAATTGTTAGAAAGCAGATACCACCAAATTGGTTCTGGGAGTGTGAAATTAAACTTGCACAACCCTAAGAGGTACATAGATAGCAACAGGATGGAGAAAGAGGTGCTGCCGCTGATGGACAAGGTGGTACTAGGGGTCGTGGACAAGATCACAGCCAAAACTGGAACCAAAGATTTAATAACTATTATGATAAAGGATACAGAAATTATAATAGTGCCAGTGGTGGTGATCAAAATGATAGTGATTATGGCAGATATGCTTATACTGGGTATAACTATGGGAACTATGGATATGGACAGGGATATGCAGACCACAGTGGTCAACAGAGCACTTATGGCAAAGCATCTTGAGGAGGTGGCAATCACCAAAATAATTACCAGCCATACTGAAGGAGGACAGTAAACAGATGTAAAGAAACCATCTTATAGGACAACATTGAAAATTGCTTGATCTCCTTGTTGATCTAAGATGATTATTTTGTAAATGACTTTCTAGTGTACAAAGACACAGATGTGTTCAACTGTATACAGCCACCAATTAGTTTCTTTGTTTTTACTTTGTCCTGTGCTATCTGTGTTATGACTCAATGTGGATTTGTTTTCATACAAATGTTATTTGTATGATTCCTTGTTAAACCTCAAATAAATGCTTCCTTAAGTGATTTTCTGTGTCAGGTTAAAAAAAAAAAAAAGTAAGAATGTGCTGGGTATGGTGGTGCACACCTTTAATCCCAGCACTCAGGAGGCAGAGATAGGAGGATCACTGTGAGTTCAAAGGCAGCTTGGTACTACAGAGTTTGTTCCAGGTAAGCCTGAGCTAGAGTGAGACCCTACCTCAAAACAAACAAAAAACCCAAAATCTGAGAATGTGCTATGAATATTCTAGAGATATTTCCTTCCAACATAGCTGTTGTTTTCCATAAACTTAGGTGTTCTGAATGCTAGGTTCCCAGCTGATAGAGACTTGGGAATTAATACCTCCTGGAGGGAGTGTATTGTTGGGGGTGTGTTTATGGGTGTTAAGGCCAGTTTCCTCAAGCCAATGTTTGGCACACTTTCTGTTGCTATGATCCACCTTATGTTGGCGAGGGGGTGATGTCCACCCTCTGCTCATGCCATTGTTTTCCTTTGTGAAGCTTCCCCTCTAGCCTGTAAGCTAATATAAACCTCTTTTTCTCACAAGCTGCTCTTGGTTAGGTGATTTCTACCAGCAATGTGAACCTGACTGCAACAGATGGTGAAGGAGGGGGAAAAAAAAAAGACAACAAAATGTAAGAGTATATTAGTTACTTTCTCATTGCTGGGACAAAATACCTGATCAGAAACAACTTATGGAAGGGAAAGGGTTTAATTCAGCATACAATTCCACAGGTTGGCATCCATCATGGCAAAGAAAGCATGGCATGAAAAGGAATCTTGCATCACATTGTCAGACCAGCAGATAGGAAAGAGAGAATTTTTACATTTTAGCGAATATATGAATGTCATCAGAGTCTTTTTTAAATGCAGTCTTACAGTAGACCTGAGATTCTGTAGTTCTAAAAAGTTGCTTTGCAATCCTTTTGAGGTTACTACCATACTTTGAATTGAAAAGAACTTAATTAAATTTTAGATCTGTTCAACATTGAGTTCTTCACAATTCTGTTCTCTTCTCGACTTCTCAATCTCCTTCTTAACACTTCCAAGAGCCCCTGTATTAAAGAGAAACTATTCTACACATTATAAACACATGCTTTTAGAAGCATTTCACTCCATTTTTCTAGATACTTTCAAGCCTCAGTTTGAATTCCGTATGTTCCAGGTCATCTTGATTTTCTCCACTACAATTATCTCATCATAATTGATTGGAATGGCTTATGCATCTATTTAATTTTTCTGGCTATGTATTCCTTACACAGTTACTACAATCTTTCTTTTAGGCAAACCCAACAGACTGGCCTTGTTTTATGAGACAGAGCAAGAGCAAGAGAGAGACAGAGAGAGAATTGATGCACCAGGGCTTCCAGCCACTACAATCAAACTACAAATGTGTGTGCCATATTATCCACGTGTGACATTGTACACCTGTGTCACTTGGTGTGCCTGGCACATAGGACCTGGAGAGTTGAACATGTGTCCTTAGACTTTGCAGGCATGTGTCCTAACCACTAAGCCATCTCTCCAGGCCCCCACAAGAATCTTAAAAAACAAGTGATACCTAAACATTCTCTATGTCTCCACTGAGTTGCACAAAGTTCTTTTTAAAATAATATTTTTATTTATTTGCAAGGGGGGGCAGTAGGTGCACCAGGGTATCTTGCCACTGTAGATGGAAGTCCAGATGCATGCACCACTTCGTGCTCCTGGCTTTAAATGAGTACTGGGGAATCAAACCCAGGCTGTCAGGCTTTGCAAGCAAGCACGTTTAACCACTGAGCCATTTCTCTCCATCCTCAAAGTTCTTTATGTAACATGAAGGTGTCAATGAAAATTTGTTGAGGTTGATAATGAATCTCTGTGCTAAATTATCAGAAAAAATTAATTTTTTCCTTCTTCTCTTTAGTCAACTAAACAGACAAGTGAGGATTCTGCAAAATTAACTATTAGGCTGGTCTAGGAATTAAAAACAGGAAAAATGATCTACCTAATACTTGTGAGCAATTATTCTGCACTTACTATTCCATATGCTAGCTCTCAGTGCAATATTGCTGGTTGGAAACAAATACATGTAACTGAAACTCCTATGCCTGGCCTGCCAGCTTCCACACCTCAAGCCATCTAAATGTCTTCCACATTCCAGTGGCCTCTAATAACAATATCTATTAAAGAGGCATTTGTTATTTCTGTACAGATCACAAGTAATGCAATGAAAATTTCATTCTCAATTGGGAAGCAATATAGCATAGTAGTTGAGAAAATGCATTTGAACATCAGACTGCCTACGTTCATAAATAAAATCTAAGTTTTGTCACTTAATTGTATGACCTTGACCATACTATTACTCTAGACATGGCTTCCCAATCTATTGACTATCGGTTACAGTAACAGTGTCTGTCTCAGAAGATTATGAGGATTTAATGAGTTAATATGTGTAAAAACTTAAAATAGTGCCTGGCACTAAATATTATTTATCATTACTATTGTTACTAATTCCTCTCACCAACTCACTTTATCTAATCAGCCATCGTCTTACTGATCTTTTCACTAAAACATCAAATATATTTTTTCTATATATGTTATAGTTCATGGGCTGAGGAAATGGTTTAGTGGCTAAAGGTGCTTGCAAGAAAGCCCATCCTGGGCTGGAGAGATGGCTTAGTGGTTAAGCACTTGCCTGTGAAGCCTAAGGATCCCGGTTCAAGGCTCGATTCCCCAGGTCCCACGTTAGCCAGATGCACAAGAGGGCGCAAGCGTCTGGAGTTGTTTGCAGTGGCTGGAGGCCCTGGCACGCCCATTCTCTCTCTTCTCTCCCTATCTGCCTCTTTCTCTCTCTGTCACTATCAAATAAAAATAAAAAAATAAAAAATAAAAAAAGACAAAAAAAATGAAAAAAAGGTTGTATCCTTTAAAAAAAAAAGAAAGAAAGCCCATCCTGGGTTCAATTTCTTAGAGCCCACATAAAGCCAGATGCACAAAATGGCATAAGTATTTGGAGTTCATGTGCAGTGGCAAGAGTCCCTGGCACACCCCCATATTCTCATATTCACTTTCTTTCTTTCTGCAAATAAATACTGAATATTTTAAGTCTTAGCTCATGATAGTCATATTGTGTGGTAGTTTGAACAGACTGCCCCCAATATATTCAGTGTTTTATTAGTTTGTAGTTTAGATCTGCAGCCACCTGGCTAGAAGAGGTGTCACTGGGCTGGATCCTAAGATCCAGACCTAAATTGTGGTGGTGGATTTGAAATTCCAACCTAAAGATATGCAAAGTGCCTGGAGTTCCTGAGTACTGTGGGATTTGTTTGGCTTGTGGCTATTCTCTCTCTCTCTCTCTCTCTCTCTCTCTCTCTCTTTCTATCTCTCTGCCTGGACCTGTGAAAGCAGGGCCAGCTTCTTCTGCCATTATAGAACTTCCCATGGATCTATAAGCTTCAATAATTTCCTTCCTCCATAACTGTGCCTAGTCTGGAAGTTCATCTCAGGAACTTGAAGCTGTCTGCTACATAATGCTATAGCATATTTATTCACCAAACAAATTTATATAGAGCTGGACTAAAAACCAGTATTTGTGTACGGAGACAACAAATGGAAAACAAATAAAAACCTAAATTTCAATCCTCAATTAGTTTATGGAAGTCCAGAACAAAAACATCAGAAATTATAGCACAGCACAGTTACTACCAGAACAGAGTAAGGCATAGGTATGCTAAGGGAACACAGAGAAAAGGACTACTACTTCTACTTCCCCTAGAAAGACTTAGGAGCTGTTTATCCTTCCTAAGAATCTATAGCCACACCTTGTATTGAAGTACTTAACACATTATTATTGCTTTCATTGGGTGTTAACAGCCATAGTAGCATCTTTTTTTTTTTAATTTTGGTTTTAATTTTTCGAGGTAGTGTCTTGCTCTAGCCCAGGCTGACCTAGAATTTACTAAGTAGTCTCAGGATGACCTCAAACTCTTGGCAATCCTCCTACCTCTGCCTCCTGAGTGCTAAAGACATGTGCCACCATGCCCAGCTTCAAATACCATCTTCATTTGTGCATATGCCCAAGGTCAAAAAGTGGAGCCACCTTTGATTTCTCTTTCCATGACTCTAATTCAGCAAGCCCCACTTGTTTATCTCAAAAATATATGCCTGAAGTCTATCTACTTCTGTACATCTTACTACTACTACCTGCCTGGACCATCCTCTCCCAACTAGATAAGTGTTAAGTTTCTAACTCATCTTCCTGATTCTTCCCTTGCTCCCTATAACCTATGTTCCAAAATCAAATCAATCATTTTAAATATTTTATTTTTTAAATTTATTTATTTGACAGAGAAAGACAAAGAAGGAGAGAAAGAGAATGGGCATGCCAGGGCCTCCAGCCACTGCAAAAGAACTCCAGATGTGTGCGCCCCCTTGTGCATCTGCCTTATACAGGTCCTGGGGAATTGAACCAGAGTCCTTTGGCTTTACAGGCAAATGCTTTAACCACTAAGCTATCCCTCCAGCCCAAGTCAATCATTTTAAAACTATGAAAGAGGCCGGGCATGGTGGCACACACCTTCAATCCCAGCACTGGATAGGCAAAGGTAGAAGGGTCATGTGAGTTCAAGGCCACCCTGAGAATACAGAGTGAATTCCAGGTCAGCCTGTGCTACAGTGAGACCCTACCTCAGGAAAAAAAAAAAAAAAAAAAAAAAAACTATGAAAGAGGCTAGAGAGATGGCTTAGTTGGCAAAGTGCTTGCTGTGCACTTTGCACGAGGACCCGAGTACAGATCCTCAGCACACCCATGTAAAAAGCCAGGTGTGGGGGAGCAGGCTTATAACCCCAGGGGAGCTGGAGATAGGAGGATCCCTGGGGATTGATTGCTGGTTAGCTGATCTAGTCAATCTATGAGTTACATATGGGTTAATGAAATTATAAAATTAGGTTATCTCCACTGACTAGCCTTGGGTTAAACCTGGCAATTAAGCAGGTTGGCAGATTTTTTTTCCATGTTCCTTTGCATAAATAAGATACATGTCTGTCTCTATAAATTTGTCAGGTCACTGATGCTACTAGTCATGTTCACTTGCAAAATGGACAAAGAGGCTCACAAGCCAATAAGCTCACAAGCTGAGAATGGTGGAAAGCAAGCCCAGCTCTCTGCTTCCCTGGTCCTTGAATTATAACTTTTCTCCCTTACCTACTGCTTGCTTTCCTAACTCCCCCAACTCCTACACTGCCATGAGCAGGACAAGGGTAGCAGGACAGCCCTCTTCAAAGACCTCGATGAACCAGAGGCCTTCATCTCCCTCTCCCCCATCCACTGCCTCTCACATAGTAGTCTATTCCAGATACACCCTTTCCCCAGATCCACACATGAAGGTACACTTTACTTTGTTCTTCAGAAAGTGGCTTCAAAACCCCACCACACTCTTCCAAGGTGTAATAACACCTCTCCCCAAAAACCTCACCCATAAAATAAATCCATCTGAGTGTCTCTCAATTAAATCTGCACAGAATCTGTCTTTTAAAATCTTTTTAAAAATATTTTTATTTATTTGCAAGGAGAGAGAGAGAATATGAATGAATGCGAATGGGTAAACCAAGCTTTCCAGCCACTGCAAACGAACTCCAGACATGTGCCACCTTGTGCATCCGGCCCATGTGGGTCCTGGGGAACTGAACCTAGGTCCTTTGGCTTTGCTAACAAGGACCTTAACTACTAAGCCATATCTCTAGCCCTGTCTTTTAAATTTTTTGCACAACCCATTTCAAGTTCCTGCCCAACCTAGAATATCAGCATTAAATTCTCACAGGTTATTTAATGGGCTTCTTACAGAGTTTCCATCTCAAAAAAATAAAATTGAAAGTTATTAAGGAAGACACACAACATCGATCTCTAGCTTCTACATGCCCTGCACACACATGCAGGCACACTGCACATTTGGACACACACACACACACACACACCAAACATACACATACAAAAATAATTAGGGACTAGTGACATGGCTCAGCAGTTAAAACCATTTGCTTACAAAGACTGCTGGCCCAGGTTCAATTCTCCAGCACCCATGTAAATCCAATCAAGGTGATCCAAGCTTCTGGGATCCCAGTGTGTCTACAACAATGGGAGGTAGGGTCAGGAGAATCCAAAGTTTCTGAGCCAGACACATTTGCAGGGACATGAGTCCCTCTCTCACAGAAAGGGGAGTAGAGACAGCTCAAGCTTGTCCCCTGACCTCCAAATGTACATCATAATACGCATGCACCTATAGACACATGCAAATAAATTACTTTTTTAAATAAGAAAATAATTAATTATGAAAAGCTGCAGAAAAACACTCTAATGGCTTTCCAAATAGAATAAAATCCATACTCTTTAAAGACCTGCTTGATTTGGTCCCTGCCTTCAAGGATAGGTGAAATAAGTTAAAATTTGAGGAAGCAGCTATCTAGTAGGATTTGTTTTTCAGTGAAGTAGAAGGTAAGATTATTTGTTTAAAACCACCATCAGCAGCCAGGCATGGTGGTGCATGCCTTTAATCCCAGCACTCAGAGGCAGAGGGAGGAGGATCGCCATGAGTTTGAGGCCACCCTCAGACTACATAGTGAATGTAAGTCGGCCTAAGCTAGAGTGAGACCCTACCTCGAAAAAAAAATAATTACCATGATATGTAATTGAAAATGTCTTTTTATTATATTGATGGAATAATAGAAAATATCAATGTTCTTTCTATTTACTTCTGGATTCTGGTTCTGAAAAGACTCAGGGTTAAATTGGGTGGGGTTTTTGTTTGTTTATTTGTTTGTTTGTTTGGTTGGTTGGTTTGGTTTGGTTTGCCGAGGTAAGGTCTCACTCTAGCTCAGGCTGACCTGGAATTCACTATGTGGTCTCAGGGTGGCCTTGAACTCATGGCAATCCTCCCATCTCTGCCTCTGCACCACCACACCCAGCTAAGTTTTTGTTTCTATGCTTCAAAGTAGGATAGAATTACCTAACAGAAGGATGTGGACAACCATATTAAAATGTTATGAATATTTATAATAAAAATAAGTGAGTATATGTTTTGAGAATTCACTTCAAAAAATATTAAAACCAGTTTAATTTAAGGGGAAAAAAAATCTTCTCAGTCATGTCATCCAAACCCCAAACTGACCTCTTCTCTACAATCTAGACCCTAGTGAAAAGAAAACACTTTTCTCTTCAAAGTAGCATTAACCAATGCCCTTAGGAGTGGTAATGTTTATCAAGACTTCTTGGAAACACAAGATATAGTGAATATAGAAGAATGTAGTAATATAATAGACTAATACTAACAACATAACTAAGATCAAAAGAACTACCTTACTAACTAGTTCCTTTCAAAAGATTATCCTGGCAGGGCATGGTGGCGCTCACCTTTAATTCCAGCACTCCGGAGGCAGAGGTAGGAGGATGGCCATGAGTTTGAGGCTACCCTGAGACCACATAGTGAATTCCAGGTCAACCTGGGCTTGAGTGAGACTCTACCTCGAAAAACCAAAAAAAAAAAAAAAAAAAAAAGTCCTGAAACACATAAATGTTCGTGGCAGTGTCATACTGCATATACTATTGTTGACCACCAACAGTAAGTAAACTGTAATCTCTTAACATGGAACACTATGCAAGAAGCTATAAGCAATAATCAGGTTAAATTTTTAAAACAAAATGTCAAGAATCAAAAGTTAAAGGAATACTTGTTACAGAAAATTGAGTCCAGAGATTCTCAGCATCTGGTTAGAATCTAGGCTACAAGCAGTGATTTCATTTAGAAATGAAATGAAATATATTATGCTACGAAAAACTTGTAAGGTTTAGGGTTTGAAATTAGTATCCATTAATGTAATATTCACCTTCCCAGTTTTTTCCCAATAACTAGGATTAGTAGATCTGTATGTTCATTGCTCAATTCAAATATAAACAAGTATCAGCTTTCTGCTGGAATGAGAACTGAATGTGATAGCTTTCCTTTATACTTATACTCTACTTCAAAATGATTGTGATTATGGTATTTCCTAACAAGTGAACAAAATGTACTTGAAAGATTGAAAACTAGTAGAAGAAATCTAAAACCACGAATATCCTGGGAAATAGGGAACGAGTGGAAGGAAAATACTGCAAACCTTTCCTGAAGCTGAGAACCTTGATTGGTAATACAGACATAGACATATCTTCATTCTGCGCTTTTAAGTCAGATGCATGACAACTACCTATTAGAGACTTCAAAAGCTTTTACACAAAAGCCAGCTTACCCTGCCTTGTCTGAATATAATCTCTACTGAAATTATGAGATTCCATGAAAATTTTCATAATTCCTGCCCTTGGCCTGCCTCCTATCGTAGAGGACACTCAGAAATAAAAGACTGGGTGTCGAGAAGAGATAGACTGAACTTCCAAATCTCTTGTCTTACAAATTCCTCAGCTGAGTTTCAAGGCATTTCTAAGTCCTCCAACAACCACGCTTGCGGCGGGAAGCGAAGCGGTCACCATAGGAACTGAGTTCAACCCTAATCTCCCAGAGGAACCACAACAGGGCACGGTGCGCTCCGGCAGGTCGTCCCGGCACACCACTCGACCCACTCGGCCCGCCGCAACCCCACGCAGCGGCTCAAGCAGAGACCCCCACCTCATGACCCCTCAGCCTCAACACCCCACTCGCGGCCGCTTGCAGCCCCTTCTCTGAGGCCTTGTGGCCCGGGAGCAGCTCTGCTCTTCCCCGGCGCGTCTCCGCGGTTTCTACCTGGAGCTCCGGGGCCCGCCCCCGGCAGCTCGACCCGCCGGCCTCCCCGGAGCTCATCCCGGCGACTGCCAGGCCTCCGCCTTTGCGTTAGATCCAGGGCTCCCCACGTCTCCATCCTCCGCCCCTTTCTCCTCCCCTCTCACCCAAATCCGCCAGGTCCCGCCCCGGCAGAGGCGGAACCCGGCGGGCAGGGGCGGGAGCGGTTGGCGCGGGCGCCTCGCCGTCGGCCCGCCCTCACGCTCTGTACCTGAGGGGGGCTCTTCTTCCACCACCCCGGCGCCTACGCTCCTCTTCCGTCCGGCGCGCCCCCAGCCCCGTGCGCACGCGTACCTAGCTCCAGACTCCCTCTCGCGGGGACTACGAGTCGTGCGCACGCACCCTAGCACGTAGCGACGTGAGCAGCCACCGGCCCGCCTTTCAGGGCGCCTAGGAGAGGCTTCCTCCTGGCCCATCCGCGCCGCGCAGGCGCACGCCCACGCAGCGCCTGGATGGCCGACCCGTGCGTTCCGTCTCCTAGTAACCATCCGGGACTCTCTACTCCCGGCCGAAGCGACTGCGTCCAGCGCGGACGCGCATGCGCAGTGACCGTCCGCTCAGCACTGGAACGCCTGCTGCTTGCCACTTTCCCCAGGAGTTGGGCCTCTTTCTGGACCCAGGGGCAGTAAAATGGTTACTTCCCTGAGCTGCTCTTGTGCACTGCTTCCGCCACCGCCAGGAAGTTGTTTTGAGGATGGTCCTGCTGAAACTTTCCAGTAAGGAGCCAGTCGGTGCGCTGAATATCAGTATCCTGTAGTCTGAGGAACTCACGGAGCCCTGCCTGGGTCAACACCACCCCAAGGAATCAGGCTTGGGTCGGGAAGTGGCAGACCGAGCAATGAAATTATAAGTTCTTGGCTGCTGCTCCTCCACATGCCAATCCTCTTCCTATATAAGTCTCCTTTCTAGGAAAAACTGGCAGTTGTAAAAAGGGTATAAAACCTCACATGGTGTTCATTTTTTTTCCCCCGAGGTACAGTCTCACTCTAGCTCAGGCTGACCTGGAAGTCACTATGTCGTGTCAGGGTGGCCTCGGACTCAAGGCAATCCCACCTCTGTCTCCCAAATGCTGGGATTAAAGGTGTGCGCCACTGCACCCAGCTGCGTTCAATATTTTTGCCTCAATCATTGTCTTCTATAAATTAGGCTAATCTATTTGTCATCTTGATGGGATTTAGAATCACCATAGAAACAGATCTCTGGGAATGCCTATGAGGGGTTTTCTAAATTAGTTTACTTGAAGTAGGAAGACTCCCAAACTGTGAGCAGCATTACTCCATGGGCTGGAGTCCTGAGCTGAAAAAAAAAGGAGGAAGTGAGCTACAAAGTAGCATTCATCACTCTATTTCCTCTCTGTGGATTGTGACCAGCTGCCTCAAGCTCCTACCACCATGCCTTCCCAACCAGGATGGACTGTAATCTCCAACTGTAAGCCAAAAGAAACCCTTCCTTTTGTTGCTTCTTGTCAGGACACTACAATGAAAAAATAATATACACAGGTACATGCATGTGTGTGTTGTGCTGGGTATCAGACAGAGGACTTCATGCCAGGCAAATCTGTCTACCATCCAGCCCTCTGATGCTTTAGGTTCTTCATTCTTTCCATTGACAGTGGTTACAGACAGTGGTTAGTATATTTTTCATATACAAAGTTGAATTCCTGAGCTAAGTATGGTGGTATAATCATAACAACTGGAAGGAAGAGGCATTAGGATCAGGAGTTCATGGCCAGCATTATCTACATAGTGAATTCAGTGGGCTACATGAGACCCAAGAGTTGGATAACTAGATCATGTGAATGTTCTGTTTTTAGGTTTTTAAAGGTACCTTCATAATTGACTTCCATAATTACTGCACCAGTTTACACTCCCACCAGCCATGAATAAGGATTCCTTTTCTACACTCATTCTCTGTGTTCTTGGCAATAGCCATTTTAAGTGGGATGAGACAATTTTAATGCAGTTTTAAAAAATCAATTAACTTATTTACACATGGAGGAGAGAAGGATCCTAGGGTCTTATCTCTCTAAATGAATGGTAGGTGCTTGTGCCATTTTTTGTTTCTGGATTTGTGTGAGTGGCTGGAGAATTTAACCAGGGCATCAGGCTTTGTAAGCAAGCATTTTTAACCACTAAACCATCTTCCCAGCCCCTCAATGCAGTTTTGATCAGTTTTTTTAAAAAAATATTTTATTTATCTGAGAGGAAGACACAGTGTGTGTGTGTGTGAGAGAGAGAGAGAGAGAGAGAGACAGACAGACAGACAGACAGACAGACAGAGAGAATAGGTGCACCAGAGCCTCTAGCCACTGCAAACTCCAGACACATGCACTACCTGTGCATTTGGTATATGAAAGTACTGGGGAATCGAATCTCTGTCCTTAGGCTTCACAGGCAGGCACCTTAACTGCTAAGCCATCTCTCCAGCCCTTGATATGTATTTTTTGGTGGTTAATGATGATTGGTAATTATTTATTCAAGCCATTAATGATGAATTTTAAAAGTTTTTGCTAGAAAAAAATAATAGGACTAAGAGAAGTATTATTATTTTTCTGAAAATGGACAAACATAAGACCAGGCAGATTCCTGCCTTAGAAGACTTTTAGGGGAATCAATAGATCCTGCAAAACCTCCCACAAAAAAAACATGCAAATACTGAAAGGTAGAGGCAGTTTTACTTTGTAGTTTTATCATCACCATGACATTCCATTCAACAAATATTGAAATGGAATTGTTGATATGCTTATTATATTCACTTGTTACCTATGCTTTTTTTTAGTATGTGGATTATTATCCCAAGTAATGTTAGATGAAATTAAACCATTTTGTACCTTGACATATTGTGACTTGTAATTATTTATATTAGGTGAGGGTTTTGTCTGTTTTTGTTTGCTTGATTTTTGGTCCTGGGGATTGAACCTAGTGCTTCAAAAATGCTAAGCATACATTCTGCCACTGAGTTCTACCCCCAGCATATGCCATATATGCAGTGAACATGTTCTTGCACTAGAATATTTAATGGCTAGCTCTACTTCACAATTACATAATCTTCTTTTTAAGATTTTATTAACAACTTCCATAGATATAGACAATATACCATGATCATAATCCCCTCCCATCACTCTTGTTTCCTCATCTCAAATTCCCCTCCACGGAATTCCATCTCCTTTCCAACTAGTCTGTCTTCTATTTTGATGTCATTGTTTTTCCTCCTATTAAGCAGGTCTTGTAGTGTTATATAATCTTAATATTCATTAAAAAAGAGGAAAAGGCATCTGTAAGGGAGACAATATTTTATAAATAAGACAAATAATAAATGTACGGAATCGCATGCATAGTTAAAAAATAGTTAAGTGGAACATAAGCCAAAAGGACAATTCTTATCCTTTTCAGAACATAACTGTTTGACACAGAAGATACAGAAATCATTCATTGTTCACTGTGATGGTCAATATTCATTGTCCACATGGCAGGATCTAGACTCACCTAGAAGTCATGGACATGTTTGTGAGGGAGTTTCTAGACTGGGTTAATTGAGGTGGGAAGACTCACTCTAAATGTGGGCAGCTCCATTCCATGGGCTGAATAAAAAGGAGAAAACGGCCTGAGCACCAGCATTCCTTTCTTTCTAATTCCTCACTCTAAGTACAGTATTTTCAGCTGTTTCACAGACTCCCTGACAAAATGGACTGACTGAAACCTCACACTGCCTGCAAAGAAACCCTTGCTTTAAATTGCTTTTGTCAGGTTACTTTATTATGACAGCAAGAAAAATCATAAATATTTTCACCTAGTTTAGAGCCAAGCTTGGTGCCAGAATAGAAAAAAAAAAAATCCACTACCTTCACAGTGCTGCCAATAAGATTACAAGGCAATTACATAAAATACAAGCTGGGATGTGCCACACAGAAAAAGTAAAGCATTCAGCGAGCCATCACGCAGAGCCTTGGTTTTAACTGTAGAGAGGCTTCTCTAGAGCTGGAGAGGTGGCTTAGCCGTTAAGACACTTGCCTGCAAAGTTAAGGGACCCAGGAAAGCCAGATGTACAAGGTGGTGCAACATCTAGAGTTCATTTCCAGTGGCTGGAGGCCCTAGCGCACGCACCCCTTTCTATTTCTCTCTGCTTCTTTTCAAATAATTTTTTTTTTTTAAAGGAAAGCCTTCTCTAAACTTTTGCAGTCATATGGCGGGCCAAGTAGATGATGATGGTGGTCATCCAGATGGACAGAAGGTCCGTACGGTTCAGGCAACCCTTGCTGAATTAAGCCACACTACAAGTCCAGGCGAAACCAGCATTCAGCTAGCCTGTGTCATTGGAGGACAGGCCTTCCTGGGGGCGGGCCCTGGCCGAGGCGGGGAATCTTCCTGGGGCGGGGACGTGGCCAAGACTAGGTCGTGGAGCTCTCGGTTCCGTGCGTGCTTCTCCCGTATTTGCTGTGAAAGCAGCGACTCAGGTGAGTGAAGCCAGAAGCAGATCCAGCGCGGACTTTGCAAGGATGTGACTTGTTTGGCTGAGCTCTGGTTCGCGCTAGGGACACTTCGGGCGGTGAGTGGGGACTAGGGACCCTGGAGGCCCAGTTCCGCGTGCGCTCCACCTCGGGCTCTCTGCTAGTACCCCAGGGTCTTCAGGTTACACTTACTGCTTGAGATGTTTAATTTCTCTATTAAGAACAATTGGTTCCGAACACAGGGCAGAGGGAAAACGACGTAAAACATACAGGATGGCAGTTGTGTACACCCACAGAGGACTAAAATTTGCATGTGACCTTAATGACATTCTGGGTATTTTATGTCAGGGAGGTGGCATAGTCTCAGTAAAGTGTTGTGAAGAACGTAGGTCTGCAGAAGGAGATGGGGTTATGTTTTGTTTTCTTTTGCTTCTGGTTTATGGAAACGCATCTTTAGCAATGCTGAGTGGCAGCGAAGTGTGCCTCCAAACATGAAACTACAAATATATTCTGAAAAAATTACATCAGTATTTAAAGGATGATTAAAGATCTACATGCCTACCACAAGCAGGTGTCTGGGTTCAATCCCTGAAGCCAAAATTTTTAAAAGTACAAGTAGAGAGGATGGGTAGATGGCTCAGCTGTTAAAGGCACTTGCTTACAAAGCCTACTGGGTTCTATGCCCTAGCTCCCACATAAAACCAGACCCAAAAAGTGGTGCAGGTTTTGTTTGGAGCGGCAAGAAGCCTTAGCAATGCCCTCCCCTCCCTACATGCAAATAAATAACTAAAAACCTAGCTGGGCGTGGTGGCACACACCTTTAATCCAAGCACTAGGGAGGCAAAAGTAGAAGGATCACCGTGAGTTGGAGACTACCCTGAGACTACATAGTCAGCCGGGCTGCAGTGAGACCCTACCTTGAATAACAAAAAAAAAAAAAGTATTTAAAATGATATATATAATTGTATGGGAGCAAACTTCTACCAGACTTTTAAAGGCTTACAACTAAAGGAAGACTTTATTAGTTCGGAGAGTGCAGAATAAAAGAGAAGCATGCCTGTCTCAGATGAATCCAAGACTCTTTAGTGGGGAGATGGTATCCTAGCTTCAAAATAAGATCTCTCCTAAGCCCAAGATCTGAGGTAGTTTACTCCAGGGCCCATATTAACAGACATTGAAGTTATACAGCTCAATTCTTATGTTCTGATTAGATATTCACCAAGCAAACATTGACTGTCAGTGTACTGATAGGAATATCTGGTTGATCATCCATAGTGTGCCCTATGATTTCTTGAGATGTCCAGGGCATGGTTTACAGATGGTTATGAGGTACTTCCCAGAAGTGGCCAGCAGTAGCATTACAGTCCCTTTCTGAAACACAGTGAGGAAGGAAATTCTTCACAATGTGGAAAACTTAGGGCAGTACACATGCATTTTGCTTAGAAGGAAAAATAGCTGGCTGTGTGGTTATATACTGATTCATGGGCTGTGGTCAATGGTTTGGGAACGATCACGATTGGAAGATTGGCAAGAGACATTTGGGGAAGGGGTATGTGGCTGAGTCTCTCCAAATGGGCAAAGGATGTAAAGATACTTGTGTCCTGTGTAAATTGCTCATCAAAAGGTGACCTCAGCAGTGGATGACTTTAATAAGTAGATTGGATGACTTTTTTTTGGTTTTTCTTTGTTTTTTTTTTATGGCAAGGTCTCATTGTAGCCCAAGCTGACCTGGAATTCACTCTGCAGTTTCAGTGGCCTCAAGCTCACAGCAGTCCTCCTACTATGTCCTCTCAAGTGCTGGGATTAAAGGCCTGCTAGATGACCCATTTTTGAGGATAGCAGTCAACCTATTTCCCAGCCATGGCTGCATTTCCCAATGGGTCCATGAAAAAAGTGGTCCTGGTGGCAGGGATGGAGGTTATACATGGACTCATGCTCATGGAATTCAGTGGTCTTACTATGTTCCCCAGAATCCTGAAGCAGCTGCCTTGACAGAATGGTGGAATAGCCTTTTCAAGAAAGTTAACACACTAAGGAGGCAGAGGTAGGAGGATCGCTGTGAGTTCGAGGCCACCCTGAGACTGCAGAGTGAATTCCAAGTCAGCCTGGGCTAGAGAGAGAGCCTACCTCGAAAACAAAAGAAAGGAAAGAAGGAAATAAAAATAAACAGTTACAGTGTACCTAGGTGGCCATAGCTTGGAGGGCTAGGGCATGGGAAGGCTATATATGCTCTGAATCAATATCCTATCTATGGTACTGTTTCTCCTGCAGCCAGGATTCACAGGTCCAGTAATCAAGGAGTGGAAATGGGGATGGTTCTACTCACCATGACCCTAGTGACTCACTAGTGAAATTTTTTTCTTTCTGTTCTTTAAACCTTATGCTGTGCTGGCCTAGAAGCATTGGTTCCAGAGGGGGAAGTGCTTCTGCCAGGAGGCAAACACAAAATTCCATTGAACTGGAAGTTAAGACTTCCCCCTGGCCACTTTGGACTCCTAGTCCCTTTGAATCAACAAGCTAAGAAAGGAGTTACAGTGTTAGCAGGGGTGAGTGATCCAGACCACCAGGGGGAAATTGGACCACTCCTCCACAATGGAGGAAAAGAAGAGTACGGAGTGCAGGAGATCCTTTAAGGTGCCTCTTAGTGTTACCATGTCCTGTGATCAAGGTCCTTCCAGAGAGAGCGCAACCTTTCCACAGGCTCCTTCTGGGATACACCATCCCAGACCCACCTAATAGGTATGTATCTTACTTGATTCTAAATCTGATCTATTAGAAAACAGAAAGTCCACCCTTTGTCAACTGGACACCAAACCACAGCTGCTTAGGGGTCCTCAGGCTTCACAGGCAAGCACTTAACCGCTAAACCATCTCTCCAGCCCTAAAAATAAAGTTTTCATAACACATAACTACTGATAATATTTCAGATCACCCTCTCTGTGCCCCCTTGCTTTGTGGTTTTATTGAGGCAGGGGCTCACTTAAGCCCAGGCTGATCTGGAACTCACTGTAATCCAGGCTGGCCTAGAAATCATGGCAATCCTCCTACCTCTGCCTCTCAAGTGCTGGGATTAAGATGTGTGCCACCACGCCCAGCTTCAGCTTATATCTTAATGGATATTAATTACATAGTTGAGAAATAGTGAAAACAAAGGCACCTTAATATTTGTGTACATATATACAAACACTTAGCAAAACTGGACAGAAAAACTCATGCCAATTACAATCATTTCTGGAAATGGTCACATGGCCCTAAGTAGTATTGGTAACTGCCTTCTATTACCCGTTCTGTATTTTCTCTACCTTCAGCAAGCACCTCAAGCAGGTCTTTACCTGGAGGGGCGAAAAATATCTTCATTTCTAAAAGGTCTGGGGTACTTATCACATTGTCTTGATTGGATAGGGAGTGGTGGTGTGCACCTTTAATCCCAGCACTCTGGAGGCAGAGGTAGGAGGATTGACATGAGTTCGAGGTCTACTGGCCTAGACAGTAAATCAAAAAAAAAAAAAAAAGAGGAAAAACTAAAAAGAAAAAAAAATTATATTATTGGATATTAGAGACTAAGAAATCTTTTGTTGGGTGGTGGGGGATTAGTGTGTCTCCAATTGTGCATGGATTAATTATATCCTATTAAACAGAGCTATGACTTTATTGTCTTTATTTGGAAATTAAGAACGACCTAAGAAGCTGTGGTTTGGTGTCCAGTTGACTTACAGTTAAACTCTGTTTTCAAATAGATCAGATTTAGAATCAAGTAAGATACATGCCTACTGGATGGGTCTGGGAGGGTGTTTCCCAGAAGGATTAATTGAGGCAGGAAGTCCTTCCAGAGAGTGAGCAACCTTTCCATAGGTGATGGACTATATATAAAGAAGCTCTAATCCCAGCACTTGGGAGGCAGAGGTAGGAGGATCGGCATAAGTTCGAGGCTACCCTGAGACTACATAGTGAATTCCAGGTCAGCCTGGGCTGGAGCGAAACCCTACCTTGAAAAACCAAAAAAAAAGGAAGCTCCAAGAGCACAGAGCCCTTCTTGCCTGGCTGCATTATCCCCTAGAAGCTTACAGAGCACTTTCCAGAACTATAAGGGCTAGCCAAGAGGGAACTGGTTTCTTCTCAGTTCCAACATGATCTCTTGATGTCC
The DNA here is from genome assembly GCF_020740685.1 of Jaculus jaculus. Taxonomy (NCBI): domain Eukaryota; kingdom Metazoa; phylum Chordata; class Mammalia; order Rodentia; family Dipodidae; genus Jaculus; species Jaculus jaculus. The sequence continues at coordinate 119,686,939 of NC_059105.1, forward strand.
TGGGACTGCAGCCTGTGGTGTCTTCATCAGTAGGACATTATCATTTAGATCTGGTGAGTAACCAAGTGTTCTGACAATAGCCTGCATTGTTTTGGGGACTTCATGGGCCTCCCTGACCAACACCTCACTTTGAGAGGTAACCAAGTTATAAAACTAGGATTGACCAGCAGTAGCCTGTGGTTTTAGGGTAAAGCTTTCTCCGCCCCCTACAGGGTACTTCTGTCAAACTACTGCTCCCTCTCTTATTTAGAGTTTTACCTTTCAATTAGCTAACCAAGAAGGCTTCTGTGGTACTGATTCATGCCATCCTTAATCAGAAACCTCCCTGTATCCATGTTGCCTTCTGACTTTAATCAGTATCTAAACAAGCTCAGATCTCTTACAACTTTAAGTCCTTTCCTAAATCCACCTTTCTTCTAACTACTGACCTAGTTTTTCCACTTTATAACAGGAATATACTTACTGCTTCCACTTTGGGACTGCCATCCACTCAACATACCTGCTTCTTGCCAAGATCACTAATAAAGTTTTTTTTTTAATTATTTATTTATTTATTTATTTGAGAGCAACAGACACTGAGAGAAAGACAGATAGAGGGAGAGAGAGAGAATGGGCGCGCCAGGGCTTCCACCCTCTGCAAACAAACTCCAGACGCATGCGCCCCCTTGTGCATCTGGCTAACGTGGGATCTGGGGAACCGAGCCTTGAACCGGGGTCCTTAGGCTTCATAGGCAAGCTCTTAACCGCTAAGCCATCTCTCCAGCCCACTAATAAAGTTCTTGATGCTGATCTGTTTTAGGCATCTTATCTTTAATTTTTCTTTTTTATTATATAGGCCAGGATGGCCTCAAACTTGCTATCCTCCTTCCTGCCTCAGCCTCTCTCTGTGTTGGATCATGAGCATTCACTGCCACACTTGGCAAAAATTCTTCTTCTTCTTCTTTTTGGTTTGTTTTTTGTTTTTCCAGGTAGAGTCTCACTGTGGCCCAGGCTGACCTGGAATTCACTATGTAGTCTCAGGGTGGCCTCGAACTCATGGCGATCCTCCTACCTCTGCCTCCCAGAGTGCTGGGATTAAAGGCATGTACCATCACGTCCGGCTAAAAATTCTTCCTTTTATCCTGGGTTTCTTTGGAAGCTTTCCCTCCTTCCTTTGCACAACTCTTTAGCTCTTCAGAGTTGTGCTGAAAGCTCAGCTCACAGAACTCTCATTGGGCAGTCCCCTTCCATGACCTCAGTTAACATTTTTCAGTTTTGTTGCATTGGTGTCAACAGACTTTCAAATTCAACACAATGAAAATTCTTTATCCAATATCCCCCCTCCTTCCTTTCCTCTGAAATATGTCCTAGGAAATGTTACTTATTTCCAACCATTTGCTAGACCACTAATTTAGGGCACACTACTAGTAAAATAGCTAACACATAATGTATGCTTTCTGTGTGCTCAGCACTCCTGTAACTACTTTACCTTTTCTAATATTGGTCATCCAGCTCTTGATGTTGAGTCCTGTCATTATCCACATAATACAAAGAGATCTGAGGCACAGAAAAGTCAAGTAAGGGCTGGAGAAATGGCTTAGCAGTTAAGCGCTTGCCTGTCAAGCCTAAGGACCCCGGTTTGAGGCTTGATTCCCCAGGACCCACATTAGCCAGATGCACAAGGGGCACATGCGTCTGGAGGTTCTTTGCAGTGGCTAGAGGCCCTGGCGTGTCCATTCTCTATCTATCTGCCTCTTTCTCTCTCTGTCTGTTGCTCTCAAATAAATAAATAAAGTCAAGTAATGTGCCTAGGTTACTCAACTGGTAAAGGACAATTTGGGATGTAAATGCTGGTGATTAGGAATGAATTTGATATTATGAAGGACATGACCCTTAATCTCTCCTTAACTCTCATTTAACTAAGAGAACTGTAGATTTTCCATGCTTCAATGTCTAAGCAGTATCTCTTGTATAGTATAAATCTAATCTTCAGCTTCCTCTTCACTGCCACCATGGCCCTCAGGGTAAAGGCTATTCCTTAAACTTGGATCCTCAGCCTCTTCATATTCTGACCTCTGTTCCTTCTGACTTCTTGCAACTCCCAGTTATACTCATCAGTACCAACCAAGAGATTAAATTCTTTTTTTTTTTTTTTTTTTTCTTTTGGCTTTTCACGGTAGGGTCTCACTGTAGCCCAGGCTGACCTGGAATTCACTATGTAGTCTCAAGCTGGCCTCAATTCAGTGATCTTCCTACCTCTTGTCTCCCAAGTGCTGGGATTGAAGGTGTGTGTCACCACACCTGGCTAAGAAATTCTTTATGGATCCCTGTTGGAATACTTTCCCTTACGCTACTATGTCTGAATTTTTATTTTATTGTATTTATTTCAGAAAGAGAGAGAGAATGGGCACACTAGGGCCTCCAGCCACTGCAGACGAACTCCAGACGCATGTGCCACCTTTTACATCCTGGGGAATCAAACAGATTCCTATGGCTTTGCAGGCAAGTGCCTTAACTGCTAAACCATCTCACCAGCCCTTATGTCTGAATTTTGATGATTGTCCCCTTATTAGTTGTGCTTAGTAGGTACTCATGAATACTTGTTCAATTAATATAGGACTTTATCTGTCAAACAGAACCAAAAGACTAAACAGAGAGAGCTGGGCGTGATGGATCACCCATTAATCTCAGCAGTTGGGAGGGTGAGGTAGGAAGAATCACCATGAGTTCAAGGCCAGCCTAGGCCACAGAGTGAGTTCTATGTCAGCCTGAGCTACAGTGAGACTCTGCCTCAAAGAAAGACAGAAGGAGAGAGAGATTAACCAAAGAAATACAGTATGAATGCAAAGTTCATAGTATGGTGTAGCCATATATTTCATGGAGCTGGAACACAGGTAATGTAACTTAATTGTCTTAGAAGGAATCTCCGAGACATACCTTACTACTAGGTAATTTTTTACCTTTGCATATGCCTGGAATAGTATTCCATGGTGTATGTTCAGAACTAAGGCTGCAGGTTATGCGGTATAACATTGGTAAGAACTGTCAGAAACACCTCATATTCATTATGTGTTTGATTGTTTAATTTTTGGTCATTGTGCCTTTAGAAACCTTTTACTACTGCCACCACATGTGTTTATGACCCAGTTTAAGCTGGGGTTGGGCTGGAGAGATGGCTTAGCCGTTAGAAGCTTGCCTGTGAAGTCTAAAGACCCCGGTTCAAGGCTCGATTCCCCAGGACCCATGTGAGACAGGTGTACAAGGTGGCGCATGCATCTGGAGTTCATTTGCAGTGGCTGGAGGTCCTGGTGTGCCCATTCTCTCTCTACCTGCCTCTTTCTCTCTCTGTCACTCTCAAATAAATAAATGAAAATGAAAAAAAAAAAAAAAAAAGAAGCTGGGGTTTATAATATGTAACTAGTGTAATGAAAATAGGAAGACACATTAGAATTATACTTCTTGATCATTCCTTAACCAAAGAATTTGGCTTATTTATGGACTTTTAACAACACATTATATTCATAGTTCTTCATCGTAAAGGAAAATGGCAAGTATCAAAAAGAAAATTGGAGTAGACTCACTTAATAAGGACTATAAGTAGAGTCTGGTAGCTCACATCTGCAATCCCAGCACTCAGGGCAGAGACAAGATGACTGAAAATTCAAGACCAATTCTGATCTACGTAGTGGATTCCAGGCTAGGCATGCCTGCATAGCAAGACCCTGTCTCAGAAACTTTCACAGCTAGTATTTTCAACCTTTTGTTACCTATTTTTTTACTAATACTGCTAACATGAATAATGTGCAAAATTATATTGTGCAATCTTTCTAAATACTTCAGTTGCTTCTCCCCTGACCTTAAAATATTCTATTTTAATATTAGCCTAAATAAAAGCTGTTAAGAGTAAATCTTACGTCTCAGTGTCAAACTGAAATTACCTTAAAATATTATGAAGATATATTTAAAACTTTCCAGAGATGTTCATGAGCACATTGTTGATAACATTGAAACTAGAAAAATTCTAATATTAGACTTGACTGAGCAATCATGAAACCTAATGTAAAAATAAACTTAAGATTGAATGAGAATCAGGGGTGGTGGTATATACTATAGCGTCCCAGATAATTGAGGCTGTGGTAAAGATTCATTTGAGCCCAGGAGTTCAAGGTCAGCCTAGGCAACATAGTTATATTCCATCAATTTTTTTTTTTTTTTTTTGATCAGAGCTGGGCATGGTGGTACACACCTTTAATCCCAGCACTTGGGAGGCAAAGGTAGGAGGATCACCATGAGTTCAAGGCCACCCTGAGATTACATAGTGAATTCCAAGTCAGCCTAAGCTACAGTGAAACCCTACCTCGAAAAAAAAAAAAAATTTAAATGAAATAATAGCAAAGTCATACTTTTGGGGGAAAGTACATCTGTATGTGGTATATATATATATATATATATATATATATATATAGACAAAAATAAAATAATTTTTTATACCAAAATGTAAATTATGATTACTCCAGGTAGTGAGATTCTTTTTGTTTATTTGTTATTTTCTCAAGGAATATATATTGTGAATTGAAAATAATTTGACTTTGGGACATGTTACTTAAGGTATTTACTCCATATTTATGATATTAACTGCTCACTCATCGCAACTGAATTTTAATTTTGTTTCCTTTGAGTATTATTAAACAGTGTTTTTTCAGACCAAGGATAAATCTGAAAAGGCAAGGAAGCAACTGGATTGGTCATTTAAATAAGTTTGGATCAAATAACCAGTAATTGCTAACTGGAAACTATAATTTTATTTTCCTTCTTTCATTGAATGTCTTTTTTTGTTTTTATCTTGTTTCTAAGAGCATAATGATTCCATTTTCAATGAAGAACTGCTTCCAGTTTCTTTGTAACCACAAGGTTCCAGCAGCTGGCTTTAAAACCACACCAAAAGGTGGACTTATTTTACAGTCGGTTTCCAATGATGTTTATCAAAATCTGGCTGTAGAAGACTGGATCCATGATTATATAAGTCTAGAAGGCAAACCAGTTCTTTTCTTTTGGAGAAATTCTCCCTCTGTTGTAATTGGTAGGCATCAGAATCCATGGCAGGAATGCAACCTGAATCTGATGAGAGAAGAAGGTATAAAACTGGCTCGGAGAAAAAGTGGAGGAGGAACAGTGTACCACGATCTGGGTAATATCAATATGACCTTCTTTACCACCAAAAACAAGTATGATAGAATGGAAAACCTACAATTAATTGTGAGAGCTCTGAATGCTGTCCAGCCCCAGCTGGATGTGCAGGCTACTAAAAGATTTGACCTCTTACTTGATGGACAGTTTAAAATCTCAGGAACAGCATCTAAGATTGGCCGGACCAACACTTATCACCACTGTACCTTGTTATGTAGCACTGATAGGACTGCTCTATCTTCTTTGCTAAAGAGCCCTTACCAAGGGATTGAGAGCCGTGCCACTGCCAGCATACCTTCTACAGTGAAGAATCTCCTGGAAAAAGATCCCACACTGACCTGCGAAGTACTGATGAGCGCCATTGCTGCTGAGTATGCTGCTCATCATCACATCAAGAATCATGTCCACCTCATCAATCCAGCAGATGAGACAGTGTTTCCTGGGGTGAATAGCAAAGTCCAAGAACTACGAAGTTGGGAGTGGATCTATGGCAGAACTCCAAAGTTTAGTGTAAATACCACGTTTAATGTTTTACATGAACAGACACACTTGGAAATTAAGGTCTTCTTAGACATAAAGGATGGAAGAATTGAAATCTGCAATATTAAAGCACCTGATCATTGGTTGCCACTGGAACTATGTGACCAATTAAACTCAAGTTTGATTGGCAGCAAGTTCTGCCCAATTGAAACAGCCATGCTAACAAATATTATACTTAGAACATACCCAGGGGACTATAAATTACACAGTAAATGGAATATTCTGTGTGAAAAAATGAGGGGAATAATGTGACTCCAAGTAACATTCCTTATACTGACAATAGCAATGAGAAAATAAAATTTTCAAATGCACTGTATGTCTCAAAGGTCTGGAAATGACATAGACTTCTTGCCTAGCATGTGCAAGGCCTTGGATTCAATCCCAGGAACTGCAAAAGAGGGTACTCGTCTCTAGTCTCTTTTAGAACTTCTTCCCATTTGAAATTGCTTTTCACATATCCTTGTCTGTATTTTCTGCAGGCCTCTGTATCTTTCTTTGTTCATTTTAACATTTGAATTTTAGCTCCTCCTTTCATTGTCTTTGAGATAGATATATACCCTATGAGGCAACCTAACTTCAGAGTTCTTGTTTTTCATACTAGGACAAATACCTGAGAAAAACAACTTAAAGGGAGGAAGGATTTATTTTGGCACCTGGTCTTAAAAATTTCAGACCATGGGCTTCTGGGTCATGTAAGACAGAAAGAGTCTGACAAGATTAACCATAATAATACTATGAAAGAATATAACCTGTTTTTTTGTTTGTTTGTTTTGCCATGCTAGGGATTGAACCCAGGGCCTCATGTATCTAAGAAAATGCTGCACCACTGAGCTATACCCACAGCCTAACCCAGGCTACATACTACCTTTGATATCTTAAACTGTTACTGTATTTACCTATCCCTACATCCATACATATTTTTAAAGTTACTGTCAAGCAGGTCTCCTAGTGCTAGACTCCTTTGCCTTATAAATTAATGTAGGAAGACATGGCATTGTCATTTCTATTCAGGAATATATAGTTTATTTCCAGCTACTCATTTTTCCTAACAACCTTCCATAAAGCTTGTAGCTGTTTAAGCCTGAAATTTTGGAGGGGAAGGACTGCTGGGGATCAAACACATTCACACAGAACCACTACCCAGCCTTGTTCCCATGATCTCCATCTGGCTTTATCCCTCCATAACTCAGCTTGAATATTCTCCAGATGTCTGTGCACTCCCCAATATTGAATATGTATATTTCCATTTTCCTTTCATAGACTGGGTTATCTTGTGGGTTGTTTTCAGACTACCCCATTACCTCTAGCATACACCTCCTCTGGCCTGTCTCTGTGGAACCTAGGCTTTGTCTACCACCAGTTTACTGGCATTCATCCAGAACTAATAAGGATTTATCAATGTGCTAGCCAGAGTAAATGAGCCGCAAGAAGTATCAGTGTTACCAGAGTTGTTAGGGTCAGAGCACAGGCCCAGCATCCCTAACAAGCTAGGCTCAGCCACCTGTCCTCAAAACGATCACTTAAGTTGACATTAGTGAAGAGCAGAGATTTAATCAGTGTGACCACATGGAGAAGAGGAACAGATAATCTAATAATACCTGTACCAGGTCTATCTTTAGGGTCTTGACATGAGATTTAGGTTTAAATAGAGAGCAAAAAGTATGCATAGCTATGTAGGCCTGGTCAGTCATTGACCCATCATTGTAAATCTCTCCTGCAAGGTGGTGTGACTTGTCATTCCTGAGAGACAAGTGAGATTCCCCCACTGGCTGGCACCACATGTAGGCCTTTTCCTTCTCCCAGCATGAGATTCATGGAGAAATTCTACTCCCTCAGGGTCCATTGTTGCAAAAGTCTGATGGCCAAAGGGAGGAACATCCTCCCAGGATGGTTACATCAGGATGTGTGAGTTTTGACTTTATGGAGCTATGTAACATTGCTAACACTAAGTGTTGGGTTGATGAATGTCTCCCAATAATTAGATATTTTTCTCTCTCTTTTATTTATTTTTTTGTTTCTCTTTTTGAGTCAGGGTCTCATATAGTCCAGGCTGGCCAAGGATGATCTTGAACTCCTAATCCACACTGCCTCTACCACTCAAGGGCTGGAATTAATTTTTTTTTTTTTTTAGGTAGGATTTCACTCTGGTCTAGGCTGACCTGTAATTCACTATGTAGTCTCAGGATGGCCTCGAACTCACAGTGATCCTCCTACCTCTGCCTCCCAAGTGCTGAGAGTAAAGGCATGCACATTACAAATATTTTATTATTGGGCTGGAGAGATGGCTTAGTGGTTAAGGCGCATGCCTGTAAAGCCTAAGGACACAGGTTTGATTCTCCAGATCCCACATAAGCCACAGTGTTAGAGGCCCTGGAAAGCCCATTCTCACTCTTTCTCCCTTTCTAATAAATAAATAAAATTTTTAAAATATTTTACTATTAATTTGCAAACAGAGAAAGAGAATGGGTATGCAGGGCCTTCTGCCACTGCAAACAAAGTCCAGGTGCATGCACCACCTTTTGCTTTACATGGGTGCTTGGGAATTGAACCTAGGTCATTATGTATTGAAGGCAAGTGCCTTAACTGCTGAGCCATCTCTTCATCTTAATTGTAACAATTTAACACTGTTTGCAATGCCAGAGATGGAGCTCAGGCCCTTCCACATGCTAGATATGTGCTGTCCTAATGAGTTACATCCCGGCCACATTGTATGCTTTTCTGGCTATTAGCACCAATTCCATCTGGCCCAAGAGAACTACAGTCTGCAATGGTTTACCTTTCAGGACTCAACTCTGGGGGCAAGATTTACAATCTAATTCTTTTTAATAGATGCTCATGAATTGTTGACTCATTCTCTAAGGAGCAAAATGATGCTGGCAAAAATTTTCAATAAGCTATATAACTTAAAAAAAAAGAAACATTGTAGGGAGCTGGGCATGGTGGCTCATGCCTATAATTTCAGCACTCAGAAGGCTGGAGATAGAAGGATCAGTGTGACTTCAAGAACAGCGTGGGCCAGAGTGAGACCCTGTCTCAAGGGGAGGAAGGAGGAAGAAATTTTGTAAGTCTGATAACATATTTACAACTGAAAAATAGATCCATAAACTGGTAGAAATGTAGACATTTATTGTTAAATTCATTCTTTAAAAAATCATACCTAGCACAAATATGTTTAAAGTAAAAAATCTAATATTCACACTGTGGATTGAAGGTGTCCCCAAAAGTTCACATTAGAAACTTGGTCCTCAGTACAGTAGTGTTGAGGTAAGACTTCTGAGAGGTGACTAGATCAGTCTCACGGGCTGTGTTAATAAAAGCTTGCCCTGTCTTATTGCATGATGCCCTCTGCCAAGTCAGGATGCAAAAAATCCTTACCAGATGCCAAGGGTTAAATCTCTTCTTTATAAATTACCCAATTGTAATATTCAGTTAGAACAACAGAAAGTAGACTGAAGTCACTCCAAGCAGAAATGTATAAAATGAATTGGCTACTGCCCATTATAATTTTTTTGTGTGGCTATTATGAAAAATGTCTACTGTTGTTTCATGACACGGTCTTAAATCATAATCACAATATCCAAGGGAAAAACGACCCTATGAGGAAAAGAAGAGTATTGTTAAAAATGACACAAAAACAAGCCATGCTTGGTGATGTACTTATATTCCCAGGTATTCTGGAGGCTGAAGAAAGATCACTTGAGCCCAGTAGTTTATCAAATAAATAAGCAAATAACATAATAGAAAATAGTGCAATCATAAAATTATATCCTACCTGTGGTCTCTTAAAATAATCAAGTCCTCTTCCAATTTTAATCATCCATCCATTGTTGAACCTATTGAAATTAGTGTATAGTATTATGTTCAGGCCATTTAAACTTTTAAAGCTATAGTATATTAAGCATCAGTGAAATTCCCTCTAACAAAGAAAAGCCCTTCTTCTGATGACATGAGTTGAATCAAAGTTGGGTTAATCATGGGCTGTGTCTACAAGGAAACAAAAAGGGCATTAAAAATAACAGCCTGACTTGATTTGTTGATAATAGTTTAACAATTTAATTGTTCATTTCATTTTTGAAATATTCTTGAATTTCAGCTTGTTGATAAAATTTTCCTGCTCTGTTAATAAGTGGTTTGCAAAGTACATTCAAGGAGAAAACGGCATTCAAATATTTCAGTATCCAGAGAGAACTAGGAGAAGCCCTGGACCAGAACTCAGTAGGAAAAGCATTTCTGTTTTATATATTTAGGTTTTGTTTAAAGTATGATTAAAAATGAGGCCTCTCCATGAAAGCCAGGTGGCACATGTGTCTGGCATTTGTTTGTAGTCGCTGGAGGCCCTAGAGTGCCCATTCTCATTCATTTTTTCTCTTTTTCCCTCCTTCCCTCTTTCTCTCAAATAAATAATAAGATACTAAATTAATTTTTTAAAAAATGAGGGTTCCAATGCTATGCCATATTGAAAGAAAACCCTGTACTGAACAGAAGATATTGCTAAACAACTGTACATACTGTTTTCTTACCAAGTTAGCATTCTACTAGAATGTTTACTTCCTGTAGAAGTAAAACTACATCAAATAAATATTAATTTTACTAGGGAATTACTTCAGTACAGTAACATGATATGCCCCAAAATATTCTTTCCCACATTTCAGAACATGAAATAAGTGAACTTACAGGACAAAGGTAAGGTTTTGTTGTCACAAAGTAGCTGAGCTAGGTGTGGTGGCGCATGCCTTTAATTCCAGCACTTAGGAGGCAGAGGTAGGAGGATCACCATGAGTTTGAGGCCACCCTGAGATTACATAGTGAATTCCAGGTGAGCCTAAACCAGAGTGAAACCTTACCTTGAAAAACTTTAAAAAAACGTAGTTGGAAGCCGGGCGTGGTGGCACACACCTTTAATCTCAGCACTCAAGCGGCAGAGGGGAGGATTACTGTGAGTTCAAGGCCACCCTAAGACTACATAGTGAATTCCAGGTCAGCCTGGGCCAGAGTGAGATCCTACCTCGAAAAAAAAAGTAGTCAGGCATGGCCACAAACACCTGCAACACGAGCACTGAGGGAGCAGAAACGAGGATTGCTGAGGCTCACTGTACGGGGCAGGGGGAAAGGGAGCAGACCCAGAGGACAGACAGTGAGTTCTAGATTCAGTTATAACCCGTCTCAAGGAAATCTGGTGGGAGAAGGAAACCAATGTCCTTTGGCTTCTGCATGCTTCTATACTCACAGGGCATCCAAACAAACACACACATACACACACACCAAAAAAGTAAAGTCATTAAATTTGAGCTATATTTGAATGCCTAACATTTATTTTTTAGTATTTTATTTATTTATTTGACAGAGAAAGAAGGAGAGAGAAAGAGAATGGGCACACCAGGGCTTCCAGCCACTGCAAATGAACTCCAGAGGCATGTGCCCCCTAGTGCATTTGGCTAATGTGGGTCCTGGGGAATTGAACCAGGATCCTTTGGCTTTGCAGGCAAACACTTTAACTGCTAAGCCATCCCTCCAGCCCTGAATGTCTAATATTTAAATGATGCAATTACATAACATTTATTGGAATTGTGTGTTTGGGTTTTTAAGCTAGGGTCTCACTATAACCCAGGCTGACCCAGAACTCACAATGTAGTCCCAGGCTGGGTTCAAACCCACAGAAATCTTTCTACCTCTGCCTGTTCAGTACTGGGATTAAAGGCATGTGCCACCACACCTGGCTCTAGAATTTTTTTAAGTATATTTCAGCTACATTAAAAAAAAAAAAAAGTTTACACTAACCTGATTTCTCGATCATGAATTGAAGAAGAGTAATTTATTTCCAATAACACTCCATGACTTCTCAGGGACGCTTTTATTTCTTCCAAGCCACTGCTTTGCTGCACGTTCGCAAACCCCTATTAGTGACAAAACGTAATTTACTGATGTTTTAAATTATCCATAAGCTATACAATGAATACCACAGATGGATTAAAATAAAACTTTTTTTTTTTTTTTGAGGTAGGGTCTCACTCTGGTCCAGGCTGACCTGGAAATTAACTCTGTCATCTCAGGGTGGCCTTGAACTCATGGCAATCCTCCTACCTCTGCCTCCCGAGTGGTGGGATTAAAGGCGTGCGTCACCACACCCGGCTTAAAACATTTTATACTATTAGTTTCAGTGTTGGCTGTTTCAAGGAAGCAAGTCAAGAACAAAAAAGGGGTAACTGTTTTTATAAAAATCATTGCTTTCTTAATGTAAACACAATCCTGTGTCCTTAAATATATTTTACTTTTTTTAAGCTAATTTATTTATTTTGAGACAAGGTCTCAATATGTACAGCAGACTGGCTATGATCCTCTTGCCTCAGCCTCCCTACTGCAGGTGTATACCACCATATGCAGCATCCTTAAGTGTATATTAGCAATAGTGTTGTTATCCAGGAGAGCATGTCTATTTCTTAGGTTAATTTTAGAAATTACAATAATTTTGAAGTATTCTTATTTAAGTCAAGACCAAGAGAGCCATGTTAAAGATCATGTAACCAATTCCAAATATAATTAGTAAAGAGCTTGGCCCTCGGGAGAAGGCTTAGCAGTTCAAGGCACTTGCTTATAAAGAGCCTAAGTTGTCACTATGCAGACACCATGATCACTGCATCTCCGAGACAAAGCTGACACACTATGTGAACTAAAAGAGTTAACAAAATGTCCAAATATAAGATCAACATCCTAAAATCAGGAATACTGTTCTTAAAATGTGTCATGTTTCTTACTAGATGGTAAGTCAAGACCCAAGGAAATACGTCTAGCTCAAGTACTGCACCCAATTTTCCTTCATTTGACTACACCTTGTAACTGAATAGTTAGTAAGAAAGTTAGTTTTTCCAGGTACCTACTTTATCCACAGAGGTGAGAAGGTGAATAGTCTTTACATTACACGGCTTCTTAATAAGCATCTCACAAAATCGAAGGAAGTTATACAGCTGAAAGATATTAGGATGGGTTATGACTAGCTAGCACAATCATCACTCAGTACCTGATGGGTATTTATTCCAGACCTCCTGCCCTCAGCAAGACACCAAAGTCCACAGATGCTCAAATCCTTACTTAAAATGGTGTAGTGACACATCCTCCTGGATACTTTAAACCACCTATAGACTACTTATGATATTGAATACAAGTAAATACTATGTAAGTAGTTGGTGAAACTGTGATGTTTGGAAAATTATGACAAAAGTCTGCACATGTCAGTAAAAAAAGCTTTAAAAAATATTTTTGATCATCAGCTAAATGTGTGGATAGGAAAATCCATAAACACAAAGAGCTAATTGTACATTTAAAATAACATTTAGGGGCTGGAGAGATGGCTTAGCAGTTAAGCGCTTGCCTGTGAAGCCTAAGGACCTCGGTTCAAGGCTCGGTTCCCCAGGTCCCACGTTAGCCAGATACACAAGGGGGCGCACGCATCTGGAATTCATCTGCAGAGGCTGGAAGCCCTGGCACGCCCATTCTCTCTCTCCCTCTATCTGTCTTTCTCTCTGTGTCTGTCACTCTCAAATAAAAAAAAAAAAAATTTAAAATAACATTTAGGGGCTTGAGAGATGACTTAGCTATTAATGGTTCTTGCTTGCAAAGCTTAACAACTGGGTTTAGATTCCCCAGTACCCACATAAAGCCAGATGTGGTATGGCTGCAATGGCTACAGGCTCTGACATGCCCATTCTCACTCTCCTTGCAAATAAATAATAATTTTCAAATAATTAAAAATAAAATTTAATTATATTTTAATAGTTTACTTACCTGATGCTCTTGTCTAATATACGGATCTTCCACCCAAACTTCTGTAACTGTCTCATGAAGGTATTCTTTAAAAAGTGACTCATAACTAAAACCCGTTGCATTCTCTTCTATTCTAATTTGCTTGTGATATTTTCCATCTACAAAACACAAACTTAAGTGATGATGAGTAACCACTTTTTTTTGTTTGTTTATTTTTAGTTATTTATTTGAGAGCAACAGAGAGAAAGAGGCAGACAGAGAGAGAGAGAATGGGCGCACTAGGGCCTTCAGCCACTGCAAATGAACTCCAGACATGTATGCCCCCTTGTGCACCTGGCTAACATAGGTCCTGGGGAATAGTCTTGAACTGCAGTCATTAGGCTTCACAGGTAAGCACTTAACTGCTAAACCATCTCTCTATCCCACTTTCTTTCTTTTTGAATTTAATTTAGTTTATTTATTTGAGAGAGCAAGCAAAAGAAAGAGGCAGATAGAGTGAATGGCACATCAGCGCCTCCAGCCACACGAACTCCAGACACATGAGCCACCTTATACATCTGGCTTACGTGGGTACTAGAGAATCAAATGTTTCAGATTTTGTGTATAGTGATTAATTGGGATCAGTCTCAATTTCATAAAATTACTCGGTAAATCTAATCTTTATTGCATGCGTTCTCTATACCATGCAAATTGCAAAATGTCACAGAGGTAAAGACAGCAAAATACCATTTCACGTAGATTCCTGCCTTCACAGAGGCTAAGCAAAGGGGAAACCCCAAAGGTTTCTTGAAACAGGTTTCTTAGCTAGACCCCATAAGCCAAGCAGTTTATTTGAGAGAGGTGTTGGTAACTTCCTGTAACCATGGGTAGAAAACAAGCTCAGTTATATCTGGCCCTTCCTTTTCTCAGATTTCTGTTTTCATGTCCTGCACTCTCCCAACTAAAGTGAGTATTAAACATAAGCTTGATATAATGGAGTTTAGGCAACTTTCTTAGCACTTAAAGGGTGTTTTTAAAGGCTTTTTTTTTTTTTTTGAGACAGGGCTTAATGTTCCCCAGGCTGGCCACTATGTAGCTGAGGTTGACTTTGATCCTTCTGCTTCACTTCCCAAGTGGTAAGATTACAGGTATGTTCCACATCCCAGTTGTTTTCTTTTCAGGTTTGCATGTATGTGTAATATGTGTAGTATAGTGTGTCATGTATGCATGTGAGTGTGCAAATGAATTCTTCTAGTGTGTACATAAATGACCTCCTCTATTGCTTTTCCACCTGTTTCCTTGGTCCAGCGGGCCAGTGATTCTGTCTTCATTCTCCACTGGGACTGGGGTTACCTGTGTGCATGGCCATGCCCAGCTTTTTATGTGGATGCTGGGGATAGAACTCAGGTAGTCTCGGGCCCTCTTAGGCTCTCATGCTTGAGTTTTACCCAGTGAACCCCTTCTCTAGCCCCCATTTGGTTCAGGTTTTAAAGAATTTTTTGTTTGCTTGCTTTTGGCACTGAGGATGAAAATTGAGGCTTTGTACATGTTCAACATGTTACAGGGTGTTTTAAGCAGAAATTCAGAGTACTACTTAATCCAAGGTAATCACTGGGATTGTCACAGATCAGTAAGACAATTTCACTGGTTTTGTAAAGTCAAAATGAATAACTACTGACTAAGTTATCAGAGACCTTCCAGGTTTTTAAAAATATGACGCTTAATGGTAGTTCCTAACTCATGCAGTATTTAAAAATCAGTGGCTTGGCTCATTTGCAGGGAATGGTGTCTTGAGGCACTCAGAACAGCCCAAGGGTTCAACACACCATAAAAGGCTTTGCCAAAATGTACCTTCTAATAAAACCGGACTGACCCAAAGCCTTGGAAACAGAATTATTTACTTTTATATCCAGAGGGTTGGGATAGCACCAAAATCTCCATGTGGTATATGCCCAAGTGACTTTCAGGGGTTTGTTTATGCTGTGAGAAATGAAGTTCTTGTAAGATTATTTAGAATAGAAATAAAGAGCAACAAAATATGTCAGCAGAGCCTAAGTCGGTTCCATGTATGCTAAATATGTCTGCTTCTCTCATCAAGGAGCATAGAACTGTTGAATAATTTGCCAAAGGACCCAGGTGATGCCCCAGAGCCCATGTAAGCCAGATGCATATGGTGGCACACATGCCTGGAGTTCATCTGCAGTGGCTGGAGACCCTGGCGCACCCATTTTTCCCTTTCACTCCCTCTCTCTCTAAGAAATAAAATAAAATAAAATAAAGCTAGCTGGGGAGAGTGGCCTACGCTATAGTATTACCATGAGGTAGGAGGATCACTTTGAGTTTGAGCTAGCCTGGGCTTAATATAAGACACTGCCTTTAAAAAGCTGGGCTGGGAGTCGGGTGTGGTGGCGCACTCCTTTAATCCCAGCACTTGGGAGGCAGAGGTAGGAGTACCGCTGTGAGTTTGAGGCCATCCTGAGATTACATAGTGAATTCCAGGTCAGCCTGGGCTAGAGTGAGACCCTATCTCGAAAAACCAAAAAAAAAAAAGAAAAAGAAAGAAAAAAGCTGGGCTGAATCCCAGCACTCAGGAGGCAGAGGTAGTAGGATCACCGTGAGTTTGAGGCCACCCTGAGACTACATAGTGAATTCCAGGTCAGTCTGAGCTAGAGTGAGACCCTACCTTGAAAAACCAAAAAAAAAAAAAAAAAGCTGGGCTCAGGGCTGGAGGGATGGCTTAGTGCTTATGGTATTTGCCTGCAAAGCCAAAGAACCCAGGTTTGATTCCCCAGGACCCACGTTAGCTAGATGCACAAGGGGGCACATTTGTCTGGGGTCCGTTTGCAGTAGCTGGAGGCCCTGGCATGACCATTCTTTCCCCCACTTCTCTTTCAAATAAATAAATAAATAAAAATAAAATATTTTTTAAAAGCTGGGCTGGACCTCTAGTTCAGTGGTATAGTACTCATCTAGCAAACACAAGACCTGAGTTCAATCCCTAGCACTGCCAAAACATCCCTGATGTCTACTCCACAACAAAAAGATAGTCATCTGGAGCAGGGCATGGTGGCGCACGCCTTTAATCCCAGCACTCAGGAGACAGGTAGAAGGATCACCATGAGTTCAAGGCTACCCTGAGACTACATAGTTAATTCCAGGTCAGCCTGAACCAGTGAGACCCTACCTCCAAACAAAAAAAAAAAGAAAGAAAGGCATTTGGATTTTGTCCCAAATATTCCCACAGACATAACATTACCAATTATGCATCAGTATTTTAGCCAAACTAGTCACACGGGCTAATTTAACTACTCAAGCCATGATCTCCAGGATATGGCTGGTACAGAACATGAGGGAGAGGGGAAAAGGGTGTAGTGAGGACAGAGAGAAAGAAAAGCTAAGGATTGGGGGTGTATTTTTTATTTATTGTGGTTTTTGTTTGTTTGATTGGTTGGTTTTTAGTTTTTCAAGGTAGAGTCTCACTCTAGCCCAGACTGACCTGGAATTCACTATGTAGTCTCAAGGTGGCCTTGAACTCACTGTGATCCTCCTACCTCTGCCTCCTGAGTGCTGGGATTAAAGGTGTGTGCCACCATGCTTGGCTGGGGGTCCATTTCTTGAGCATGGCAGCACCTCTGGCTGTAAAAACCAGCAGTGGTGTGCAGTTGAAGTGAGAGTGGCCAGGCATACTTACAAGATGCTGTATACCCATGTTGAGAGTAGGGAATCAATAACAAACAGGGCAGAAGACCCATTTCCCCTCTGATTATTAGGAATACTTAACTCTTGAAATGTTCTGCTTTATAACAAAATGTGAGAAGCCCCAGGACTTTCTTTAGCTACTCTTAATTATTTGAGTCTTCTCATTAAAAGGAAATAGAAATACTGGATCCATGTTAGTATTCCTTGGCAGCATTCTTCTTTTTTTAAGAGAGAAAGATAGAGAGCAAATGGAGAATGGGTGCACCAGAACCTCTAGCCACTGCAAACGAACTCCAGACACATGCAGCACTGTGCATCTGGTTTACATGGGCACTGGGAAATCAAACTCAGGTCATTAGGCTATGCAGGCAAGTGCCTTAACTGCTGAGCCATCTCTCCAGGCCCCTTTTCAGCATTCTTCCCCCCCCCCCCCACCCCAAGACAGGGTTTCACTCTAGCTCAGGCTACCTGGAATTCACTATTGTAGTCTCAGGGTGGCCTCCAACTCAAGGCAATCTTCCTACCTCTGCCAAGTGCTGGGATTAAAGGCCTGTGCCACAACGCCCAGCATTTTCAGCATTCTTAAATTAAGCTCCACACATAAGCTTCATAGGAATCTGCAAATACCGTAAAATGGCAAAGTTCTGCAATGTTAATAGCTTTCATCCTATGCTCAAAGGTGTTTGACCCCACCTGCTCAACTAAAAGACAACAACAAAAACAAAAAAACAAACAGTTAATAACTCCTGTGTAGGAGAAGAGGAAGTGCAGATTAGGTCTGTTAAGCTCCCAGGTACAAGTGCTACAGGCCACACGGAGCCCCAATAGGCAGGAGCTGGAAATACTGAGTGAATGGGCTGTCACAGTAACTACGGACACATTTTTTCTTTTCCTTTCTGATTTCCTTCCCTTTTTCCTTCCTCCTTTCCTTCCTTCTTCTTGTACTATTGAACCTGGCCTCATGAATGCTAAACAAGCACCCTACCATTGGGTCTCAGCCTTGGACATTTTTTTCTAAAACAGATTTTTACCTTCTTTTTCTTGATCCAAGTATTTCTTTATCTTTTCTGCTCTATCCAAGTGGCGAGAAATGGCTTCTCTGAGTTTACCTTTCTTATTGTCATCTTTGGTGCCTATAAATTGGAAAATAAAACATCGTCTCAAGTTTCAAAGCAGTTGTTCTCTTCAATTCAAACATTATTTTCAGTTTTTCCATATATTTCCTATTCTTTACAGTGGTTTGACTCAGTCCTAGAAAAAAGATTCTAAGCTCAAAAACATATGTTAAGCTCAAATATACCTTACTTCAGGACATTCATTTGCACACTGGGCATCTGAAGCAGCTTAAGTTAGGAATAGGGGTTCTGACACCATCTCCCCTTTAGAAAAGGAGGCTCCTACAAACCTGAAGCAAGCATTTTTTTGTTTTAATAACTCATACACTTAAGATTTTAGCACAAATTAAAAGATAACAGAGGCTAGATGGGTGGTTAAGTGGTTAAGGCACTTGCCTGAAAAGCCAAAGGACCCAGGTTAAATTCCCCAGTACCCACATAAGCTAGATGCACAAGGTGGCACATACACCTGGAGTTCCTCTGCAGTGGCTAGAAATCCTGGCACCCCCATTCTCTCTCTCTCAAATAGATAAAATAAAATAACATTTTAAAAAAAAGATAACAGGGACTGGAGAAATGGCTCAGCAGTTAAGGTGCAGGCCTTTGAAGCCTAAGGACCCAGGTTCGATTCCCCAGTACCAATGTAAGCTAGATGCACAAGGTGGTGCATGCGTCTGAGTTTGTTTGCAGCAGCTGGAGGCCCTGACACCCCCGTTTTCCCTCTCTTCCACTCTATCTGCCTCCTTTTTCTGTCTTTGTCTCTCAAATAAATAAATAAAAATTTAAAAAACAGCTTCTATTTCAGATTTCCACATTATAGTTCATATGTTTTGCCCCCCACCCCCAGGTATGGTATCTCTCTGGCCCAGGCTGATCTGGAATTCACTATGTAGTCTAAGGGTGGCCTCAAACTCACCACAATCCTCCTACCTTTGCCTTCCATAGTTTAATCAACCATTCTCCTACCCTTTTTAAAAATTATTTTTATTTATTTATTTATTTGACATAGAAAGAGGGAGAGAGCGTAAATGGGCATGCCAGGGCCTCCAGCCACTGCAAACGAATTCCAGATGCATGCACCCCCTTGTGCATCTGGCTAATGTGGGTCCTGGGGAATTGAACCTGGGTCCTTTAGCTTTGCAGACAAATGCCTTCCTTAATCACTAAGCCATCCCTCCAGCCACCCCCCCCCCCCTTTTTTTTTGTTGTTTTTTCAAGGTAGAGTCTCGCTGTGGTCCAGGCTGACCTGGAATTCACTATATGTTCTCAGGGTGGCCTCAGACTCATGGCAATCCTCCTACCTCTGCCTCCCGAGTGCTGGGACTAAAGGCGTGCATCACCATGCCTGACTTGTTTCTAGCATTTTATTGTTACCAATATAGAGTCAAATCTTTCCCTTTTGGGGTCCAGCTACTGACAGGTTTAGTGTCTTAAGAAAATCCTAATCAATCTCTTGTGAGGAATTCTACCTGTTCTTCCTAAGGTGATATGAGAACATTTCTACTAAGTGTTATATGCTCCTCTAAGCACAAAAACTGCAAGCTTTTGTCGATTATGTATTTTAAGCTCTCTTTACAAAGAGTTATCATGAAAAGATGAAAAGTAGTTAACAGCCAAATGTCTATAATCAGCCTATTTTTAGTTCAAACCTGCTTTGCCACTTAGGGCTATGTGACTGTGGCCAATCATTCAACTCTCAGTATTTCACCCATCACATGGAGTGTCCTGAAGCATCATTGAGATGAATAATTATAAATACTTGGTTATAAATACCAATTCCTGCTTTGTAGAACAATTGTAAAGATGAAAAGCTGACAATGACTGCACAGTGCCTAGCATTCTACATTATAAATGGGAGCTGCATTTACTACTACCATTGTCCTCATGGTTCTCATCATCAAATGGGCTCTATCCAGGGAGTTCAGAGAAAAGCACCCTCTGCTATTTCAAAGAGCCTGTAATTTTTAAACAGTAACAAAATCCAACAACCAAGCACAGAGAGGGCAGTATTGTACCAAGCTAGGAACCTGGATTGGGTAGTAAGGTTTGATCTTAATTTACTGCATAATAGAACTGAGTGTCAACTATGATGCAGTAAATGTGCTAGGCATATTTGTGTAGATCATGATGTGGATATGAAGTACACCCCTCCAACCCAAAGACTCATGTTATAGGGTTAGTTGATAGCTGATGGGCTTTGGCGAGTGAGTAAATCATGAATAAATCCATTGACAGATTCATAATTTGATGGCATTTTAGGAAGTGGTGAAAACTTTCTAAGGTAGGACCTAGTTGAAGGAAGTAGGTCCTTGAGGAGGTATCTTGGCTAAATGCTGTCTTTGACCCCTCTCTGGCTCTCTGCTTTCGTGATGCTAATGTTTGCCATGAGGTGAGCAGAACTGCTCTGCTGAGCTCCCTCCACCATGATATTCTGCCTTGCCTCAGGCCCAGAGCAATACATTCAGCCCACTAGGAACTAAAACCATGAGCTAAAATAAATCATTCCTCTGAATAATTTCTGTCAAGTATTCCATCACAGTGAGAAAAGTCTATCACAAGACATTTCTCAACACTGAATAATGACATTATATAGTCTATCTCACTGTCTCCACTGACAATCTTGTATGTTTTGTCACAGCAAATTTCAGTACACCTATTTAAGAGAAAACCTCCCCCTACTACTTCTACCAGTAAAATCATGGGGTTTTGGTTGCTGTTTACTTTTAATGAAAATGTTTTAAAAATATATGCCTTTTGCCAGATACAGTGTTGCATGCATCTGGAGTTCACTTACAGTGGCTAGAGCTCTGGCGTACCCATTCTCTCTCTACTTGTAAACAAATAAATACATAAATAAATTAAAATAAATAAATAAATACATATACACATATATATATATACATATACATCATATATATGTGTGTGTGTGTGTATGTATGTGTGTGTGTGTGTGTATGTGCATATATATATATATATATATATATATATATATATATATATATGCCTCCCTTACTTTTCTGGTGCCATCCCAACCCTTAGGATCTCAGAGCAGAGGATTATCCATGGTAATAAATAGGGGTGCACTGTAGTCACTGCAGGACCACACAACAGGACCACAGCCTGAACTGTCCCCAAATCCACCTTTCAGGGTCAGTGAAACTGTTTTGGTGTTCTTCTTAGGAGCTCTAGACCAAAATCCCAGGCCAGCCCTTGCACCAAAGCCTTTAGAAGGCTTACCAATCTGTTAGGAATGTCTCAGGAAAGATGAGTCATTTCTTGGGGGATAAATGTATTTACAGAGGAAGATGTGTGATTGCATGTGTGTGTATGCGTGTGCTCATCCATGTGCATTTCACTTTCAGAAAGATAGTGCAGGCTCTTGGGAACCGTGTGTTCTTAGAAGCAAACAAGTGACAAGTCAGCTTGAATGAGAGTCTGAACAAGCTAGCTCTGAGAATGAACCCTATTTATCAAGCAGAGAAGAATGACAGCAGAAAAGATAAAGAAATGAAACCAAAAATAAAACTGTCCAATGGAAAGGAATGTTGATTCAGAGATTCCCATTGGATATATTACACATGCTAATTTATTATATTATTGTTTTCTTTAAGTTGTGTCCATTATACTCTTCAAAAGATGTTGGGATGTTGGTTGCATTTTTTTAAACTAGATAATGTACAAATCAGCTGTGGAAATCAGTTTTAATTCATGTGTGGATGTGTCTATTGTTAAATGCCTTTTTTCTACTTAAAAAAAAAGATGTAATGTTTCAAAAACCCTGGCACAGGTAAAAAGAAAAATGTTTTAAAAAATCAATATTGAACATCCTCACTACCTATCATTTAGATTTTAAAAGTTTTAATTTTTGTAACATTTGCTTTTTAAAATTTCTTGCTTAGAGCTGGAGAGGTGGCTTACCTGTAAAGCCTACCAACCAGTGTTCTGTTCCCCAGTGCCCACGTAAAACCAGATGCAAAGAGTGGCACACATCTATCAGGAATTTGCAGTGGCTGGAAGCCCTGGCACACCCATTCTCATTCTCTCTCTCTTTCTCCTTGAAAATAAACTATACAAAATAAGTTGACAATAATAAACATTAAATTTTAAAAGAGAGAAACGTGCTTAAAAATAAATTACAAAGATCACGTTTCTACCCAACACAATTAGTCTGCATCTCCAAAAATTGCGGATATTCTGAGGAGGGGGGAAGATACCCACACTTCCTAATAAAATTAATAATCACCAGAATCATATTCAAACTTTCCCATTTGATCCCCAAACATCCTTTAAAGTCTATCAGGGCCAGGAGTGGTAAAAGGGCTGTAATTCCAGCTCTCCGGAGGCTGAAGCAACAGAATCATGAGTTCGAGGTCGGCCCGGTCTCCCTAGCAAGATCTTGTACAAAACAACAAGCAAAAAATAAAGTTCGATCAAACTCAAGTCCTTGTCTATCAAGGCTCATTTGGTTAGATCTCAAGTCTTAAGATCTAGACTGCGACTTCTGCCTTTCGTGATCACATCTATTATAAAAGAAACCAGCCAGCAATCCAGAATACTCCTCCCTTTTGGATCTGACTGTTTCCTGGTTTTTAAGTTTCACTTGGCCACAGCTGAAGCGGAAGTGGGCTCCTTTCCCAAGGCTCACCTTTCTGAATTTGCAGGAGCAGATCAATTCCCTCCTGGTAACAAACCAGAGCCTGCTGGTACCGGGACTCCCCATCCAGCTCCAGTGCCCGCTTTAGCACGGTGAAGGCGGCGACGGTCTGGGGGTCTTGACTCGGGCTGGCCTTGGCCATGAGAGCGCCCCAGCCCAGCTCCCCGCGGCCCGCCCCCGCGCCGCCTCCCCACGTGACCGCGGCGCCCGCGCCACGTGACCGCGCTGCTCCGGGGCCTGGGTGTTCACCGGCGAGGGCCCGGGCCGGAACTGAAAGGCTCTTCTCCGAAACTAAAGTCCGTGCGACGACGGGATTTGAGAGTGGCGCTGGGTTCTGCTTCCTGTTGTAGCCGCTCTCGGTTGGAAGCTCAGGCTCGACTGTTGGCCGCGACTGGTGAGTGAGGGAGCGGAGCCGTGGCTGGAAGCTTGCGTTGCTCGCCTCGAGTATAAAAGCTGGGACCTGTCCGCTAGCGCCGACCGAAGTGGCTCACGGCGGCCTGAAAGGGCCGTGTCGTGTCCCGGCCTCTCCGGCTTCCGCGAAGCCGCGCCGGCGGGGTCCCGTCCTTGCGGGCCGCGGCCGGCGGAGACCCCCAGTGGGACTCCCAGTGCGAGCCGCCCAAGCGGGACTCTTGGGAATGGGTATTCACGTTTGTTTTTAGCCTTCTCAGTGCTTCTGCTGTATTTATAACTTAGGACCTCCCCATGAGGATTAGTAACCTTATTTTCTAACAACAACAAAAAAAAACCAGTAAGACAAAACTGCCCTTTTTTTATTTTTATAGTTATGTATGTGTGATGTATGTATGT
Source organism: Jaculus jaculus (assembly GCF_020740685.1). Classification (NCBI taxonomy): domain Eukaryota; kingdom Metazoa; phylum Chordata; class Mammalia; order Rodentia; family Dipodidae; genus Jaculus; species Jaculus jaculus. The sequence goes on from NC_059105.1 coordinate 119,710,657, forward strand.
GTGTGTGTGTCATGTGTGTGTGTGTGTGTATATATAATATATATATATATATATATATATATATATATATATATATATATATATATATTCCCCCCCAGGTGGGGTCTCACTCTAGCTAGCTCAGGCTGACCTGGAATTCACTAAGTAGCCTCAGGGTGGCCTCGAACTCATGGTGATCCTCCTACCTCTGCCTCCCAAGTGCTGGGATTAAAGGCATGCGCCACCACGCCCGGCTAGCAGTCAAAATATTTGCCATTTACTAAAGGCTGTGATTTGGAAGCACGTTATGATTGTCACTACCCAAACCTGTGTCCAAGAGGCAATTATGAAGGCCCCCTACTACTTGCTGGACGCTAGGAATTCAGAGAAGAGGGACCTGTGTATTGGCTTCGGAGATCTCGTTTATTGCATAAGAAATTCTGCATTTTCAATAGTGTTTTCCCCACTTTGTAAATATATTCAGGATCTCTGGTAACCCATCTCTGGCAAATACATGCATGGTCACTAAAAATAAAAAATAAAAACTCTCAGACATTAGGTGAGTGATTTGCCTATGTATAGGGGTATGTTAACGGTTTTTGACCACCTTCAGATTTTTCTGTGCATGCATATATTGAGATATTTTTACAAACAGAAATGGGGGTTATACTTTTCATATGTTACACAGCAATTTTCTGGTTTTGCAGCTTTGCAGAAGACAAACTATTGTGCAATAAGAGGCAGTATAATTGCTTCAGGGTCCAAAAGTTACATGGCTAATAAGAACAACCTATTTAGAAATTACTGGAGGTGGTGATGCAGCTCAGAGCACTTGCCTTGCAGGTACAAGGTCCTGGGTTCAATCTCTAGTACTGAAAACAAAACAAAACAGAAAAGCAGTAAATTGTCATACCCTCTGATATCTGTAAATTGAGCTTCATTCAGTGAAATATATTGAGTGCCTACTCTGGGGAGGATGGCACTGTAGGAGAATTTAACAAACCCAAAACAATTTTTTAAATATATTTTATTTATTTGACACAGAGAGAAAGAGGTAGAGAGAGAGTGAGAATGGGCATGCCAGGGCCTTCAGCCACTGCAAACGAACTCCAGATGCATGTGCCTCCTTGTGCATCTGGCTTATGTGGGTCCTGGGAAATCGAACTGGGGTCCTTTGGCTTTGCAGGTAGCACCTTAACTGCTAAGCCATCTTCTCCAGCCCTAAACCCAAAACAATTTAAAATCCTTGTCCTGGGGAACTAATATGCTTTGGTTAGAGACAGACACTAAACAACAAACCTAACAAGCTAGATAATGGTAAATGCTGTGGGAAAATATTCAAGTAGCCCTAGAGGGTCTGAGTATGCTAGCATTTGTATGTGATGCAATCGTTAAATATGTGACCACAGTAGACTTTTTTGAGATGTGGTTTGAACCAAAAATTGAAAGAGAATAACCGAGTTAGGTATGTCAGGATTATTCCAGCCCTCAAAGGGATCACACCTGCAAGGCTTGTTCAGGTCAGTCAGGAGTCCAGCTTCTCTTGTGATGAAGCCAGAGAGTAGCTGGAGATGAAAGTCTAGAGATGGGATGGAAAAGGTCAGCAGTGATGTGTCAGGGGTTTGAACATAGAGGTTAATGGCTGTGATTAAATGGAAAGGCACTAGAGGTTTTCTTTCTTTCTTTTTACAGTAATGGGGTGGGACAAGAGCATTACTAGGGATTAAACCCAGGACCTTCTGCATGTCAGGTAAGCACTCTACTATTGAGCAGTATCCCCCAGCTTGATTTTAATTTTTTTAAAATATTTTTATTTATTTATTTGCAAGCATAGAAAGACAGAGAATGGGTGCACCAGGGCCTCCAGCCACTGCAAACAAACTCCAGATGCATGTGCCACCTTATGCATCTGGCTTTATGTGGGAACTGGGAAATTGAACTCCAGTTGTTAAGCTCTACAGACAAGCTTTTTAACTTAACTAATTTTAGATGTATAGATAATTGGTGAAGATAGTACCAAGTTCCTATATATGCCACACTCAGTTTTTCCCCTTTATATATTTATTACAAGTGGTGAATCAATATTGATACATTCTTATTTTTTATTTTTATTTATGTATTTGAGAGTAACAGACAGAGAAAGAGACAGAGAGAGAGAATGGCCATGCCAGGCCCTCTAGCCACTGTAAATGAATTCCAGATGCATGCGCCACCTTGTGTATCTGGCTTACGAGGGTCCTGGGGAATTGAGCCTTGAACCAGGATCCTTAGGCTTCACAGGCAAGCGCTTAACCACTAAGCCATTTCTCCAGCCCCCTATATTTATACATTTTTTTTTTTTTTTAATTTGAGCACAACAGAGAGAGAAAGAGACAGAGAGAGAGAGAGAATGGGCGCACCTGGGCCTCCAGCCACTGCAAATGAACTCCAGACTTTTGCACCCCCTTGTGCATATGGCTAAGGTGGGTCCTGGGGAATCGAGCCTCGAACCGGGGTCCTTAGGCTTCACAGGCAAGCGTTTAACCACTAAGCCATCTCTCCAGCCCCCTATATTTATACATTATTATTTTTTTCCAATGGCTTATTTTTATTTTTTTAATTTTTATTAGCATTTTCCATGATTATAAAAAAATATCCCATGGTAATTCCCTCCCTCCCCCCCCCCCACTTTCTTATACATTATTAACTTAACTCATTTACTTCATTTTTTTTCCCAGTGTCTTTGCATCCCTTTTTATATTCCAGGATCCCATTCAGGACACTACATTGCATTTAATGATCATATCTCCTCAAGTTCCTCTTGACTAGTTTTCCTTGTTTGTAGTGACCTTGACAGTTTTGAGACAGTTAGATTATTTAAGGAGAGACTAGTGAAGTATTTTTTAGTTTCTTTTTCCTTCTTTTTTTTTTCTTCTTGCGACAAAGTCTTGTTGTATAGCCCAGGATGGTCCGGAATTCACTGTCTTCCTGCCATAGCCTCCCTTAGTGCTGGGGTTGCAGTTGTGTGTCACCATACCTGACTGCATATATTCTCTCAGTGGCTGGATGCCCTTGAAGAAAAAGTGATAACTTTCTAGGAATCATTTTTTTCATACATGAAGATTCTAATTCGAAAGCTGCAATTTCTTCAGTCCTGCCTAGCTTTCATTTTCTGTGGTTCCTCTTAAAAGCTTCCCCCCCCCCCCCCCGAGGTAGCGTCTCACCCTAGCTCAGGCTGACCTGGAATTCACTATGTAGTCTCAGGGTGGCCTTGAACTCATGGTGATCCTCCTACCTCTGCCTCCCAAGTGCTGGGACTAAAGACATGCACTACCACGCCTGGCTCTTCCGAGCATTTTTCTTTGGTTTTTTGAGGTAGGGTCTCGCTCTAGTCCAGGCTGACCTGGAATTCACTATGGAGTCTCAGGGTGGTCTCGAACTCATGATGATCCTCCTACCTCTGCCTCCCGAGTGCTGGGGTTAAAGGTGTGCACCATCACACCCGGCTTACAACCATTCTTTAAAAAGTGTTTTTACTTTTCATTTGCAAGCAGAGAGAGAGAGACAGACAGTGGAGAGAATGGGCATGCCAGAGCCTCTAGCCACTGCCACAAGTGTTTTTTTTTTTTTTTTTTTATCTGTACTTATTGTTGAGGGTGTTTCAAGTGAGAGTAAACTACCATTTCCCAGTTTTGTGGTCTCAACGTAGGCTGTAAACTCATTGGATGAACATAGGATGCCGTTAATGTGCTTTCACCACTGATAGAAGGGGGAGCTGTCCCTTTCTAACATGGTTAACCAGCCGATCTATCTTATACTTCTCACAGCCTCTAAAGAGAATTAATATATAATGGCAGGAATTTTGCACTCAGTGGTACAGAGGTCCCCTGGTAAACTACAGGTAAGTGTTTGCATTTAAGAATTCCTTTTTTTTTTTTCCCTTCATTCTACTCCCAAGAGTTTCTAATTTCAAACATACAGTCAAGTTAAATTCTGTTGCAAATTCCTTTTAGATATGTTTATATAGTATATTTGTGTGTGTGTGTGTGTGTGTGTATGCATGTATACACACACATACATATATACTAACTTTGTTTAGGTTTATTTATGTTTTATGTTACTAGAGATCACATTCTGCTTTGTATATGTTAGGCAAGCCCTACATACTAAGGTATACTTCCAGCCCTTGTATGTTTTTGTTTTATTTATTTGGTGTTTATCTCTAAAGATTTTTAGCCATAAAATGTCTTTTGCTGTAGAACCTGCAGTTTTAGGAAAAACCCTTAATCATAAAGAGTATATTTTCATCACAGAAAAGCAGAATTTTCATGTATTTTCTTCTATTCTTTCTTTTAGAAAGTGCAACATTATAAAGACCAGGCTGGATACAGACCTAGATGTAGACTGGGTCTTGATACAGACCAACTGCTAGCTATAGATATAATGAGATAATGTCAAGCTACTTTTCATACATTATCTTAACCTCAGATTAATCTTAGTGAGTGTTGTATCCTTTTTAATGCCATACAAATTGACCCTTTGAGAAGATAATGTCTCCTATCTTAATGGCTATGGGAAGCAGAAGCAGGATTAGAAGCTCAGTGAATCTGGTGTATAAAAGAGTACAATTTTCCTTTCTTACCTCTTAACACTATCCTGCTATACAGCCATCTCTACAGTACAGGAAGGCTAGAAGGAAATGTCTGTTGTTCATCCACAAACCACTTCCCGGATATAAAAGGTTAATAATGAATCTTTTTATCCAACTATCAGAAGAAAATGGGATTGGAGGAGTATAGAGCAGGAACAGGAGGTAGAACTGGTTGTGATGGCATTGTTAGGACTAGAAAGAATTAGTAGCCCAGCCTGGGCTTGGCTTAAAGAGGAGGCCTCTTGTCCCAGACTGTCTAGTGCTAGGATTACATGTAGGAGCCACAACCTCCAGCTCAGTTTTGGTTTCTTTTGCATTGTTTTTTTGAAGGTGAACTATTTTACACTGTCTAATGTAAGGGTTGATAAACCATGGCATCCTGGGTAAATTCAGGCTATCACTTACTTATTTCCAGGCTGACCTGGAATTCACTATGTAGTCTCAGGCTGGCCTTGAGCTCACAGTGATCATCTTACCTCTGCCTCCCGAGTGCTGGGATTAAAGGCGTGCACCACCATGCCCGGCTTCACTTATTTTTATAAATAAAGTTTGTTTGAAAATAGCCATTCTTCTTTATTTACATAATATTACTGCTTTTGCAGTATATTAACAAGGTTAGGTCTTGGCAGTAGAGACTGTGAAGCCCCAAAGTTGAAAATAGTTACTTCTAGTCCTTCACATAAGAGTACCAGCCACTGGTCTAGAAGTCTATGTTTATGAGCATTTAGCATTGTAATCTGTTAGTGGTTAAGTGGTATGTATTCATTCAGCTGGGGAGCTGAATTAAACCTTTAACAATTGTAGATTATATCAAAACAGATATTAGTCACTTTAATATTGTTGAACAAAGATTTTCATACTAGGTAGAGTTCTCAAAGAACAATGTTTTATATCATGTTTTAGACTGTGACAAAAACTGTGGAATCTCTCGCTGGTACAAATTGGATTCGTCACAAATTTACCAAATCAAGAATTCCAGACAAAGTAAGAATTGTTTTTAATGTCACTTTTTTTTTAAGGACAGCATTTTAAATATTTTATTTTTATTTATTTATTTCACAGAGAAAGGGGGAGAGAGAGTGAGAGAATGGGCATGCCAGGGCCTCCAGCCACTGCAAACGAACACCAGACACATGTACCCCCTTGTGCATCTGGCTAACATGGGTCCTGAGGAATCGTATCTGGGTCCTTTGGCTTTGCAGGCAAATGCCTTACCCACTAAGGCATTTCTTCAGCCCTGAAGACAGCATTTTAGAAGATACTTATTCTGTAATATTGAAAGCATTTATATTACATTGTATGTGGATATAGGTAATGGTATAGTTTAAAACATAGTAGGAGTCATTTTACATGATACTTATATTAAAAATGAAACTGGGGGCTGGAGAGATGGCTTAGCGGTTAAGCGCTTGCCTGTGAAGCCTAAGGACCCCGGTTTGAGGCTCGGTTCCCCAGGTCCCACATTAGCCAGATGCACAAGGGGGTGCACGTGTCTGCAGTTTGTTTGCGGTGGCTGGAAGCCCTAGCACGCGCGCGCTCTCTCTTTCTCTCTCTCTTCCTCTCCCTCTCCCTCTCCCTCTCCCTCTCCCTCTCCCTCTCCCTCTCCCTCTCCCTCTCCCTCTCTCTCTCTCTCTCTCCAGTAAATAAATAAAAATGAACAACAACAAAAAAAATGAAACTGGGGCTGGAGAGATGTCCTAGTGGTTAAGGTGCTTGTCTGCAAAGCCAAAGGACCCAGGTTCCATTCTCCAGTACCCACATAAGTCAGATGCACATGGTAGTTCATGCATCTGTTGTTCCTTTGCAATGACTAAGAGGCCCTGATGTGCCCATTTTCTAGACCCCCCACCCCACCGCTAAAATAAAAAACAAAAACAAAACTGTATTACCTGTTCTACTGGCTTTCCCAGGAAGGGTTTTTTTTTGGGAGGGGGGTGGTCTATTTCTGCTTACAGTTCTTTTTTCCCCCTTTCTATTTTGAATTGTGTATCACCATTGTCCTGGAACAACAGCGAGTCTTCCTACTATGTGACTTCATTTTTTACTTTCTATATCAACTAGTGCTGCTTTGAATATTTTAGCTTTTTCTTTACAAAACACAGACTAAGCCCTCCATAGATTTTTGGTCTTCATTTTTTTTCTTTGCTTTTGTCTGCTTTTTAATTAATAGACTATTTCATGAACCAGTTAAGCTTATACTACCTTATACTATATGCTTCCTCCTCCGAACATAGTTTCCTCTGACCTTTAATATCTTACATTGATGTGGGCAGCTATTAAAATTGATGGGATAATGTTGACATATTATTATTAGCTAAAGAACGTAATTTACAATAGGGTCCTTTATGTTGTATGGCTTATACAGTTTGATGAATCCCTGCTATTATGCATTCAGCATTATAGTATTATACAGAGCCATTTCAGTGCCCTAAATATCACCTGTGTTCTGCCTGTTGTCAACTACTCATAACTCCCAAACCCTACTATCCTGTGATCTTTTTCCCTTCCTCTGAATGGTACATGCAATATGTAGATAGAATTATTCTATGTCTTTTCATGGCTTAATAGTTTACTATTTCTTATTGTTGAGTCATACTTCATGGTGTAGATGTATAGTGTACTCACATATTGGACACTTGATTACTTCCAATTTGGGGCAGTAATAAAGCTGTACAAGTACTGCATGCAGATGTGTATAATACTGTAAGTTTTTGAATCACTGGGTAAATGTGTAGGCACACAATCACTGGGTTATATAGTAAAGATGTTCAGCCTTGTCAAGCTCATGGGGAAGGTTAGGCTGGGGGTTTGTCTTTGTTGGAGGTTTCCCTAGTTTTTCATACTGGTAAAATATACAGAACAAAATTTATCATCTTAATCGTTAATTCTAGAGTTTGGATAGTTTCAGATTTCGGGGTATTTGCTTGCTTAGGTTTAACTGGATGACTACTGTTATGGAATCTGAAATCTGCACTTTTCTGAACTTGGTGGATTCCAGAGCATTTAGGTTTTTTGTTTTTTTTTAATTTCTATTTTTATTTATTTATTTATTGGTTTTTCGAGGTAGGGTCTCACTCTGGCCCAGACTGACCCAGAATTCACTGTGGAGTCTCAGGGTGGCCTCGAACTCATGGCGATCCTCCTACATCTGCCTCCCGAGTGCAGGGATTAAAGGCGTGCACCACCACACCCAGCCTATTTAGTTTTTTTTTAAATGTTTTGTTTTTATTTATTTACTTATTTAACAGAGAAGGAGAGAAAGAGAATGGGCATGCCAGGGCCTGTAGCCACTGCAAACGAACTCCAGACGCCTGTGCCCACTTGTGCATCTGGCTAACGTGGGTCCTGGGGAATCGAACCAGGGTCCTTTGGCCTTGCAGGCAAACACCGTAACCACTAAGCCATCCCTCCAGCCCCCAGAGCATTTAGTTTTTGTTTGTTTGTTTGTTTTTTGAGGTAGGGTCTCACATTAGTCCAGGCTGACCTAGAACTCACTATATAGTCTCAGGGTGGCCTTGAACTCACAGAGATCCTCCTACCTCTGCCTCCCGAGTGCTGAGATTAAAGGCGTGCGCCACCACACCCAACGCATTTAGTATTTTAAGTTGAAAGCTGCACAGCCTGCAATGCTAATAGTCTCTTGACATTTGAGTTATTTCATGTTGTGTGGTTGTTCCTACTTGCTTCTAATGGTTAAAATTAAACAGATGTCAGGTGTGGTTGCACACACCTTTAATCCCAGTACTCTGGGAGGCAGAGATAGGAGGATCTCTGTGAGTCTGAGGCTACCCTGAGACTACATATTGAATTCCAGATCAGCCTGGGCTAGAGCTACCTTGAAAAACAAAATAAATAAATAAAACAGAATCTGAGGCTGGAGAAATGGCTTAATGGTTAAGGCACTTGCCTACAAAGCCAAAGGACCCAGGTTTGATTCTCCAGGACTCACATAAGCCAGATGCACATGGTGCCGCACACATCTGGAGTTCATTTGCAGCAGCTGGAAGCCCTGGCACACCCATTCTTCCCCCCCCCCCCCCATTTCTGTCTCTCAAATAAATAAAGAAAAATAATTTTTTTGAAAAAACCAGAATCTTTACATGTGTGCTATTTTTTCTTAGAGTATGTAATTCTTAGACTTGGTCTGAAATGTTCAGTTTGAGGCTAAGATCATATAAAGATTAGGGATGTAGTTTTGCTTGTTTGTGTTTTTTTTTTTTTTTTTTAAAGAAAAAAGTGTATAGAAACTAAGTGGAAAGAGTTATATGGCTGGAGAGATGGCTGAGCGGTTAAGGTGCTTGCCTATAAAGCCTAAGAACCCAGGCATGATTCCCTAGGTCCCATGTAAGCCAGATGCACATGGTGGCACATGCATCTGGAGTTTTTTTTACAGTGCCTAGAAGCACAACCATTCTCCCTCCCCCTCCCACATGCATAAATATATATGTGGGGTTTTTTTTGTTGTTTGTTTGTTTGTTTTTGAGGTAGGGTCTCACTCTAGCCAGGCTGACCTGGAATTCACTTTGTAGTCTCAGGTTGGCCTTGAACTCACAGAGCTCCTCCTACCTCTGCCTCCTGAGTGCTGGGATTAAAGGCATGCACCACCATGCCTGGCTATAAAATATTTTTTTAAAGAGTTGTCACTCCACCAGATGAGATAAACTACCCCCTTGCACTTCAGCCAAGCCACAGCCTGAAACCACAAAGGAATTGAGAGGAGCAAGAGTGCTGCTTCCATGCTGAACCTGATAATCAGCACTAGGCTGAAGGAGTCAGACCCTGAAGATACTCAACACATACCAAAGCAGAGATCCAGAGGCTACTAAGAGCTCACCACTAAGTAGACTTAAAACTCACCCACCGGGTTGGAGAGATGGCTTAGCGGTTAAGCCTGTGAAGCCTGAGGACCCCGGTTCAAGGCTCGATTCTCCAGGCCCCACGTTAGTCAGATGCACAAGGGGGCGCACGCATCTGGAGTTTGGTTTGCAGTGGCTGGAGACCCTGGCACGCCAATTCTCTCTCTATCTGCCTCTTTCTCTCTGTCCCTCTCAAATAAGTAAAAATAAGCAAAATAAAATAAAAATAAAAATAAATTAAAAAACTCACCCACCGTGGCTCAGAATTTCGAGAAAGAGGGGCCAGAAAGATTGTAAGAGCCACAGGTTGAGACCTCATGCCCAGAGGCATTCCCTCCCCCTAAAAATAACTGTCTGCTGCTCCCACAATATATAAACCACAACCCCATAGGGAATACCTGCAAACCCACTGAGGAGCGTCCCCAAAGGAATAGGGGCAGGGATGAGAGAAAAGAGGGTACCAACAGAATGATGTATCCATACAAAATATGTTGTTAATAATAATAATATGATATTAAAAACAACAACAACAAAACCTGAAATCAGTCAGGCATAGTAGCTTATGCCTTTAGTCCCAACATTCAGAAGGCTAAGGTAGAAGGATTGCTGTGAGTTTGAGGCCATTTTGGGTTATACAGTGAGTTCAAGGTTAGCTAGGGCTGAAGAGAGACCCTGCCTTAAAGAAATCAAACAACATTCAGTGGAGGATGTAGGGGGAGGGGCCAGAGAAGGGTAATGGGAGGGGATTATGATCATGGTATATTGTATATATGTATGGAGTTTAATAAAATATGTAAAAACAAGAAAAAAGTTATGTGGTGGTTTGAATAGAATAGATGGCCCCTAATATATTCAGTTCTTTATTGTTTGTAGTTTGCATCTGCTGGCTACCTGATGCCACTGGGTGATCTTAAGGTGTGGTGGTGGGTTTCTGATTTCAGTCTAAAGATATGCAAAGTGTATCTAGCTGGAGTTCCTGAAGTGTGCTGTGGCTTTTGACCTTTAGGCTTGTGCTTCTCTCTCTCCACTTGGACCTGTGAAGGCAGGCCAGCTTCTTCTGCCATTATGGAACTTCCCCCTTGATCTGTAAGCTTCATTAAATATCCCTTCCTTCATAACTGTGCCTAGTCTGGAAGTTCATCTCAGCGAACCTGAATCTGTCTGCTACAAGTTATTACTTATAATTTATCCTTTTTAGGTGTTTCAGCCTAGTCCTGAAGATCATGAAAAATATGGTGGAGATCCACAGCACCCTCATAAACTGCATGTTGTTACCAGAATAAGAAGTATAAAAGGGCGTCCATACTGGGAAAAGGATACAATAAAGATGCTTGGACTAGAAAAAGTATGCAATAAATTTCCTTTAAGTCTTAGACTTTTGAAACTGTGATATATATGCTTACTATTTCTTGAGTTTGAATGTATTATATAGTATAACTTATTTTTGTTTGATTGAGATAGAATAAGCCTTTGATTTAACATTTTCATAAAATAGTACCATCTGCTTTTTAAGTTGGCCTGTAACATCATTCCTTTTGTTCATAGGCACATACGCCTCAAGTTCATAAGAATATTCCTTCAGTGAATGCAAAACTAAAAGTGGTTAAACACTTGATAAGGTTTGTTGTTTATCTTCTCTTCAGTTTATAAAAAGGTGTTATCTAATGTAATTCTAAATGTGTTTTCTTATGTCCCAGTATCAAGCCCCTGAAGCTGCCACAAGGACTTCCCACAGAAGAAAACATGTCTAACACATGTCTCAAGAGCACTGGGGAGTTAGTTGTGCAGTGGCACCTGAAGCCTGTGGAGCGGGAAGGAAAGCCTGCTGCCCAAGCAGCTTCAGACTAAAAAATGCTACTTCTATTTAATAGAAAATGTTTTCATCCAAATTTATTTTAAATCCAGTAATTTTCACTGGCAAAACATAACTATGTTTCTTTCCCACTATATAGATTTGAAGATTTTGATTGTATTACTTGGTTTAATTCTCTTCCTTTTTACTCCTAAGAATTTCACTCCAAAATGGATAAGAATGAAGTTGTTTGAACCATTTATCTAACATCTAGGTCCACTGACAACTTTGTCTGTACGAATTGCTTTAATTAAAATGACTTTGGGGGTTTGAGAGATGGCTCAGTGGTTATGGCACTTGCCTGCAAAGCCTTGGGACCCAGGTTCCATTCTCCAATACCCAGGTAAAGCCATATGTACTAAGTGGTGCATTTCTCTAGAGTTCATTTGCAGCAGCTGGAGGCTCTGTTTTACCCATTCTCTTTCTCTCACTCAAATTTATTTTTATTTGTTTGTTTTCTGAGGTAGAGTCTGGAATTCACTATGTAGTCTCAAGGTTCCTCGAGCTCATGGCAATCCCCCTACCTCTGCCTCCCAAGTACTAGGATTAAAGGCATGTGCCACCACACCTAGCTCAAATAATTTTTAAGAAGAGAGAGAGATTGGGAGCTGAATGTGGTGGTGCACACTTTTAATTCTAACACTGGGAAGGTAGAGATAGGAGGGTCATTGTGAGTTTGAGGCTGGCCTGGGATTACAGAGTAAGTTCCAGATCAGCCTGGGCTAAAGTGAGACCCTACCTCAGAAAACAAAAGAAAAAGAAAAGAAATACTTGGGCTGGAGAGATGGCTTAGTGGTTAAGGTACTTGCCTGCAAAGCTAAAGGACCCAGGTTCAATTCCTCAGGACCCATGTAAACCAGATGTACAAGGTGCCACATATATCTGCAGTTTGTTTGCAGTGGCTAGAGGCCCTGGTGTACCCATTCTCCCTCTCTCTCTCTCGTAAAGGAATATTATTTTAAGTTAAAAAAGGGGAGAGGAGGCTCAGCAGTTTAAACAGTTGCCTGCAAAGCCAAAGGACTCAGGTTTGATTCCCCAGGACCCACATAAGCCAGATGCACAAGGTGGTGCACTCATCTGGAGTTCACTTGCAGTGGCTGGAAGCCCAGGTGTGCCCATTGTCCCTCTCTCTTCTCTCCCTCTTTCACTTACTCTCTCAAATAAATAAAATATTCTTTTTAAAAAAAAGAAAAGAAAAGAAATACCTGAATAAAGCAAACAGTGACAAGAATGAACCAAGGAGGGGGGAGCAAATTTCAGCACTTGTGCAAACAGTGAAAATCTTCAGATGACTAGTAAATGAAATGCATAAAGCAAACATTGATGGGATTAAGACAATGTTTGATATAGCAGTAGCACAAGGTTGTGGGTCAAAGGGAAACCTGATGATTCCCTCAACCCTAAAGATGCTCCCCAAGCCAACTTCTGTGTCACAATTCTAATAACTAACAAAATAGACTTCAAAACTAGTCAGCAAAAATAATCACTCAAACAATGGGATTTCATGAAACAAAACCTTTTAAAAATTTTTATTTATTTGAGAGCAAGAGAGGGAAGAGGCAGAGAGAAAATGGGCACGCCAGGGCCTCCAACCACTGCAAACAAACTCCAGAGGCATGAGCCGCTCACCTTGTGCATCTGTCTTATGTGGGTACTAGGGAGTCGAACTGAGGTTCTTTGGCTTTGCAGGCAAATGCCATAATCATTAAGCCATCTCGCCAGCCTTTTTTTTTTTTTAATTTATTGAGACAGAATGGTCACAGCAGGGCCTCCAGCTGCTGCAAACGAACTCTAGAGGCATATGCCACCTGTGCATCTGGCTTACATGGGTCCTGGGGGAATCGAACCTGGGTCCTTTGGCTTTGCAGGCAACCTTAACCACTAAGCCATCCCTCGGGCCCATAAAAAACTTGTACAAACAAACATACCATAGACAAAGCTGAGAGATTACCACATAATGGGAGACAATCTTGACCAGCTGTGCCATTGACAGAGGCCTAATACCAAGAATCTACAAAAAACTAAAGAATGTAAGAGCTACAGGAAGGGTAGGACTGCTTACAATGCATTCTTCCAGACACAAAATGGCCTGGATATCCATGACCTTGCCGAGCCTGACACTATCTACACAGGATCATCATAATAGGAGGAAAAGATGACATCAAAATAAAAGACTGAGAGGGGGAGAGGATATAATGGAGAGTGGATTTGCAAAGGCAGAGTTGGGGGTGGGGTCCTCAGGGAGTTACCATGATTTATTGTCTATAGGTATGGAAGCTGTCAAAAAAAAAAAAAAAAAGCCAGAAAAAAAATCTACAAAAAACTTTTAAAAATAACTAAGCAATAAGTTAATCAACCCACTCAAAAAATGGGGCAGAGAACTAAATAGAGAATTCTTAAAGGATGAACTCAAATGGCCAGTACTCTTAAGAAATGTTCAATATCCTTAGTTATCAGGGAAATGCAAATTAAAACAACTGTGAAATTTCAACTTACTCCAATCAGTATGACACTCATTTAAAAAAATCAAGAGTTGGGTGTGGTGGCACACACCTTTATTCCCAGCACTCAGGAGGCAGAGGTAGGAAAATCACAGGTGAGTTCAAAGCCACCCTGAGACTACATAGTGAATTCCAGGTCAGGCTGGGCCAAAGTAAGAGGGATGGCTTAGCAGTTAAGGCCTGTGAAGCCAAAGGACCCAGGTTAGCCAGATGCACAAGGGGGCGATCGCATCTTGAGTTCCTTTGCAGTGGTCGGAGGCTCTGACATGCCCATTCTCTCTCCCTCTTTCTCTGTCAGATAAGTAAATATAAAATACTATTTTTAATTAATTATTTTAAAGTGGGCTGGAGAGATGGTTCAGTGGTTAATGCACATGCCTCCAAAGTTTAACGGCCTGGGTTCAGTTTCCCAGTTCCCATGTAAAGTGCCAGATACATGAAGTGATGCATGTATTTGGAGTTTGCAGTGGCCAGATGCCTTGGCACACCTATCTCTCTATTTTCTATCTCTTTATGCCTGCAAATAAATCCGGGCTGGAGAGATGGCTTGGTGGTTAAGGCGCCTACTTGCAAAGCCAAAGGACCCAGATTTGATTCCCCAGGATCCGCATAAGCCAGATGCACAAGGGGGCACATGTGTCTGGAGTTTGTTTGCAGTGGCTGGAGGCCCCGATGTGCCCATTCTATCTGCCTCTCTCTCCCCTCTCACAAATAAAATATTTTAATAAATAAATAGATCCAATAGTAAATGTTGGCAAGGATGTGGGAGAAAGAGAAACCCTCATTCACTGCTGATGGGAGTGCAAACTTGTACAACTACTATGGAAAGCAAGAGAGACTCCTGAAAAAGATGAAAATAAAGCTACCATCTGACCTAATTGTTCCTCTCCTGGGCATCTACCCTGAAGGCTGCCTTGCCTGCAGCAGTGTTTGCTCAATTATATTTATAGCTGCTCAATTCACAATAGCTAAGAACTAGAATCAACCCAGATGCCCATCATTTAATGAATGGAAAATGAAGAGGTGGTATGTATACACAATGGGATTCTACTCAACAGTAAGGAAAAGTGAAATAATGAAGCTTACAGGGAAATGGATGGACTTCGAATGGATCATACTAAGCAAACTTACACAAGCACAGAAAGACAAACACTACATGTCCTCCCTTATTTGTGGTTCCTAGCCTGAAATAGCTTAAATTACAGGCATACCTGACGGGCAACTGGAGGGAGAGAGAATAGGGATGGAAGAATTTGGTGGAGGGCAATGGGAGGAGATACACACAAAACTAAAGCCAAAGTGATTAAGTACCATGGAAACCTTTCTCCTGGGTAGCAGCCTGGAAGATAGAACCCTCAATAGGAGGGTGGGGGAATCCTGTGGTAGGAATGGACCTGGAGAGGGTGGTATGAAGCCTAATCCTAAAACAATTTGCTCTGGTTTGTAACTCACAGTACCAGAAATCAGTTACATTCTACATTGAGCTGTTGGTCAGAGAGACCTATGAGGTCCCCCAAACAAGACAGGCTTCTGTCAAAGCATTTTATTACCTGCCTGAGGTAAAAGGTAAGACTCTATTGCTGAAGACACCACAAACTGCTGACACAGAATATTGAAAGATCATGCTAGAATCTGGAAGGAAGCCAGTTCCCAGATGCCTAGCTCCTATAGCGCTAGAAAGCACTATATGAAGTGCTAGGGAAAAATGGCCACCAATGTTGTGAGCAGGGAAACCTAGTGTACAGAATCAACTAGGTGGACACACTAGATGTACACACCTATGCAAGAGTGACACCCAACCTAGGCAGTGGCTCTCTGGTTGTCTAAGAGACTCACTCAGTAGGAAAGAACTCATACCTGGTACTGGTAACTTAAGATTCCTATGGAGACAAGAGTCATGGATGCCAGTGTGAAGCTCCTACTAGTCTTTGGCCAAAGGAGAGGCTACACCCATCAAGATCTCTTAATGAACTATGTTTATCCTCTTTAACCTATGCTGCTCTCACTCTCCATTGGAGAATCAGTTTTTCTTTTCTAGAAGGCAGTGAAATCGGGGGACAACCAAATCTATCAACAAGAAAAGATAGGTGGCTCCCCATCATAAGATGAGCTTCCTCTCTCGCCCATCAGCCAGGGTCCAGGCGAAACCAGAGGAATTGGCGAGCTAAGCAAGGGTGCTGCTCCCATGAAGAGCCTGGCAACCTACAACAGGATGACAGTGAAAGACACTGAGGACACTCAAAACATACCAAAGCAGAAATCCAGAAGTTGCAGAGAACTTAACACTAAAGTAGACTCAAAACACTCCCACCAAAGCTCAGGGGATATTGTGGAAGAGGGGTTGGAAGATTGTATAGCCACAGCGTGGGAAGGAGTATACAGAGGCATTGACCTCCCCACCTCATAATGACCAACTGCTGCTCTCACAACCCATAACCCCATGGTGAATGCCAGCATCCCCACTGAAGAGGACCCTCAGTGGAATGAGGGTAGGAAGGAAGGTATTGATTCCACAACACATGATTTGTTTATACAAAGTTTCTACTTAATTTAAAAAAAAGATAAGCAACTTCACATTGGTCCAGAGGATAATCCACCAATAGGACACTACAATACTAAATATATATGTACCAGAGCACTTAACATTGTGAGATAAATACTACTTACTAAATATGAAGTCACAGACTAATCCCAACAGTTATAGTAGATGACTTTAACATACTACTCTCCAACAAACAGATGATCCTGACAGGAAATAAATAGAAACACTGGAGCTAAATGAAATCATAAAGCAAACAGACCTAACATACAGAGCATCCTAACCAACAACTGGGCACACTCTTTTCAGTAGTCCATGGTACTTACTGTAAAATAGATCACATAGAACACAAAACAACTCTTAACGAATTTAGGAAAATTAAAATACCTCCTTGTATTTTATGGACCAAAAGACAACTAGAAACACTACAGGAAATACAAACTGTTGAAGATCAGGTGGCACGCTATTGAATAGTAAATAGCTCATTGAAGAAATCAAGAATGAAATTTAAAAAAAACTTTTAGCATGAATGAGAACACAAAATACCAAAACCTATGGGATACAATGATGGCAGTACTAAGAGGGAAGTTTATAGCCCTAAGTGCTTACACTGTAGGTTCTTTCTCCATGTCTGTCGTTGATGTATTAAAAAAGCTACTGATTTTTGTATGTCAATTTTGTATATTGCCACTTTGCTAAAAGTGTTTATCAGCTCTATCTAGTTTTCTGGTATATAGAATCATATCATGTGCAAACAAGGAAATTTTAACTTCATCATTTCTATTTGTATCTTTTTATTTTCTTCTGTTGTTTACTGCTCTAAGACTTCAAGGACTATGTGAAATACAAACTTTGTCTAGTTTCTGATGTTAGTGGGAATGTTTCAAGTTTTTCTCCATTTACCATGATGTTGGCTTAAGTTTGTCATATATAGCCTTTAATAATGCTGAGTAAAATATGTTCCTGCCACCCTAGCTTCTCCAGGATTTTTATCATGAAGAATTTTATCATGCTGCATATTCTTTAAATTTTATTTATTTATTTGAGAGAGAGAAAGAGGCAAACAAGAGGGAGAGAGAGAGAGAGAGCACAACAGGGCCTCCAACCACTGTAAATGAACTCCAGACACATGCACCAATTTGTGCATCCAGCTTACATGAGTACAGGGGAATTGAACATGGGTCCTTTAGGCTTTACAGGCATGTGCCTAAACTGTTAAGCCATCTCTCCAGCCCTCATTCTGGTTTTTTTCCCCCAATGTCTTTTCTGCATCAATTAAGATAATCATATGATTTCTGTCCTTGTATCTATTTTTGTGAGATATTGCATTTATTGATATACATATGTTGAACCATCCCTGCATCTGTGGAAGGAAGCCCACTTGATCACAGTGTATAATATAAGATGTTCTTTAATTTGGTTTGCAAATATTGACACGTTTTGGATCTATGTTCATTAGGGAGTTCAGTCTATAATTTTGGTGTGTGTGCCTTTATCTTTTGGCATAAGAATAATATTGGCTTCATATAAAGAGTTTGGAAGTATTTAGCCTCAGGATGGCCTTGAACTCAAGGCAGTCCTCCTAACTCTGCCTCCCAAGTGCTGGCATTAAAGATGTGAGCCACCATGCCTGGCTCTAGTAATGTTTTTAAGAGCATCTTCCAGTATTGACATTTTCATTATTTGTAAGGACCTTTGTTGATCATTACTCCAGCACTAATCAAAGAATTACTCTTGAATTTCATGAAAGTTCTAATCCTTTGTAATTTATAAAGAAATAACATGTTGTTGTTTTACTGTTGCTAATTACATATCTTTATGAACTTGAGAACATTTTTGAAAGTCATATTGTTTGAAATAAATATCATGCAACATGCTGTATACAGTCAAATAAAAATAACATTTCTCTAACTGCAGCTCTGATTTCTGTTCCCCTTACATGAGGATATATGTGTTTGATGTTTCTTAAACAAAAGAAATAGAGTTGGAGCAGCAGAATCATAGAACAAAGACCACTGAAAATATGAGATGGGAAAGAACTATTTATTTACAGAAGATTGCTGGAGCAAAAAGTGATCTTGCTGTCATGACTTGGAACCATGCTCTCAGTGCTTGAATAGAATAGAATGTGGAAGACAGTCAAGAACACTGGATGCTCAAAATCTGAGGACAGTTCTGTCCTGAACTGGATTTAAATCTATTTTCTGGAAAATAAGGAAACCTAACTCCACACTCATGCTTGGGTTTGTTTGGGTGTTTCTCTTAGCTTTGTTATGTTTTTGAATATCAGATACAAGCATAAGAATGCTATCAAAAGAAATATAACTTCCAGGCTTAAAAAAAAAAAACAAGAGTTTGGAAGTATTCCTTTTCTTTCTATTTTGTGGAATAATTTAGAAAGTATTGGTTTTAGTTCTTCAAAAATCTAGAAGAATTATGCTGTAAATCCACTTGGACCTAGGCTCTTTTTAGTTGGGAGTTTTTTTAAATTATTGCTTCCATCTCTCACTTGATATAAATTTGTTGAAATTATTAAACTCGTTATTATTTAATTACCAAAATTAATGTTATTAATTTTATTGTAATTAAGGTAATGTGCATTTAGAAATTAATCCATTCCTTTTAGATTATCCAATTTGTGGAGTATTTTTTTTGGCCATACTTTTATTTCTACATATACTATAGACATACAATACATGCTACAAAAAAAACACATTTCTTTGAAATTTAACTGTTAAGAAAGTGTATAGTGTTATAATACAATGGCACATGTTCATATTTTATTTCAAATTGGTTTGCTTATCACCCATTTCAAACCATTAATAGTGAAATGTTACTTGTGGATAATTAAAATCTATTTGCTTTATTAATAAACAATTCCAACAAATTAATAAGAATTAACCGTGTCAAATATTAGTATCCAAAAATGGACTTTTGCAGAAATGATTATATAAAATATAGCAGCCAATTTCAGTTTACTTTGCTCTGTGACAATGTGCATATGCATTTGAATAGGATTCTAGCATTTGCTTTTTTTGGAAGATATTTATAAAAAGTCCTTTGATTTCTTGAGGTCCAATAACTGCTTCACCAGCCAAATGCAACCCAACAGTTCGTGTAATGGCTCTGGACACTAAGTCACTGAGAAGTTCCTATGATTTGGGTAGAGATGCATATTCCACTAATATTACACATGATGAGGAGACATCACAAGCTAACATCAAAGTCAAAGGCAAAATAAAAAACAAATATTCTGATCAGTTGTGACAAGGATCTTCTTCAAATATTTTGGATGCCATACTTCCAGGAAAAGAAGACTGAATGTGTATTTGGATTTTATAGTAACCTATGCTAACTGAAAATTCAACATAATAGTAGATGGAATTATTTTGAGTATTGCAAATCTGTCCATCCAACATTATTGAGCACCCACTGTGCATAGCGCTGTGCTAACATTTTAAAAATTGAGTGTTTACATTTTTGCCAAGCATTACTTTAGTGTGAGGTAAAAATGTATTAAATTAGCATCAGCTCATTAATTTGCCTGTGGTAATGGATGTATTCTGGTATCACCTGACTTCCCTACGTCATGTCACATGCTTCTGCGCTCCGCTCATTCTCTCATACACAACACCTGCACACGGCTGTGCTAAGCAATGTGCTGATCCCTGCAACGCCATGATTTGGTGCATGTCCAAAGAATGCAGACTTATCATATGAACCTATGCAGGACTAGAGAAATAGACAATTTTCTAAGATGAGGTCAAGGGAAAGTAGAAGGGGTTTCTATCGGTCACACCGCACAAGAGACCACTAAGTGCTTTTACTGACTGGGAACTAACTTTGAAAGTTCCATGTTATAGTTTTAACAAGAGCCAGATCATTTTTGGTCTCATAGGTCTATTCTTTGGAGTACCTGACTCCATATAAACCATTCTATATTTGTAAACTAACCTGGACATAAAAATTGAAAGGTATTTGTAATGTAATGTACTTCAAGCACTATTCTGGTCATGTAAAATGAGTAATACATAAGTAATTTATGACTGGTTCACACATTTTTCAAAGTATTAACCCTCTCTATCTCAAAGTTAAATTCTAAACTGCCTTTTTTTTACAAGTTGCACATGATGCAGAGGGCAGTATTTGGCCCTATTACCTTCCATGGAATGTGGTAAGTGATTGGTCCTTCCACTCCATCTAGAATCTGAGAATTCCAAGTGTCCAATTAGCACTCAGGAGAGACAGCCCTGCTGGAACCCCACTATCAGCCAGGAGGGTCTTGAGCTGCTGTAGCTGTGTGCAACTACTGTCCTCTCGGGGCAAAGTAGGGAACTTGGAGTTTGACTGTCCACTGAGTGAATCCAATACTTGCTTAAAGCTATGCACTGAATAAAGTGCTCTGCACATCCTGCTTCTCGTTTGGAATGAAAATATACACTCTTCTAATAATTAGTGCCTGGGGGAAGAGAATGACAAGGATTGAAAGAATACAAGAGAAAGTGTGAAGCACTGACTGAGAAGGAAGACAAATGCCTCTAGTAGTGTTCTCAGAACGCTCAGGATTTGAAATGTCAGAATGAGACATGCAATGGTCATGTTCCATACATGAAAACAGGATCCCACTGGATACTGTTCATATGGTGCATGGTTACGTCATGGGGTGGAAGGGCACAGTCTACTGCATTTGATAGTGTGGTTTGAGAATGAAAACAGAGCCACTCAGTCAGCATAAGCAGTGCCTAAAGCTCCTCCTGTTCATCAGTTCTCCACAGGTTGATGTGCACTGCCCGAGAGAAAGGCGGCCAGACAAGCATCCTTCTCATGCGTCATGGCCACCACAAACTCAAATTGCCAAATCAGAAGTCACCACAAAGCCCTTCAGTTTCGTACCCTGAATAAGGTATATAAGACTAGAAATGGAGTATTTCACTCTAAAAAAAGATTACAAGTAACAGAATGCTTATATAAACTAGACTGCTTTTGACACCTGTAAGAAAATTATATAGATGGACTTCCAGTTAAGATGGCGGCTTAGGTACTGTGCCAAAGCAGCCTAGGGGAGAAAAGACCGAAAAAACTTAGCAAAATACACACTTTTACTAAAAAGTGAGGTGTATAGGAAATCGAAACAGCAGTGGAGAAGTAGAAGAGATCCAGAGCCTGCACAGGCTGGCTAAAGCGGCCCTGGTAGGTCCGCGGACTGCGGCAGCGGCAGCACAACAGAAAGCATGAAGGGAGAGTGGCAGTGAGCAATGGAGGAGCAGATCACAAGGTAGAAGGACACGTGGAACAGTGAGAGAACCAGAGCAGCTGTGGCTCCCTCCCCCCACCCCCCACACCGCCTGTGCCCAGCTCCAGCAAACAGAACAGCAGTCCCGGACCCGGCCATGCCAACTTGAGTGAACAGCGGAACCCAAGCAGGAGCAGGGTCCTGCAGCAACATCAGCGGCTCCAGCACCAGCAGCAGCAGCCCCAGCAGCAGCAGATCCAGTAGTGGCAGTAGCGGTAGATCCAGCAACAGCAGCTTCAGAGGCAGCAGTCACAGATCCAGCAGCAACAGTGGAGGATTCAGCAGTGGCAGCTAAAGCAGCAGCAGCAGCGGCAGCAGAGGCGGCTGACCCAGAAGCGGCAGCTTTAGCAGCAGCAGCAACAGATATAGCAGCAGCAGCAGCTTCAGGAGCGGCAGTGGCAGTTCCAGCAGTGTGGTTGCTGTTGTGCAGGGCCACAGTTGCCAGGCTCAGTTTTCCCAGTAGGAAAAGCCAGTGCCCAGCTCCAGAAATCAGAACAGCAGCCCAATGACCCAGCCAGCAACTTGACTGAGAACAAAATCATCCAAAAAGGTAACTGGGATTGATTGCACCAGGGAAGGGTCTCACATGGTCACAAGCTGACTTGGATCCCTAAACAGATCAGAAATCTTAACTTCTTTGTTGATAGAGGATCTGGTTATTATAATAACTACTTTTGCATAAATATTAGGTGCTGGTTTTGATTGAATGTGTACAGTGTTTAGTTAAATTTTAGAATCTACCTGTATTTTATTCCACTCAGCCTACTTGAATACTCCCATAGCAGGGAAACTCAACCCCTAGGAACACCTTTGTAGAGAGACTCTGAGCGCCTTAAGAGCCACACCTAATACTTAAGCTCCTATCCTGAAGATATATAACATCAAATCAATTGATACAGCTAAGAATACCTAGCTAGCTAGAAAATCCAAGCATTAACTTAATCCAAGATGCAAAAATATATACATTATAACACAAGAAACACTAAAAAGCAAGACGATATAAATCCACCTAACAGTATGAATGCATCAGAAATGACCTCCAATGAGAATGAGTTAGAGGAAATGCCTGAGAAAGATTTCAAAACAATGATTGTAAATATGTTCAAAGAAGTCAGAGAACAAATCAAAGGAGTCAAAGAGGAACTCAAAGAGGAAATCAAAAGAATAAAAGAAGATGCAGGACACCAATTTCATGAAATAAAGAAGGAAATATAATACATAAATGAGGAA
The DNA here is from genome assembly GCF_020740685.1 of Jaculus jaculus. Classification (NCBI taxonomy): domain Eukaryota; kingdom Metazoa; phylum Chordata; class Mammalia; order Rodentia; family Dipodidae; genus Jaculus; species Jaculus jaculus. The sequence continues at coordinate 119,733,537 of NC_059105.1, forward strand.
ATAGAAATAATGAAGAAAAACCAGTCAGAATTACTAGCAATGAAGAACACAGTTAATGAAATAAAAAACTCAGTATAAAATCTCACCAGTAGAATGGATGAAAGAGAGGACAATATCTAAGCTAGAAGACCAGATGGCAGATCTAATACAGTCCAACAAAGAGAAAGACAGACTTATAGAAAAGTATGAGTGGGAATTTCAAGATATTCAAAACACTATGAAAAGATCCAATATAAGAATTCAGGGCATAGTAGAAGGAGAATAGCTCCACTCCAAAGGCATAGTAGGCATCTTCACCAAAATCATAGACGAAAACTTCCCCCAAATATAGAAAGAGGTGCCAAAGCAGATACAGGAAGCCTTTAGAACCCCAGCCAGACAAAACCTGGAAAGAACCTCTCCTCACCATATTATAATCAAACTTCCAAACAACAAACCAAAGAAAAAATATTGAAAGCAGTTAGAGAGAAATACCAAGTAACCTAAAAAGGCAAGCCCATCAGGATTATAGCAGATTATTCAACACAAACTTCTAAGGAAATGAGATGATTCCTTTGGATATATACCTAGGAGTGCTATAGCTGGGTCATATGGAAGATCAATCTTTAGCTGTTTTAGGAACCTCCATAATGATTTCCACAATGACTGGACCAGATTGCATTCCCACCAGCAGTGTACAAGGGTTCCTCTTTTTCCACATCCCCGCCAACATTTATGACCATTTGTTTTCATGATGGTGGCCAATCTGACAGGAGTGAGATGGAATCTCAATGTAGTTTGAATCTGCATTTCCCTGATGACTAGTGACATAGAACATTTTTTTAGATGTTTATATGCCATTCGTATTTCTTCCTTTGAGAATGCTCTACTTAGCTCCACAGCCCATTTTTTGATTGGCTTGTTTGATACCTTATTATTTAACTTTTTGAGTTCTTTGTATATCCTAGATATTAATCCTCTATCAGGTATATAGCTGGCGAAGATTTTTCCCCATTCTGTAGGTTGCCTCTTTGCTTTTTTCACTGTGTCCTTTGCAGTGCAAAATCTTTGTAATTTCATGAGGTCCCAGTGATTAATCCGTGGTTTTATTGCCTCAGCAATTGGGGTTGTATTCAGAAAGTCTTTGCCAAGACCAATAAGTTGAAGGGTTTCCCTTACTTTTTCCTCTAGCAGTTTCAGAATTTCAGGTCTGATGTTAAGGTCTTTAATCCATTTGGACTTAATTCTTGTGCATGGTGAGAGAGGAGAATCTATTTTCATCCTTCTGCAGATATATATACACTTTTCCCAACACCATTTGCTGTCTTTTCTCCAATGAGTATTTTTGGCATTTTTATCGAATATCAGGTGGCTATAGCTACCTGGGCTTACATCTGGGTCCTCTATTCTGTTCCACTGATCCACATGTCTGTTTTTGTGCCAGTACCATACTGTTTTTGTTACTATGGCTCTGTAGTATAGGTTAAAATCAGGTATGGTGATACCACCAGCATTATTTTTGTTGCTCAGTATTATTTTAGATATTCGAAGTTTTTTTGTGATTCAAAATGAATTTTTGGATTGTTTTTTCTATTTCCATGAAGAATGCTTTTGGAATTTTGATAGGGAATACATTAAATGTGTAGATTGCTTTTGGTAAGATTGCCATTTTCACACTATTGATTCTTCCAATCCAGGAACAAGGGATGTTTCTCCACTTTCTAGTGTCTTCTGCAATTTCTCGTTGGAGTATTTTAAAGTTCTCATTGTATAGATTCTTTACTTCCTTGGTTAGGTTTAATCCAAGGGACTTTATTTTTCTTGATGCAATTGTGAATGGGAGTGATTCTCTGATTTCATCCTCTGTGTGTTTGTTGTTAGCATATATCAAGGCTACTGATTTCTGTGTATTTATTTTGTATCCTGCTACATGGCTGTAGGTTTTGATCAGCTCTAACAGTTTGCTAGTAGAATCTTTAGGGTCCTTTATGTATAGAATCATGTCATCTGCAAATAACGATAACTTGATTTCTTCCTTTCCAATTTGTATCCCTTTTATGTGTCTCTTGCCTTATTGCTATTCCAAAACTATATTAAATAAAAGTGGGGACAGTGGACAACCTTGTCTTGTTCCTGATTTTAGTGGAAAAGATTCCAGTTTTTCCCCATTTAGTAATATGCTGGCTGTAGGCTTGTCATAATTAGCTTTTATTATATTGAGATATATTCCTTCTATTCCCAGGCTCTGTAGGACTTTTATCAGGAAGGGATGTTCAATTTTGTCAAATGCTTTCTCTGCATCTAATGAGATGATCATGTGATTTTTGTGCTTCAACCCACTTATATAATGTATTACATTTATAGATTTACATATATTGAACCATCCCTGCATCTCTGGGATAAAGCCTACTTGGTCAGAGTGAATGATCTTTTTGATATACTCTTGTATTCTGTTTGCCAATATTTTGTTGAGAATTTTTGCATCTATGTTCATGAGGGAGATTTGTCTGTAATTTTCTTTTTTTGTTCTATCTTTGCCTGGTTTTGGTATCAGGGTGATGCTGGCCTCATAGAAGAAGTTTGGTAGAATTCCTTCTTTTTCTATTTCCTAGAAAAGCTTAATAAGTCCCTGTAATTTTTTGAATTTCTCTAGAATGTGTTGTGATGTTAACTCTTTCATCTCTGATTTTATGAATTTGTGTCTCTTCTCTCTTTCTTTTGGTCAGATTTGCTAAGGGTTTATCAATCTTGTTTATCCTTTCAAAGAACCTACTCTTTGTTTCATTAATTCTTTGGATTTTTTTGTTGTTGTTGTTGTTTCTATTTCATTAAGTTCTGCCCTAATCTTTATTATTTCTTCCCATCTACTGATTTTTGTTTGCCTTGTTCTTCTTTTTCCAAGGCATTAAGGTGAAGCGTTAGGTCGTTTACTTGCGACCTTTCAATTTCTTAATATAGGCACTTAAGGCTATAAATTTACCTCTTAGGACTGCCTTCATTATGTCCCAGAGATTTTGGCATGTCGTGTTCTCATTATCATTTGACTCCATAAATTTTTGTATTTTCTTCTTGATTTCCTCATTGACCCACTCATCATTAGTAGTGTATTGTTTAGTTTCCAGGACTTTGTGCATGCTCTGTAGCCTTTCTTGCTACTGATTTGTAGTTTAATTCCATTGTGGTCAGATAGAATGCAAGGAATTATTTCAATTTTCCTGAATTTGTTAAGATTTGCTTTGTGTCCTAATATATTGTCTATTTTAGAGAATGTTCCATATGCTGCTGAAAAGAATGTATATTCTGCAGCATTTGGATGAAATGTCCTGTATATATCTGTTAGGTCCATTCCTTCTCTGACCTCATTTAGTCCAGATGCCTCTCTGTTTATTTTTTCTCGGGATGACATGTCAATTGATGAGAGTGGGGTTTAAAGTCACCCACCACCACTGACTTGATTTTATATATCTTCAGGATAGGAGGTTAAGGTATTAAGTGTGGCTCTTAAGGCTCTCAGAGTATCTACAAAGGTGTTCCTAGGGGTTGAGTTTCCCTGCTATGGGAGTATTCAAGTAGGCTGAGTGGAATAAAATACAGGTAGATTCTAAAATTTAGCTAAACACTACGCATTCAATCAAAACCAGCACTGAATATTTATGCAAGAGTAGTTATTATAGCAACCAGATCCTCTATCAACAAAGAGGTTAAGATTTCTGGTCTGTTGAGGGATGCAAGTCAGCTTATGACCACGTGAGACCCTTCCCTGGTACAATCAATCCCAGTTACCTTTTTGGATGATTTTGGTCTCAGTCAAGTTGCTGGCTGGGTTGTTGGGCTACTGTTCTGATTTCTGGAGCTGGTCGCTGGCTTTACCTGTTGGGCATACTGAGGCTGGCAACTGTGGCCCTGTAGATTGGCACCCCTGCTGCTGGAACCACTACTTCTGCTTGTGAAGTTGCCGCTGCTGGATCTGTCACCGAAGCTGCTAAAGCTGCTGCTGTAGTTGTCACTGCTGGTTCCACCACTGCTTCCTCTCAAGCTGCTGCTGCTGGATCTTCCACTGCTGCTGCTGAAGCTGCTGCTGCTGCTGAAGCTGCTGCTGCTGGAATCGCCGCTATTGCCAGTGCCGGAGCAGGAGCCGCTGATGTTGCTGCTGGACTCTGCTCCTGCTTGGGTCCCACTGTTCACTCAAGTTGGCGTGGCTGGGTCCGAGGACCATTGCTCTGTTCACTGGAGTTGGGACCAGGTGATGGGGGAGGGGAGGGAGCCGCAGCTGCTCTGGTTCCCTCACTGTTTCACTCATGTGATCTTCTACCTTGTGGTCTACTCCTCTGTTGTTCACTGCCGTTCTCCCTTCATGTTTCCTGAGTTGCGGAGAGCTCTGGTGTGAGTGGAAGCTCCCCTCACCTGGCTTTTCCTGCAGCTGGAGCCAAGTCTGGCGGCTTTCTGGTGCGCTGCTGCTGCTGCCGTGATTGGGCAGAGCTGCCGGGGCCACTTTTGCCGGCCTGTGCGGGCTCTGGATGCTCTGGATCTCTTCTACTTCTCCGCTGCTGCTTCAATTTCCTGTACACCTCACTTTTTAGTAAAAGTGTGTATTTTGCTGAGTTTTTTTTTTTTTTTTTTTTTTTGTCTTTTTTCCCCCATAGGCTGCTTTGGCGTGGTACCTACGCCGCCATCTTAACCAGAAGTCTCCAACTTCATTTTTCTTTACTGCTGATAGAATTCTGTTGTATAAATGTGCCACATTTTCATTATCCACTCATCAGTTGAGGGACATCTAAGCTGGTTCCATGTCACAGCTGTTGTGAATTGAGCAGCAATAAACATGGTTGATCAAGTATCTCTAAGGTAATGAGATGTGTCCTTAGGATATATGGCTAGGAGTGCTATAGCTGGGTTGTTTGGTAGATCTATTTTTAGCTGTCTTAGGAACTCCCCATTGATTTCCACCATGGCTGGACTGAATTGCATTCCCACCAATAGTGCAGAAGGGTTCCTCTTTTTCCACATCCTCACCAGCATTTATGGTCATTTGTTTTCATGATGGTAGCCATTCTGACAGGAGTGAGATAGAATCTCAATGTAGTTTTAATTTGCATTTCCATGATGACTATGGATGTAGAACATTTTTTAAATGCTTATATGCCATCCGTATTTCTTCTTTTGAGTACTCTCTATTTAGTTCCATAGCCCTTTTTTTTTTTAAATTTTATTTTCCATTTATTTCATTTTGAGAGAGGCAGATAGAGGGAGAGAGAGAGAGAATAGGTATGCCAGAGCCTCTAGCCGCTGAAAACAAACTCCAGGTGCATGCACCACTTTGTACATCTGACTTATGTGGGTGCTGGGGAATTGAACCTGCCATAGCCCATTTTTTAATTGGATTGTTTGATTTCTCATTATTTAATGTTCTAAGTTCTTTGTATATCCTAGATATTAATCTTCTATCAAATGTGTAGTTGGCAAAGATTTTTTTCCCATTCTGTAGGTTGCCTCTTTGCTTTATTCACAGTGTATTTTGCCATACAAAATCTTTGTAATTTCATGAGGTCCTGGCAGTTAATCTATGATTTTATCGCCTAAGCAATTGGGGTTATATTCAGAAAGTGTTTGCCAAAACCAATATGTTGAAGGGTTTCCCCTATGAAATTCCTCTAGCAGTTTCAGAGTTTCAGATCTGATTAAGGTCTTTAATCCATTTGGCCTTAATTCTTGTGCATAGAGAAAGAGAGAGAAGGATCTATTTTCATCCTTCTATAGATACATATCCAGTTTCCCCAGCACCATTTGCTGAAGAGGCTTTCTTTTCTCCAGTGAGTATTTTTGGCATTTTTGTCGATGATCAGGTGGCTGTAGCTACCCGAACTTACATCTGGGTCCTCTGTTCTTTTCCATTGATCTATATATCTGTTTTGTGGCAGTAGCATGCTATTTCTTTCCTTCCTTCCTTCCTTCCTTCCTTCCTTCCTTCCTTCCTTCCTTCTTTCTTTCTTTCTTTTTTTTGCTGTGGTTCTGTAAAATAGATTATTATCAGGTATGCTGATACCACCATCCTTATTTTTGTTGCTCACAATTGTTTTAGATATTTGAAGATTTTTGTTGTTGTTGTTGTTTGTTCTTATTTATTTATTTATTTATTTGATAATGACAGACAGACAGAGAAAGAAAGAGTCAGAGAGAGAGAGAGAGAGAATGGGTGTGCCAGGGCCTTTAACCACTGCAAACAAACTCTAGATGCTTGTGCCACCTTGTGCATCTGGCTTATGTGGGTCCTGGAGAATCAAGCCTTGAACCTTAAACTTCACAGGCAAGCGCTTAACCACTAAGATATCTCTCCAGCCCCTATTCAAGGTTTTTTGTTTTTCCAAATGAATAGTTGGATTGTTTTTTCTATTTCCATGAAGAACACTATTGGAATTTTGATGGGGATTGCATTAAATGTGTATATTGCTTTTAGTAAGATTGCCGTTTTCACAATATTGATTTTTCCAATCCAAGAACAAGGGATGTCTTTCCATTTCCTAGTATCTTCTGCAATTTCTCACTTGGGTGTTTTAAAGTTTTCATTGTAGAGATCCTTCACTTCCTTGGTTAGGTTTATTCCAAGGTATTTTATTTTATTTATTTATTTTTGATGGAATTGTGAATGGGAGTAATTCTCTGAGTTCATCATCTGTGTGTTTGTTGTTAGCATATAGGAAGGCTATTGAATTCTGTGTGTTTATATTGTATCCTGCTACATGGCTATAGGCTCTAATACTTTGCTGGTAGAGTCTTTAGGGTCTTTTATGTATAAGAATAATATTATCTGCAAATAATGATAACTTGATCTCTTCATTTCCAATTTGTATCCCTTTTATGTATGTCTCTTGCCTTACTGCTGTGGCTGAGACTTCCAGTACTATATTAAATAAAAGTGGGGATGGTGGATATCTTTGACTTGTTCCTGATTTTAGTGGAAAAGCTTCAAGTTTTCCTCCATTGAGTAATATGTTGGCTATAGGTTTGGTATAAATAGCCTTTGTTATGTTGAGATATGTTCTTTCTATTCCCAGTCTCTGTAGGACTTTTACATGAAGGATGTTTGATTTTGTCAAATGTTTTTTCTGCATCTAATGAGATGATCATGTGATTTTTGCCCTCCAGTCTATTTATATAATGTATTGCATTTGTTCATTTGTGTATGTTGAACCATCCTACCATTCTTCACATTTCCTTCACATTTTAGTAAAAGAGTGTATTTTGCTTTTTTGTTGTTGTTGTTGTTTTTGCTTTTTCACTCCTAGGATGCTTTGGTGTGGTTCCTACACCACATCTTAACCAGAAGTCCCCCAGATCTCTTAAAAGAAATATAAGTGGCACATAAATAACATCCAAGGCTCAGGGAAGCTCCTGGAAATAATGAGAGAACAGGAGAATAAGGAAGGGGTTTATTGTAGAATTTTGTCTTCTGGACACAACATGGCCATTATACTTATGAACTTACAATGACTGTGGTTTTCCTGCACAAGATTGAGCCTGTGTATTTCATCATGGATGAGGGCGGGTCCATGACACCCCACTCCTTCCAGAGTAGTTACGGACAACTGAGATTGCTGGGAGAGGGGAAGTCATATCCTTTGGTGGTATAACCACTGCAATGACATAGCACTATGCCACCAACTCCAGCCCCCTTTTCTAGGAGTGCACACTCAGAAACATAAACACATACCTAGGGGTAAAATACTTAATTGCCTACAAAGCCAAAAGACTCATTTTTGGTTCCCCAGGACCCATGTAAGCCAGATGTACAAGGCAGCACATGCATCTGGAGTCTGTTTGCTGAGTCTGGGGAACTTGGCATGCCCATTCTCCCTCCCTCTCTTTCTCTCTGTCAAATAAATAAATACATAAATAAAAATATTTTTTTAATTTTTTTTGTTCATTTTTATTTATTTATTTGACAGTGACAGAGAGAGAAAGAGGCAGATAGAGAGAGAGAAAGAATGGGCACGCCAGGGCTTCCAGCCACTGCAAACAAACTCCAGACGCGTGTGCCCTCTTGTGCATCTGGCTAACATGGGTCCTGGAAAATCGAGCCTCGAACCGGGGTCCTTTGGCTTCACAGGCAAGCGCTTAACCGCTAAGCCATCTTTCCAGCCCAATAAAAATATTTTATGAAACAGATCTTCAAGTATATTTTGATGCTTGGCATAGAGACTCCTTGTGCCCTCTCTATGCCAACAGAAATGGTATGTCATTGCCAAAGAATTTGTAAAATTTGGGCTCATAACCTGGATGAAGAAAATTTGTCAAGTTATCTGAATATATAATTATGTTGCTGTGGACACCAAGTTTCCAGGTATGGTTGCAAACCCCATAGGAGAATTCAGGAGCAAGGATGAATATCATTACCATCCATTGTGGTGTCATGTAAGATTTGTTAAGAACAATTCATCTGTGGAACTAGAGAGGTGGCTAACCAGAGAGCTGGTTAAGTGGTTAAGGTGCTGTAAGCAAAGTGTATGAGAAAAGCAAAAAAGAACACTGGACTTGATCTCTACAGACAGACTGTTTATTGAGAGGTATGGCAAAGGACAGCAGCCTGGGCTTGTCCTGCATGCATATCAGCATGGGCAATGCAGATGAGGAAGAAGAAGCCAGCAAGCCACCAGGACATGAAAGCATTTTTAAATTTTTATTTTTATTTTTATTTTATTTTTTATTTATTTATTTTTTAGCTTTTCAAGGTAGGGTTTCACTGTAGCTCAGGCTGACCTGGAATCCACTATGTAGTCTCAGGGTGGCCTCAAACTCACAGTGATCCTCCTAGCTCTGCCTCCTGAGTGCCTGGCTCATTAAAAAAAAAATTTATTGACAACCTCAATAAATATAGACAATATAGCATGATCATAATCTCCCCACAACCCTCCTCTTTTCCACATAAATCCTCCGTCGATTGAATCCTTTTGTCTTTCCAATTAGTCTCTTTTCTATTTTCATGTCATGTAGGTAGCATCAGCCACTGTGAGGTAATTATTTTATTTTATTTTATTTTATTTGACACAGAGAGAGAAGAGACAGACAGAGAGAATGGGCACTCCAGGGCCTCCAGCTTCAGCTAATGAACTCCAGAAGCATGCACCACTTTGTGCATCTGGATTTACATGGGTACTGGGGAATTGAACCTCAGTCATTAGGCTTTTCAGGCAAGTGCCTTAACTGCTGAACAATCTCTCCAGCCCCTTATGTTTTTATTTCATTTGAGCTACACATGTGTTTTTATATAGTTTTTATCTCTAGTTGAATCCTCAACAATAGACAATACTTTTTCCTTTCCCACCCTCTTTTGCAGCACATTAATTTATACATACATATATATATATATATATATATATATATATATATATATATATATAATTGATAACTTCCATAATTGTAAACAATATCCCATGATAATTCCTTTCCTCCCCCCACTTTCCCTTTTGAAACTTCACTCTACATCATATCCCCTCCCCCTCTCAATCAGTCTGTTTTATTTTGATGTCATGATCTTTTCCTTCTGTTATGATGGTCTTGTGTAAGTAGTGTCAGGCACTGTGAGGCCATGTATATCTAGGCCATTCTGTGTCTGGAAGAGCACGTTGTAAGGAGTCCTACCCTTCCTTTGGCTCTTACATTCTTTCTGCCACCTCTTCTGCAATGGACCCTGAGCCTTGGAAGGTTTGATAGACATATTGCAGTGCTAACCACTCTTCTGTCACTTCTTCTCAGCCCCATGATGCCTTCTGAGTCATCCCAAGGTCACTGCCATCTGAAAAGAGAAGCTTCTTTAACCAGAAATTAGAGTAGCATTAATATATGGGTATGAACATTGTGGTGGTTTGATTCAGGTGTCCCCCATAAACTTAGGTGTTCTGAATGCTAGGTTCCCAGCTGATGGATATTTGGGAATTAATGCCTCCTGGAGGGAGTATATTGTTGGGGGCGGGCTTATGGGCTTTATAGCCAGTTTCCCCATGCCAGTGTTTGGCACACCCTTCTGTTGCTGTGGTCCATCTTATGTTGGCCAAGGGGTGATGTCCACCCTCTGCTCATGCCATCGTTTTCCCCTGCCATCATGAAGCTTCCCCTCGAGCCTGTAAGCCAAAATAAATCTCTTTTTCCCAGAAGCTACTCTTGGTTGGGTGATTTCTACCAGCAATGTGAACCAGACTGCAACAGTAAAGTGGTACCGAGGAGTGGGATTGCTGCTAGACACCTGACTATGTGGTTTCAGCCTTTTGGAGCTGATTTTCAACAGGAATGTGGAAGGAGTTGAAACCTTGGCCCAAGAGATGCTTTGCAGTGCTGTAAGTACAGCTTGATGGTCTATTCTGCTCTGAAATGCAAGACCTGAAGGCAGTAAGAACTATGGACTGTGAGTAGCCTAGCTGGAGGGACGGAATTGGAATGCCAGAGACTTGCTGCTGGTTAGAATTATCGGAATTGAAGATTTGTCACTGGCTAGAGTTGCTGGACTTGAAGCTACAGAGTTTGATGTTTGCCCTGGTTGTTTTAAATCTTGTATTGGTTGAATGTTTCTTTGCTATGCCCAATGCCATCTTTTGCAGTGTGAATATTTATTCTGTGTCATTATGGGTTTTTTGAGGTTATATTTTGGTATTATGGCTCAGTTAAAAGATCTCGAACTATGGGGATGTATGAACATCATTGAGATTGATAAAAACTATGGGGACTTTAAAAGTCAGACTGAAAGCATTGTATTTTACATCATGTATGGATATCAGTTTATGGGGGTCAGGGGCGGAATGTGGTGGTTTGATTCAGGTGTCCCCCATAAACTTAGGTGTTCTGAATGCTAGGTTCCCAGCTGATGGATGTTTGGGAATTAATGCCTCCTGGAGGGAGTATATTGTTGGGGGCGGGCTTATGGGCTTTATAGCCAGTTTCCCCATGCCAGTGTTTGGCACACCCTTCTGTTGCTGTGGTCCATCTTATGTTGGCTAGGGGGTGATGTCCACCCTCTGCTCATGCCATCGTTTTCCCCTGCCATCATGAAGCTTCCCCTCGAGCCTGTAAGCCAAAATAAATCTCTTTTTCCCAGAAGCTACTCTTGGTTGGGTGATTTCTACCAGCAATGTGAACCGGACTGCAACAAACATTAAGAGAAGTGCTTACTAGGAAGTTTGGTGAGCATCGTATATACATTTAGCCAGACAGCAGCAGACATTACACCCCTAGGACTCATGACTACCCCTGTTGTAGGTTTTCAGTATCAGGGATATATTCCCTCCCATGAAGCGGGATTCCAGTCAAATTAGAGAGTGGTTGTTTCCCCCCATAACAGATATGCCACTATTGCACCCTTTGGCTCATTTGGCCTGGCTGGCCAAGTATAAGGCTTGCAGTATCCATTGCTGAGTATCTTCACTGGTGATTTCTCTCTCTCCCATTGAACTGAATGTTGTGTTAGCCCATTAATTTGTGCCTTTTTAATCTCAGCACCTTCAGGAAGAAGAACTAAGAGGATCACTATGAGTTTGAGGTCAGCCTGAAACTACATAGTGAGTTCAAGGTCAGCATGGGCTAGAGTTAGACTTTACCTCAAAACCCTACTCCCCCAAGAAAAGAGTGATTCCAATCCTCTGTTGTTGTTGTTTTTTTAATTTAATTTTATTTATTAATTTGATGGAGAGAAAGAGGGAGAGAGAATAGAGAGAGGGAATGGGCACGCCAGGGCCTCCAACCACTGCAAATGAACTCCAGATGCATGTGCCACTTTGTGCATCTGGCTCATGTGGGTCCATTGGCTTTGCAGGCAAATGCCTTAACTGCTAAACCATCCCTTCAGCCCCAATCCTCTGTTTTCCAAAAAGTTGTGGTTTTCCTTGCTCTGAGCTGGAAAATGACAATTTGCCAACTTTTTACAGTATGTGCTTATTTTAGATGTTCGGAATATAGCACATGTGTTGTGCAAATAGTTGACTCAGCTGAACTAACAGAAAAAAAAAAAACAAAAAACAACAAGGAACTACTGAAAGCTTAGCAACTGCTGTTTCTGCGCATGGCATTGCATCTTCCAAGCACATCTCTGTGTCTTCTGGCTTCTAATTAGCATGTATAGGCTGCTTGATGACTGAAGAATTTCAAGCTATCTTTATATCCTTCAGGAAAAGTCCTTGTGATTGGATATTGACTATTTTCTAGGAAACTATCATTCAAGATATTGAAGCTAGCTGGGTGTGGTGGCGCACACCTTTAATCCCAGCACTCGGGAGGCAGAGGTAGGAGGATCACCATGAGTTCAAGGCCACCCTGAGACAACATTGTGAATTCCAGGTCAGCCTGACCTAGTGTGAGACCCTACCTCGAAAAAAAAAAAAGAAAGAAAAAAAAAGATATTGAAGCTACAGTTGCTTTATAATAGCTCACGTCCCTTGCTCATTTTATTCCATCACTTTTGTAGCCATACTTTTGATTCTCCTGATTTGCTGATAATTCAATTCAAGTGTTAAAATTAAATTATTCAAATCAAAACAATAGTCATTTAGATGCAACTTATATGAAATTAAAAGATCAAAATGGTGCATCCATAGTTGCTACAAAGATCATTAAGAGATTTGATGCAAAACAACAAAATGCAAAATATGCACATATGCACCTAATAAAAGTACCTAAGGAGTGTAATCCTTATTTTTTGTATGTAACTTTAAAAAGACTTTATATACATGAATGATAGGATTGTGAAAGGCTATTAACCAGGAAATTATGTATCCTTCACATGAACATTTTTATTATTATTTTTTTAAATTTTCATTAGTATTTTCCGTGATTATAAAAAAAATCCCATGGTATTTCCCCCCCCCCATTTTTTACTATTATATATTAATCATATATAATGATGGGGTTCATGATGACATTTCCATACATATACATAATATACTTTGATTATATTCACCTGTTGGGAGCTATAGAGCAAAAGCCTCTCCATTTTGCTTGGGCCTGCTCATAAACTGACTCATTACTCAGAAAGCTGGTCCATCCAGCTTTCTATTAGGTACTTATGGAACCGGTCACCAGCCTGCTTACAGAATCTTATCTTTTGCAAAAGGCCAGTTTATGGTCAGGATGTGAAGCCTGGTGCAGTCAGGATGTTAAGCCAGTGAGGCAAGATTAGATGAACACCTAATTACATCCCCTCTAGGTTTCCTGACAACTCCTTGCCCTGGCCACATCCCCTCCCCCCTACAACTCCTTGCCCTGACCATGTCCCCTTCCCCCTACAACCCTATATAAACCTACATGTAAGAATAAACTCTCGAGGCCATGACAAACATCTAGCATGGTCTCCTTCTTATGTCTGTTTGCCTTGTTTCATTCAGGTTAATTTTCACCTTGCTTCTTTGTTTGACTCCCCACTGGCTGGGGCAATTGGCACCCAAACATGAGGCCCAAGGTACGAAGTGTGACCTGAACTTCGCTCAAAGTGGACAGCCATCCCAGCCATTAGACTGCCACCCCACCGTAGGGGTGAGTGAAGGTCTGCATAGAGGTCACTACAGGCAATACACCTGTAAAACAGACCCACACCGTGATCGATGCAGAGAAGCCCACCTGTGAAACTGATCCTTTTGAGGTAAGTGACGAGTTTTAGACAATTAAAGTAAAGACTATTGAGTCATTTTTTTCAAGGCACAAGAACTACGGGACTTGCTTTTTGGACTTCTCTTCCTCCTTTTACTTTCAGTTGGTGCCATCGCGTGGAATTGCAATATAGTGACAGGGCAACTGAAGCCTCTTGGCCAGGGCTACCCTCTGGCATTGGCTGAAGGCCCCTAGCTCCCTGTGTGAATCCCGACAGCCCGTTTGGGTGTTGACAAAGACCTCCTATCTAGCCTCTCTTCCTATCGACAAAACTGGGTACGCAACAGCCAGTAAATGCTCTTAGAGTGGCTGCCAGCTCTTAACATTGCGGTCAGGCTCATGGTAGGCCCACTGGGAAACCCCCCATGCCCGTTCTCTGACCGGGAATGTTGCCCTCTGGTCTTGCCGTTTCTCTTTTCTCTTTTTCTATCATGGGAAGCCTAAGTAAGCATAAATTGTTGAAAGGCTTAAAACTTCTCTCAAGGCACAAGGAACATGGGTTAAAGAAAAAAAAAAGATTTAACAAACAGTAAAAAGGAGCTAATTGCCATAATAAAAGATATTTTAAAAACACAAGGAATTGAGATTGCTTCAAGTTCTTTTTGATTTTATCAGGAGGATATGTTCTTTTTACATGTGTGTGTATATGTGTTTATGTGTGCTCATTGTGCTTGCTAGTCGTGTCATGTTTGTGACTGTTTGTAACTAAAGAGATGAGACAGATGCAGGTGGCATTCTTTTCTCTTCTAGAGAACCATTTCAAGGAAATCAAGGACCTAAGCATAGAAATTAAAAAGGAAAAGTTAAATGTCTTTTACAGGAGTGAATTTGCCAGATATTTGTTCTAGGTCAACTTCACCTTACATAGAGGATCATTAAAAACAACAAAACTTCCTCTAAAGAGGTAACTTATAATTTGTCAGATATTTTAAAAAAGATTGTAATGTCCTGTTACTTAAAAGGAGGAAGTAACTGATCTGACTTCTGAGCCAGCCTGCCTCAAGAAAACAACACAATTTGCCTTAGCTACTCCTAATAAAATCATTTCCAAGTGTGTTATAGGTATTAATGATATAAAATTGTATTATGATTGCTTTCTTTTTAGTAATAGGATTAATCAATTTGGTGTAATTTTTTCATAGCCTTATAAGAAAGATAATTGCTTCTCGGCCCTTTGGCTAAGATAAAGTGTAATATCTGTTCTTATCAGTTTAATATCTGATATGTCCTCTATCCAAGGACAATATATTAAATGGATTTTTGGAGCTTGGAATTAGAATAGGAGCTTACTCCGTCCACTCCACGCATCGACCTGGTATTGCAGTACTTCCAGGAATGGTGCACCCCCTCGGGGGAATAAAAAAAAAGATAATTAATGATGGGGTGAGATGAACTGATTGAAGGAACTGGGAAAGAACTTTTCAATGTTGGGACATAGAATGCTCATTAAAATTGCTTATCGACAGACTTCCGGTTAAGATGGCGGCGTAGGTACCATGCCAAAGCAGCCTAGGGGGGAAAAGGACCAAAAGAACTCAGCAAAATACACCCTTTTACTAAAAAGTGAGGTGTATAGGAAATTGAATCAGCTGCAGAGAAGTAGAAGAGTTCCAGAGCATCCAGAGCCCACACAGGCCGGCAAAAGCGGCTCCTGCAGCTCGGCCAACCGCCACGGTGGCGGTGCACCAGAAAGCTGCCAGGCTTGGATTCAGCCACAGGAAAAATCAGGTGCGGGAGCTTCCACTCACACCGGCGCTCTCCGCAACTCAGGAAACGTGAAAGGAGAGCGGCAGTGAGCATCTAGGAACATCTTTGTAGATACTCTGAGAGTCTTAAGAGCCACACCTAACATCTTAAGCTCCTACCCTGAAAATATATAGCATCAAATCAATTGATACAGCTAAAAACACCCAGCTAGCTAGAAAATCCAAGCATTAACTTAATCCAAGATGCAAAAATATATACATTATAACACAAGAAACACTAAAAAGCAACACGATATAAATCCACATAAAAGTATTACTGCATCAGAAATGTCCTCCAGTGAGAACGAGTTAGAGGAAATGCCTAAGAAAGATTTCAAAAGAATGATTGTAAATATGTTCAAAGAGGTCAAAGAAAAAAATCAAAGGAATCAAAGAAGAAATCAAAGGAATCTAAGAAGATGCAGGACACCAATTTCATGAAATAAAGAAGGCAATACAAGACATAAATAAGGAAATAGAAATAATAGAGAAAAACCAGTCAGAATTACTAGCCATGAAGAACACAGTTAATGAAATAAAAAAACTCTGTAGACAATCTCACCAGTAGGACAGAATATCTAAGCTAGAAGACCAGGTGGCAGATCTAATACAGTCCAGCAAAGAGAAAGACAAACTTATAGAAAAGTATGAGTGGGAATTTCAAGATATTCAGGACTATGAAAAGATCCAATATAAGAATTCAGGGCATAGTAGAAGGAGAAGAATTCCACTCCAAAGGCATAGTAGGCATCTTCAACAAAATCATAGAAGAAAATTTCCCCCAAATTGGGAAAGAGGTGCCAATGCAGATACAGGAAGCCTTTAGAACCCCAGCCAGACAAAACCCTGGAAAGAACCTCTCCTCGCCATTTTATAATCAAACTTCCAAACACACACACCAAAGGAAAAATATTGAAAGCAGTTAGAGAGAAAAATCAAGTTACCTACAAAAGCAAGCCCATCAGGATTACAGCAGATTATTCAACACAAACTTTTAAAGCCAGAAGGGCTTGGAGTGATATATTCCAAGTTCTGAAAGATAACAACTATCAACCAAGGTTACTTTATCCTGCAAAGTTATCCATTCAAATAGATGGAAAAATGAGGACATTCCATGAAAAAAGCAGGTTAAAGGAGTATTTGAAGACAAAACCAGCTCTACAGAAAATATTTGATAGAATCCTCCATACTGAAGAAAAGGAAAAGCACACATATAAGGAACCTAGAAAAAGCAGGCAATACTCAAATACTAGTTAACAGAAGAGAGCACAAGTAGAACCAGAACCACAAAAAAAAAAAAAAAAAGGCAAACATAATTACACACCATTCAATAATATCTCCTAATATCAACGGCCTCAATGTCCCAACCAAAAGACATAAGTGTGCAGACTGGGTTAAAAATCAGGATGCTACAATTTGTTGTCTCCAAGAAACTCACCTTTCTACAAAGGATGGACATTATCTTAGGGTGAAAGGCTAAAAAACGGTGTTTCAAGCAAATGGGCCTAGAAAACAAGCAGGGGTTGCTATCCTAATATCTGACAAGGTATACTTTAGTCCAACGTTAGTCAAGAAAGATAAGGAAGGTCACTTTACATTGATTAAGGGCACACTCCAACAGGAGGAGATTACAATCCTAAACATATATGCACCTAACATGGGGGCTCCAAAATTCATCAAATAAACACTATTAGAACTAAGGTCACAGATAACACCAAACACAGTGGTGGTGAGTGACTTTAAAACCCCACTCTCATCAATTGACAGGTCATCCAGAGAAAAAATAAACAGAGAGGCATCTGGACTAAATGAGGTCATAGAAGGAATGGACCTAACAGATGTATACAGGACATTTCATCCAAAGCCTGCAGAATATACATCTTTTCAGCAGCACATGGAACATCCTCTAAAATAGACCATATATTAGGACACAAAGCAACTCTTAACAAATTCAGGAAAATTGAAATAATTCCTTGCATTCTATCTGACCACAATGGAATTAAACTACAAATCAGTAGCAAGAAAGGCTATAGAGCATACACAAAATCATGGGAACTAAACAATACACTACTAAATGATGAATGGGTCA
The DNA here is from genome assembly GCF_020740685.1 of Jaculus jaculus. NCBI lineage: Eukaryota > Metazoa > Chordata > Mammalia > Rodentia > Dipodidae > Jaculus > Jaculus jaculus. The sequence goes on from NC_059105.1 coordinate 119,750,973, forward strand.
ATGAAGAATCAGGGAGGAAATCAAAAAATTTATAGAGTCAAATGATAATGAGAACACAAAATACCAAAATCTCTGGGACACAATGAAGGCAGTTCTAAGAGTTAAATTTATAGCCTTAAGTGCCTATATTAAGAAATTAGAAAGGTCGCAAGTAAACGACCTAATGCTTCACCTTAAAGCCTTGGAAAAAGAAGAACAAGGCAAACCAAAAATCAGTAGATGGGAAGAAATAATAAAGATTAGGGCAGAAATTAATGAAATAGAGACAAAGAAACAAAAAATCCAAAGAATTGGGCTGGAGAGATGGCTTAGCGGTTAAGCGCTTGCCTGTGAAGCCTAAGGACACCGGTTCAAGGCTTGGTTCCCCAGGTCCCACGTTAGCCAGATGCACAAGGGGGCACATGTGTCTGGAGTTCGTTTGCAGTGGCTGGAAGCCCTGGCGCACCCATTCTCTCTCTCTCCCTCTATCTGTCTTTCTCTCTGTGTCTGTTGCTCTCAAATAAATAAATAAAAAATTTAAAAAAAATATTTAAAAAATCCAAAGAATTAATGAAACGAAGAGTTGGTTCTTTGAAAGGATACACAAGATTGATAAACCCTTAGCAAATCTGAGCAAAAGAAAGAGAGAAGAGACACAAATTAATAAAATCAAAGATGAACAAGGTAACATCACAACAGATTCCAGAGAAATTCAAAAAATCATAGGGACATACTATAAAAGCATATATTCCACAAAGTATGAAAATCTGAAAGAAATGGATGATTTCCTTGATCTATATGACCTACCTAAATTAAATCAAAATGAGATTAATCACTTAAATAGACCTATAACAAACATGGAGATCCAAACATTTATCAATAATCTCCCAACTAAAAAAAGCCCAGGCCCAGATGGATTCACTGCTGAATTTTACCAATCCTTCAAGGAAGAGCTAACACCATTGTTTCTGAAGCTTTCCAGGAAATAGAAAAAGAAGGAATTCTACCAAACTCCTTCTATGAAGTCAGCATCACCCTGATACCAAAACCAGGCACAGATAGAACAAAAAAAGAAAATTACAGACCAATCTCCCTCATGAACATAGATGCAAAAATTCTCAACAAAATATTGGCAAACAGAATACAAGAGTATATCAAAAAGATCATTCACCCTGACCAAGTAGGCTTTATCCCAGAGATGCAGGGATGGTTCAACATACGCAAATCTATAAATGTAATACATTACATAAACAGGTTGAAGGACAAAAATCACATGATCATCTCATTAGACGCAGAGAAAGCATTTGACAAAATCCAACATCCCTTCATGATAAAAGTCCTACAGAGACTGGGAATAGAAGGAAAATATCTCAATATAATGAAGGCTATTTATGACAAGCCTACAGCCAACATATTACTAAATGGGGAAAAATTGGAAGCTTTTCCACTAAAAGCAGGAACAAGACAAGGGTGTCCACTGTCCCCACTTTTTTTAAAATTTATTTGAGAGCAACAGACACAGGGAGAAAGACAGATAGAGGGAAAGAGAGAGAATGGGTGCGCCAGGGCTTCTAGCCTCTGCAAACGAACTCCAGACACGTGCCCCCCCTTGTGCATCTGGCTAACGTGGGACCTGGGGAACCGAGCCTCCAACCGGGGTCCCTTAGACTTCACAAGCAAGCGCTTAACTGCTAAGCTATCTCTCCAGCCCACTGCTCCCACTTTTATTGACTACAGTTTTGGAAGTCTTAGCCATAGCAATAAGGCAAGAGACACACATAAAAGGGATACAAATTGGAAAGGTAGAGATCAAGTTATCATTTATTTGCAGATGACATGATTCTATACATAAAGGACCCTAAAAACTCTACTAGCAAACTGTTAGAGCTGATCAAAACCTACAGCAATGTAGCAGGATACAAAATAAATACACAGAATCTGTAGCCTTCATATATGCTAACAACAAACACACAGAGGATCAAATCAGAGAATCACTCCCATTCACAATTGCACCAAGAAAAATAAAGTACCTTGGATTAAACCTAACCAAGGAAGTAAAGAATCTATACAATGAGAACTTTAAAATACTCCAGCGAGAAATTGCAGAAGACACTAGAAAGTGGAGAAACATCCCTTGTTCCTGGATTGGAAGAATCAAAATTGTGAAAATGGCAATCTTACCTAAAGCAATCTACACATTTAATGCAATCCCTATCAAAATTCCAAAGGCATTCTTCATGGAAATAGAAAAAACAATCCAAAAATTCATTTGGAATCATAAAAAACCTCGAATATCTAAAATAATACTGAGCAACAAAAATAAGGCTGGTGGTATCACCATATCTGATTTTACTACAGATCCATAGTAACATAAACAGCATGGTACTGGCACAAAAACAGACATGTGGATCAGTGGAACAGAATAGAGGACCCAGATGTAAGCCCAAGTAGCTATAGCCACCTGATATTCGATAAAAATGCCAAAAATACTCATTGGAGAAAAGACAGCATCTTCAGCAAATGGTGTTTTGAAAACTGGATATATATCTGCAGAAGGATGAAAATAGATTCTTCTCTCTCGCCATGCACAAGAATTAAGTCCAAATGGATTAAAGACCTTAACATTAGACCTGAAACTCTGAAACTGCTAGAGGAAAAAGTAGGGAAACCCTTCAACATATTGGTCTTGGCAAAGACTTTCTGAATACAACCCCAATTGCTCAGGCAATAAAACCACAGATTAATCACTGGGACCTCATGAAATTACAAAGATTTTGCACGGCAAATGGCACAGTGAAAAAAGCAAAGATGCAACCTACAGAATGGGAAGAAATCTTCGCCAGCTAGATATCTGACAGAGGATTAATATCTAGGATATACAAAGAACTCAAAAAGTTAAATAATAAGGAACCAAACAAGCCAATCATAAATGGGCTATGGAGCTAAATAGAGCATTCTCAAAGGAAGAAATACGAATGGCATATAAGCATCTAAAAAAAAGTTCTACGTCACTAGTCATCAGGGAAATGCAGATTCAAACTACATTGAGATTCCATCTCACTCCTGTCAGATTGGCCACCATCATGAAAACAAATGATCATAAATGTTGGCGGGGGAAAAAGAGGAACCCTTGTACACTGCTGGTGGGAATGCAATCTGGTCCAGCCATTGTGGAAATCAGTGTGGAGGTTCCTAAAACAGGTAAAGATTGATCTACCATATGACCCAGCTATAGCACTCCTAGGCATATATCCAAAGGACTCATCTCAATTCCTTACAAGTATGTGCTCAACCATGTTTATTGCTGCTCAATTTATAATAGCTGGGAAATGGAACCAGCCTAGATGTCCCTCAACAGATGAGTGGATAATGAAGATGTGGCACATTTATACAATGGAGTTCTACTCAGTGGTAAAGAAAAATGAAGTTATGAAATTTGCAGAAAAATGGATGGACCTGGAAAGGATTATACTAAGTGAGGTAACCCAGAAAGCAATGCGCCACATGTTCTCTCTCATATGTGGATCCTAGCTACAGATGATTGGGCTTCTGCGTGAGAAGGAAAATGCTTGGTAGCAGAGGCCAGTATATTAAGAAGAAGACATAAAGGGAAGAGAAGGGAAGGGAGGAGGATACTTAATAGGTTGATATTGTATATATGTAATTACAATGATTGTAATGGGGAGGTAATATGATGGAGAATGGAATTTCAAATGGGAAAGTGTGGGTGTGGGGAGGGAGGGAATTACCATGGGATATATTTTATAATAATGGAAATTGTTAATAAAAATTAAAAAAAAAAACTTAAAAAAATGCTTATTGAATGGTACTGAGAATGTTAAAGTATGTGGATAAAGATGTGCGTATGTAGGAAAGAATTTTCAGGCTAAACCTAAACTCCATGCCTAAATTTAGAGATTCTTCAACTGTTTACAGACTCTTAAGGATACTCTAAAAGTTTTATATAGGGACATAGTCTTAATCTAAATTCATCTTACATTAGACACAGGTGATGCCTATGTTAGGTGGCTCACAAAGTCATAAGTACAGATATAATTGGAGGTTTAACCAGGTTAAACATAGACAAAATTCTATCACCTTGTGTTTTGCAAATGGGTAAATTTGCTGTGTAAATCAAACAACTTCGGAATAGTAAAGAAATGTCTGGATGCTTATCTCTCTGCTCTGTAATTTCATTTTGCTCTTGCTTTCCAACATATGCTACTTAAATTCATGGAAAGCTGGACTCTGAAAAAAAAAAAAAAAAACAGATGGAACCCTCTTTATCTCAAACCCCATGCAAGTTTAAGCCATGTGTCCCCCAGACTCTAACTAGAGATAAAAATGGCCAATTGTCTCTGAAAAGGAAAAAGGAATACAGCATATAACTGTAGTTCTCTTTAGTTCATCTCTTATGAACACCTAAAGTCACATCTGTTAGATAAAGTCTTTCACTAGACAAAATGTTAAATAGATAAACTGAGTCTTATGATAAGGCCTCACTCATTAACAGGTCACTGATGCTAATTTGTTATGATTTAAGGGTTATAAAACTGGCTTTAAGACTCTCTCAGTAAAGTAAATTAAGGTCCTCTTTTCATCAAGGTTTTAGCTATTCTTAAGATAAAGGCTCACATAGAAATGGTTAATTTCCAAAGGTGAAGTACTCATACCTAAAGACATTGGGACTTTACAGATAGCTTCTGTCTTATTTATGCTACTTTTATTGAATGGTCATAACTAGGCTTAATCACTTAGGTTTAAGTGATTTAATTTCAGTAATAATAACTTTCATCTTCCTGGGATTTGTTGGGATAGCTTACTTAAACTTTATCAAATTTAAGCGATGGGTAAAACATAAAGTTGTTTTATGTTAATAAAAATTTCTGTGGTACATAAAATCAATAGCTATCAAGTTTAAGCCAAAATCATTGGTTGTCAAATAATGTTTTTTCTTTCAAAAAAATTTATCAAGGGTTATATTAATATTTAGCTAGCTATTTTGGCTCAGGAAAGACCAAATTCTACTCTATTGTATATAAAGTAACTGTCTCAATTTTTGCATCTTAAGTTCAGTGCTTATAACAAATTAACTCTTAAGACATATTCCCTACTTTAGGGTACACCCTCATGCTCAAACAATGGTTCTCATCTATCTATCTATATGTATGTATGTATGTATGTATGTATGTATGTATGTATGTATATGTGTATATGTATATCTATATGTATATAATTCAAGCTCCATAGTTCTCTTTCCAATGTTTTCTGGGTAATTTGTACCCTCACAGGTATCTGAACTAATCAAAGATGTTTTTACACAGGTGCTAAGACCTTATACTGTCTTACTTGTTCTTTTCTGATAATTTCTAGGTTAAATTAGTTAAGTTTATAAATCAATTGGTACTGTTTTCAAGACTGATAACAGGTTCTGCCTATATTTATAAATGTTAGATATTTAAAATGTGAGATGTGCCTACTTCCTATGCCTCAGATATATGGCTTATGCTGCCACAGTATAACAAAAATTCTAAAGATAGGACAAAATGATTTTAGAAGCCTTTGTGCCATTCTTTAACTAAGTCTATTTCGGTAATCAAATGTGCTCTATATGTATATACATCCAGGCTGATGTAACTTCCTTTCTGATTGTGTTAATAACCTATGTATAAGCCAAAGCCAACTGGAATCATTAGAGTAAAAAATGTCAATATTTTGGCCTGTACTCCCATGTCATGAGGCCACTGGAGATGATGGGACACTTCTACACTGGTCCCCTGGTATGTCACCTGTCTTCCTGAGCAGGGAGGATATGGAGACCCAGACAAAATTGGTGTACAGTCTAAAACAGGAGAGTCACAATTGAGGAACAATCGGCCCTCCTGACTTCCCTAAGAAGGGAAAATTACTTGGCCAGCATGGCCCTGACTCATCCTAACAGGCAAGACACCAGTAAACTATGGGGCTACTCCTGTGTCCCTAAAGTCTCTTTGGAGAGCCATTAATGACCTCTAAAATTAATCCTTAATTAACTTTTGGCTACCTGCATGGTCTTAAACACTCAGAGAGAAATCTGTAACCAAAGATAAAAGAAAAATAATAATAATACCTTAAGTGTATAAATGGCCCTTAACTTCTGAAATTAGCTACAGCCACAATATTAGTACAGAAAAAACGTGCTGCAGGCCATATTGGACCTACCACCTCTCCTTGGAATACTCCTATCTTTGTATTGCTCCAGGACCTTAGAGAAATTAATAAGGCCATGGGACCTATGGGAGCCCTACAACCAGGCCTCCCCACTCCAGTAGCAATTCCTGCAGGACATTGTAAAATCATTATTGACCTAAAGGATTGCTTTTTTACAATTCCTTTACACACCTTGTCATCATTTTACATTTAGTTTACCTGTGGTAAATTTTAGAGGCCCTGAAGATAGTGGAGGCTACAATTCTGAGCCAAAAAGTCACTTTTATCTCTTATAAAAAGCCTCTTCTCCTGGTCATTTGTGCCACTGACTTTACACCCACTGGGGTGTTCTGGCAGGAGGGGCCCCTCTTCTGGGCCCATTTACCCTCCAAAAGTTAAAAATGGGGGACTTATATCCCATAAAAGGCTCTCCAAAACACATTCTTCATCATGCACTGTTTGTCCTAATGTTTTTAACCCTTGATGCTCAGGAAAAGTCAGCAGCTGATCGCTTTTGGCACACAAATACAAAAAATACCTTTGCCAAAGCCATGTGGAAAGATCCTTTAACTTTAAAATGGAATGGCCCAGACCCAGTACTCATTTGGGGCCGAGGATCAGTATGCTTGTCTGACACCAAAGAAAATGCTGCGAGATGGCTACCAGAGAGACTTGTAAAACAAGCTGATGATCCTCCAGTGACATCTCACATATTCAGGGAAGAAACACTTCCCTGAGAGAATCTCCCCCTTTTCCCTAACAGGACAAAGCTGGAAGGACCTCTACTTATCTTAATCCTCTCACTCATAATTGGACCCATTATTATAATTAAAATCATGTCTTTTATGTGTCAACAGATTAAAGCCATTAAGGTGCACCCTTTACAGGTCCATTATCACAGACTGGAGCTGGCGGATCGAGGCGTTGCCACTGAAGACCTGCCACCTGCAGCTGTCACTGTTTCTTTATCTTACATTCTGTACTCATTTACTATACCGCTGTCTTCTACACCTCAGCTATCGCTGCGGTCTACCTGTCATGGCCAAATAGCTACCCCTCCTTTAGGAGCTGCATAGGATCCAGACCTATACATATTGGCTCACAATGAAATGAGTGTGATATGGGCACCAACGTGGGTGTGAGGCAAAGCACTGCAGGGGAAGGTCCTTATCTGACCGCTTCTGGATTCCCTGAGAGGTATACCTGGTTTGCATGGAGGTTGGTACCATAACTGTTATCACTAAGGCCGTGCCTCGCTCTCTGGCCACATAGGCCCTGCCTCCCCTCCCCAAAAGGTACCAAGGGCCAAAGATTGTGGGAAAAAGATGTCCCACGGGAGGAGTCAGGTCCCTACTCCCCCAGTTGGTTAATGCCCACCGCTGAAAAGTGGGCCTCCCCTGAGGAGGTGTTGGGAGCTATGAATCAAACCTCGGCCATGTTAACAGAAACCGCCATATAGCAAGTTAAGTTTCTACTTCCTCACCTAATACTCAAGTACCAGAAACAAAGACTGCCATATAGCAAGTTAAGTTTCTACTTCCTCACCTAATATTCAACTACCAGGGGATCGTACGCTTGGCTGAATACTCCCCCATCCTGCCTGTAGCTGATGAAGAAACAAAGGCATTGCAGCCCACCGCTGAATAGCGGTCCTGCCCCTCTTTTGTATAAAAGAAGGGAGCAGATGTCAGGAGCCATAGAGCAAAAGCCTCTCCATTTTGCTTGGGTCTGCTCATAAACTGACTCATTACTCAGAAAGCTGGTCCATCCAGCTTTCTGTTAGGTACTTCTGGAACTGGTCAGCAGGCTGCTTACAGAATCTTATCTTTTGCAAAAGGCCAGTTTATGGTCAGGATGTGAAGCCTGGTGCAGTCAGGATGTTAAGCCAGTTAGGCAAGATTAGATGAACACCTAATTACATCCCCTCTAGGTTTCCTGATAACTCCTTGCCCTGACCATGTCCCCTTCCCCCTACAACCCTATATAAACCTACATGTAAGAAGAAACTCTTGAGGCCGTGACAAACATCTAGCATGGTCTCCTTCTTGTGTCTGTTTGCCTTGTTTCATTCAGGTTAATTTTCACCTTGCTTCTTTGTTTGACTCCCCACTGGCTGGGGCATTCACCCACCACCTATTGTCCCTATCTCACTCATTGATCCCTTCCCTCTATCCTTTCATGCTTTTATGAAAATGTTTTTGAAGCAGGGCCTGACTCTAGTCCAAAATGGCTCAAATTCATGGTGATCTTCCTATCAGAGCCTCCCAAGTGCTGGGATTAGAGGAGTGTGCCACCACACCCAGCTCTATATTTTTTTGTGAGTTTAAATAGGATTGCTTCAATAACATGAACTAGGGGTTACTTATAGGTGCATGGACATCTTATCAGTGTCTACACCACTGAAGAAAATGTCTTTCTCTTCCAGCAACCACTAAGTGCCAATAGAACCTCAGCGTGGGGGAGAGGCCTTGGAATCCCTGCCCATGATAAAGGATTGATGGACCCAGTCTTGTACAGGTGATCACAGGTATTAGGAGTTCATGAGTGCAATGGCCACGTCATATCAGGAGGACATGGTTCCATAACACTCCTCTCCATCTTCCAGCTTTTACATTGTTCCCATCTCTTCTCCATGATAGTCCCTGAACACTCAACAGTCACTTATTCTGAGCTCTTTGACCAATTATGAGTCTATCACTGCTCTGACCAAAGCTGATAGTAGCACTAATCTATGGACATACTCATAAATATTTAAAAGGCAATTTGTTAGACATATTATGTCTACTTAACACAACAACAGCATGTGTTGTTTTGCTAAATAGCAAAACATGGCCATGGCCAAAGACTTTCCCAGTCTCAGACTCTTGTCCAGGTTTACATCAGCAGATGTGAATTCCCTTCAATGGAGTTGGCCTCAAATCCAATCAGGAAGTGGTTGGTTATCCTTATAACAATCATGCCACTATTGTACCACTGGGCACAGCTGCCCTGGCACATCAGTGGTGTGGCACATAGAATCCACAGCTAAGTTGAGACTTGATGACACTTCTTCCCTAGCAGCTTGTATAGTACCTTCCAGCACTATGAAAGCTAGTCATCAGAGAGGAAGTTTTTAGCTCAGTTCTCTACTTCCAGCAACCAAAGCATTATTTACCTAAATATTTTATGGGAATAAATATATCTGGCTAGAGAATATTTTCCCTATCTAGTATTGAAAAATCAAAATCGATTAATAAAATCCTAATGGAGGCTACAGTTTGAAACAAAGTGATTGACATAAATATGGTAAAAATTTATAGAAGAGTTAGTATGTGTAAATATACTTTGTGTGAATTGATTGTGTCTCTTTTACATTGAGGTAGACATTATGAATTGCTCCTCTACTGAGAAGTATAAAACCAAAGGCACTGATACTTTACAAGATTTGAGACATTAATGGTAAGAGCATTATTCAAAGTCACAATTATGGAAGTTGGAACTTCTTTCCTTTTCTTCCTATTCACAATGCTGCAGAGACCAAATATGTATTTCTTGTTACATCCCAGGTCTCTTGGCATGTGCAATATTGATAACCAAAATAAATAAATAAATAAAATGAATACATGAGAACTAGCCATTAAGGATCTTGCCTGCAATCTAAGGACCCGAGTTTGATTCCCCAGTACCCAGTAAAGCACAAAGTGGCCCATGCATCTGGAGTTTGTTTGCAGTGGCATTCATAGTCACACTCTTTCTGTCTGCCTCTTTCTCTCTCTCTCTCTTTCTCCAATAAATAAATAAATTATATATATATATATATGTGTGTGTGTGTATATATATATATATGTGTATATATATATATATACACACATATACACACACACATACACACACATATATATATGTATGTATACACACACACACACACACACACACACACACACACACACACACACACACATATATATATATATATATATATATATATATATATATATATATATATATGTATATATATGTAGGCTTTTCGAGGTACAGTCTTGCTCTAGCCCAGGCTGACCTGGAATTTACTACGAAGTCTCAGGATGGTCTTGAACTCATGGCAATCCTCCTACCTCTGCCTCCCAAGTGCTGGGATTAAAAATAAATAAATATTTTTAAGGAGAAAAAATGAAAATCTATTCATAAAAGTCCAGCCACTTTTTAAGATAATTTTCTTTGGGAAATTATTTATGAAACAATCTTTTGTCATCCTCCAGTAATTGCCTATATTTTGGACTACTAAACTAAAAAATGATGTTTTACATAGTAGGATATAGATATTGAACAATTTATTATTTCTAAGTGGAACACAGGCAAAAAATATAAAGAATACTAAGATGGTAGAAGTTATAAGAATATTTAATGACCTTGCATTTGAATTTAACATTTTTGACTTGTCCTCAGTAAGTTCCTGGGAATTCATCATTGACCTGTAAATGGGTAAATAATTAAGATTGATAGTTATGTTATAACTAATTAATCATTCTAATAGATTCTGCAGAAGCTTGGCATAGAAATCATGAGAATAAGAGACCAATGCATAATTTCTGGATGATGTGTTTATTATCAAGTCACAGATGGAAACAAGCAATACTGGAGCAATGTTCCCAGCCTTCAGGTACATTTGAGAAGAAGGTGTCACACTCGTACATGGGCTTCCCAGAATGCTCACTTGATATATATCTCTGTGTCTACGACTTATTGTCCTTAGAATTGCAGAAAAGTATTTGTCTACATATTTGGCAGATCAGAGTAGCAAGGAACTACACACATCCTTAGAGGCAGATGCCCCAGCCAGTGACTCTCCAGACGTACTGTCCTTTGAGGTGTTTTGCACCATCACTTCTCTGCAAGATTGAACTCTTGTGCTTACTATAGTAGTTGCCCAGGTAACACATGTTTTATTGACTGCTGTCCTTTCTCCATATCACTAAGCCATTTCATGCCAGTGTTTTCTGTGTTGCCCAGATAAACTATCTATAACTAAATTCTTGTCTTAGCTCTGCTTATGGAGGAACAAACCCAAGACACTGAGTAAGTAGTCTTAGCATAGCAAGAACACTGAGGGAACAGATTCAGGGAGTAAGCCAACACAGTTTCTTGCTTTGGAAATTGCCTGGAAGAAAATTCCTGGTCTCACTTCTCAAAGTGAATAATGGGTGGGTGACTGGCTCAAGTTAAACCAGCCAGAGTCTCTTACCCAACAACAATGAAAGTGAAGCAGAAAGGATAGGGGAAATCTTTGTAGTCATTTGTGCAAGGGTGTAAACGCATCGACACAGTTGGGGATTCTAAGAATGGTTAACACAAGGCTGCTCCCCAAGCCCCATGGTTTTCTGTTTTCTCGTCATGTCCTTGATTGGTTCTGAGAGCCTTCTGGTAGCTTTCCAGTAAGTTCCTTCTATTGATTAAATTTCTTGAAGTGCTTATTTTTTGCTTGTATCCAAAGAACTATGATTGATTCAGGTGCTATGTACTTCTTTTCAGCATTGTTTTATGGTTATCAAACCCTTTAGAAACAAACTTTGTGCCTTAATCCAAGCATTTAAGAGGCAGAGGTAGGAGGATGACCGTGAGTCCAAGGCCACCCTGAGACTCCATAGTGAATTCCAGTCAGCCTGGGCTAGAATGAGACCCTACCTCGAAAAATCAAAACCAGGGCGGGGGTGTGGGGTGGAGAGGGAAAGAGACTCTGTGGCATCAACTATTGAAAACAGAAGAAAAGAAGCCTGGTGTGGGCCTTCAGCAAATAAGAGGATGCACAGGAGGTTGGTGTGGGCCTGAAGGATGTGGTCTGCAAACGTGAAGGTCAGCTTCACCTTGGTCAGCTATAGTCACTTATGGAACTAGAATCCCATCCCTAGCTTTTCCATTGTCCCATGTGGTGACTGGCTTTTAAGTCAGCAACTTGTCACTGGCAAAGTCCCTAGTGATTTGGATAAACACTGTGAAAAGACCAGAGGCTCATCTAATTTCTTGTTAGTAATTCTGGTAGACATGTTGTAGGTGGGCATTGAAAGGATGGGCCCAAAATGAGGCTTTTCTGGAAATGTAGACTGATGTCACTTGCCAAGATATTAATATTAATCATGAAGCAAATATATGTATTTCTATGCATATTTCATGGGAACCATGTGGTGGCTTTTCTCTTTCTTATTTTCTTTTTAATTATTTTACTTTTATTTAGCAGAGAGAGAATGAGGCAGAAAGAAAGAAAGAGAGAGAATAGGCAGGCCAGGGCCTCCAGCTGCTGCAAATGAACTCCAGACACATGTGCCACCTTGCGCATGTGTCTTATGTGGGTCCTGGGGAAGCAAACCTAGGTCCTTTGGCTTTGCAGGAAAGTGCCTTAACCACTAAGCCATCTCTCCAGCCCCTCTTCTTTTCTTTTTCTTCTTTATTAATTTTTTTTAGGTAGAGTTACCTTACTATGTAGCTCAGGTTGGCCTTAAACTCATAATCCTCCTGCCACAGCCTCTCTAATGTACTATGTATAGGTGTGCACTACTCTGCCCAGCTCTTTTCTTTTTCCTTCTTTTCTCTATTTTTTTCTTTTCTTTGTGCTGAGAACATGGGCTGCTGATACTAGACAAGAGTTATTCCAACTAAGCTACATTCCAAGCTCCTCTTTATGTGTGTTTGTGTGTGTGTTCACTTTCTTTTTCTTCTTGTGGTACAGAGGTTGAACCCAAGGCCTCCCCCCTGCTAGCCAAATACTTTGCCACTGAGCTATATCACCAGCAAGTAATTCTTTTCATTAAGAAAAATTATAAATGATTTTTTCATAATTTTAACTATTTCTTTGCCAGTGTTGGGTACAACACATTCATATTAAACTCCCAAAGGAGGTCTATGTGAGTACCGCACCAATGTGACTCACTCACAGTGCTCTGCTTAGAAACCATGTCTTTTATAGAATTTAGCTCGGGCAATAATATCATTGACGAAGTCAGTTTCTATGTCCACAGGAGTGACAATGGTGTCCATTCCTGACTGAAAGGCAGTCAGACCACCTGAAATGAAATTATTCCAACATGAGCTATCAGAGGAAATAAGATATGAGCGTCCCCTCCCCCAAGCATCCACCCTCCAAAGTAGCAGTCCAATTTCCTTCTCCTTCCCTTTCCTCCTTCCCTGAAAGGATGCACTAACCTCCCCCATAATCACTAAACCACTAGGAAATTTCCAGACTTCCTCTCTTCCCTGTTCCTCTCCCTTTCTCTCTCCTTCCTCTTTCTTTCAAACTGCAAAAGTCACACTTGCTTTTTATGTAGTCCAGATTTGGCAGAAGTAGATGCCCATTCAATATTTAGTCTGAGCTTGTGGTATTCTTAACATTTATTCTACAGCTCATGCATTCATTCATCCAACATAGGTTTTATTAATTTAGTGTATGTATTAGGGAGAGAAAGACAAAGAGAGAATATGGGCATGCCAGGGTCTCTTGTCACTGTAAACAAACTCCAGTTGGATGTGCCATCCTGTGCATCTGGCTTTACATGGGTACTGGGGAACTGAATCCATACCATTAGGCTTTCCAAGCAAGTGCCTTTAACCACTGAGCAATCTCTCTAGCCTCCCAACATGTTTTGAATATTTACCACGTGCCAGAAGAGGTACCTTGCTGAGTGCATGGTGCCCAAGACATATGTATTTCTTATGAGCAGGGGGAGGTTGTGTACATGCATGTGCTAGTGACCCTAGAATGTTATCTTCAATAGCTCTTTATGTATTTAATGTAACTGTGCTCTACTCTGATGTCAGAGATGACCCTGCTTTAAACTCTTACCTTTGGAATAGAGAACTGTTCTGAGTTTAGGCAGTAAGAGAGAATATATGTCATTGATATAACATCAATAATTAATATAATATGTCAATTAAAATATATTAATAATATATAAAATATTACATATATTCAGCCCATAGGAAGCAAGCTTAAGAACTGATGTGGTTGTATGTGAAGAAAGAAGCTAAAAAAAAAAATAGGCTTGTGGTAAAAACAATTGTTTTCTTCTTGAATGACTGGTCATAATCTGGTGCCTACAAAGACAGAAAATGTAGAAAAAAGAATAAATTTATAATGGGAGGCTAGTGGGTTAACTCTGTCTGGGCACTTCTAAATTTGAGGACTCTATGCTTAGCTAATCTGCGATTTCCACCAGTAACTCTCAGGGTATCTGATGTCCTGAAGTTGCTCAGAGTAAAAGTTTATTCAAACAATCTGGAAAATGGCTAATAGAGGGTTACATCAGGGGGAAATCTATGATAAGGCAAAGAACCCTTTAACTGTCAAAGCATCACTCAACAGGTCAACAACTGACTAGAGATATAATACAAGCCCCAGCATCTTCCGGCAAAAAGGAGAAGAAGGTGGGTGGTTCAGATAATGCCACCACAGCCTGGAGACCAGCTTCTCCAGCCAACTGCTGGCCCAGTGGAAGTGTTCCCAGGGGGCCCCAGGCAATCTACTTTTAATAGACTTATTCATTGATCAGTTAAACAATGCTCTGAAAATACGGCTTACCTTTGAGGTGTTGAGCCACACTCCATGTGGGGAATTTTTTCTGGACTGCCTTAATTCTCTCTGCTAGAATTCCAGTACCCTGCAGAAGGTGCTCTTTGCTGTCCCAGGAACCAATAGGGTGGTAAATTTGTTTATCAAGCTAGAAAATTCAGATACTCATGTCAGTATCTGAGCAAGGCAACATATTTTCTGCTGTTTCTAGTTTTTCTTCCTTTCCTTCAAGTTCAGATATTGACCTTGACATTTTTCCTTTACTCCTCAAAAGCCAAGTCTACTGTGCTGTCTCTCATAGAGACAGAAAACAAAAGGGCTGGAAAGATAGCTCAGCATTTAAAGATGCTAGCCTGCAAAGTCTGACAACCTGGGTTTGATTCCCCAGTACCTACATAAAGCCAGATGCACAAAGTAGCATGGCACTTGCAGCTGGAGTTCTTTTGCAAGAAGCCCTGACATGCTCATTCTCTCTCTCTCTCCTTATTTATTTAAAAAACTAAAATTATTACTTTTTAAATAAAGGAAACAAGGGTGGGTAGAAGTGGGTGTCCATGGCTTTAGTTAAAAGCCTTCCAATATGAAAAAAGAGGAAGAAGAGGAGAAAGATGAGGAAGAGAAGAGAAAGACTTGTTTTCAAACAAATAATTAGCACCCAAACTCTAGACATTTGTAGTAAAATATAGCTATCTAGCTAATTCAAATAAAAATTGGTTTCTAGCCAAGTGTGGTGAAACACACTTATAATCCCAACACTTGGGAAGTAGTAGCAGGGGTGCCACCAGAATCTCGAGGCCAGACTGTGCTGTAAACAAGTTTCAGGTCAGCCAGAGTTACATAGCTAGACCCTGTCTCAAAAATTTTTTTTTAAGTAACTTGAAAAGAAATATTCAAATAATTAAAGTCCCCTTCCTCCAATTTTTAATTTTTTTAATTCATTATTGATTTGGAGAGGGAGGGAGAATATGGGCATGCCAGATCCTCTTGCCACTGCAAACAAACTCCACACGCATGCGCCACTTTGTGCATCTGACTTTACATAAGTACTGGAGAATTGAACCTGGGTTATCAGGCTGTGCAAACAAGTGTCTTTAACTGCTGAGCCATCTCTCCAGTCCTCCTTCCTCCTATTAATCCAAACGAACAAGTTGGTTGAAGTAGGCCTGAATTATAATGCTTCAATGCATATGGATGAAATGTATTACTTAAGGAATCCCAAGAGGACAGGTTTTTCCAAACTGCAGTATGTTGAATGTTATTTTTTATAGGATTATAGTTATGACACATAGGAAACACTTAAGGGATATTCAAAAACTGATATACCTTTAAAGGACCAAAAATATAAGACTCCCCAGAAGCACTGCCAATTGATTTCACATTTGGGCTGAGCTTCTGTAAGGAGGCATTAAGTGGGGTTGGTACAAATCTCTAGCTAGTTACCTGCATCAAGCCAAATTTAAGTCCCCTGTGGTCCCAGCCATTGTGCAGAACAGCCCCCGCATGGCTCTCTCTGGAGATGATGGCGGCGACGACAGCAGGGTCAATGCAGTATCTCTGTGCCACTTCCTTGATCATGGTCCGGTAAGGTCTTAGGGTCTGCAAATCCATCTCAGCAAACATTTCGGAACCACTGATCCCTAAGTCAACAAAAAGAAACTGTTTCCTCTACTCCAGAAGAGGACCCTTCTCAAGTTTACTACACAGCCCCCCCCCACACACACAGCTTGGGACAAGCCTTGTAACTGAGGAAGCAGGCAGGCCAACACCCACCCACAGGTGCCACTGCTGCTGTTTCTCTCTTTCTTCCATACTTGAGTCCTGGTGAGGAAGAGGAGAGGGCCAAGCTGCAGGGTGGATTTTTTTTTTTTCTTTTTTTTGGTGAGGTGAGGGATATATGAAGCAGGGTCTCACTCTAGCCCAGGCTGAGCTGGAACTCACTCTGTAGTCCCAGACTGGCCTTGAACTCATGAAGATCCTCCTACCTCAGCCTCCTGAGTGCTGGAATAAAAGGCTGCATTTTCACTTGGCCCTGCTCACAGCTGATTCTGTGCTAGAGCATGTTTCTCCTCTCTGCTGAACCTCAGAGTTCTGCTCTGTGTGTTGAGGATGTGGATTTACGTATGACCGTGCAGTTCCTTCCAGCCCTGACCCTCTGCTACAAGGACAGCATTATGACGCTTTTGGAACAGGATTGCAATGAAGGAGAAGTAGAATAAAATAAACAAGAGGCTGGTGCTTGCTTAAAATGCTCCTGCTACAGGATGAACTCAGCATAAGAAGTGAAGCCTAGCATCTGAGATAAGGAATAGTTTCCATATGTAGACATCAACACATGCAGACAAGGCTTAGAAAGAATGTGAAGAAGAGGAATGGAAAGAAGTGGCTTGCTAGGTTGCATAGGATTCTATTTTTTTGAACTTTTGGTTTTGATATGATTATTATCACAATGATGATGACACCTCCTAAGACAGAATCTGCAAATGAAGAAAGGGGGAAGAGCTGGCATTTGCTCTATTGTTTACATACCACAGCTCATGAGATGGTTTATGTCACAGGGGGCCCCAGAGGTCTCCATGGTCATGATGTCCCCATAGCAGCCGTGGTACAAGCGAGGATGCAGGTGAGGCTTCATGGAGTGAGAGAACGGGTAGGAGCCCCTGGAAGTGCCTGGGAGGCAGAATGACAAAATATTGCTTGAGATGCTCTAAAAAGAGCCACTTCCAAAAAGAGGCCAAGGCTATAAACTTAGTCCTCCTTATGTTCCTTTTCTACTATTTTTGGCTCATCAAATCAAATAGAAGTGGCCCTTTCCCACTCAATTCCAATCTCCCTCACCTTCTCTATAACTGATGTCACCAGCATCTGCCCTGAAGCCAGTTCAATGCAGGGATGATACAAGGAAAGTCTCTGTTTCTCTCAGGATCAATTCATAACAGCATGCTACACTGGCACTGTCAGAGGGTGCTCACGATCAATCTCACCACTCTTCCACCTCTAGACACCATGAAACCACCTCCTCATCACCTGCCCTGAAGGGAGACCCACAGACCACATTATCCAGCCTCTCCCATAAGAACTCATTGCCCCTATGGTCAGCATGAAGACACTACAGAAGAGAAATTACCTTCCTCCCTTATCATTAACAAAAGGCTGGAATGTTAGGTTGGGGTGGGCTACCAAGATGGAGTCACCATGGTCAGCAGAATGGTGACAGAGGCATAGGAAAGTGGATTATCCACATTCCTCAAGAAACCACCCAGTGATTATCCCATTCTTGCCTAACAATGCCCTAGGTCATGGTTTCCTGCCCCCTTATCACCTGGTCACTGTTCTGGTGTCACACCCTAGCTACTTTAAATGGTTAATGTAATGATATCCCCTAAAGGACCTTTCCTATTCAACTTAACAAATGAGTTCTTTTTCCTTCCTCACCTTCCCCCAACTGAAAAGTCCTATAGAGCCCACTATCTGAAAACACAGGTTGGCTGTGTTCCTCTCTTGTGAGTCAGCCCTGGCAGCTTGTGCTTTTCCTGAATAAAAACTTTCATCTTTGCCTCAGAGTGGTTTGCATGGTCTTGGTCACTCCCAAACCTTACATGGTACATGTCTGTTATTTAAACACCATGAGATAAAGGCAGGAGGATTAGAAGTTCAAGGTCATCTTTAGCTACATAGTGAGTTGAAAGCCTTCTAGAGCTACATGAAACCCTACATCCAAAAAAAATGACTTTCTATAATTTTTATTTATTTATTTATTTATTTGCAAGCAGAGAGAAAGAGAGAATGGTAGGCCAAGGCCTCTAGTCATAGCAAACAAACAAAAAAAGTTACTTTATAAAGGGACTGGGAGTGTAGTTCAGTGTAGCTCAGGGTTAAATGTGTGCTCTGCATGCATGAGGCTCTAGGTTCCATCTTCAAATCAAAACTAAAAATTAAGGGCTGGAGAGATTGCTTAGTGGTTATGGCACTTGCCTGTGAAGACTAAGGACCCAGGTTTGATTCTCCCGGTCCCACATAAGCCAGATACACAAGGTGGTGGATGTGTCTGGAGCTCGTTTACAATGACTAGAGGCCTTGGTGTGGCTGTTCTCTCTCTGTGTCTCAAATAAACAAAAATAATAATAAACAAAGTAAGCTGGGCATGTTGGTGCACACCTTTAATCCCAGTACTTTGGATGCAGAGGTAGAAGGATCACCAAGAGTTTGAGGCCACTCTGAGACTACAGAATGAATACCAGGTCAGACTGGGCTAGAGTGAGACCCTACCTGGGGTGAGGGAGAGGTGAGGAGAAAAGAAAAAAAACAACCAACAATTAAACCAAAGAAGTTACTTTATCCTTTTATGCCCTCCAATATTAACAAGATAACACACTCCATCCCTTGGACCCCATTATACCAATAATTTTATTTATATTGACAGGCTCACTATCCTTTTACTGAAGAAGTCACCTTTGTTATGCTTTATCATGCTGAGTAGCTTATATTTCTCAGCTACCCAAGTGATCAGGGATACTTATTAAAAATACTTGGCCCTGGGCTCTTCATACCAGGTCTACTGAATCAGAATTTTTAGCTCCAAGGCCACAGTCTGCACTTTAACCAGCATTCTTAGTTGACTATGTGTGTTTGAGAACCGAGGATTTATGAGAACTGTGGATGGCCAGGGGCTCTATATGGCTTGTGCTGCATCATGAACCCAGGTCCGTTCAGAATTCGTCATCTTTCAGTTGTATGTGCTAACTCATAATTAATGCACTGACTATACAACTCTGCTCCCACCTGGCAATTAAAAATGAATAAAAATTTATAACCATGTTGCCCTGTCTTTAACCATAAACAACTACAAATTGTTGCCTTTGGACAGGCTCCCATTTCCAAGTTGAGAAGTAAGCATTTTCAAAACACTTTTTTTGGTTCGGTTTTTTGAGGTAGGTCTCACACTAGCCCAGGATGACCTGGAATTCGCTATGTAGTCTCAGGGTAGCCTTGAACTCATGGTGATCCTCCTACCTCTGCCTCCTGAGTTCTGGGTTCAAAGGCATGCACCACCACTCCCAGCTACTTTTTTGTTTTAATCTCTCTCTCTCTCTCTCTCTCTCTGTGTGTGTGTGTGTGTGTGTGTGTGTGTGTGTGTGTGAGAGAGAGAGAGAGAGAGAGAGAGAGAGAGAGAGAGAGAGAGAGAGCAACGCATGCCTGTGTCCTGATGTGTGTGAGTGCAGGTGTTTGCATGCCATGACACATGCATAGAGGTCAGAGGACAATCTCAAGTGTTGGTCCCTGCCCTTCACCTTGTTTGAGGTAGGGTTTCTTGTTGTTTGCCTTGTGTAAGCCAGTCAAGCTGGCCTGAAGGGTTCCAGGGGTTCTCCTGTCTCTGCCTCCCATGTTGCTGTGGGAGCACTGGGATCACAGATGCATATGCCACCGCATCTGGCTTCACAATGGGTCTGAGGATCTGAACTCAGGTTCTTACACGTGCACAGCAAGTGCTCACTGAAACATCTCCTCAGTCCTAGAACTAGTTTCTTCTGAATCACCACTCAATCTGTGTACAGCTGAAAGATGACGAATTCTGAACAGACCTGGGTTCATGATTCAGCATAAGCCATATAGAACTCCTGGCCATCTGAAGTTCTCATAAATCCCTGGTTTTCAAACATGCATATTAACTGAGAATGCTGGTTAAAGTGCAAACTGTGGCCTTGGAGCTAAAAATTCTGATTCAGTAGACCTGGTATGAGGATCCCCTAGGAGCAAGCTTTTTCTTTCTTTCTCTTTTTCAATTTTCTTAAGCTAAGGATTCTCTTTCCCTCTATATCCCTACTCTTCAAGACAGGATCTAACTCTGCAGCCCAGCTTGGCCTCAAACTCAGGTCAATTGTCTGGAGTGCTGAGAGTTCAGATGTGAGCCACCACACTCAGTTCATCTTTTCTAATTTAAGATTCTTTATGATTTCACTAACCTTCCCCTTAGGAAACTCCTGTTCTGGCCATACTGACCAGATCACTCTGTCCCAAATACCTCTTTAACATTTCTGCCATAACATCTATACTGAGCCATTCCTCCTATCAGACAGTCTCTTCCCATCTCATATTAAATCACCAAGCAGTCTTCAACTTCCATTTCCCTCAAAGGCTTTCAGGGCTAGACTTCAAGATGGATGCAAGTTCTTCCTCCAAGCCCCCAAATGGGTGGACTTTGTCCTTTGTATGGTCTTTTAATTCATCTACTAGTCAGTATTGAGAATTTTTTCTTTGTATGTCTTGCCTCCGAAGGCATTGTTCTGTATACCTCTTAATATCTAGCCTATGAGGTCATTGTCAGAGAGTAAATAAATAAGGGTACTCAGCAAGGAGAATAGACTCTTAGAAATAAGCAGCTGGGGACTGAGGATATAGCTCACTCAGTACAGTGTTTGCTTCACCAGCACACATGTAGGGTCTCAGTTTGGGTCCCCAGCACTCTGGTATAATGCCTGGTGTGGCAGCACACACCTGTAATTCCAGTGCTGGGGGGAGGAGACTGGTATATCTCTGGGTCTTACTAGCTAGCTTGTCTGGCTGAATCATTGAGCCTAATCTGAGATTCCCTATCATAAGTAATAAGGGGGAGAATGACTGAGGAAGACGCCTGACATCAAATGCTGGCCTCCACAAATACACATACATCTGTATGCACACCAGCACACACATGTGCATCCACATACTTACAGCATGCATACACACATGCACACATACCATACACATATATATGTGCCAAAGAAATAGAAATAAACAGTTGCTTATTGGTTAAGAAGGCCAAGAAGCCCACCCCTCTATTATATATATATAACCATGGTTCTTTCTGACTCATGGCTATTCTGGAAGACTTGATAGATACCCTGAGGACAACAACAAATGTGAATCAATTACTTACCAATGACAGCAATAAGTCCCCAAAACAGGAATGAGGGTAGCATGGCAGTGAAGCTGATCCTAAAAGACCTGTTCTGATTTGAAATAGAAGCTGATTAATTTTAAAACTAGAACTTTTGTGTGGGGGGGATGTTTCAAGGTAGGGTCTCACTCTGGCTCAGGCTGACCTGGAATTAACTCTGTAGTCTCAGGGTGGCCTCAAACTCACGACAGTCCTCCTACCTCTGCCTCCCGAGTGCTGGGATTAAAGGCATGCACCACCATGCCTGGCAAAACTAGAACTTTTCTTAATGGAAAGTTTTTCTGAGTTAACAAATAACTTAAAGTTATTCCCAATCCAATTTCCATTTTCCAGTTCTAAGATAAGACTCCTACAGTCACAAGCATGTAGTTCCTTGGATCACTCTCCTTCCTAAGAAAATTCCCACCACAATTCAATCTAATTTTATGTCGACATGGACTCATGCCATGTTATCCCACACACTTACAAGAAAAGTTTCTTTCTCCCCAAATAGGCTCTTGTCTTGGTTTCATTGAAAAGTAGCTTCTTTATTAAATAATAATAATAAAAAAACCCACCACTTACCTCCTATAGAAAAAATCTCCTGTCTTGGAGAAAGTCTTTTGTAGAAGCAACCTGTAGCTAAGATTTTAGAGCAATGGTCTTCCTAAACCACAGGGTGAGAGAATACATTAGGTAGCAGGTTGCTGTGCCGCTGGCTTCACTGAGCAGACTTCAGCCTGGCTCCACTGCTGTGAAGGAAGCTTTGAACACTGGCGTATACACTCATCTGCTCCTCTACTTTTGCTGTGTACAAACAATTGGCAGAGGAGCTTTATATACGGTTTTAAACCCTCTCTTTAAACCTGTTTAAACCACTGACCTCATTAGACCTGATTATAATAGTACTTTGGATTTAGGTGGCTCCTTTAATAAAAGGACTTCAAAGTGTTTATTGACCACTACTAATTAATTAATATAATGACCCCCCAGGTTGTACTAGAGGCATCTATTTTGTGGATTGTTTCTGGATACCCAAAATAGTGCTTCTTCTAAATTTGAGAATAAAATATAGACAATTAGTTTAAAAAGATAAATAATCAGGAAATAATAGCAGCTCTCCTTCCTCGACTGGGAGTTTGCCTAAAATGCTGATTTCCCTATTTTAATGTCACATGATTCTCATACTAATTTGTCACACAGTCTTAACCCATCAAGTATTTAATTGTGACAGATGACCTTGACTCCTTGTTCCAAGTTTACCTCTGACAGAGTGGCAGGGAGTGCCAACATGGGTGTTCATTCTGAGGAGGTAAGAAAAAAAGGATTTGGCCAGGGATGAACACTTCTTCAGAGGATAGAGTATCTTTCTTTCACACTGAAACACAAAGGAAGAGATGAAGCATGTTTGACAACCCCCATACAGGAAATGAAAGGGACATTTGTGGACTAGCAAAGAACATTTCCTAGGGGGAAGGAAGAAGTTTGGGCTGGATCTCTTCATAAAATGAGATGCTTCCTAGGCTCTACACAATCCTTCCCACATCCGCCAGGAAATAGAAAACAAGGCACAAGCCCAACAGCTTTCCAGCTCCCTGGCCATGGAAACCACAGGGAGATCCTAGGGAGATCCCACAGGAATCTCTCCACACTATCACACCTGTTTCTGTACTGCATGCTTTCCGGTGGAACAGGCTGCCTTTCAAGTGCCTTAGCACTGGGGGAAGGTGACTCATTGAGGGCCTGCTCCATGGCCAACAGCAACACTGCACTCAGGGCTGTTCTTCAGAAAGGTTCACACCAATCTAGCTATCCTCAGGCTGTCCTTAGAAACACAGGATATTATCAGAAACAGTGGCACATTACACTTCACACTGATACTCTGTGTCCATGGCCTGCCCAAGGCAGGGTGAATTGGGCTACATATATAAAACTTCTGGGCTAAGTGCAATGAGAAGTCTAGGAAAGGAGGAAGAAGAGGTGGAGAAAAAAAATAAAAAGGTAAAAGTAGATGGAAGGTGCTGTCTCTAGATGCTCCTGGAGAATATCAGTGTTAAAACATTTAATGTCCTGTTAAACATGAAGCATCATCCATCCCTTCTTTCAGAAGAGGGCCTATGCATCTCTTTAGGCACAAAGATCTTAATGTCCAGACCCACTGCAATGGAAACATGTGGATTATTCTTTTTTCCTCAGACTGTGAGAAAAATGTATTTGACAACCTTGGGCTGGAGAAATGTCTTAGTGGTTAAGATGCTTGCCTGAGAAGTCTAAGGACCTGGGTTTGATTCTCCAGGTCCCACATAAGGCAGATGCACAAGATGGCTCATGTGTCTGGAGTTCATTTGCAATGGCTGGAGGCCTTGGTGTGCCCGTTCTCTCTCTCTCTCTCTCTCTCTCTCTGTCTCTAATAAATTAATAAAAATAATTTAAAAATAGTAACAACCTTAAAATATCAGACTCATTTATGTTATTCAGTCCTCCAATAGCTCCATGGGTAGGAATTATTTTATTAGAGACGAGGAAACTAAGATTCAGAGGTACTAAGCATCTGGTCAAAGATGGCACAATAACCATGAGGCAGAGCCAGGATTTGAACCCAAGTCTGTGAGATTCCATAACCAAATGCTCTTCTTCTATAACACTTTGGACAAAGAGCCAGCCCTGCAGAGCGATTGTTGCAGTAAGTCCAAAGCAATCTCCACACAGATCCTGGCCTGTGGTCTGAATAAATAGCACCAGCCACAGATGTTCACACCATTATCTCTGTAGATAGAAATATGAGTGAAGTAAACCCATAGTCCCTTTTGCTGGGTTATATTTTCTCTATAGAACTGCAGTTAGTTTGCACTGAACTTGAACAGTAGGCTCAGAATGCTGGCAAAGACATGACCTGGGCATGTTGTGCTCTTTAAGCTTTTCACTGCTTACCTTCCACTGACCCAGTTGTTGGTTGAATGTGAGTTCTAGCATAAGAGAATCTTAGCTCTAGCTTAACATTTAAGAAGAGACACACTAAATGATTTTCCATCACTTTCCAAGGATGCCAAGAGTTATTTATTTACTTACATTTTGAGGTAGGGTCTCACTCTAGCCCAGGCTGACCTGGAATTTACTATATAGTCTCAGGCTGGCCTTCAACTCACAGCTATTCTCCTTACTTTGGCCCCCAGAGTTCTGGGACTCAAGGTGTGTGTCACCATACCTGGCAAGAGTTAAGTTTTATTGATATTTCCAGGAGTAGCTTGAGGGGACGTTGGCACCTTACATATCTCTGTCAGTTCCCCAAGGCTTTCCAAAAATTTTAAAAAATGTAAAAAATGTACTTTCTGTGCAAACAAGACTCCATGACCTGACCCCCAACCCCTTCCAATCAGTTGTCTGTGCCTAAGACTCTGCTGTGTAGCAAGTCTTTGGTAGTGCCTGGTGAGTGCAGACATATTTGGGGTTCTTAGTGATGAGGGCCCCACTCCTCAAACATCTAACTGGTCTCAACAACAGACTATAAGGCAAGATATAGATATTTTCCACAAAATCAAATCACTTGGGTCACCAAAGGTAGGATGTGGTAGAAGGAGCCAGTCTAGAGGCCTGTTTGCAGTCTCAGCTTTCCACATTCCAGTGGAGCAGCCAACCCAAGCATCGTTTTCACATGTCTGAAGTGAAAAGCCTGAAGAGCAAAATACCTGTGAGGTCTCCAAGGGCTTACACGTCTGCTGTATCCTCAGATGAAGCCCATCCTTTATCCCAGAAAGGGAAGGCCAAGTATGGGAGTCTGTGCAGAATTAGTCTATGCTACAGTTTCTACCATTTTTTCATGGAAACTTCATCTGCAAAGTTCTTACCAAGTCATAGTGCCAAGCAAGTCATCACGTGTTTTAGGGTGAGTGTAGAGTGTAGTTTCCCCTCTGCAACTGACCAACAGTAGAAGTCCTTTACAGAAAAAGAAATATTTTATTTATTTGACAGAGAAAGAGGTGGGAGATAAAGAATGGGCATTCCAGGACCTCCAGCCACTGCAAACGAATTACAGATACATGTGCCCCCTTGTGCATCTGGGCTGACGTGGGTCCTGGGGAATTGAACCAGGGTCCTTTGACTTTGCAGGCAAACGCCTTAGCCGCTAAGCCATCCCTCCAGCCCCCTTTACAGAATTTAAATTGACGATCCTGGTCACCATTTTCATGTGGACAAGAGGTGCTTGCTAGCTTGTTTGTTGGTCTCAGTTATAGACACAGATTTCCATGTTGGGCTGCCTGGATCATGGCACTACCAAACAACATTCTTTGCACACAGAGCGTGTGTGTGTGTGTGTGTGTGTGTGTGTGTGTGTGTGTGTGTGGTATATGTACATGTTTATATGTGTTTTATGTGTATAACATCTAGCATGTGTACAGGTGCACCTGAACATGTGTGAATATGCATGTGGAAGCCAGGGGTTGCTGTCACATGTCTTCCTCAATCATTCTCCATCTTATGCTTTTGGGGCTTTTTGAGACAGGGTTTCTCCTTAACCCCCGAGATAACTGGTTAGCCCCAAACTTTAGGAATTCCCTGTTTCTATCTCCCCAGTGCTGGGACTACAGGTGTGCCTGGCATTTACATGCCCCCAAAGAACATTTTTTTAAATTTATTTTTATTTATTTGAGAGAGAGAGAGAGAGAGAGCATGCCAGGGCCTCCAGCCACTGCAAACAAACTCCAGATATATGTGCTGCCTTGTGCATCTGGCTTACGTGGGTCCTGGAGAATCGAACTGAGGTCCTTTGGCTTTGCAGGCAAGCACCTTAACCACTAAGCCATTTCCCCAGATCCCCCAAAGAATAATCTTAAACTTGCATTTTGTTGAGTCAAACTGTTCAAATCAGGCCTGGAGAAATTGCTCAGTGGTTAAAGACTCTTTGCAAAGCCTGGCAGCCTGGGTTCGATTCCCCAGTTCCAGTGCCACGTAAACCCAGATGCACAAAATGACACATTCATCTGGAGTTCATTTGCAGAGGCAAGAGGCTCTGGCAGGCCCATTTTCTCTCTCCCCCATCTTTCCTTCCCTCCCTAACCACTTGCAAGTAAATAAATAAAACTCAAAAAAAGAAAAACAAAAAACTGTCTAGGCTGCAAAGATGGCTAAGCAACTGCTAAGGCGCTTCCTGCAAAGCCTAAGGATGCTGGTTTGACTCCCCAGGTCCCACGTAGGCCAGATGTACAAGGTAGCACAAGCATCTGGAGTTCATTTTCAGTGGCTAGAGGCCAATGACCTGTGCCCATTCTCTCTCTCTCTCTCACTGCCTCTTTTTCTCTCTCAACTAAATAAATAAAACATTTTTTAAAATTTTTATTTTTTACTTATTTATTTGAGAGCAATAGGCAGAGAGATAAAGAGGCAGAGAGTGAGAGAGCAGAATGGGCGCGCCAGGCCTCTAGCCACTGCAAACGAACTCCAGACGTGTGCACCCCCTTGTGTGTCTGGCTAACGTGGGTCCTGGGGAATCGAGCCTCGAACTGGGGTCCTTAGGCTTCATAGGCAAGTGCTTAACCACTAAGCCATCTCTCCAGGCAATAAATAAAACATTTTTAAATGCATTAAGAAACTGCCCAAGCTTGTATAATGCTTTTGGAAGTTTCTGCTCTGTAACATCTTTAGAGCTGGCAGTTTGTTAGGTTTGTTTTCTCTTCATGCTAAAGTGTCAGTTGGTGGTTTTGTGAACTGGTCAGAAATTCACATGTCTTAAATGTTTGGGGGAGATTTATATTGGACACTGCTTTGTCTAGCAAATAAAAGATGACAATATGTTCCTGTTACTGGTATGTGCACGACTATGTTATTAGAGGCCACTTTATCATTTCCTGCTTTAAATAAAAATGTCTATTTATGAATTCTGCTTGTAGTTTTTTCACAAAGAAAACAGTAAAATTTACATTGCAAATCAAAAAAAAAAAAAAAAGAAAGAAAGAAGAAACTTCCCCAAACAATAGGAATGTTGACAAATACATTGCGTTGAAAGTCAAGATGTTTTTCATCATAACTAACAGATGTTGGTGGCTCTTGCTCATGGTTTGAGGCAGGTGGAGTGGGGGGGCAGGGTTTAATCATGGTGCCAAGTGCCCATTTTTGTGATGTTCAGGACTAAGCCAAGAGTCAACTACGTCTGGAGAGTCGATAGCACAGCCACCTTTACCTTTTGCTCCCTTTCAGCTTCCTAACCTCAAGTCTCTCGGAGGCTAGTTGGTTGGATGAGGCAGAGACTTAAGCTGATATCATTTTTAGATACAATTTAAATTTTTTAAAAATTTTATTTATTTATTTGCAAGCAGAGAGAGGGTGAAAGAGAGAAGAGAGACAGACAGAATGACAGACAGAATGGGTACGCCAGGGGCTCGAGCCACTGCAAACGAACTCCAGATGCATGTGCCCCTTGTGCATCTGACTTACGTGGGTCCTGGGCAATTGAACCTGGGTCCTTTGGCTTCACAGGCAAATGCCTTAACCACTAAGCCATTTCTTCAGCCCACAGTTGCCAGGATATACAATCACTTAAGTTTTGCTTACTCAAAATGAGAAATGATTCAATCTACCGGGTGATACTGAAATTAAAGAATAAAGATATCACACAGCGTGGTAAAGGATCATTATTCTTATATTAAAACATAGACATTTAAAAAAATCCACACCTTTATTATGGAGAAGAATGTGAATCAGCATCAATGTTTAAGAAAAAGCATCAGTTTCAAAAGTCTCTGTTCCAGCTCTCCTTTGAGGCCTTCCTCCTGCCCTTAGAGTAACCTTTACATGCCTCTGTCATTGAAGAGCTGCAGTGAGAAAGTTGAAGAGCATTGTTCTGACATGGGCAAGGCAGCACATCCTGTAACACCAACCCTCAAAAAGTAGAGGCAGGAGTTCAAGGCCAGTGTCATAACATAACTTCAAGGCCAGCTGGGGCTCTACTGAGTTTGTTTCAAAAATAACAACAACGAAATGCCAAAAACAAACAGATAGCCCCCCTGAAGCACTGTTTTATAAATAGAAGATGAGTAATGATGTAAACAGATGAGCGTCAAGGCATGCATGCCCAAGGAAGCACATCTGTGTGGGGTTCCTTGAAGGATTCCCCAAATTATATCACAGGAAGACCTTTGTATCAGCACCTTTCAGAGTTAAGGAGCCCAGCATCGCAAACTCCCATGGTCTGCTCTTCTTCATCCTCACGCACTAGTCAACATGGTTGTCTGTGACATACTATCATCTGGGAGCCCCAGTTGTGGACCTCCTTTCTCAAAAAGAACAGTCAAGGACAATGACCATGGGCAACTCCCTGAACTTCTCTGGTCCTTAATTTTCCTCCTCTGTAAAATGGAGATGGTAATGATGCCCCAGGACTTTGTTTTGAAGATAAAAATAAATTATATATGTGGAAACAGTTTATAAACTGTGTGCCTCCTACACATCAGTTATTATCGTGATGGACTGCACCCAGGTCTTGATGGGTTAGCTTCTTGTTGATTTATTCATTTCTTTATTTATTTACCCATGGGCTCAACAAAAGAATTGAGTTGATTTACAGGACAGGAAGTGAGAGATGAAACCTTTCGTCTTGAAGGAAATAGGACAGGACAAGTAAGGGCCATCATTGGGACTCTATAGCCTTCCTGGTAAGACTGCAGGAAGGACAGTAGAGAAATTGCCACCCAGGTAGCTCGATCCCAGGCATTTGCTGCAAATCTTAGAAACCTGTGGGACAAGAGTATTGCCCAAGAACACATAGCTAAGGCATTTTGGAGACAATGGCTGGAGAGAAGGCAGGAAGGGAACCCTTTCACAAGATTTCATGAGAAAATTCCACTCAATGACTGGGGCAATGGATTTAAAGGGATTTGCTTGCAATCCCAAAGTATCTACAGCAGTGGGAGACAGTACTAGGATGATCTGGAAGCTAGCAAGCAGCTGCAGCAAGAGATCCTGTCTCAAAAAGGTGAAAGGAGAGGAGAAAGCCTCTGAGGTTGTCCTCAGACTTCCACATATGTGTCGTGGCATGCACAGACCCATACAGATATACACATATAAATACACACACAAATAATAAAAATAGAAAAAAATTAAAAGAAAATTCCACACAACCCCTGGAAATTACCACGTCAGGTATAAACTGTTGAGTCCTTTTCTTGGTTTGGCTATAACTTTATATGCAAGATAAATGCTATTATGCCCTCATGAAGAAACCACTGCTCATGGTTACCCGTATCTAATCCCGATGTTAAATATTTAATCGACGTTTTGCAAAAGAAGATGGACAAGTGGCCAATAAAGCTCATGGAAAGAATTGCTATGTATAAATATCATAGACATCAAGGAAATGCAAAATTAAAGAAAGGCTGAGCTTTAAAGATAGAATTGTATGCATACTTAACAAAAAATCATGGAAAAATTCCACTTAACAGGTACCCACTTCTGAACCATTCAAGCATGTCTAGGCATACGAATCTGAAATGGGGACTCCTTGTGGTTTTGAAAAGAAAAAGAAAAATCTAGATTTTTTTAAATATTTATTTATTTATTTGAGAGAGAGAGAGAAAGGAGAAAGAGAGAGAGAGGGAGAGATTGAGAAAGAACAGAGTATGGACATGCCAGGGATTCCTGCCATTGCAAATGAACTCCAGATGCATGT
The DNA here is from genome assembly GCF_020740685.1 of Jaculus jaculus. Classification (NCBI taxonomy): domain Eukaryota; kingdom Metazoa; phylum Chordata; class Mammalia; order Rodentia; family Dipodidae; genus Jaculus; species Jaculus jaculus. The sequence continues at coordinate 119,781,249 of NC_059105.1, forward strand.
GCACTTTGTACATCTGAGGAATTAAACCCAGGCCGTCAGACTTTTCAAGCAAGCATTTAACCACTGAGACATCTTTCCAAATTCAAGATTCTAGACTTAAAAAAAAAAAAACCCATATACTATAACAGGGCTTGGGAGACAGTTTACTGGGTAAAGTGCTTTCCTTACAAACATGAGGACCTGAGGTTGATTCCTAGAACCCCTGTGAAAATGCCAGGCATGATAGTGTGTGCTTGTAATCCCACACTGGGGAGGCGAAGACAGACAAATAAATCCTGGGGACTTGCTAGCAAGCTCTTGACTCTGTGCACTTGAACATACTCAGTGTAGTAAAGGTATTTGAGGATACAAAATACAGAGGAGTTACTGGATTAGCTAAAGCTGAAATGTAAGTTCAAAAGCATAAATAGAGATTGGCCTTGGGAATGAAATGAATTCCTCTTCCATTGTAATTAGAATAAACAGGGAAAAGGGGTGCAGACATGGCTTAGCAGTTAAGGCCCTTGACTGCAAGACTTAAGCAACTGGATTTGATTCCCTAGAACCCACATAAGCCAGATGCACAAGGTGGCACATGCATCTGGAATTGTTTGCAGTGGCTAGAGGCCCTGGTGTGCCCATTCTCTCACATCTGCTTCTCTCTCTCTCTCTCAAATAAGTAAATAAATAAATAAAATATGTTTTAAAACTCTTTAAAAAAAAGAAGAGAATGGAGAGGAACACAGATCAGTTTATGGAATTCATGTGAAACAGCTAAGAGAAACCATCAATCATGTTTGCTGTTCCTGTGTGAAGCAGGAGATCAAATGATATTTTGAGCCAGGTGTGGTAGCTCATACCTTTAATCCCAGCACTAGGGAGGCAGAGATAGGAGGATCATTGTGAGTTTGAGGCCACCCTGAATTCCTGGTCAATTCCAGATGAATTCCAGGTCAGCCTGGGCTACAGTGAGACCCTACCTCAAAAAACAAAAATTTTGAGAGTAAAAACCATGTAGTATTAGGACACAGAGAAATGGGGGAAATCTGCTCTACCAAGTGGGAGAACCAATAAGAACCAAAAAAGACAATGGGGAAATCTCTGCACTAGTAGAGGTTAAAGCTCACAGTGTTTAGAGAGATCAAAGTGTTCAGCTTTGGTGCAGCAGCCTAAGTATACCCGGGGAGAAAGCAGAGGCTGGAAGGCCCAGGTCTGAAGTACAAGTCAGCAGGTGCAGTGCAGGGGTACAGGAACAAGGGAGCTGTGATGTTGGCAAGAAGACCATGGGGGTGGCCACTGGTTGGGAAATGAAGAAAGTAGGAGATATTAAGGGTGGGGGCAGGTTTATGATGTAAGTTTTAGTGGAGGGGATCTGACACCCTTCTGCTCTGCTCTGTGTTCTGAGACTTTACCTGTCACTCCACCATGGTTACCACAAATCTGCTTTGCTCTGACTCACGTTCTGGCCCCTGGCTGGGTTCTTAGGAGAACTGACCCCTATGATCTCTCCTATTCATTCTTTTCCCATGGGCAAACCAAAGACAGATGGACTATATGGGGGTGGGGTGGGTGGTGAGAAAAATAAATTGGGCTATACCACATCACCAGTGACAATGGAGGCGTGGTCAGTTCTGGGCTGTGCCTGCAAAGGCTCTGCGGGCTTTCATCAGGACAGAGGCCCTCCTACTCCCAGGGTTCAGAGAGGAAATAAAGGTTAGGGCCCTCAGCTGGAGGCTTTTAATCATAAGTTTCCTTGTTTAACAACAGAAAGCTGTTTATGATATATTGTCAAGGAGGTTATTAAATGCTTTAAAAAATTGTTTTTGGTTTTTCAAGGTAGGGTTTTGCTGTAGCCCAAGCTGACCTGGAATTCACTCTGCAGTCTCAGGGTGGCCTCGAGCTCATGGTGATCCTCCTACCTCTGCCTCCTGAGTTCTGGGATCAAAGGTGTGAGCCACCACGCCTGGCTACTGTTTTAAATATTTTGAGTGGATGTATATATAGGCACAAAAAATAAGTCAAATTGCATTTGCTACCATAGCAGATGTAATGAATCATTCCCCATGGTGGCCATAAAGAAGGACAGGGGGCTAGAGAGATGGCTTAGCCGTTGAGGTGCTTGCCTGCAAAGCCTAAGGACTCGTGCTCGCCTTGCCAGATCACACATAAACCAGACACACACGTGGTGCAAGCATGCAAGCTTGCAGATGCGCCCGAGGGAGCACACACATCTGGGGTTTATTGCAGTGGCTGGAGGCCCTGGCATGCCAATTCTCTGTCTTTCTCTCATAAAAATATAAGCCAGTCTGTTGGGCTTGCCTCAAAACAAACAAACAAACAGCAATAACAAAAGGATAGGAAAATTCCTGTGCTCCACATTTTCAACAACATTTGCTATTATCAGACATAAATTACATGAGAAAGTCTCTCTATTTTTGGACAGAGATTGGACATCTTTTCATATATGCTTGTTGTCCACTTTAGTTTCACCTTCTCTGAACTGCCTACTATATATTTGAACACTTTTCATTGGTCATTTGCTTAATTCTCAGTTTTAAAATAAGATTTTGGGGGCTGGGGAGATGATTTAATAGGTAAAGGCACTTGCTTGCAAAACCTGCCAGCCTGAGTTCTACTCTTCAGTGCCCATATAAAGCCAGACACACCAAGTGGCACATGCATCTAGAGTTCATTTGCAGTGGCAGGAAGCCCTAGCATGCCCATGCTCTTTCCCTCTCAAATATATAAAAAAAAAATTTTTTTTAATAAAATAGGGGGCTGGAGAGATGGCTTAGCAGTTAAGCACTTGTCTGTGAAGTCTAAGGACCGGGTTGGAGGCTCAATTCCTAAGGACCTACATCAGCCAGTTGCACAAAGGGGAGCACACGTCTGGAGTTCGTTTGCAGTGGCTGGAAGCCCTGGCGCACCCATTCTCTCTCTCTCTCTGCCTCTTTCTCTCTCTGTCTGTCGCTCTCAAATAAATTTTTTTTAAAAAAATTTTTATTTATTTATTTGAGAGCGACAGACAGAGAGAAAGACAGAGAGAGAGAGAGAGAGAGAGAGAGAGAGAGAGAGAGAATGGGCACGCCAGGGCTTCCAGCCTCTGCAAACGAACTCCAGACGCGTGCGCCCCCTTGTGCATCTGGCTAACGTGGGACCTGGGGAACCGAGCCTCCAACCGGGGTCCTTAGGCTTCACAGGCAAGCGCTTAACCGCTAAGCCATCTCTCCAGCCCTCAAATAAATTTAAAAAAATAAAAATTAAAAAATAAAATAAAATAGAGGGAGAAAGGAGGCTTGAGTCAGGGAGCTGCACTGCCTGTGGAGAAGGGCTGAGGCCAACAGGACTCGTGGGCTGCCCTCTCCGCTGCGGTGCACTGGGTTAAAAAAGACAACTGGTCAGGCACACGCCTTTAATCCCAGCACTTGGGAGGCAGAGGAAGGAGAATCGCCATGAGTTCGCGGTCGCCCTGAGACTACATAGTGAATTTCAGGTCAGCCTGGGCTAGAGTGAGACCCTACCTTGAAAAACAAAAAACAAAACAACAACAACAAAAAAAGACAACTGACTCCAACCATGAAAGAACCAAGTCGCAGCAGTACCAGCCCAAGCATGATCAATGAAGACATCATTATTAATGGTCTTTCTTATGAAGACGATAATCCATTTGCAGAGTACATGTGAATGGAAAATGAAGAGGAATTCAACAGACAAATAGAAGAGGAACTGTGAGAAGAATTTATTGAATGCTGTTTCCAAGAAATGTTGGAGGAGGAGGAAGAACACGAGTGGTTTATTCCAGCTCGAGATCTCCCACAAACTACGGACCAAATCCAAGACCTTGCTATCAGTGATGGCTGCTCTCTGGAAGATCTTGTGGTCAAGAGCAAGCTGAACCCAAATGCCAAGGAGTTTGCTCCTGGGGTGAAGCACTCAAATATTTGAGTGGATGGGACCCGCTTTTGTTGGATGTCGCACAGTTTCCACACTGTGAGGGCAGTAGTAGAGGACTTAACTTGTAACAGCGCTCTCCTCACTGTGTTACACTTATGCATTGCCAAAGCCTTTGTTAGTCTTGCATGCTTACTAAAAGTGCTGAGACTGTTATTAAGTAAAAAAGCCATCAAACATTTACTGAAAGTAGAATTGGTCCCATGGCTTAATGTAAAGATAGCAAGGAACGCAGCACCAGTCAAATTGTGACAAAATGACAAATTAAAACTCCTCCAAATTTAAAAATAAAATAAGGCCTCAAGAGATGGCTTAGCAGTTAAGGTGCTTGCCTGCAAAGTCAAAGGACCCACGTAAGCCAGATGCACAAGGTGGTGCATGCATCTGGAGTTTGTTAGCAGTCGCTGAAGGCCCTGACTCACCCATTCTCTCTCTTGCTCTCTCCCCCTTTCTCTAATAAATGAAAAAAAATATTAAGAATAAATAAAATAAAATAAGATTCTTAATATACCACAGTCCAGGTCTCATCTTTCATTAATCATATGCCAGAAAAGAAAAGAGAAAGGAAAAGCGAAGGAAAGAAGGAATAAAGCAGGGAAAAAAATGAGAGAAGGAAAAAGAAAAAAAAAAAAGAGTTTGCCACATAAAACAAAATATTAGGGCTGGGGAGATGGGTTCAGTGGTTAAAGGCACTTGCTTGCAAAGCTTGTCAGCCCAAGTTCAATTCCCAGTAGTCAGGTAAAACCAGACACAGAAGGCCTTGGCATGCCTATATACTCATTGACTCTCTCTCTCTCTCTTTTTGTCATAAATAAATAAAATACTAAAAAACAAAACAAAACAAAAAACCCTCTAATACTAAAACCAGCCAGGCATGGTGGTGCACTCCTTTAATCCCAGCACTCAGAAGACAGAGGTAGGATAGTCATGAGTTCAAGGCCATCCTGAGATTACATAGTGAACTCCAGGACAGCCTGGGCTAGAATGAGATTCTACCTCAAAAAACAAAACAAAACAAAAATTACTGAAAATGCAATGCATTACCAATGCATAATCATTGGGTCTCTCTGTAATTTCAAGTGTTTTACAAGGAATTTGAGTTTACTTGACAGAGATTTTCATTTTAAAGTTTTTAAAAACTAATTTATTTTATTTATTAGAGAGAGAGAAGTGGATAGAGAGAGAATGGGCATACCAGGGTCTTCAGTCACTGCAAATAAACTCCAGAAGCATGTGCCCCCTTTTGTATCTGGTTTACGTGGGTCCTGGGGAATCAAACCTGGGTTCTTTGGCTTCGCAGGCTAGTGCCTTAACTGCTAAGCCATCTCTCCAGCCCTCATTTTAAAATTCTTTAGGAGCTGGGTGTGGTGGTGCAAACCTTTAATCCCAGCACTCAGGAGGCAGAGAGATAGAAGGATCACTCTCAGTTGGAGGCCACCATGAGACTACATAGTGAATTCCAGGTCAGCCTGGACTAGAGAGAGATACTACCTCGAAAATGAAAAAAAATTCTTCAGGGTTTTGTTCTGTAACGTGTGGCCAAGTCTGATCACACTCACCTGGTGGCAGCTGTATAGAGCTACCCTGGGTCTTGGGGATTTGTAAGAACTTTTAGGACATCTAGAATTCTACTCCTTGGTGGTTGGGTGGTAAGTGTATGAGTCGGAGTTCTCTAGAGGAACAGATACAGTAGAATGAACATATATATTACAAAGAGCTTTATTAGATTGGCTTACACAGTGCAGGCTATATAATCCAACAATGGCTTGCCTTCCCATTGGGGAGATTGAGAGCCCTGTAGCTGCTCAGTCCATGAGGCTGGATGCCTCAGCAGTTCTGACTGGCACTGAAGGCCTAGGGATTCCTAGAGGGCTGGATGGGGGAGGGCTGAAGAACTGGGTTCTGTTTGATGAAGAATGGCAGCAACAGAGTAGATCCACCCACTAGCAAGGAGCAAGGGCAGCCAGACACAAGGCACTGTTTTTGCCTGGTACATCTTTTATTTATTTATTTATTTATTTATGAGAAAGAGAATGAGAATAAGTGTGCCAGGGCCTCTATCCACTGCAAACAAATTCCAGACGCATGCACCACATGGGTACTAGGGAATCAAACCTGGGTCCTTTGGCTTTGCAAGAAAGTACCTTAACCACTAAGCCATCTTTCCAGCACTTTTTTTTTTTTAGTATTGTTATTTATTTACAAAGAGAGATAGAGAGAGTGTATGGGTGCATCTGAGTCTCTTGCCACTGCAAATGAACTCCAGATACGTGCATCACTTTGTGAAGCTGGGTATATGGGAATCGGACACTGGCTGGCAGGCTTTGCAAGCAAGTGCCTTTAACCACAGGGCCATCTCCCCAGCCCCCTGGAACCTAGTTACATACAGGCTGCTGCTAAAAGGGCTTCCCATTCTGGGGAAAAGGTCTTTCCCACTTGGCTAATCCTTCCTGGAAATGCCCTCACAGACTGCCCAAGAGATGTGGCTCTTGATTCCTGATTCAATCAAGCTGACGATAGAGATGAACTCTCCCAGTGAAATAGAGTCCAAGTCCACTTGTTCATACCTTTCAGATTTAACTTGAGAGTTGAAGAGTTACACTGAGTCTTGTTTCCTCATATATAGCTACAGAAAGCTCCAAGAAAACGTTGCCCTCCCTGAAGGCCCAGCCTCAGGAATCACCAATGTCAACAGAGAACTCCCCCTAACCTCAGATGTGACTCAACATCAGTGGGTGGGCCTGGCTCAGGGGTAAGAATTCCTCAGACATATTTCCAACTTCCTCTGGCTATTAACAAACCTGGGGTCCAGAGAACTGACTATAGCATTTAAGACAAATGGAGAAATGTCCCCAACGGTCATGATGCACTGGCAACAACAGGGAGCAGCATTGCATTGCTTTTGCCTCTTAAAAAAAAGCCAACAAATGGCCAGGCATGTTGGTGCACACCTTTAATCCCAGCACGCAGGAAGCAGAGGTAGGAGGATCACTGTGAGTTCAAGGCCACCCTGAGATTCCATAGTGAATTCCAGGTCAGCCTGGGCCAGAGTGAGACCCTACCTCAAAAAACAAAACAAAACAATATAAAAAACACACACAAAAAAACAAACAAAAACAAAGCCAACGAAGGCAGGTGCCAACTTGGACTGAGTAGCTTGGCTGGCCTATCATCCCACAGCTTTTTTGGTTGTATTTATTTATCTCATCATGATTTAAGTAAAATTTTCAGTTTCTAGTGCTAGCATCTAAACAGATTATAACCTCTAGAAGGTTATAATGATGACAGAAAAAAAACTGGGAGAAAATGGAAACTTCATACTTTCTTGATCTTTGCTTTTTCTGGCATCTCTGTATAAACATAAACAAAATGTATTAATATGGTCAGTGCCAAATCATGTATAAATACCCACTTGGAAAATTATCACCAACTCTCTACAGAACTGCACTTGGAATTATACAGAAGGTATCATCTATTTAATATCTGGTATTAGTATGGTATGTTGAAAAACATTTTTATTTTTTTATTTTTATTTATTTTTTCAAGGTAGGGTCTCACTTTAGCTTAGGCTCACTCTGTAGTCTCAGGGTGGCCTTGAACTCATAGCGGTCCTCCTGCCTCTGCCTCCCAAGTGCTGAGTTTCAAGGCACATGCCACCATTCCCAGCTCTACTTATTTGATTCTCAAAAAAAAGCCAAACAAGTTTGATCTCCCTCTGAGATATATAAGAAGTAAGTAATTTTTCCCAAAATCCCATATTTTGAATATAGAATGTTTCCTGTAGGCTCAAGTGTTTGAACAGTTGGTTCCCAGCTGATGGTACTGTTTGGGAAGGTTGTGGGACATTGATAGGAGTTAGAGGCTTGCTGAAGGAAGTTGGTTGAGGGCAGCTTGACACACTTTCTGTTTGTCTGATGGTAAACACAATGTGACCAACTCTGCTCTGGTTTCTGAGGCCATTCGTTCTCCATGGTGAAACTTCCCCTGGACATTATAAGCTATATTAATAGCTTGTTATATAAAGATTCCTTCCTTCTTTAAGTTACTTCTTATTGGGCATCTTGTCCCAGCAAAGAAAAAGTAACTAACGTACTGCTCTGATTAGTGACGGGGCTGGCTGAAAAATATTCACAGTGAGTTTAGGGCATTTCCTTTCCATCTTTTATAGGATCAGATGATTCATAAGGTATTCTTTATCCGTATTTAATCATTTATTTTTTTTCCAACAGCCAGGTACTAATGTTCTCATTCACCTATCACCTAGGTCTACCTTAATTTTGATATCCAATATCTGTCCACTTCCTCCAAAATATTCACCCTCAGTCCAAGTGGAAAGAACACCTGTTTGGCATTCTATATTCGGAGACTGTCTAAACAAATGTTGTTCAATAGAAATGTAATTCAGGTCATATAATTACCTTGAAATTTTCTGTTGGCCACATTGAAATTTTGAGTTTAATCTTATGTTTTCTTTACCTCAGTAGATCCAAAATGTTATTTCAATATGTAATTTATGAGTGGAGATATTTTACGACGATTTTCTTTTCTTTTTAGAGCCAAATTCTTGCTCTGTAGCCAAGACTATCTGTCATATATCAGATCTCTTTGCTTTTGTCTCTTTCTTTTTGGTTTCACCAGTGGTGAATAGGCATTCTGTTGTATTGTCTTTGTAGCACCAGTACTTGGTAGAGATTTGGCATAGTAAAAGTGCTCTTAAATATTTGTAGACTGAAGACAAAGTGAAAAAACTCATGGGGAGGGCTGGAGCGATGGATCAGTGGTTAAGGCATTTGCCTGTGAAGCCTAGCGACCAGAGTTCAATTCCCCAGTGCCCATATGGAGTCAGATGCAGGAAGTGGCACATTTGCCATGGCTGGAAGCACTGGTGCATCCATTCTCTCTGCCTCTCTTCTATCTCTCTCTGCTGAAAAATAAATAAAATAATTAACAACAACAAAAAAAAAAAAACACTCATGGGGATTGTTACATGTGTGTAGTTTATTTAACACTACTGTGTATATAGTGGACAAACTTAAGTCCGTATTTGAAACATCTAGTCTTTCTAGGTGTTTAGAAGTGCACAAAGTATGTTAAAAGTAGATGTAGTAAATAACCCATTTTGTAGATTCCCCTTTGTTAACACTTATTGAAATACTGTCTTTTGGAAATGGAATGATGAAACCACTTCTGAGCAGTACATTCTATATTTGTGCTGGAGAAGGAAATGTACAAAGGGCTTTATACCAATATGATTTTAGTAAATTAGCAAGATTGTCCCTTATGTCTATGCATTTTGTTTTGCAATGTATAATGTATATAAAGGATGTATACAACATCTAGTCTTTGTAGATGTTAAAGAGGTTGCCAATATATGACAAAAGTAGACTTAGAAAAAAAAGTAGACTTAGTAAACTAATATTTCAAGTACCTTTATGTTAAAATTCATAGAGAAAATCATTCCTGAAAATACTTAGGGAACTGAAATTGTTAAAGTTGCATAAGCCTGACTACTGGGTTACTACAGATGGGAAGGGTTCTAGGGTAGAATGTTCCTAGAAGACACTTTCCAATTACAGCCTTTGTTAGGTGTGTGCAGTTAGTTCAGTGCTACTGTATTTATAGTGGGAAACTCAAGTCCTTATTGGGAACATGTAGTCTCTAGATGTTTAAAGTGCAAACATGGTAGAAATAGAGGGCTAATGCCATGCCCTTTAAGGATTGTTACTTTATAGGAATGGTTGCACTTGGGGAGTGGAATTGTTAAACTTGATGTCTTAGAGCAGATGCTAAGTGCTCACTGGGTGGCGGCAGGGGATGGAAGAAGGAATTGTGCAGAGAGGAAGGTCAGGTTGGTTCAGGCTCTTTAGCCATTGCTTTATATAAATATATTCCAGTTAATATTACTCGGTATTGAAGAATAAGTCCTGTTAGAAGTAGAAAATACTCTATAAATGTCCTGTTAGTTTTTAGGAACTGTTTTCTCGGCGTGATCTTTGGTAACCCTGGTGAACTTAAGTCACTGGTGTTGCAGAGGGAGAGGACAGAGGAGGGAAGGACGAGGATCTCCACATCTAGAAGCCAGTTTTCAGCTGTAACCATAGGTCTGTATGTGCATTATTTGAAAAGTGCTATTCTACATCAGCTAAGCTTTACACATGTTGAAAGTGACAATGTGTGGTAACAAATAGAATGAGTGAATTAGCCAGTGTGTAAATACATTGCAGTGGAAGCAAAAGACTCCTCATGAACACCACCTCTGGATAGGGAGTCAGGACATGGCCTTTGGGCTGGCAGCAGAGGGCCAGGAGGAGGCCTGCAGGGAGAGTGCCCTGGTGTGCTCAGACTATGTGTTGATGGAGCCAGTGATGCCTGTGCCTCCTCTGACTGTCCTGTGGGAATCCATCGTTCAGGGGGCGCTTGCCTTCGTGACAGTATGTGGTAGTATAGGTCTGATACACTCTAGAAACACGATGCTTAGTGTCGTCTTTCTTTTATATTTGGTTTTAAGTTGAGCATTAGGGAATGCAGACTTTTAATCGTGACTCTGCCAATATTCTATCTAGAGGCCTGTTGCCATTTTTGTCTTCTGTGAAATTTTTGTTGCCAAGGAAGACAGGATTACAATTCTGTTTTAACAGATTGAGATGATGTAGTGTATTCTTAGTTATCAAAATTCTCATGCAGCTTAAAATGTTTGAGTTGGTGAACATTCACAGTGTGTGGGAAAGCATGACACATTCTGTACCATCTCAGTTCCCGAAATGGTACACCATTTCAGTGTGTACACATACAAGATCCAGGCGTGTATGTCCAACTGAACTGCCTGTGACTGGATGGCTGCTTTTTGCTTGTGTTTTTGTTTCCTGTAATGCACATGTTAAAAAAAAAATAAATAAAGATTCTTTTAAACGCTAAAAAAAAAAAAAAAAAAAAAAAAAACCCTCATGGGGAGAACTATGTTTCTTAATCCATCTTGTGCTTCAATAACAAAATACCATACAATGGATAATTTATAATGAATCAAAGTGTATTGTCTCACAGTTCTGGAGACTGTCTAAGATACTTTAGTGGTCTCTGAAAAGGTCTTCTTGCTAAATTATAATGTGGCATAAGGCAAGACAATGAGAAAATGTACGGTGGGGAACAAGATCACCTTTTATGAGGAGACTACCAATCCCATCCACAAGGGGGGAATCCTTACGGCCTAACCACTTCTAAAAGGTCCCACTTCTCCCACCTCTTTATATGGCTGAAAACTTAAACCAGGGCTTTTCACATGCTGACCAAGTCCTCTAACACTGACCCCCACCCCCAGCCCTCTAGCTGAATGCTGTTTCAGTGACAATTCAACTTCAGTGTGAATTTTGCTGCCCACGGGCCAGGTGACATTGTGTCTGTCACTTGAGCTTTTTAGGCCTCAAGTTTTACATACCTCACAGAGTTTCCATAACAATAAAATCAAATAATGGATATGAATGCATCAAAAGAGTGAAAACTTTTCACTGGAGAGGCTGAAGTAGGAGAATCATTAGTTAAAGTCCAGCTTGGGCTATATAGCAAGACCCTATCTCAAAAGAAAAGAAAACAAGAAGGGTAGGAGGGGAGAGCAGAAAAAAAGACAAGGAAGAATTGGCCTAAAGAGATGGCTTAGTGGTTAGGGTGCTTGTCTGCAAAGCCCGAGGACCCAGGTTCAATTCCCCAGCACCCACAGAAAGCCAGGTTGCACAAAGTAGCACATGCATCTGGAGTTTGCAGCAGCTAGAGGCCCTGGTGTTCCCACTCATATTCATTCATTTTTTTCTTTCTCTCTCTCCTTACAAATAGGTAAATAAAAATTAAAAAAAGAAAGAAAGACAAGGAAGATAGGGAGAGACACAATGAAAGAGAGAGAAGGAAAAGGCACTGCTGGGTAGCACAGCCCAGCATGTGCAGCATGCAGCCCTGGAAGCCACCCGCCCTTTGTAAGAAGTCCTAGCACTCTCTAGGGGAAGCCCACTAGTCCATCTAGCAATTAGTCTCAATAGCCAGAACTTGATGAAAAGCTGACAGGTGCTTTATTTTTTCTATTTCCAGTGTTGGACTAGCAAAGAAAGGCAACCATTATCTCCCTATTTATTTATTAAAGGCAGACAGAGGGAGAGAAAGAGAGAATAGGCACACCAGGAGCTCTAGCCACTGCAAACTCCAGACACATGTGCCATTATGTGCATATGGCTTACATGGAACATGGAGAATTAAACCTGGGTCCTTAGGTTTTGCAAACAAGTATCTGAACCTCTAAGCCATATCTCCATCATGGGTTCTTCCACTTTAAAGAGTCAGGTGTACATTCTCATTTGGAACAAGGAGAGAAACTTTCAGGAGAAAATATAAGTTTTCTTCAAGGCCAGAAGCCACAATCTGTTTGTGGCACCTGAGAGTGAGAATAAATAAATAAATAAATAAATAAATAAATAAATACACACACACACACACACACACACACACACACACACACTAGACACAATAATCCCACCACTATCACCATTTAGCAAAAACTACAAGGGATCATGGGAGTGTTGTGCGACACCCACCGATGGTATACAAAGTGTCTTAGTGCCACTGTCTCTGAACTTTATTGAGGGCACAAGTGAAACACAGTGTCTTCTACTACAAGTCAACATGACTGTTGTTAAATCATTATATCTATTACTGTAGTCACTCACACCACAACACATTCACAAATAACATAGGGAAATTAAAAATGTGGGGAAGAGGAATAAAAACTAGAGGAAAAATCCATCCCAACAGATGTGCAAAACTCAACCTAGAAACACAGAAACTATGAGACAACAACCCAGTATGACACCTCCACAAGCTCGCAGCTCCTTAACATTGGAAACCAGTATGATAAGATAGCTGAGAAAGATTTTAAAGTCTTATGTTAAAAAAACAAATTAATGAGGGCTGGAGAGATGGCTTAGCGGTTAGGTGCTTGCTTGTAGAGCCTAAGGAACCTGGTTCAAAGCTTGATTACCCAGGACCCATGTAAGCCAGATACACAAGGTGGCACATGCATCTGGAGCTCATTTGCAGTGGCTGGAGGCCTTGGTATGCCCAATCTCTCTCTCTCTCTCTCTCTCTCTCTCTGCCTCTTTCTCTGTCTGTCACTCTCAAGTAAATAAAATTAAACAAAATTTTTTTTAAATGACAAGAAAGTTACCAAAGTAGATGGAAGAATCAGTATCTTGAAAGACAAATTCAAAATTTACTGAAAAAATTCAAGTAAATCAAGACTCTGAGAAAGAACCAAACAAATTTCTGAAAAAGAAATACTCAATAGGGACTTCTGGTTAAGATGGCGGCATAGGTACCACGCCAAAGCAGCCTATGGGGGAAAAAGACCAAAAAAAAAAAAAAAAAAAAAAAAAAAAAAAAGAAAGAAAACTCAGCAAAATACACACTTTTACTAAAAAGTGAGGTGTATAGGAAATTGAAGTGGCAGTGGAGAAGTAGAAGAGAGCCAGAGCATCCAGAGCCCACACAGGCCGGCAAAAGTGGCCCTGGAAGATCCGCCAACCACTGCGGTGACGGTGACATACCAAAAGACGCCAGGCTCAGCTCGAGCCACAGGAAAACCAGGTGAGGGGATTTTTCACTCACACTGGCGCTCTCCACAACTCAAGAAACGTGAAGGGAGAGTGGCAGTGAGACCACGAGATAGAAGAACACGTGGAACAGTGAGAGAACTAGAGCAGCTGTGGCTCCCTCCCCTCCCCACTGCCTGAGCCCAGATCCAGTGAACAGAGCAGAGGTCCCAGGAGCCAGCCACGCCAACTTGGGCCTACAGCGGGACCCAAGCAGGAGCAGGGTCTGGCATGAACATCAGCAGCTCCGGCACCAGCAATAGCGGCCCCAACAATGGTGGAGCCAGCAGCAGCAGCTTCAGAGGCAGCAGCAGCAGCTTCAGCAGCAGCAGCAACAGATCCAGCAGCAGCAGCTTCAGGAGCAGTAGTGGCAGTTCCAGCAGCAGGGGTGCCGATCTGCAGGGCCACAGTTGCCAGCCTCAGTTTGCCCTGCAGGAAAAGCTAGTGACCAGCTCCAGAAATCAGGACAGCAGCCCAACAACCCAGCCAAAAACTTGACTGAGACAAAAATCATCCAAAAAGGTAACTGGAATTGATTGTACCAGGGTAGGGTCTCATTTGGTCATCAGCTGTCTTGGATCCCTAAACAGATCAGAAATCTTAACCTGTTTGTGCTAGAGGATCTGGTTGTTAAAATAACTACTTTGCATAAATATTCAGTGCTGATTTTGATTGAATGTGCACAGTGTTTAGTTAAATTTTAGAATCTACTTGTATTTTATTCCACTCAGCCTACTTGAATACTCTCATAGCAGGGAAACCCAACCCCTAGGAACACTTTTGTAGATACTCTGAGTGCCTTAAGAGCCACACCTAATACCTTAAGCTCCTATCCTGAAGATATATAACATCAAATCAATTGATACAGCTAAGAATACCTAGCTAGCTAGAAAATCCAAGCATTAACTTAATCCAAGATGCAAAAATATATACATAATAACACAAGAAACACTAAAAAGCAAGACAATATAAATCCACCTAACAGTATTAATGCATCAGAAATGACCTCCAGTGAGAATGAGTTAGAGGAAATGCCTGAGAAAGATTTCAAAGGAATGACTGTAAATATGTTTAAAGAAGTCAGAGAACAAATCAAAGGAGTCAAACAGGAACTCAAAGAGGAAACCAAAGGAATCCAAGAAGATGCAGGACACCAATTTCATGAAATAAAGAAGGCAATATAAGACATAAATAAGGATATAGAAGTAATAAAGAAAAACCAGTCAGAATTACTAGCAATGAAGAACACAGTTAATGAAATAAAAAACTCTATAGAAAATCTCACCAGTAGAATGGATGAAGGAGAGGACAGGATATCTAAGCCAGAAGACAAGGTACCAGATCTAATACAGGCCAACAAAGAGAAAGACAAACTTATAGAAAAGTATGAGTGGGAAATTCAAGATAATCGGGACACTAAGAAAAGAACAAATATAAGAATTCAGGGCATAGTAGAAGGAGAAGAATTCCACTCCAAAGGCATAGTAGGCATCTTCAACAATATCATAGAAAAAAACTTCCCCTAAATTGGGAAAGAGGTGCCAATGCAGATACAGAAAGCCTTTAGAACACCAGCCAGACATAACCTGGAAAGAACCTCTCCTCGCCATATTATAATCAAACTACCAAACACACAAACCAAGGAAAAAATATTGAAAACAGGTAGAGAGAAAAATCAAGTTATCTACAAAGGCAAGCCCATCAGGATTGTAGCAGATTATTCAACACAAACTTTAAAAGCCAGAAGGGCTTGGAGTAATATATTCCAAGTTCTGAAAGATAACGACTCTCAACCAAGGTTACTTTATCCTGCAAAGATATCCATTCAAATAGATGGAGAAATAAGGACATTCCATGACAAAAGCAGGTTAAAGGAGTATTTTAAGACAAAACCAGCTCTACAGAAAATACTTGATACAATTCTCCATGCTGAAGAAAAGGAAAATCACACATATAAGGAACATGGAGAAAACAAGCAATACTCAAATACTAGTTAACACAAGACAGCAAAGGTAGAACCAGAACCCCCCCACACACAAAAATGGCAAACATAAATAAACACCTGTCAATAATATCTCTTAATATGAACGGCCTCAATGCCCCAACCAAAAGACATAGGTTTTCAGACTGGGTTAAAAAGCAGGATCCTACAATTTGTTGTCTCCAAGAAACTCACCTTTCTACAAAGGATAGACATTATCTTAGGGTGAAAGGCTGGAAAACGGTGTTTCAAGCAAATGGGCCTAGAAAACAAGCAGGGGTTGCTATCCTAATATCTGACAAGGTAGACTTCAATCCAACATTAGTCAAAAAAGATAAGGAAGGTCACTTTATATTGATTAAGAGCACACTCCAACAGGAGGACATTACAACCCTAAACATATATGCACCTAACATGGGGGCTCCAAAATTCATCAAACAAACATTATTAGAACTAAGGTCACAGATAATACCAAACACAGTGGTGGTGGGTGACTTTAAAACCTACTCTCATCAATTGACATGTCATCCCAAGAAAAAATAAACAGACAGGCATCTGGACTAAATGAGGTCATAGAAGGAATGGACCTAACAGATATATACAGGACATTTCATCCAAAGGCTACAGAATATACATTCTTCTCAGCAGCACATGGAATATTCTCTAAAATAGACCATATATTAGGACACAAAGCAAATCTTAACAAATTCAGAAAAACTGAAATAATTCCTTGCATTCTTTCTGACCACAATGGAATTAAACTACAAATCAGTAGCAAGAAAGGCTATAGAGCATACACAAAATCATGGAAACTAAACAATACACTACTAAATGATGAATGGGTCAATGAAGAAATCAAGAAGGAAATCAAAAAATTTATAGAGTCAAATGATAATGAGAACACAACATACCAAAATCTCTGGGACACAATGAAGGCAGTTCTAAGAGGTAAATTTATAGCCTTAAGTGCCTATATTAAGAAATTAGAAAGGTCGCAAGTAAACGACCTAATGCTTCGCCTTAAAGCCTTGGAAAAAGAAGAACAAGGCAAACCAAAAAGTAGTAGACGGGAAGAAATAATAAAGATTAGGGCAGAAATTAATGAAATAGAAACAAAAAAACAATCCAAAGAATTAATGAAACAAAGAGTTGGTTCTTTGAAAGGATAAACAAGATTGATAAACCCTTAGCAAATCTGACCAAAAGAAAGAGAGAAGAGACACAAATCAATAAAATCAGAGATGAAAAAGGTAACATGACAACAGATTCCAGAGATATTCAAAAAATCATAGGGACTTACTATAAATGCATATACTCCACAAAGTACAAAAATCTGAAAGAAATGGATGATTTCCTTGATTTATATGACCTACCTAAATTAAATCAAGATGAGATTATCCACTTAAATAGACCTATAACAAACATGGAGATCCAAACAGTTATCAGTAATCTCCCAACTAAAAAAAGTCCAGGCCCAGATGGATTCACTGCTGAATTTTACCAAGCCTTCAAGGAAGAGCTAACACCATTGTTTCTAAAGCTTTTCCAGGAAATAGAAAAAGAAGGAATTCTACCAAACTCCTTCTATGAAGCCAGCATCTCCCTGATACCAAAACCAGGCAAAGATAGAACAACAACAACAAAAAAATTACAGACCAATCTCCCTCATGAACATAGATGCAAAAATTCTCAACAAAATATTGGCAAACAGAATACAAGACTATACCAAAAAGATCATTCACCCTGACCAAGTAGGCTTTATCCCAGAGATACAGGGATGGTTCAATATATGCAAATCTATAAATGTAATACATTATATAGATGGGTTGAAGGACAAAAATCACATGATCATCTCATTAGATGCAGAGAAAGTGTTTGACAAAATTCAACATCCCTTCATGATAAAAGTCCTACAGAGGGCTGGAGAGATGGCTTAGTGGTTAAGCGTTTGCCTGTGAAGCCTAAGGACCCCAGTTCGAGGCTCGGTTCCCCAGGTCCCACGTTAGTCAGATGCACAGGGGGCGCACGCATCTGGAGTTCGTTTGCAGAGGCTGGAGGCCCTGGCGTGCCCATTCTCTCTCTCCCCCTCTATCTGTCTTTTTCTCTGTGTCTGTTGCTCTCAAATAAATAAATTTAAAAAAAAAAGTCCTACAGAGACTGGAAATAGAAGGAACATATCTCAATATAATAAAAGCTATTTATGACAAGCCTACAGCCAACATATTACTAAATGGGGAAAAACTGGAAGCTTTTCCACTAAAATCAGGAACAAGACAAGGGTGTTCACTGTCCCCACTTTTATTTAACATAGTTTTGTGGGTCTTAGCCATAGCAATAAGGCAAGAAACACACATAAAAGGGATGCAAATTGGAAAGGAAGAGATCAAGTTATCATTATTTGCAGATGACATGATTCTATACATAAAGGATCCAAAAGACTCTACTAGCAAACTGTTAGAGCTGTTCAAAACCTACAGCCATGTAGCAGGACACAAAATAAATACACAGAAATCACTAGCCTTCATATATGCTAACAACAAACACACAGAGGATGAAATCAGAGAATCACTCCCATTCACAATTGCATCAAAAAAATAAAGTACCTTGGAATAAACCTAATGAAGGAAGTAAAGAATCTCTACAATGAGAACCTTAAAACACTCAAGTGAGAAATTGCAGAAGACACTAGAAAGTGGAGAAATGTCCCTTCTACATTGCTGGTGGGAATGCAATCTGGTCCAGCCGTTGTGGAAATCAGTATGGAGGTTCCTAAAACAGCTAAAGATTGATCTACCATATGACCCAGCTATAGCACTCCTAGGCATATATCCTAAGGACTCATCTCATTTCCTTACAAGTATGTGCTCAACCACGTTTATTGCTGCTCAATGTATAATAGCTGGGAAATGGAACCAGCCTAGATGTCCCTCAAGTGATGAGTGGATAATGAAGATGTGGCACATTTATACAATGGAGTTCTACTCAGCGGTAAAGAAAAATGAAGTTATGAAATTTGCAGAAAAATGGATGGATCTGGAAAGGATTATACTAAGTGAGGTAACCCAGGCCCAGAAAGCCAAGTGCCACATGTTCTCCCTCATATGTGGATCCTATGTACAGATGATTGGGCTTCTGTGTGAGAAGGAAAATACTTAGTAGCAGAGGCCAGTAAGTTAAAAAGAGACATAAAGGGAAGAGAAAGGAAGGGAGGAGAGTACTTAATAGGTTGGTATTTTATATATGTAAGTACAATGACTGAGATGGGGAGGTAATATGATGAAGAATGGAATTTCAAAGAGGAAAGTGCGGGGGGGGGAGGTATTACCATGGAATATTTTTTATTATTATGGAAAATTTTAATAAAAATTTTGAAAACAAAAAATAAATAAGTAAAATAAAATTTTTTAAAAAAGAAATACTCAATAGTTTAAATGGAATACATTATTAACAGGAAAAACCCAGCAGAGGGTAAATTTCAGGGGTGGAGGATAAGGATTAGATAATAAAATATTCAACATATATAGAAAGATTAGCAAACCCAGCCAAAGCTTTCAAGAACTCTGGGATACATTCACAAGAGCAACCCTAAGAATCTGTGGAATAGAAGAAGGATCTGAGATAGAGTCCAATCTCATAGGCAAGATAGACAATGAAATTATAGCAGAAAATCCCCAATCCTAGAGAATGAAACAGACATCCAAATGCAAAATACATTTAGAATCCCAAACAGGCATAACCACAGTAAAACCTCTCCCCAACATATAATAGTCAAGATGTCAAAAATACAAAGCAAGGAGACAATATTAAAAGCTACAAGGAGCCAGGTATGGTGGTGCAAGCCTTTAATCCCAGCACTCAGGAGGCAGAGGTAAGAGGATCGCTGAGAGTTCGAGGCCTCCCTGAGAATACATAGTGAATTCCAGGTCAGCCTGAGCTAGAGTGAGACTGTACCTCAAAACCCCCCCCCCCAAAAAAAAGCTACAAAGGAAAAATGCTAACTTACATGAAAAGGCATAAATGTTAGAATAACCTCAGATCTCTCATCAGCAACATCAAAAGCTAGAAAAGCATACATTGATAATAAATGTCAATGAAGATTGCTGTATTCAACAAAGGCATCTATTTTTTAAAATTTTATTTATTTATTTGACAGAGAAAGAGGGAGAGAGAAAGAGAGATTGAGAGAGAGAGAGAGAGAGAGAGAGAGAGAATGGGCACACCAGGGCCTCCAACCACTGAAAATGAACTCCAGACATATGTGCCCCCTTGTGTATCTGGCTAATGTGTATCCTGAAGAATTGAACCTGGGTCCTTTGGCTTTGCAGACAGACACTGTAACTGCTAAGCCATCCCTCCAGCCCAGCCTTTTCTTTTTTAAAAAAATTATTTATTTATTTGCAAGGGGAGAGAGAGAGAGAGAGAGAGAGAGAGAGAAACAGAGTCAGAGAATGGGCACACCAGGGTCTCTAGCCACTGCAAACGAACTCCAAATGTATGTGCCCCTTGTGCATCTGGCTTACATAGGTCCTGGGGAACTGAACCTAGATCCTTTGCTTTGCAGGCAAATGGCTTAACTGCTAAGCCATCTCTCCAGCCCAACAAAGGCGTCTCTTAAAAGTGATGGATAAGTAACATTTCAATACAAGCACAGATTAAGGCGATTTATAATAGCCCAGTGTTGCAGTTCACTTCTTCCTACTTGGGACAAACACCCAACCAAAAGCACCTTATGGAAAGAAAGCGTTTATTTCAGGTTTACAAATTCCAGGGGAAATTCCACCAATGGCAGGAAAAGCTGGCTCACTTCCATAAATCCAAGCAGAGAAACACCACCAATAGCTGGCACCCAAATGCTTTTTTTTTTGGCTTTTGTGTTTTTGTTTCTTGAGGTAGGGTGTCATTCTAGCCCAGGCTGACCTGGAATTCACTATGTAATCTCAGGGTGGCCTCGAACCTACCTCTGCCCCCTAAGTGCTGGGATTAAAGGCATACATCACCACGCCCAGCCCAAATGCTCTTTATACACCTTAGGATAGGACTCAAGATCTATCCCCAGTGACATCTCCTCCAGCCAGGCTAGACTCAATCAAAAATACCTCACATGAAAAAACAAACAAACAAACCTCACATGTCTTTAATCCTAGCACCTAGAATACAGAAGTAAGAGCTCACTGTGAGTTCAAGGTCAGCCTGGGACTACAGAGTCAGTTCCAGGTCAGCCTGGGCTAGAAGACCCTACTTCAAAAAGAATACACTTCAGGTTATGGGAGACATACATTCACATTCAAACCACCACACCCAGCCAAGACTGCAAATGATACTTAAGGGAATACCATACACAGAGAAAGAAGAATGTCTCATCCACAACAACACAAGGTAGAATATATTTCATAAGAAGAATAGATGAACAAGATGTGCCCACTGGAGGGAAGGGAGGGGGAAAAAAAGATGTGCCCACTGGTGCAATAGTGGCATTATTATTGTTATGGGAGAAACCAATTGTTCTTTGATTAGCTCTGAGGCCTTCCCCATAGGAGGGAATTCATGATTGGTATTGAAAACCTAGTCAAAAACCCAGGGCTGGGAAATTCATAGGCCCTAGGGGAGAAGCTATTACTATTGTTTGGCTAAATGGATAATTTGAGCCCACAAAAATTGCCTTCCAAATGTTCCTGCTTATAGGATCTTTTTGCAGATGGTCGTGATTGCTGGAGGGACTCAAAACTAACTGAAGTGCTGAGAACTGACTGCTGAGTGGTCAGTGATAAATGAGATATCTTGTTTTTTAAACTTTTATTGAGGATTTAAAAACATATTTTATTTTCATTTATTTGAGAGGGAAAGAGGGAGAGAGAGAGAATGGGCATGCCAAGGCTTTCAGCCACTGCAAATGAACTCCAGACTCATATGCCTCCTTGTGCATCTGACTTATGTGGGTCCTGGGGAATTGAACTGAGATCCTTCCTTTGGCTTTGCAGGCAAGTGCCTTAACTGCTAAACCATCTCTTCAGCCTTTTTTTTTTCCTTTGGTTTTTCGAGGTAGGGTCTCACTGTTGCTCAGGCTGACCAGGAATTCACTATGTAGTCTTAGAGTGGCCTCGAACTCACAGTGATCCTCTTACCTCTGCCTTCTGAGTGCTGGTATTAAAGGCATGTGCCACCACACCCATCTTATTGAGGATTTTAACATGTGAACATGTAATTTCATTGTATTCCCCCTCCCAGTTGTTCTCTTTTGTCACCCCTCCCCAACCTTATTCCACTGAGCCTTCTCACCTTTCCAAGTAGTCATTTTTCTAATTTGACGTCTCATTCCTTTTGTACAGATCTTGTGTGGCTAACAACCAATATTGTGAGATAATGAATGCACTGGTCTGTTCATGTCCAGATGATAGTGCTGCAAAGTACTTCTTCCCACCCAGTGGCTTTTGCATTCTTTCTGCTTTCTCTTCTGTAATGTTCTCTGAGATTTGGAAGGCATGAAAAAGAAGATCAAGCCCTCCAAGGCCCAGGGAACCTTGTGGAAGAGAGGGCAGAAAGATTTTTAAAAGCTAGAGTCTGGGGAAGAATGTTATAGAGCACAGACTTCTGGACATTACAGTCATGACCTGACAGGGGCTGTGGTTACCTGCACAGGAGCTGCACAACACTGGGCCTCAACCTTTCATTACAGACGATGGAGGAGGACAACCCCCAACCCCGCACAAATCATCAAAATAGAAGAGGGACTAGTTGGCAAGAAGAGGCTTGGTAGGGGAAAGGAGACAAAAGAAAGTATTAGTAGGGGTTTACAATCAAAACACATCATGTATATGTATGAAAATGTCAATAAAAGTTGAAAAATAGTCAGATGTGGTAGCACATGCCTTTAATCCCAGCATGTGGGAGGCAGAGGTAGGAGGATCTCCATGAGTTCAGAGCTAGAGTGAGACCCTACATCAAAAAAAAAAAAAAAAAAAAAAAAAGCCGGGCATGGTGGCGCACGCCTTTAATCCCAGCACTCGGGAGGCAGAGGTAGGAGGATCACCGTGAGTTCAAGGCCACCCTGAGACTACAGAGTTACTTCCAGGTCAGCCTGGACCAGAGTGAGACCCTACCTCGAAAAACCAAAAAAAAAAAAAAAAAAAAGTTGAAAAATGACTTCAAAACAAACAAAAAATTCCTGTAAGAATAAAACAAATCAAGGATGTGAAAGGCCTGTACAATGAAAATACTAAGGTGAAGAAGAAAGAAATTGAAGAAGACACTACCTGTCACCTAGAATAGCTATGGATATAGCTCAAAACAGAACAGTAACCTTAGTTTAAACATTTTCAGATTTTCATGATATTGCTTTGTAACTTGATTGCACAATTCTCTAGAATAAACTTTGTAGGTGATAACATGATGTCATGTCAGAAGGTTGGATACCTGTGGTAGTAAGAGTGTGAAGTGACCCCCATGACCTCATGTGTATGTCATCAAGCCTCATACTCAGTCTATAGCTGGTGGCCATTTGTGAGGTGGTGCCTTGCTGGAGCAGGTGTGTTGCTTGGGGCAGGCTTGTACTAAAGTCCCCCTTGGCAGAGTCATCTCACTCTTGCTGATACCTCCCAGCTGCTATGGCAAGATGTGATGCCCAACCTCTGCTCTGTCATGCCATGATGTAACTGCCCCCTTGAGACTGTAAGCCAAACTAAGCTCTCTTCTCCCATCAGCTGCTTCAAGTTAGGTGTTTTTTCCCCAGCAACAAGAAAGTAAACTGCTACAACAGTCAACGGGAAATCCTCAGAGTTCATGGATTAGCAGAGTAATATGGAAATAGACATATTAAAAAAGTTATCAGAAACCAAAAAAAAAAAAAAAAAAAGCCAGGCATAGTAGTACATGCCTTTAATCCCAGCACTCAGGAGGCAGAGGTAGGAGGATCACCATGAGTTTGAGACCACTGTGAGACTATACAGTAAAATCCAGGTCAGCCTAAGTTAGAGTAAGACCTTACCTCAAATCAAAACACACACACACAATATTATTGGACTGAAGAGATAGCTTAGTGATCAAGGTACTTGCTGGCAAAACCAAAGGACCCAGGTTCAATTCCCCAGTACCTGCATAAAGCCAGATGCACAAGGTGGTGCATGTGTCTGGAGTCTATTTGCAGTGGCTAGAGGCACTGGTGCACCCATTCTCTGAGTTTCTCTCTCTCAAACAAATAGATAAAATATCTAAAAATTATCTATAGTGCTGGAGAAGTTGCTCAGTGGTCAAGGCACCTGCCCACAAAACCTAACCACATGGGTTCAATTCTTCAATACCCATGTATTGAGGAATGTACCCATGTGCCAGATGCACAAAGTGCATGCATCTGGAGTTTGTTTGCAATGACTACAGGCTCTGGCATGCCCGTTCTATCTGTATCTCTCCTATCTCTTTTTGCTTGCAAAAAAAAAAAAGTAAATTTGTTAAAATTATCTGTAGGGTAAATGCAATTCCAATTAATGTTCCACTACAATTCTTCACAGAAATAGAAAAAACAATCCTAAGTTTCATATAGAAACACAGAGGACCCTAAATAGCCAGTGCAATCATAAATAGCAAAAATAATGCTGAGGGTATCACCTGATCTCAAACTATGCTACAGAGCCATACTAAAAAACAGCATGGGGCTGGAGAGATGGCTTAGCGGTTAAGCGCTTGCCTGTGAAGCCTAAGGACCTCAGTTCGAGGCTCAGTTCCCCAGGTCCCACGTTAGCCAGATGCACAAGGGGGCGCACGCGTCTGGAGTTCGTTTGCAGAGGCTGGAAGCCCTGGCGCGCCCATTCTCTCTCTCTCCCTTTATCAGTCTTTCTCTCTGTGTCTGTCGCTCTCAAATAAATAAATAAATAATTTAAAAAAAAAACAGCATGGTACTGGCACAAAACAGACATGTAACCAATGGAATAGGATAGAGGACTCCAAGCCACTTAATATTTAACAAAGTTTCTAAAGTCTATATAGGGTTTGTATGTTATTCTTAGTTGTAGAACACTTCTAGCAAGTGCAAGCCCTTGAATTTGGTCCCCAGCCCCAGAAGTACATACATTTTATAAAAGCCTCTTCAACAAATGGTGCTGAGGAAATTGAATATCCACATCTAAAAGAATGAAACTTAATCCACATGTCCCATCTTATATAAAAATCAATTCAAAATAGATCTTTTTTGAGGTAGGGCTTCACTCTATCTCAGGCTGACTTGGAATTCACTATGTAGTTTCAGGGTGGCCTTGAACTCATGGTGATCCTCCTACCTCTGTCTCCCAAGTGCTGGTATTACAGGTGTGTGCCACCATGCCCAGCAGTCAAAATAGATCAAAGATCTTAATAAAAGACCTTCACCTCTGAAATGGCTAGAGGAATACATAAGCCAATTCAAGATATAGACATAGAATTTCTGAAAAGGTCTTTAAAACTTTTTGTTTATTTTTACTTATTTACTTGAGAGTGACAGACAGAGAGAGAGAGAGAGAGAGAGACTGGGCTCACCAGTGCCTCCAGCCACTGCAAATGAACTCCAGATGTATATGCCCCCTTGTGCATCTGGCTAACATGGGTCCTGGGGAATCGAACCTTGAACTGGGGTCCTTAGGCTTCACAGGCAAGCACTTAACTGCTAAGCCATCTCTCTAGCCCTTGGAAAGGTCTTTAATACTATAGGAAATAATCCCAAGAATTGATCAATTGCATGAATTAAAAACAATTGGTAAACAGCCTACAAAATACAACTATACATCTGACAAGGTATTACCATGGTATTACCATTTAGAATCTACCCCCCCCAAAATAATCCCAAGCCAAATGATCCAATCAATAAATGGGCTAATGAACTGAATCCTCAAAGAAAAATTATTGACAAATAAATATTGGAAGCCAGGAGTGGTGGCGCATACCTTTAATCCCAGCACTCAGGAGGTAGAGGTAGGAGGATTGCCATGAGTTCGAGGCCAGCCTGAGACTAGATAGTGAATTCCAGGTCAGCCTGAGCTAGAGCAAGACCCTACCTCGAAAAGCCATATATGTATGTGTATGTGTGTGTATCCACACACACACACACACACACACACACACACACATATACATATATATGTATGCATGTGTTTATGTATGTATGTATTGGAAAAAGTGTTCAACATCCTTAGTCATTAGGGAAATGCACATTAACATTGCTTTGAGATTCCATGGCATGACAACAAATGTTGGTGACATTGTGGAAAAAGAGGAACCCTCACTCACTGTCCTTGGGAACATAAACTAGTGCAGCCAATATGGCAATCGATATGATGGTTCCTCAAAACACTGAAAATAGAATTACCATGTTATAGTTGCAACAGTCCTTAGTATATACCTGAAGGATTCTAATAAGCTTGTAACAGACACTTGCACATCACATTGATTGCCGCCTGATTTCCCAGATTTGATTCCCCAGTCCTCATGTAAAGTCAGATGCATAAAGTGGCACATGCCTCTGGAGTTCATTTGCAGTGCCTAGGGGCCCTGTCATGCCCATACTCTCTCTCTACCTGTTTGTCTCTCTATCTCTTTCAAATAAAAATATTTTTAAAAAGAACAACATAATTGAAAGCAAGAGCAAAAATAGACTATAAGATGGAAGAGATCTGGGTTTGAATTACAGTCCTGTCCCTTACCATATTTGTGACTAAGTTTCTGTTGATGAATTGCTATCAACAACTACGGTTTCTTAAACTCTGCAAAAAAGCTGTGTACAGCCTATGTGAGCCAGTATGAAAATCTCTCACCTAGTAAATTACCTTGCCTTTTATGTAATTTATGGGATGCCTTCTCTAAAATTCCAGTGGTTTTTATTTGTCTCTTTAGAAAAATTATCTTATGATATTCTAAGGAAATCACCCATCTCCTAACCAGAAAAAGAATATTTGTGAGAAGAACCATTTCTGTTTGTGTTTTGTAGTTCCTCACAGAATAGCAGGTAGATGTTCAATAGGATTTGCTGATCACAGTGTAATAATTTTTTTCATTAACCTACTCAATTGTTCCTTCTCCAAAGTTCCCACTTTGACATCATGGTGCTTCATGCTTTCCTTGTCTGGGTGTTTCTTGTGATGAGAAATGGTACCTGCATATACACTTGCTACCCCCACTTATTGAGCCAGAGGAGGCCACCGTAGTGATGAGATTCAGAAAGGCTTATTTGCCCGAAGGTTTCCCTTGCAGGCTCATGGCCAGTGCCTCAAAATATTTATATGAATGAAATGTTCATTTCCAAAGAGGAAGCATTCATGAGGTCTTCTCTGTTGTGTTCTTGATGGGAATATGTTGACCAGATTTAGCCTTGAGTTAGGACTAGAAAGGCAGAAAGCAAGGAGACAAGGGAGGAAGTGGCTCAGGGGAGATTAAGGGCACTAGAGGTCACAAGGAGGTAGCAGGTCTCTGACACAGAAGGTGAATGCTCCTTGGTGTTCCCTAGGGCAGGCCCTGCAGCTCCTCTCTTCCTCATGCACAGGTGTGGTTGGCTCACCTCTCCCTTACACGAACTGCTCTCTCCAACTACAGCAAGAGAGTAGAGACTGGTGTAGTGCCTCAACCTAACCCTGTGCATCTGGCTGTATGTGGGTACTGGGGCTCCATTGCTTTGAGACCTGAGACAAGGCATGATGGAGGACAGCTGCTTATCTCATGGATGCTGGGAAGGAGAGAGAGACAGAGAGAAAGAAAGAAAAAGGAAGGGGCCAGGGACAAAAAAAAAAACAAACAAAAAAACCAAAAACAAACAAACGAACAAAAAAACACCATGCAAAGAAACTCCTCCAGTGATCCACTCCTCCACTTTCTTTTTTAAAAAAATATTTTATTTATTTGAGAGGGAGAGAGAGAAAAGAGTAGTCAGGAGCCCTAGGGGTGTAACATCGGCTGATGCCTGGAAAAATGTATATACTATGCTTATCAAACTGCCCAGTAAGCACTTCTCTTAATATTTATACCCTTATATTAACACTACTCTAACTTTGGGTAGAGAATCTTCTCTTTTCAGATGGCAGTGACCTTGGGATGACTCAGAAGGTATCATAGTGCTGGAAAGAAGTGACTAGAGTACTGAGTAACATCTCAATCACACCTTCCAAGGCTCAGGGTCTAATGCAGAAGAGGTGGCAGAAAGAATGTAAGAGCCAAAGGAAGGGTAGGACTCCTTACAACGTGCTCCCTTCAGACATAAAATGGCCTGGATATCCATGACCTCACAGTGCCTGACACTACCTACACAATACCATCATAAGAGGAGGAAAAGACCATGACATCAAAATAAAAGAGAGGCTGATTGAGATGGGGAGGGGATATGATGGAGAATGGAATTTCAAGGGGGAAAATGGGAGGGAGGGTATTACCATGGGATACTTTTTATAATCATGGAAAATGTTAATAAAAATTGAGAAAATAAATGAATAAAATAAAACGGATACATACATTCATACATAAAAATATTTTATTTATTTGAGAGTGAGAGAGAAAGGGAGAGAATGGTCAAGTCAGGGCCTCCAGCCACTGCAAACGAACTCCAGATGCATGCACCCCTTGTGCATTTGGCTTATGTGGGTCCTAGAGAATTGAACCAGAATCCTTTGGCTTTGCAGGCAAATGCCTTAACTGCTAAGCCATCTCTCCAGCCCCCACTCCCTCCACTTTCTAATAGCTCATTCAACTATGAACTCATTAACCCTTTGATGAGGTAAGAACCATCATGACCCAATCACCTCTCAATAGTGTCATCATCTGAACATGGCTTCTATCCATAAGCCTTTGATAACATTTTATATCTAAAACATAACATTCCTCTAAAACAAGGGAACAGTTTAGCTGAGTTCCAGATACTTCGGGTGGGAAGTTGGGGAACTTGAAAATAGGAGAAGATTCTGTGGTCCTGGAAGGAAAGGGGGTAGTAATCTTAGATGACAGAGAGAGGATCCTGGGGCTAAAAAGAAGCTACACGGTTTTCAATAAATGGCTTTCCCAAAACTATTTTGCCCAACATATGGATCTTACACTTTTTAAAAAAATCATTTAAAGCTTTCAATTAAAGTTAAAACCTGTAATTTAAAAATATATTTTATTTTTATTTATTTATTTGAGAGAGAGAGAGAGATACAGAAATAGGCGGAGAGAGAGAGAGAGAGAGAGAGAGAGAGAGAGAGAGAGAGAGAGAGAAAATGGGCACACCAGGGCCTCCAGCCCTGTAAATAAACTCCAGATGCATGTGCCCCTTGTGCATCTGGCTTATGTAGATTGTGGGGAATCAAACCGAGGTCCTTTGGCTTTGCAGTCAAGCACCTTAACTGCTAAGCCATCTCTCCAGCCCATAAACCTATAATTTTTAATATTTTATTTTAATTTATTTATTTGACAGAGAGAAGGGGGAAAGATAATGACTAGGTGCTCCAGGGTCTCCAGCTGCTTCAAAGTCCAGATGTATGCTCCACCTTGTGCATCTGGCTTATGTGGGTCCTGGGGAATCGAATCTGGGTCCTTTAACTTTGCAGGCAAAAAAAAAAAAAAAAAAAAAAAGCCTTAACCACTAAGCCATTCCTCTAGCCCTAAACCTGTAATTTTGTTGTTGTTGTTGTTGTTGTTGTTGTTTTTTGAGGTAGGGATTCACTCTAGCTCAGGCTGACCTGGAATTCACTATGTAGTCTCAGGGTGGCCTTGAACTCATGGCAATCCTCCTACCTCTGCCTCCTAAGTGCTGGGATTAAAGGAGTGTGCCACCATACCTGGCTTCTAAACCTATAATTTTTATTCAAGAAGGTAATGATGAAGTTACCAGGTAAAAATATAAAAAGAAAAGAAAATTGCAGTTAAATGTGAATTTTAGATAAACAATGCATAATTATTTAGTGTAGATGGTATTCTAAATATTACATGAGATTTGTACTAAAAAAAAAATCACTTGTCACTAAGGCTCATGGTACAGCATGTGCTTAGCAAAGAAGAGGCTCTAGGTTCAACTCCCACCACCCCACAAAATCCATTACTCATATGGAAGTGATTTTTAACTTGGGCTTTTACTTGTTTTGTTTTCTTTTCTGATATGTATGTACTAGGCGTGGTGTAGTGGAGCGTGTGTGTGTGGGGGGGTGTCACAGATGTGTGTGGCCTATGAGGATGTATATAAAGGACAGAGAAAGAGGTTGGCTGTCCTCCCTTTTCCTTGAGACAAAATCCCTTTTTTAACCTAGTGCTGTTTGATTATGTTATTATTAAGTTATGATGGCTGACCAGTGAAGCCCCAGTGATCCTCTTTTGTCCCCCCCTCAGCACTGGGGTTCTAGGCGTGTGTGCCCATACCTGGCTTTTTATGTAGCTGTGGGGACTACATAGTAAATTCTAGGACAGCCTGGGCTAGAGTGAAACCCTACCTCGAAAAACAACAACAAAAACAACGGTTCCTCATATTTGCACAGTAAGCGCTCTTACCTGACAAACCAACGCTGGTCAATGAAGCATAGGGCATATTTTACAGAAATCCACATTAGAATTAAGATCTGTGGAAATACCTTTAAAAAGATATTTTAGCCGGGTGTGATGACGCATGCCTTAATCCCAGCACTTGGGAGGCAGAGGTAAGGGGATTGTTGTGAGCTTGGGACCGGCCTGAGAATGCATAGTAAATTCCAGGTCAGCCTGGGCCAGAGCGACACCCTGCCTCAAAAAAACACATTAAAAAAAAAAAAATAGGGGCTGGCGAGAAGGCTTAGCGGTTAAGTGCTTGCCTGTGAAGCCTAAGGACCCCAGTTCGAGGCTCAATTCCCCAGGACCCACGTTAGCCAGATGCACAAGGGGGTGCAAGCGTCTGGAGTTCGTTTGCAGTGGCTGGAAGCCCTGGCACGCCCATTCTCTCTCTATCTGTCTCCTTTTCTCCCTCTCTCTCTCTGTCACTCACAAATAAATAAATAAAAATGAACAAAAAATATTTAAAAAGACAAAACATAGTCTATCATGTATATGCCCAGCCCCCACATACTAGACTGCAAAATTCAGGTAATACTTCTTCCTTTAATGTGATTCATGTTTTTTGACAACCTTCAAGCCCAACTCAAGCTTGCAGTTGCAGGCCTCCTTGGAGGGCTTTACTGGTAGAATAGTTGAGGCCTAATGTATGGCAAGGAACTGGAGTTTCATATGAAGTGCTAGAAGCCATGGTTCTTGAAGTACTTTGCTCGTGCCAGGACATCATTGCAGAAGTCACAGTTCAGATCCTGACTGCTTCTGACAAAGCCTGTACCCTTGCTGTAGGCACAAAGTCCACCTGAAATTCAAGTGACAGGTTAGTCCTGACTCAGCAGCCCCTTGTTGCTTCAGGACACTGAGCAGAACGCTTAGATCCCCTCACTAATGGCCCACTGACAGACACAGTGGTGTGGGAGAGCAGACGCAGCATTTTATATTTGCCCCTGTTACTTCCCAGCTGTGAAACAACTGACCAGCCATGGGACACCTACCTCTCAGGTACTGGTCAGGGGCCCATGCTGGAAACCTGGTCTGAATTTCTTTGATTCTAGAAGTTAGAACTTCAATTTTCTGGGAGACCTGGGACTCACTCATCCAGGATGTAGGAGCATAAAAATTTCGGTCCTGAAGGGAGGGAGGGAGAGAGACAGAGGAAAAACCGGGTCAGCCCGGTGGGTGGAAGATATAAAATCAAGGGCTCAGGGCTGCTCTTTCATTTCCTGACTATTTTCCTCTTCCTGTCTTCAATCTCCCTGGAGGCTAAATAGTAAAACCACTTATACCTAGTAAGATTGGCTACTGTCTAAAACACAGAAAGCAAGTGTCAGTGTGGATGTGAAGAAACGAATCCTTTGCACTGTTGCTGGGAATGCAAAATGGTGCAGCCACCATTGAAAACAATGCATAGGTTCTTTCAAAAATTAAACTTAGAAGTTCCACACAGTCTAGCAACCTCATTTGAGATCAGAATCTCACAGAGATATTTATACTTTCATGCTCATTTCAGATCTACTCACAATAACCAAGAGGCAGGAGCATCATAAATGTTTTTTACAGATAGACACAGGAAATATGCTGTATACACATCATGGAATATTTTCCAGCCTTAAAACGAAAGGCAATCATGCAATATGGATATGAAATGCAAGGGCATGCTAAGTGAAATAAGCCAGTCACAGAAAACAAACAATGAATGACTCCCCTCTCCCAAGGTATATGAAAGAGTCGGGTCTATAGGTGAAAGGACAGCACGGCGGTGACAAGCACTGAGGAGTTGCTGGCTGACATGTCTAAAATTTCAGCTTTGTGGTGAAACTTTTCTAGAAATCTGATGTACAATGTTATACTTGTACTTAACAATACTGTGTTATCCAGAATTATATATACTTTTAATTTATTTTATTTATTTGAGAGAGAGAGAGAGAGAATGGACATGCCAGGGGCTTTCAGCCACTGCAAACGAACTCCAGATGCATTTGCCACCTTCTGCATTGGCTCACATGGGTCCTGGGGAATTGAACCTGGGTTCTTTGGCTTTGCAGGCAAGTGATTAAGCACTAAGAAATCCCTCCAGCCCCCAGAATTATATTTTGAGTAAAATCTGTTAAGAGGATAGATCTCAGTTTAAATATTTCTACCAAAAAGAAGAAAAAGGAGGAGGAAGTAGAGGAGGAAGAGAAGAAAAGATAAAGCTTTGAGGTATAGCCTAAGGAAGCAATAAGCAGTCATTTCACTGTTGCCTCAGTTTAATGGTGAGAGGTTAGTTCATGTAAAAATTAATGTGATGCCCTTCCTCAGTGTTGCAAGCATAACTCCAAATAGGCCAGGAAGTGGTACCCTCTGCCTATGCTTTGATCTTTTCAGATAATTGTAATGTCCAAAGCTCCTTCCAGCCTTGTTCATACACCTTAGGTTACTACTTCCCCATTGGTCTCACCATATTTAGGAGAAATGTAGAATTTAGGAGGTTCACCCTTCATTCCAAATGTGATGGACTTGTCCCAGAACAGTGAAGTAGGAATGATTCTAGCGCCAACATCACAAGATGCCCGGCTCTGCCTTTTCTAGTGTAACTTTACGACGTGATGCCTCCTTTGTGAGTCCACTTCCTTGCTGTCAGGGATGGCTTACGTGTCCCCTATCTCATCAATGTGTGGTCAAGTACTTGAAGATGCTTTTAATAATCATAGCTTCCTACTAATTAGTCCTGAGAAGCCAATTTAAAGATCACTGAGCAGTAAATTTCCTAAAATATTAGAAACTGACTGAAATACACATAGGCTTCTCAACAAGCATGATCTGAGTGGCAACAGGAAAACAAAGCCTCCATTCACCTCTCCACCCAGCACTGGGATAGAGGGCTTCCTGGAAGTCTCTGACAAAAGTGATATCAGGTCAACTGAGTGCAGAAATAAACTCAGTCACAGATCTAAGAACTGTGTAAAAAGAAGACAAAGGAAGGAATTTAATATCTGTTGAGAACACGTCAGATACTAGATTCTTTCTTATATGACTCCATTGACTCTTCGTACTAATTCTGTAGGAATGGCTTTTGGGGGTTCAGTATGTGCCAAGCCCCTGGTTTGATCGCTAGCACTGCTAAAAACAAAATGGAATTTTATAGGTGGGGAAATGGGCTTGATGAAGTAGAATGCATTATTCAGTGTCACATGGCTGGAAAAATCACATAGCAGACACACTCTATGATCTTTCTCCAGGACCACTGCCTCATTGGAAACCCAGAACAGGCTGCCCAGGAAATACAACGTTATTGATTTTGAATAGCAACTGTGTCTCCAAGTGAAGTGTAAACAGTGATACTTATATCTCTTAGAGCTGCGGTCCTATGTTCCGTGTAGTTGAGCCACCACCACCACATAGGTATCCCCTTGAAGTTGTGCCATATAGCAAAAGGGCCATATGCCACCTTGATTGATAAAGCATTACCTGAACCACCCTGATTCCATCTCCCACGTGGCCTGTGTTGACCAGAACATTGCCTCCTTGAGACTCTCTGGACAAGACACCAGCGATCACTGCAGGATCCACACAGTATTTCCGGCCAACAGTTCGCATCACGGGTTGATATCTCAGAAGATGAGGCATGTCTATTTCAGCCAGCCTTTCAGAAGCACGAACTCCTAAAGCAAACACACAAGGAAGGATGTGGCTTGGAGTAGCTTAAGCTGAAACAAAGAGAGAGAAAGAGAAAAAGAGCGCAAGCAAGTGTGAGAGCCACCTAGGATCTGAGTAGTGGTCTAGGACTGAAAACCCCAAATTTAAACTCCTAGTGACCATTCTCTGAGCTGAGATTAAAATTATTTCTTCATTTCTTTTTTTCTCCTTCTTCTTACTTATTTATTTTGTTGTTTCTTTTGGAGGTAGAGTCTCGCTGTAGCCCAAGCTGACCTGGAATTCACTAGGTAGTTTCAGGGTGGTCTTGAACTCATGGAGATCCCCTTACCTCTGCCTCCCTCCCTAGTGCTGGGATTATGCATGCACCACCACACCTGGCTCCACTCTTCTTTTAACTGGAGCCAATAGCCCATGCCACTCCTGAAGCAGACACCTCTATAGCTTCTATTGGCCTCAGCCAGGCTCTTAGAGGCTGTGCTACCCTCCCATGAAATTCTGTAGGCATAGGTGCCACTGTTCCCATCCTAATAACCCAGAGGAGGTTTACCAATAAAATGTGCAATGCCTGCTACTCATGTGTAGTCACCTCCTTACAAAGGAGAAATTCCCCTAAACCCTTTGGTAAATCCTTAGAGAGTTCCCCTTAGCAGGTTTGGCACAACTGCCCGCTTTTCCACTCTTAAGTGACACCAAGAAAACGTGTAAGTTCAAACCTTTAAAGAGAATCCTAGGCACACTAATTTACCTGACTAGCTTTACCTTCTAAGTGCTGTTGTGGTTTACGAAGCACTCTCACAGCTATGCGTAGTGGCACATGCCCTTAATCCCAGCACCAGCAAGCAGAGGTAGGAGGATTGCAGTGAGTTTGAGGCCAGCCTGGGACTACAGCGTGAGTACCGGTCAGCCTGGACTAGAGAGAGACACCACCTTGAAACAACCAAAACAGCACTCTCACCGCAGTATATGATGACATTACAATAACGTTGGGAACTGAGTGTGTTGTTCAGGAAGCAGAGCCAGTAGCCTGACAAGGTGTTGGACTCCACATCCAGTTCTTTCCCCACTCCCTAGTGGGGATCACGAGAAACAGTGGAAGTCAAGGGAATATGTTAATAGGCTAGGGTGGCTAGGCAGGGTGGTATATGCCTTTAATCCTATCCCAGCACTTGGGAGGCAGAAGTAGGATCACCATGAGTTCAAGGCCACCCTGAGAATACATAGGGAATTCCAAGTTAGCCTGGGTAGAGTGAGACCCATCTCAAAAAATGAACTAAAATAAAAGAGGGTAGAGCAGACACAGATTGTAACTACCACAGTAGGACAAGCCATGACGTCTTCCAATCCCACAAGATGCTCCTGGGGTGTTCAGGGTCCGGATATTTCCATAGCATCCCCAACTGCTGCTTTCAGATGAACCTATAGATGGGAAAATGTCAACCTGAGTAGTTCTCATCCTGCTGTGAATGAATTGGCACTAATAAAATCAAATATAATAAAACTAGTAACAAGAACTTCACTCTACACTAGAAATCCTGAATTCCAAGTGAACAGTACACAAACTATTACAGACACTGCTTTAACTTTAAATTGTCACCTCCTTTCCTGCAGACGTGAGGACCCACTGGAGCAGATTCTTCTTTGCTAAGGTTGGGGGCTGTCTCACAGCTCACTGGGCTGATGAGGCATTTCCGTTTGCTTTGAAAAAAACATTCCGGAATCTCAACCCAGACCCAAAGTAAAGGCTGTATCTGCGGATGGGGCCTAGAGCTGGATTCAGCTTCTCTTAGTGCATCCTGAGTAGGGGCCTAAGGTTGCAAAGAAGGGATATATTCTGATGGGTCATAGGGAGGTCTGTGTATAGAACTTTTGCATTTCTTTATCCTCCTCTTCATGTTGCATCGATCTCTTTCTGCCTGAAGGGGAGGTGTTGTTTCATTTATTTTATTTTATTTTACTTATTTTATTTTTATTTTTTGGTTTTTCAAGGTAGGATCTCACTAGTCCAGGCTGACATGAAATTCACTATGTAGTCTCAGGTGGCTTTGAACTCACAGTGATCCTCCTACCTCTGCCTCCTGGGTGCTGGGATTAAAGGCGTGCGCCACCACGCCCGGCCTTATTTTTTTGAGTCCTTGTCCCATGTAGCTCAGGCTGTCCTTAAACTCACTGTGTAGGCAAGGATGATCCTGAACTCCTGATCCTCCTGTCTTTACTTCCCAAGTACTGGGATTACACCTAGTTTACATGCTGTTTGAAATGCTATTGAAACAAAGGCTGCTACAGAGAAGAGGCCCTTCTCATCATACCAGGGGAGTAGATAGCATTTATAACACACAGTCCTCCTATCTGTGGATTTGACATCAATTGTTTCTACCAGTTGTAGCTTAAAAATACTTGGGAAAAATTGTATATAACATATGCAGTCACCATTTTCTAAGTGCCCCTCCCCAAAAAGGTATGTGGTATGTATGTAAGTTATAAGTAAATGCTATGCCAATTTTCATAAAGGACTTGAGCACCTGAGGATTTTGGTTCTGGTGTCTTGGAACCAATGCCCTCTCCCCTGTGAAAGTGAGGGTTGACAACACTTATAATTCACACTCGAAGGAGGATGAATAAACCAGTAACAAGATACCTTTGCCCCAGGAAATTGCTCCTTGTGAGAATCATCTCATCATCACAAGACTGTAAGAACTTTTCATTGCAGTATTTTAAAAATGTTATTTTGTTCTTAGACTAAGGTAGGTTATATCATCAACTAAATTATTTGCAGATCTTTGGAAACATGTCTGTTGTATATCATATGAATCTTTGTGTGCATGTATTGTGTGTGTGTGTGTGTGTGTGTGTGTGTGTGTGTGTGTGCAGGTGTGAACATGTCATGGCATGAGTGTGGAGGTCAGAGGACAACCCTCGTGTTGGTCCTCACCTTCCACCTTGTTTGAGATAGGGTCTCTTTGTTTCTTGCTAT
The DNA here is from genome assembly GCF_020740685.1 of Jaculus jaculus. Taxonomy (NCBI): domain Eukaryota; kingdom Metazoa; phylum Chordata; class Mammalia; order Rodentia; family Dipodidae; genus Jaculus; species Jaculus jaculus. Next base: position 119,817,886 of record NC_059105.1, read on the forward strand.
TGGAAATGCCAGGCTAACTGGCCTATGAACTTCTTGGAACTCTATCTCCTTTTCCCATCTCACTGTAGGCATGCTAGGATTACAAACACAGGGTACTGAGTCCAGCTTTACATGAATTCTGGGGATCTGAAGTCAGGTCCTCATGCTTATGTTATAAGTACTTTACTTACTGAGTCATTTTCCCAGCCCTCATATATATCTTCTGTGTTCACATAAACACATTTTAAGATTCTTTATTTTATAGCACCTTCAGGGGAAAACGCTAGTACTTCAGAGTAAATACTTTTACTTTACAAACTTGGGAGCGTATGTACTAGGGGAAGTAGCTCAATCTTTTTTTTCAAGGTAGGGTTTCATTCTCACCCAGGCTGACCTGGAATTCACTATGGAGTCTCAGGGTAGCCTCAAACTCCAACTCACAGTGATCCTCTACCTCTGCCTCCTGAGTGCTGGGATTAAAGACATGCACCACCATGCCTGGCTAAATATGTGGAATTTTATGAGCAAAAATTTAGCAAGTATTCTTTTTAACTTTTCAGCTAGTGTGTTTTTGTCTTTATGATTAGTAACAAATACTGATATGGAAGTTGGATCCTTGCTTTGTGCACCTCTCCTTAACCACATTATATAATCCTCAAAGATCCAGATACTCCCAATGCTTAGCACCTTGTAGAAATTTAAAGATATTTGTTGAATGCATGAGAAAACAAATGAGTAAAAAAAAATTTTTTTAAAGGCATGAATGTAACACTCCTGAGAATTGTTTTGAATTTAGAGTCAGAAGTTTTGTTTCTCCCAGGGAACTATCCTTCCTCTTTTTATTTATCAAAAAAAACATGCTGGGATTGGAGAGATGGCTTAGCTGTAAAGACACTTGCCTACAAAGCCCAAGGATCCAGGTTCAACTCCCGAGAACCCACATAAACCAGCTGCACAAGTTGGCAGATGAGTCTGGAGTTTGTTTGCAGTGGCCAGAGGCCTTAGTGTACCCACTCTTTCTCTCTCTAATAAAAAAAGAAAAAAAAATTTTGAGGTAGGGTCTCACTTTACCTCAGGCTGACCTGGAATTCACTATGTAGTCTCAGAGTGGCCTCAAATTCTTGGCGATCCTCCTACCTCTACCTCCCAAGTGCTGGAATTAAAGGCATGCACCACCATGCCTGATAAGTTTTTTTAATTATTTAATTTAAATGTATTTATTTGAGGGGGGAGCAGGCAGGTAGAGTGAGAATGGGAGCCCCAGGGCCTTTGGCTGCTACAAACTCCAGATGCATGTGCTAACTTGTGCATCTGGCTTGTGTGGGTCCTGGGAAATTGAACCTGGGTTCTTTGGTTTTGCAGACGAGTGCCTTAACCACTAAGACATTTCTTCAGTCATGAAAAAATTGTTTGTTTGTTTAAAAAAAAAACAAAACAAGGGCTGGAGAGATGGCTTAGCGGTTAAGCGCTTGCCTGTGAAGCCTAAGGACCCCGGTTTGAGGCTCAGTTCCCCAGGTCCCACGTTAGCCAGATGCACAAGGGGGCGCACGCATCTGGAGTTCGTTTGCAGAAGCTGGAAGCCCTGGCGCACCCATTCTCTCTCTCTCCCTCTGTCTTTCTCTCTGTGTCTGTCGCTCTCAGATAAATAAATAAAAAAAAAATTTTTTTTTAAAGAATTAAAAAAAAAAAAAAGCTGGGCGTGGAGGCCCATACCTTTAATCCCAGCACTTGGGAGACAGAGGTAGGAAGATAGTCCTGAGTTCAAGACCACTCTGAGACTACATAGTGAATTCCAGGTCAGCCTGGGTTACAGCAGGACCCTACTTTGGGGTTGGAGAGATGGTTCATCAGTTGAGGTGCTTGCCTGCAAAGCCTAACAATGTAGGTTCAGTTTCCTAGTACCCATGTAAAGCTAGATGCACAAAGTGGGGCATGCACCTGGAGTTCATTTGCACCTTCTAGAGGCCCTGGCATACCCATTCTTCCTATCTCTCTTCTCTCTCTCTGCTTGTAAATAAATATATTTAAAAAAAAGAAAACACTTTAGGCTGGAAGGATGGCTTAGCAGTTAAAGTGCTTGCCTTCGAATCCTGAGGCCCTACCTAAGCCAGAGGCACATGCACTAGAAGCCAAGTGGTTATCGGCTTGGTCACATCTTGATGCCTTTTGTGCTAGTTTCCTACATGAATTATATTGGCCTTATGATAAACATTACCCACATCTTTCTATGGAAACATATAGTCTATAAATAAGTTCAGTAACTAATATTGGTGAGAGTTTATAGTGGGCAATGAGCAGTTATCGATGGTGAATGTTTAAAGTCTAACCCCAAGCAACCCGGTTGTAAGTCCCCATGAATTGTGAGGAGCCCCCTTCCTTCATATGACAGTTGGAGAGAGGCTGCTTGTTGATAATTATTTCTGACTTCAAGGATTCACTAGGCATCTTAGGAGAAAACTAATGCTTCTACTTCAGGTGTGTAAGTGTAAAAATGCCATTATCTTCCCAAGCTGCTTCTCTACATTTCCATTTGGAAAAAAATGAAACACACTCACCAGTCAGGGCCAGGAGGCCCAGAAGCATCCATAGTGTAGACATGCCGAGTATCTTGCTCTATAATGCCTGAAATGCTTTTAAAATCAAAATTAGCTTGGAGACACAAAAATGTTAGTCATTGTTGTAGCAAAACATGATGTCTCTATCAGGTGGGGGAACAGTGAGTGAGATAATTTTCCACACATCCAAAATAAGAAAGCGGGGCTGGAGAGATGGCTTAGCGGTTAAGCACTTGCCTGTGAAGCCTAAGGACCCCGGTTCGAGGCTCGGTTCCCCAGGTCCCACGTTAGCCAGATGCACAAGGGGGCGCACGCATCTGGAGTTCGTTTGCAGAGGCTGGAAGCCCTGGCGCGCCCATTCTCTCTCTCTCCCTCTATCTGTCTTTCTCTCTGTCTCTGTCGCTCTCAAATAAATAAATAAAAAATAAAAATAAAAAATAAAAAACAAAATAAGAAAGCGAATGACTTGAATCACAGTGAAAAAGCAAAGGTAGGACAAATGTTCTATGCTTCTGGTTGTTCCACAGGGACTCAGTATAGCTTCAAGATACTGGGTATTTGGTATACACCTGTAATTCCAGCACCTGTGAGGCAGGAGGATCTTGAGTTCAAGACCAGCCTGAGCTACATAGTTAAACTCTGTTAGAAAAAACAAACAAACAAAAACAGGGATAACAGAGAGGAGAAGATAGGGAAGAAGAAGGATAGGAGAAAGAATTACTGAATACTAATGATTTTAAGAACCCACTAGGTATGATGGTAAATGCATAGCACTCTTGAGGCAAAAGGATTGCTGCAAGGTTGAGACCAGCCTGGGCTATATAGCAAGACTCTGTCTCAAAAAAACAAACAAAGCCCCATGTGGTAGTTTATGCCTTTAATCCCAGCACTCAGGAGGCAGAGCTAGGAGGATCGCCCTGAGTTCAAGGCCATCCTGAGAGTACATAGTGAATTCCAGGTCAGCCTGGGCTAGAGTGAGACCTTACCTCAAAAAACAAAAATCAAAAAACAAAACAAAACAAAACAAAAAAGTAAACAAAGATATAAGCCAAGATGCTGTGAGTCTCAATACTGAGAACAATGATGACTTGATTTGAGATGTGAAAGAGCAACTGTTGATGCATGACCTTTCCCAAGGGCGTCTGTATTGGGCCGGGGAGATGGTTCAGTGGTTAAAAGCACTGTGTGAGCCTTGTCACTGGAGTTCTGGTCTCCGGAACCCACCACATAAAGCCAGATGCAAGTAGCACACAGTCTGTAATACCAATCTGCCTACAGTAATAGGGGCACAGTCAGGAAAATCATAAACCTTTCAGGCCAGCTAGTGTGGTATTTACATCAGAAAAAAAAACAAAACAAAACAAAACAAGAGAGACCTTGTTTCAGAGCAGAAGGTGAGGAATAATATCCTGAGGTTGTCCTCTGAGCTTCACTCACGAGCCATAGGATACGCATGCACGCATGCACACAAACAGACACACACACACAGAGCCCAGGTTACCCCCACCTCTATTATCACACTACCACACAAATGCCAGTTTGAAATTGACCCCAGAAGCATCCACCTCAACCATCCCCTCCCACCTCAGGGTGTTTCCCATCATTGCCCCTGGTCATTGGGCCTGCTGGCCTGTTTCTATGAAGGGTCACTGTCATTACATGTAGAAGCCTGCATACACTCTCATGGTGATTTCCCTGATCTCTCTCTCTCCTTTTCTCTCCATTTATTTATTTATTCATTTATTTGTTGCTGGGGATGGACCCCAAGTCCTTCTCCATGCTGGGTAAATGGTTTGCTACTGAGACACGTGTACAAGTCCTCTTTTAAGATTATTCTTATAAGTGGTTTCCAAACACTCAGGATGAGATGCTCTCAAATAGAGAAGCATTAAAGAAGTCACTTGAGTTCCATCTTCTTAAACTGACGTAGCACATGGCCCCAAAGGAAAATGTACTTTCTATTTAACTTTCCTGCCCCATTGAGATGGTCTGTCTGATTTCACTAAGTTGAACATAAAATGTCATGCTCAGTGACCAGAGTATAGAAATGTAGGACCTTGGCTCTCAGATTTACCATGTACTCAGTATGCCCAATCCATCAGGACTGGGTAAAAGAGGACAGTCAGGGCTGAAGAGATGGCTCAGCAGTGAAAGCATGTGCCTGCAAAGCCTAACAACCTGGGTTAGGGTCCCAAAAATCCATGTAAAGCTAGATGTTCAAAGTGGCACATGCATCTGGGATGCCTTTGCAGTGGCTTGAGGCCCTGGTGCACACATTCTCAAATAAATTAATAAAAATATTTTTTTAAATAAATTTATTTAATAAAGAGAATGAGGGCTGAAATGATGGCTTAGCAGTTAAGGTACCTGCCTGCAAAGTCAAAGGACCCTGGTTTGATTCCCTAGTACCCACATAAGCCAGAAGCACAGGGGAGCACATGTATCTGAAGTTCATTTGCAGCAACTGGAGGCCCTGGTATGCCCATTCTCTCTCTCTCCCTCTCTCTCTCTCTCTCTCTCTCTCTCTCTCTCTCTCTCTCTCCCCCCCCATTTCTCTCTCTTTCTTAAGTAAATAAATAAATAAGATTTTAAAAAAGAGAATGAGGCTAGTGAGTCTTCCCAAACCCCCCCCCCCTCAAAAAAGGAGAAAGGCCTGCTTAGGTACAAAAGTATTCACAGTCTCATTAAATATGCTTTTACAAAGATATCTCACTGAATTTATATAAAAGTCCTTTAAAAATAAAAGTACTATTCACATTTAAATGCTAAACCTAGAGTAGTTCAATCTTTTTGCTGCTTTTCCAGGAAAGAAAGCTCTTTCCTCTTGGAAAACCAAGTGGAAAGTCTTAGCTTTCACTGCAACATGAAACTTACATCATTTTCCAAGCACGGAACTATGTATCTGAATTGAGAAAGCACTTGGTTGTGTCTATGCAGATACATGTACCAGTTACCTAGTAACACGAAGTTACTTTCTTGTTGCCCCTGAGATCAGATCTTTAAAGTAATTATTTTCAAGTATATCAGGAAAGAGCCAAAGGTGACAATGAGCCAGGCATGGTGCTCCACACCTTGGATCCCAGCACTTAGGAGCCAGATGTAGATGGATTGCTGTGAGTTCAAGGCCACCCTGAGATTCTATAGTGAATTCCAGGTCAGCCTGGGCTACAGTGAGATCCTACCTCGAAAAACCAAAAAAGGCAACAATGGACTTATAGGGATAGACAAGATATTTTATCCATAAGCACAACATATTGAGTGAGCCAAACTCCAACACCCAATTGTACAGGTGTCAGAAAGCACTCTATATTTAAAAGATACTGTTGGGGCATCACTAGGGTGTGCTCAAGGAATGTCCATTGGTTGCCAATGACTCATTTGTTATTTTTTTTTAAACGTTTTTTTTTTTTTTGTTTTGTTTTTAATTTGAGAGCAACAGACACAGAGAGAAAGACAGATAGAGGGAGAGAGAGAGAATGGGCGCGCCAGGGCTTCCAGCCTCTGCAAACGAACTCCAGACGCGTGCGCCCCCTTGTGCATCTGGCTAACGTGGGACCTGGGGAACCGAGCCTCGAACCGGGGTCCTTAGGCTTCACAGGCAAGCGCTTAACTGCTATGCCATCTCTCCAGCCCTCATTTGTTATTATCCCTGCTACTCCCTACACTTGAAGCCATTTTGCAAATGTTTGGCCAAACCAAATGTGGTGTCTTAACATCAAGCACAATATATACAGTGGTATCACTTTTCTCCCATCCTAAAGAGCAAAACCCTAACAGACATGAACGGAGTGTCAAGCTGCAGCAACAGGCCACCCTGGTATCAATCAGGACATCTTCCTCTACTTATCCCCTCTCCGCTGACCATTTTGTAATTGCCAAAGCATCGTACGTATTTGTAAGGGATAAAAGCTATTTCTTCCTCAGTTGTTAGCAGTTGGGGGTGGCAAGGTGGAAATAAGGGGTTTGGGTCTTTGTAGTTCACTCACTGGAAGATTCCCAGTCCTTTTCCATGAGTGTCTTTGATTTTCACCTTCACTTTGAACAATAGCAAGGCTGGAGGATCTTTGGAGACCCTCTAGCCAGGCCTGAAAATGTTCTGCATTAACACCCTGGTGTGTGGAGAGATGAGGGCAGCCCTGCCCGGGAAAACTGCTCTGCATATCCAGTCACACCTGGTCTCCCACTCTCAGCTATATTGCTGCCCTTGCTTGTGGCTCAGACGTGTCTTCACATGCCTGCTCCCTGTGGGCTGATGGACCATTCCAGCACATCCCATCTTCCTCTTGCCCCTCTTGCTGTTCTGTTCTTTCCCTTACTTATACACCCAGCAATGCCCCAGTTCATGCCTTGCAGACAGTTTTGCACCAATGATCCTTAAGTTAAAATGATAGTCAGTCACAACACACAAACATAAGAATTGTATTTCTTTTAAAAATCTAACTTTTCAAACACAAGATAAGGTAATATGACATTATAGCTCTTTAATTATTTGGTTACTTGCTAGCTTCTTGAGACTGGCCTAGAACAGGCTGGCCTCAAACTTGGAAATCCTCCAACTTCTGCCTCTTGAATACAGGGATTACAGTTGTTGAGCCAGCATTCCAAGCTTGGTTTTGGTTTATTGATATAGAATCTTGTTGTTCACCCTCAGCTAATCTAGAACTTGCAATCCTTCTGCCTCAGCCTCCTGAGTGCTGGGATTCCAGGCATATACCAATACCTCTCCTATTAAACTGTCCCTTTTTGCTGCTTGCATTTTTCACATGTGGGAACATATGCTCTTGTTGGATTTTGACTGTGAGCCATGATGACCAGCTTAAGAAAGCTAAGAAGGTCCGAGTGAGTCTTCCTCCCTTTGTGGGCAAATGTGGTCTGTGTCCCTCTGTGCCTCCTTTTCCTCACTTGCCTATTGGGGTTTCCCACAGTTGAGTACTCCAGGAAGGCTGTGCTTCTTGTGTTAGCTCAGAATATCCCTTTCTGAAAATAGACCAAATCAAAGAGACCTCCTATTCTACCTGTGGGGTCTTAAAGTCTGCCCTTATTTTACTTCTGCCAGCCAAGATTTAAACTTTGACATACTGGCCTTAATTCAGCTTTTGGGGAAGGAGGACTTGACTACAATGCCACAATTCATGTTGTTTGGCTTAATGTAACATTAGCAAGGCTGAGCAAGGAAGCAGCAAGGAGATTTGCCACCCAGCAAAATGCAAACACTTTAGTTCTTTGGGTTTGAATGAATAAAAAAAGACATCGGGGCTGGAGAGATGGCTTAGCTATTAAGGTACTTACCTGTGAAGCCTGAGGACCCAGGTTTGAATCCCCAGTACCCAGTAAGCCAGATGCACAAGGCAGTACATGTGTCTGGAGCTCACTTGCTGTAGCTGGAGGCTGTGGAGTACCCATTCTCTCTATCTGCATCTTTCTCTCTTTTAAAAAAATTTTAAAAAATACATTTTTTTAAAGACATCCCACCAATGTGGTGGCACATGCCTTTAATCCTAGCAATTGGAAGTCAAAGGTAGGAGGATCGCTATGAGTTTGAGGCCACCCTGAGACTACATAGAAAATTTCAGGTCAGCCTGGGCTAGAGTGAAACCCTACCTCAAAAAAAAATCACAACAAAAAACATCCCATTTGATTTATTACTGCTATTGTTAAACACACATGTTTCTGTTCTCTCATTTTCTTGGCTTTGCACATATTCAAAAGGAACTATACAGTTGCATTAAAAGAATATAAATTAGTGTAAAGATTATAATAAGTAGAAAAATTGTTCCATTGTCTAATAATTTATTTAATTTGGGTTTTCCTTACAAGGTCTTTACATTTCATTTGATCTAACCTTTCTCATTTTCTCAACATCATACATATGCTCATTATCTATCAGCATGCACTGGATTGTTCATTCCGAATGAGCCCTGCACAAGTTCTACATCCGTTTTACACTTACCTGTCTTCAGTTAGTGCTTGTCCTCAGAGCCAGTGAGCATGCATTGCTTTATATAGGGTCGCTGTACTGCTTCCTCTTTTCAAAATGTTGACTTCATCCTATTATGGGATTTACAGCTACATCTCATAAATCATGGTAACAATTACAAATGCTTTGAACTTATATAGGGCCCTTTATTCAAGGATGTCCTGGCATTTTACAAACATTAACCAATTAGTTCTTTACCACACCTCAAAGGACAAATCCTAATTGTAGGCTCATGGTGACAGTTTCAGGTCCAACATTTGTCTCTATTCACATCTGTTTCTGGGTATGGTGCCATGTAAGAAAGCAAGAAAGAAAGGAATGGAAAAAGGAAGGAAGAAAGGAAGGAAGGAAGGGAAAGACAGAAAGGAGGGAGAGAAAAGCAAAAGGAAGGGAATAAGAGAGGGAAAGAGGGCGGAAGGAAAGAAAGCAGGGAATGGGTTTGTACTGTCATCCCATACCTCTGCCTCCCAAGTGCTAGGATTAAAGGTATGTACCACCATACCTGGTGCTAATATTTTATTTATTTTATTTATTTATGAGAGAAAGAAGCAGAAAGAGAAAGAATGGGTATGTCAGGGCCTCCACCCACTGCAAATGAGCTCCTGATGCATGTGCCACCTTGTGCATCTGGCTTACATGGGTACTGGGGAGTTGAACCTGGGTCCTTAGGCTTTGCAGGCATGCACCTTAATCACTAAGCTATTGCTCCAGCCCTGGAGTCATTTTATACACTGTAAAACTGTACTTCCTTAAAATTCACTCTGACTATATATCTCTTGAAGTGTCAGAAAATATCTGTTCCCAGTCATAAGATTTATCCTCCAAAATGTCTCCTGAGCAGTATCTTCCTTGTGGTCTTTTCCTGGTACCTCTTGACTTTTACTCTAGTAATAGAATGCATATCACACAATTCTGCTGCATGCAGGTTGAAATCATCAATTGATCTGAGGCCATCTTCACAAATATTCCGTCTCCTGCTCCTTATTGATTCATCTGAGCTGATGGGCAAGGAAACCACTTCCTTAGGAATGGAGTTGCTGAGCTCAGCATCCAGGTTCAGGCTAACATTAAACCCTCTCCTTTGTGGATGCTGTCTTCATAGGCATTTGGCTCTTATGTTCTAGACAATCCCTTGTAACAAGGCAATTCCTGGACCCTGACACTCCATCTAACCTTAGTCCTGTGGAGACCAGCCATCCAAGTCTCTGAGAAGTGGCTTCTTGTGACCCCTCCTCTCAGTGACAATTTCCAGCTCTTTATCTGCTGCATCATGTTTCCCAACCACAGTTGGCCTAGTTCAGGAAGCATTTTCCATACAGCCTCCTGAGCACTCTGAAGTAAAACCACAGTCATGTTGACATTTTTTCCACTATTCTGTGGCCACTGATGGAATTGGAGGTGAGGAAAGAGAGAAGGGACAGCTTGGGAGACACTGCAGAAGACCAGGTAAGAAATGCTTGGTTTAATCTTTCCTTGCCATGCCCAATGCCATCTTTTGTAGTGTGAATGTTTACTCTGTGCCCTTATGTGTTTTTAGTTTTGCAGGATCATAGTCAAGAAACCTTGCATTATGGGGATGTTTGAATAGTATTAGGATTGGGGAAAAAATGGGACTTTTAAAGTTGGAGATAATGCAATGCATTTTACATCATGGATGGTCATGAGTTTTGGGGATTGTTGCAGTTAGTTTCATGTTTCTGGCACAGAACATGTGATCAAAAGCAGCTTGTGGAGGAAAGGATTTATTTCAGCTTATAGGCTCTAGAGGAAGCTCCATGATGGCAGGAGAAACTGTGGCATGAGCAGAGGCTGGACATCACCTCCTGGCCAACATTAGGTAGACAACAGCACCAGGAGTGTATGCCAAACACTGACAAGGGAAAGCTGTTTATAACATCCATGAGCCCAGCCCCAACAATATATCCCCTACAGCCATGCTCCAATTACCAAATTTACACCACCTGGAGACCCAGGACTCAGAACATATGAGTTTAGGGGAACACCTGATTCAAACTACCACATTCCATTCCTGGCCCTTGTAAACTGGTGACCATCCATAATGTAAAATTCAATGCATTAAATTCAACTTTAAAAGTCCCAATCACTGTTTTTTTTTAAAGGTAGGGTCTCACTCTAGCCCAGCCTGACCTGTATTTCACTATGTAGTCTCAAGCCTCAGGATGGCCTTGAACTCATGATGATCCTTCATACCTGTACCTCCTGAGTGCCAGGATTAAAGGTGTGTACCACCAGGCCTGGCCCCATAGGGTTTTTTTTTTTTTATCAATACCAACACTGTTTAAACATTCCCATAGTCCAAGGTCTCTTAACTGAGCCATAGTACCCTCTGACACCCCAAAAAAGAAAAACAAACCCACCATAATGGCACAGAATAAACATTCACACCACAAAAGATGGCAGTGGGCATGCCAAAGAAAGATTGAGCCAATACAAGATTTAAAACAAACAGGGGCTGGAGAGATGGCTTAGCGGTTAAGCGCTTGCCTGTGAAGCCTAAGGACCCCGGTTCGAGGCTCGGTTCCCCAGGTCCCACGATAGCCAGATGCACAAGGGGGCGCACGCGTCTGGAGTTCGTTTGCAGAGGCTGGAAGCCCTGGCGCGCCCATTCTCTCTCTCTCTCCCTCTATCTGTCTTTCTCTCTGTATCTGTTGCTCTCAAATAAATAAAAAATAAAAAAATAAAAAATTGGTAATTTAAAAAAAAAAAAATTAAAAAAAAAACAAACAAACAAACAGGGTGCCTGTTTCCATGTCAGCCTAGGCCAGAGTGAGACCCTACCTTCAGAAACCAAAAACAAACATACAAACAAACAAAACAGGGAAAACATCAAATTTTGTAACTCCAAGTCTGAAAACTCTAACCAGTGACAAAGTCTCTGGAGTCCAATTCCCCTCCAGCTAAGCTGGTCAAAATCTTGGAGCAACCCCCCAGACACAAAATGGCCTGGATATCCATTTTTTTTTCTTTTTCTTTTATTTTTTCTTAATGTTTATTAACATTTTCCATGATTATAAAAAATATGCCATGGTAATACCCTCCCTCCCCCCGCCCACTTTCCCCTTTCAAATTCCATTCTCCATCACATCCCCTCCCCATCTCAATCAGTATCTCTTTTATTTTGATGTCATGATCTTTTCCTCCTCTCATGATGGTCTTGTGTAGGTAATGTTAGGCACTATGAAGTCATGGATATCCAGGCCATTTTATGTCTGGAGGGAACATGTTGTAAGGAGTCCTACCCTTCCTTTGGCTCTTACATTCTTTCCGCCACCTCTTCCTCATTAGACCCTGAGCCTTAGAAGGTGTGGTTCAGATATTACTCAGTACTCCAGTCACTTCTTTCCAGTACTATGATACCTTCTGAGTCGTCCCAAGGTCACTGCCATCTTAAAAGAGAAGATTCTCTACCCAAAGTGAGAGTAGCATTAATATAAAGGTATGAATATTAAGAGAAGTGCTTACTGGGCAGTTTGATAAGCATACTATATACATTTATCCAAGCATCAGCAGATGCTACACCCCTAAGATTCACCCCTGTTTTAGGTTTTCAGTATCAGGGATGCATTCCCTCCCATGGAGCAGACCTCCAGTACAATTGGAGGCAGTTATTTTCCATCATGACAGATGTGCCACTATTGCATACCATGGGATATTTTTTATAACCATAGAAATTGTTAACAAAAATTTAAAAAATAAAAGAAAAAAAAACTTGGAGCAAAACTCCATCTGGGATAGAAGCTCTGCTTGGCAGCCATCCCATAGCCCTGGCACCTCAACTGGATTCCCATTGCAACTCACAATTAATTCTCATGGCTCTATCAGGACTCCATGCAGGGCTTTCAACAAACCTGTTTCACATTGCCCATGGCCATTTCCAGAAAGAAAGAAAAAAAAAAAAAAAAGGGCTGGAGAGATGGCTTAGCGGTTAAGTGCTTGCCTGCGAAGCCTAAGGACCCCGGTTCAAGGCTCGATTCCCCAGGACCCACGTTAGCCAGATGCACAAGGGGGTGCACGCATCTGGAATTCGTCTGCAGTGGCTGGAAGCCCTGGCACGCCCATTCTCTCTCTCTCTCTGCCTCTTTGTCTGTCTGTAACTCTCAAATAAATAAATAAAAACAAACGAAAAAAAAATTAAAAAAAAAAACGGTATGGCAAATTCAATGACCTTCTCTTTCCTGCATTTGTTATACTCCATAGTACCAGGTGAACTACAGATTTGTTAATCCACGGGGTTGGGGGGGGATAAAGCAGACTTTAAAGAGCCGGACACTCCATTAGCATCCAGGCCCCTTACTTTCAAAGTAGTCCACATTCTTCCTGAGTCCCAGTACAGATCAGCTGGCCCAATATCAGTAGTTGTAATCTCTCAAACAATTGTAATTGAACTGAGCTGTTGTCTTCAGCCCAAAGTTTTCATTTATTTCTGTGCTATATCTATCTGCTCACAGCAGTCCATTTCTATGCAATGCAACCATGCACAAGTTCTCAGGACACAGGCAGGTAGAATATAGCAAGCCTCTCACACAAACTACTTCTAGCCCAGTCCCTAAAAAGTTCTTTCTTCTCCTCACAAGACAAACCTCACAGTCTATAGTTCTTACTGCATTTGGGTCTTTCAATTCTGACCAGAATCCATCAAGCTGTACTTACAGCCCTTCAAAGTGTCTCTCAGGCCAAGGTTTCAAATCCTTCCATATTTCTGTTGCAAATTAATTGCAAAAGGCCAAAAGCCACACAATCATGTTTCTAGCGTCAAAAACCCCACTCTTCTGCTGCCAGTGAGGGCAGGTACCACTCATTGTCGGCAGAAAGCACCCAATCAAAAGCAGCTGATGGCAGGAAAGGATTTATTTATTTTGACTTATAGAGTCGAGGGGAAGCTCCATAGTAGCAAAGGAAAATGATGGTATGAGCAGAGGGTGGACATCACCTCCTGGCCAACATCAGGTGGACAACAACAATAGGAGACTGTACCAAACACTGGTAAAGGGAAACCATCTATAACATCCATAAGCCTGCCTCCAACAATACACCCTCTCCAGCAAAGCTCCAGTTACCAAATTTCCACAAGCTGGGAACCCAGAACTCAGACCACATGAGTTTATGGGGAACACTTGACTCAAACCACCACAGGGGTCGGGGCAGAATTTGGTAGTTTGAATGAAATGTCCCACATAAATTCATGTTCTGAATGCTTAGAACCCAGATGACAGCAATGTGGGAGGTGGAGCCCTTCTGGAGGAGGTGTGTGGTTGAAGGCAGGCTTAGGGTTGTTATAATGAGCTCCCCTGGCTAGAATTCATCTCACTTTCTTGCAGCTGCTGTCCATCTCCTGTGGCAGAAGTGATGCCCCGCCACTACTCATGCCATGCTTTTCTCTGCCATCATGAAGCTTACCCTTTAGACTGTAAGCCAAAACAAAAGCTTTCCTCCCATCAGATGCTTTTGGTTTGGTGCTTTGTTCCAGGAATGAGAAGGTAACTGCATAATTGCAACACTAGGAAATGTAATATTATGTTCAGCTAAAATCTGGGTTTAAAGCGTAGATGAAAATAGTGTTCAAGATGGAGTTACGTCCCTCCAAGGCACCTGACTATGTCAAGTAGATATAGATAAGACAAGGGCAAACAGGTTAGTTGCAAAGAGAAGAGGAGTTGTTGTGAAGGAAGAACCAAAGGACATAACATACAATCAGGAGCCAGGTGGAAAGATTAAATAGAGAATGGAGGGATGCAATAGAGGCAGCTGTTTCAGGAAGCATGACTATGCTGAGGAAAAGAAAGATAGGTAGTTATTGGGATGCAGAAGTAGAGGTAAGAGGGATGGAATCTCTGAACACTACAATGAGGGACCCAGCAGAATAAGACCTAAGAAGTGGAATAATGAAATCAACCAGCTGGACCAGAGGTTCACACTTGTGTAATAGTGGCACACAGCCTCTGTGGGTAACCCAGTGGTTTGCTGATTGGACATGAGGCCCACTCAATGGGAGAGTACTCATATCTGGTACCGGAAACTAAGTCAGAACCCCATTTTCAGGAAACTGATAGACTTCAGAGAGAAGCCCCACTGCTCTCTGGAGAAGAAGAGTTAGACTTGCATATACAAAAGTCTCTTAAATAACTTTCCATACTTTCATAACTTTCCATAACTTTGTTGCAGTCAGGTTTGCATTGCTTGTAGAAATCACCCAACCAAGAGCAGCTTCTGGATAAAAGAGGTTTATTTGGCTTACAGGCTCGAGGGGAAGCTCCACGATGGCAGGGGAAAACGGTGGCATGAGCAGAGGGTGGACCTCACCCCCTGGCCAACATAAGGTGGACCAAAGCAACAGGAGGGTGTGCCAAACACTGGCAAGGGGAAACTGGCTTTAATGCCCATAAGCCCGCCCCCAACAATACACTCCCTCCAGGAGGCATTAATTCCCAAATATCCATCAGCAGGGGTGCTAGCATTCAGAACACCTAAGTTTATGGGGGACACCTGAATCAAACCACCACACCCTTTAACCCAAGCTGCTCTCACTCTGGGCTGGAGAATTTCTTTTATTTTCCAGAAGGTGGAGAACATGGAGGAGAATCAAGATCCATTGATAAGACAAAAAGGTAGCTGACTACCCACCATGAGATGTGCCACCTCCACCACATCTGCTGGGGCTCTGGAGAAATTGGAGAGGAAGGGATGACCTGAATACTGCTCTTACTGCTAGCCTGACAACCAGCTCCAGAGTGATAGTGACAGACACTATGATCAATCCAAACCCATCAAATCAGAAATCCAGAGGCTACAAAGAACTCAACACTAAATCAGACTGTCCACATGCCTGCTCAGGGTACATTGTGGAAGAGGTGGGTGGAAATATTGTAAGAGTAACAGAGTGGGTAGGAATATGCCAAGTCATGGTCCCCCCACTACCCCATAGGGGCTGACTAAGGTCTTCATGATTCCACAATGAATCCCATAACCCCACTGAAGAGGACTCCAGGAAAATGGGGCCAGGGGCAAGAAGATATGAGTATAATCTGTATATATATTTAAAGAAGTGGAGCAAATTGTCCATGGAGACACATGAAGGTATGAGAAGGTGTGGGCTCCTGAGTTTGTGTGAAGAATTGTCTTTTATTGTGAAAGGGGACAATGGACAAGAGCAGTGATTTTGAAATTTGAGTTACTGTGGCCAAGTCATGTGTTTAAGCTTATTTCTCTGCCTTGTTTGTTTGTTTTTTTGCATGTGAGTATGTGGTATATGTACCTGTGTGTTCACCTGGGAGGGAGAGGTCCGATGTACTGCACCTCCTGTTATTACTTGACCTGGAGTCTCTCACTGATTCTGGGGTTTACCACTTTTATTTTGTCAAGCCCTTCAAAAAGCTAAAAATATCACTGAGTCATTTACAAACACTATCTCATTCAACTCTGGCAGCATCCCCTAAGATAGGAACATCTTCCCACTGTAGCCAAGGAAGGGCTAGAGAGATGACTCAGAGGTTAAGAGCATTTCCTGTGCAAGCAGGAGGGTTTAAGGACACCTGACAGACCCTGGAGTTCCAGCCCCAGAACCCACATAAACAACCCAGCATAGCTGTGCAAGCCTGTAACTCTGGCCCCTTAGTGGAGCAGAGATCTGAGAATCACTGGGGCTTGAGAATCTTCAACAAAGTCCTTGTAGAGATTTTGGTGACGGCAATTAAACCCAACAAGGACAGTGGCTGCCCAGAAAAGAACATTGTCAGCACTGTTCTCTTCCCAGATAAAGGAAGGACCAAGATGCTATTATTCCTTAGACTTTTCTGACAGCTTGACTATGTAGTGAACACTTCTAGCCACCCATTTCAGGAAGCAAGTAGCAGAGAAAAAATAATCAGAAAAAGGAAACTGATAACACATCATTAGTGCTGCCCTTAGTGTGGTGGTTTGAATAGAATATATGGCTCCTAATATATCCAGTTGTTTGTTTGTTTGTAGTTTGCATTCTGCAGCCTCCTGGCTGGAGGCAATGTCACTGGGTGGATCTTTAGGTGTGGTGGTGGGTTTCAGATTTCAATCTAAAGATATGCAAAGTATGCCTAGCTGGAGTTCCTGAAGTGTGCTGTGATATATGGCTTTTGGCTTTTAGGCATGTGCTTCTCTATCTCTGCTTGGACCTGTAAAGGAAGGCCAGCTTCTTCTACCATTTATGGAACTTCCCCTGGATCTGTAAGCTTCAATAAATATCCCTTTCTCCATAACTGCGTCTGGTCTGAAAGTTCATCTCAGTGAACCTGAAGCTGTCTGCTACACTTAGACACCACTGGCTGGAGTTGTTTTATTGTGGCAATCACTGACCTTCATGCATATTGAGCTTTTCTTTTGATGAAATAAGGAAAAGTCCATAAAGCAAAAACAAACAGGGCTGGAGGGATGGCTTAGCTGTTAAGGCATTTGCCTGCAAAGCCAAGGGACCCAGGTTGAATTCCCCAGGACCCACATTAGCCAGATGCACAAGGGGGTGCAAGCATCTAGAGTGTGTCGGCAGTGGCTGGACGCCCTGGTGCACCCATTCTCTCTCTCTCTCTTTCTCTGTCAAATAAAAAAATAAAATATAAAATATTTTAAAAGAAAAACAAACAGCAATTGACACCAGAGCTCCTCCCTACATAGCTCACCAGACAAGGCTGAACTGCTTTCAGTGAAAGGGTCTGGAAATAAGATCCATTTGAGTTGTCATGGTTTAGGGTGTGATGATGGCTTTCAGTACCTCCCTGAAATGTCTGTTAACTAGGCAGTAGGAAGCCTCAGCCATGCCAATCCTGTGTGATCTACTCTGTCACACTCATAGTAATCCAGGAATGCTTCTGGTGGTAATTTACAAGAGGCAGCTGCTTGGGACCTTCACTGTAGTATGCTCTATTAACATCTCTTGGGAAAGAGTGCCGGCTTTTCTTGCCTTGCCCTGAGGCTGTTCCTGATACAGGATTGGGACCTGTTGTACCCTGTGCTAGTGGGTGTGACCTGCCCTAATTCACTCACTTGACAGGCAGACAAAGAGGGCTTTCTGTTTCCATTCCCCAGAATGACCTGGTCAGTGCTTTCATGGAGGGAAATGACCTGATCTGACATGCCCCTTTATCCTTGGCTTTCATCCGAATGGACCCAGTGACTAACTGAACTTCACCATTGTCCTTCACCATAAGTGAGTTGAGCCATCAGGAACAAAATCTATACTATGCTTTCACAGCTCAAACACAGAATTTATGTATTTTTTTGTATGTGTATATGTGCACAGCATGCATGTATGTGTACATTGTGTTATTTAATTATGTGTGGGGGCTATTGTGTGTGGCCAGAGGTAGGCATTTCGATTTCGATCCACATTAGTTACTGAGACAGAGCCACACGAACCCTAAAGCTCACTGATTCAGCAAGTCAGTTTGCCTCAGAGATTCTCTGTCTGCCTCCCAACTGCTGCTGGGATTGCAGGTTTACACCACAATGCTTGACATTTACATGGGTTCTGGGCATCTGAACTCAGTTTTGCACAACAAGCACTTTACTCACTAAGCAATCTACACAGCCCCAAGTATATCTAATTTTTTTTCCTGTTTCACATATTTCCAGAAACAAAGGTTTGCATGTGGTCAGGCATTCTTATTATAAAGATTAACAGGGGGACTTCCGGTTAAGATGGTGGCATAGGTACAACGCCAAAGCAGCCTAGGGGGGAAAAAGACCAAAAAAACTCAGCAAAATGCACACATTTACTAAAAAGTGAGGTGTATAGGAAATTGAAACGGCAGTGGAGAAGTAGAAGAGATCCAGAGCATCCAGAGCCCGCACAGGCCGGCAAAAGCGGCCCCAGTAGGTGCACCAACAGCGGAGGCAGCGCACCAGAAATGACCTCCAGTGAGAATGAGTTAGAGGAAATGCCTGAAAGATTTCAAAAGAATGATTGTAAACATGTTCAAAGAAGTCAGAGAACAAATCAAGGGATTTCAAAGAGGAACTCAAAGAGGAAATCAAAGGAATCAAAGAAGATGCAGGACACCAATTTCATGAAATAAAGAAGGCAATACAATACATAAATAAGGAAATAGAAGTAATAAAGAAAAGCCAGTAAGAATTACTAGCAATGAAGAACATAGTTAATGAAATAAAAAACTCTGTAGACAATCTCACCAGTAGAATGGATGAAGGAGAGGACAGAATATCTAAGCTAGAAGACCAAGTGGCAGATCTAATACAGTCCAACAAAGAGAAAGACAAACTTATAGAAAAGTATGAGTGGGAATTTCAAGATATTCGGGACACTATGAAAAGATCCAATATAAGAATTCAGGGCATAGTAGAAGGAGAAGAACTCCACTCCAGAGGCATAGTAGGCATCTTCAACAAACTCATAGAAGAAAACTTCCCCCAAATTGGAAAAGAGGTGCCAATGCAGATACAGGAAGTCTTTAGAACACCAGCCAGACAAAACCTGGAAAGAACCTCTCCTCGCCATATTATAATCAAACTACCAAACACACAAACCAAAGAAAAATATTGAAAGCAGTTAGAGAGAAAAATCAAGTTAACTACAAAGGCAAGCCGATCAGGATTATAGCAGATTATTCAACACAAACTTGAAGAGCCAGAAGGGCTTGGAGTTATGTATTCCAAGTTCTGAAAGATAACAACTGTCAACCAAGGTTACTCTATCCTGCAAAGCTATCCATTCAAATAGAAGGAGAAAGAAGGACATTCCATGACAAAAGCAGGTTAAAGGAGTATTTTAAGACAAAACCAGCTCTACAGAAAAAAACTTGATAGAATCCTCCATACTGAAGAAAAGGGAAAGCACACATATAAGCAACCTGGAAAAAACAAGCAATACTCAAATACTAGTTAATACAAGAGAGCAAAGGTAGAACAGGAACCACACACAAAAAAATGGCAAACATAAATACACACCTTTCAATAATATCTCTTAATATCAATGGCCTCAATGCCCCAACGAAAAGACATAGGTTTACAGACTTGGTTAAAAAGCAGGATCCCACAATTTGTTGTCTCCAAGAAACTCACCTTTCTACAAAGGGTGAACAATATCTTAGAGTGAAAGGTTGGAAAATGGTGTTTCAAGCAAATGGGCCTAGAAAACAAGCAGAGGTTGCTATCCTAATATCTGACAAGGTAGCCTTCAGTCCAACGTTAGTCAAAAAAGATAAGGAAGGTCACTTTATATTGATTAAGGGCACACTCCAACAGGAGGACATTACAACCCTAAACATATATGCACCTAACATGGGGGCTCCAAAAATCATCAAACAAACACTATTAGAACTAAGGTAACAGATAACACCAAACACAGTGGTTGTGGGTGACTTTAACACCCACTCTCATCAATTGACAGGTATCCTGGGAAAAAATAAACAGAGAGGCATCTGGACTAAATGAGGTCATAGAAGGAATGGACCTAACAGATATATACAGGACATTTCATCCAAAGGCTGCAGAATATATATTCTTTTCAGCAGCACATGGAACATTCTCTAAAATAGACCATATGTTAGGACACAAAGCAACTCTTAACAAATTCAGGAAAATTGAAATAATTCCTTGCATTCTATCTGACCACAATGGAATTCAACTACAAATCAGTAGCAAGAAAGGCTTTAGAACATACACAAAATCATAGAAACTAAACAATATACTACTAAATGATGAATGGGTCAATGAAGAAATGAAGAAGGAAATCAAAAAACTTATAGAGTCAAATGATAATGAGAACACAACATAGGAAAATCTCTGGGACACAATGAAGGCAGTTCTAAGAAGTAAATTTATAGCCTTAAGTGCCTATATTAAGAAACTAGAAAGGTCGCAAGTAAACGACCTAATGCTTCACCTTAAAGCCTTGGAAAAAGAAGAACAAGGCAAACCAAAAATCAGTAGACGGGAAGAAATAATAAAGATTAGGGCACAAATTAATGAAATAGAAACAAACGAACAAAAAATCCAAAGAATTAATGAAACAAAAGTTGGTTCTTTGAAAGGATAAACAAGATTGATAAACCCTTAGCAAATCTGACCAAAAGAAAGAGAGAATTGACACAAATTAATAAAATCAGAGATGAACAAGGTAACATCAAAACAGATTCCAGAGAAATTCAAAAAATCATAGGGTCATACTATAAAAGCATATACTCCACAAAGTATGAAAATCTGAAAGAAATGGATGATTTCCTTGATCTATATGACCTACCTAAATTAAATCAAAATGAGATTAATCACTTAAATAGACATATAACAAACATGGAGATCCAAGCAGTTATCAATAATCTCCCAACTAAAAATAGCCCAGGCCCAGATGGATTCACTGCTGAATTTTACCAAACCTTCAAGGAAGAGCTAACGCCATTGTTTCTGAAGCTTTCCAGGAAACAGAAAAAGAAGGAATTCTACCAAACTCCTTCTATGAAGCCAGCATCACCCTGATACCAAAACCAGGCAAAGATAGAACAAAACAAGAAAATTACAGACCAATCTCCCTCATGAACATAGATGCAAAAATTCTCAACAAAATATTGGCAAACAGAATACAAGAATATATCAAAAAGATCATTCACCCTGACCAAGTAAGCTTTATCCCAAAGATGTAGGGATTGGTCAATATACACAAATATATAAATGTAATACATTATATAAATGGGTTGAAGGACAAAAATCACATTATCATCTCATTAGATGCAGAGAAAGCATTTGACAAAATCCAACATCCCTTCATGATAAAAGTCCTACAGAGACTGGGAATAGAAGGAACATATCTCAATATAATAAAGGCTATTTATGACAAGCCTATAGCCAACATATTACTAAATGGGGAAAAACTGGAAGCTTTTCCACTAAAATGGAACAAGACAAGGGTGCCTACTGTCCCCACTTTTATTGACTATAGTTTTGGAAGTCTTAGCCATAGCAATATGGCAAGAGACACACATAAAAGGGATGAAAATTAGAAAGGAAGTGATCAAGCTATCATTATTTGCAGATGACATGATTCTATACATAAAGGACCCTAAAGACTCTACTAGCAAACTGTTAGAGCTGATAAAAACCTAAAGCCGTGTAGCAGGATACAAAATAAATACACAGAAATCTGTAGCCCTCATATATGCTAACAACAACCACACAGAGTATGAAATCAGAGAATCACTCCCATTTTCAATTGCATCAAAAAATAAATAAATAAAGTACCTTGGAATAAACCTAGTGAGGAAGTAAAGAATCTCTACAATGAGAACTTTAAAACACTCAAGCGAGAAATTGCAGAAGACACTAGAAAGTAGAGAAACATCCCTTGTTCCTGGATTGGAAGAATCCATATTGTGAAAATGGCAATCTTACCAAAAGCAACCTACACATTTAATGTAATCCCTATCAAAATTCCAAAGGCATTCTTCATGCAAATACTCATTGGAGAAAAGATAGCCTCTTCAGCAAATGGTGTTGGGAAAACTGGATATATATCTGTAGAAGGATGAAAATATATTCTTCTCTCTCTCCATGCACAAGAATTAAGTCCAAATGGATTAAATACCTTAACATTAGACTTGAAATTCTGAAACTGCTAGAGGAAAAAGTAGGGGAAACCCTTCAACCTATTTGTCTTGGTAAAGACTTTCTGAATACAACCCCAATTTCTCAGGCAATAAAACCACAGATTGATCACTGGGACCTCATGAAATTACAAAGATTTTGCACTGCAAAGGACACAGTGAAAAAAGCAAAGATGCAACCTACAGAATGAGAAAAAAATCTTTGCCAGCTATATATCTGATAGAGGATTAATATCTAGGATATACAAAGAACTCAAAAAGTCAAATAATAAGGAATCAAACAAGCCAATCAAAAAATGGGCTGTGGAGCTAAATAGAGCATTCTCAAAGGAAGAAATACGAATGGATATAAGCATCTAAAAAAATGTTCTACGTCACTAGTCATCAGGGAAATGCAGATTCAAACTACATTGAGATTCCATCTCACTCCTGTTGGATTGGCCACCACCATGAAAACAAATGATCATAAATGTTCGCGGGGATGCGGAAAAAGAGGAACCCTTCTGTACTGCTAGTAGGAATGCCATCTGGTCCAGCCATTGTGGAAATCAGTGTGGAGGTTCCTAAAACAGCTAAAGATTGATCTTCCATATGACCCAGCCATAGCACTCCTAGGCATATATCCAAAGGACTCATCTGATTTCCTTAGAAGTACATGCTCAACCATGTTTATTGCTGCTGAATTTATAATAGCTGGGAAATGGAACCAGCCTAGATGTCCCTCAACTGATGAGTGGATAATGAAGATGTGGCACATTTATACAATGGAGTTCTACTCAGCAGTAAAGAAAAATGAAGTTATGAAATTTGCAGAAAAATGGATGGACCTGGAAAGGATTATACTAAGTGAGGTAACCCAGCCTCAGAAAGCCAAGCGCCACATGTTCTCCCTCATATGTGGATCCTAGCTACAGATGATTGGGCTTCTGTGTGAGAAGAAAAATACTTAGTAGCAGAAACCAGTAAGTTAAAAAGGATATATAAGTGGAAGAGAAAGGAATGGAGGTGGGTACTTAATAGGTTGGTATTGTATATATGTAAGTACAGTGATTGAGATGGGGAGGTTATAATATGATGAAGAATGGAATTTCAAAGGGGGAAGTGCGGGGGGTGGTATTACCATGGTATATTTTTTATAATTATGGAAAATGTTAATAAAAATTGTGAAAATAAAAAATAAATAAATAAACAGAAAAGAAAAGAATAACATTTTCTGGGCTGTAAAGGTGGCTTAGCAGTTAAGGCACTTGCCTGCAAAGCCAAAGGACCCAGGTTTGATTCCCCAGAATCCACATAAACCACATGGTAGTGAATGCAACTGGAGTTCATTTGCAGTAGCTGGAGTCCCTGGTGTGCCCATTTTTTTTTCTCTCTCTCTCTTTTTCATAAATAAATAAATAAATAATATTTTTTTAAAAAAATCCGGGTGTTGTGGCTTACACCTTTAATCCCAGCATTTAGGAGGCAGAGGTAAGAAGATTGGAGTATTGTGGTGAGTTTGAGGCCACCCTGAGACTACATAGTTAATTCCAGGTCTGCCTGGGCCAGAGTGAGACCCTACCTTGAAATAAAAAAAAAAATAACATTTTCCCACTTTCATTAAAATTGGGGAAAGAAATATAGCTCAGGCCAGGCGTGGTGGTGCGTGCCTTTAATCCTAGCACTCAGGAGGCAGAGGTAGGTGGATCGCCATGAGTTCAAGGCCACCTTGAGACTACAGAGTGAATTCCAGGTCAGCCTGGGCTAGAGTGAGACCCTACCTCAAAAAAACAAAAACAAACAAAAAAACAAAGAAAGATAGCTCAGAGGCTAAAGGTGCTTGCTTGCAAAGACTGCTAGCCCCAGGTTCAAGTCCCAACCCACCCACACAAACCAGATGCAAAAAGTGGCACAAGCATTTGCTGTTTGCTTGCAGCAGCAAGAAGCCCTGGCATGCCTCCTCATACATGTGCAAATAAATTAATAAAAATTGATAAAAAGGAAAACAAGCTGTGGATCGCTGTGAATTGGATGCTGGCCTGTAGCTGCACAGTGAGTTCTAGGTCAGCCTGGTCTCGACAAAGCCCCTACTTTGAAAAAAAAAAAAAATGAAAGAAAATAAAGGCTTACTTAAAAAGAAAAGAAAGGGAAGGAATGTTTAGGTTTTCTGTTGCTCACTAGAAAGGTAAATTAAATGTTTTGCTTTTCTTCCTGCAAGTAATTCCTGGAAAAGTAGGTCAGTTGAGTTTTCTTAATAATCAAATTTGAATCTATTAACAGGTTCTGTCGTTTTTGTTTGTTTGTTTGTTCTTTGGCTCCCTCTCCCTTGCTGGAGAAAAAACATCCTCTATGAATTTTTAAGCTTTTTTGAGGCAGGGTCTTGCTACATAGCCCAGGCTGACCTCAAATTCTTTATCTTCTTGCCTCAGCCTCCCAAGTGTTGGGTTTACAAGTGTGTGCTATCAAACCTGGCCTCATTTCTATTTTTCAGTTACTAGTTTTGTCGCGAGCACTCTCAAAGGTGATTGGTTGAGAGGATTCCGCCCATGAAGGTCAATAATACTCAGACGCTGGTGTACTCGCAAAGGAGTTTACTGGGATGAAAGTCACACACAAGCAAGTCCAAACTATCACAACTAATATTATAGCTAATATAATATATATCCAAATTATATTCATCACTACTAACACAATATTTCTAGTGAGTCTAAAATGTATACAACCTGATATCACGAGACTTGGTCTCAACGCAAGACTCGGTCTGTGAGATTTCTGACGTCACAACCTGGCGACGCGGGGTCCGTGCTCCGACTTTCTCTCAGTTCGCAGTTTTCAAGGCGAGTCTCAGTCGTCTCGGTCGTTCGGACAGCGTGTCGGGCAGATGAATTCGGATCAGTGATGCGTCTCGCGGAGGTCTCAGTCCGGACCGCTGAGCAGCCGTTCAGTCAGTCATAGTGTCGGGAGGACTGGGACAACGGCTGCTAAGCAGCTGGGTTTTTTGTATTTTCCACTACTTATCTAGGGTTGCACACACCTTCTGGTAATCTCTTACTATGTCATTGTACTCAGTTTTTTTCTTAGATTTTTGCTTACAAAGGTTGACTTTGCAATTTTACTCTCACACACAAAGAAAAACAAACTTATTTATCTAAACTGTCCCTGGACCATATGCTGGTCCTTACATGCTCATAACAAGTTTCCTCTCTAAATTGTGAAAAATTCCTTATGCATTAAAAAGCAATGATTATAGGGTCTTTACCGTCTCATGCCCCTCATGGCAGGAGTTCTCTCTATTTCCCCCTCTTTTCTTCTTTTCTTTTTTTTTTTTTTTTTTTTTTAATATTTTTTTGTTCATTTTTTTATTTGAGAGCGACAGACACAGGGAGAAAGACAGATAGAGGGAGAGAGAGAGAATGGGCGCGCCAGGGCTTCCAGCCTCTGCAAACGAACTCCAGACACGTGCGCCCCCTTGTGCATCTGGCTAACGTGGGACCTGGGGAACCGAGCCTCGAACCGGGGTCCTTAGGCTTCACAGGCAAGCGCTTAACCGCTAAGCCATCTCTCCAGCCCTTTTCTTCTTTTCTTAAGCTAATAGTCTCTAAATCTTACCCTCTGGTCTATGGATTTAAATTCTTAAGACAAGAATTTGGAGTATCCTAAATTTATTGGTGTGTTGGTCTATTAACAAGTGATCCCAAAATTCCCATTTCAATACATATGTGATATGTAGACATATATGTATATTATATGTATATACACATATGCATTACATACATGTGTATCTTATATATTGGTGTCTCATGCAGCCTGTGGACATCCTCTTTCTTATTGAAGGGTCCCATAGTTAGAACTCAGGCCTGGGAGGCCTGTGTGTAAGTTGCAGTGGACTCTTAAGACCCAGGGTCATTCAGACCAGCGAAATGCCAGTCAGCGAGGTCAAAAAACAAAACAAAACAACAACAACAAAAAATATTGATTATAAATGTGTGAGAACTTATGTAATCTAGATATAAAATTTTGGCCTTTGGGCTGGAGAGATGGCTTAGCAGTTAAGGCACTTTTCTGCAAACCCAAAGGACCCAGGTTCAATTCCCCAGAACCCACAAGCCAGATGCACAAGGTGGTGCATGTGTCTGGAGTTTGTCTGCAGTGACTGGAGGCCCTGGTGTGCCCATTCATCCCATCCCTCCCTCTCTCCCCTCTCAAATAAATTTAAAAAGTATTAAAGATTTTTGACCTCCTATTGGCTTTTCTCTTATATCTAATAAAATATTTAAGGAAAATACTTTTTGGTAGTTAAAAACTTTAATTATATGGACTTGAGTTATCTTTGCCTGGAAGTATTAGGGAAAGTAGGTATGAATGAAGGTTGTCTCTTCAATTTGTTTTAGACATCTTCTGGTTTACATATGTAGAAATATTAATTTGGGTGTTTGAATGATGAATCTGATATAGGTTCTCTGTGTGGATTTTTGTTTGTTTGTTTTTTGTTTTTTTTTTTAATTTAATTTATTAGTTTTCTTTTCAGTAAATACAGGCAGTTTGGTACCATTATTTAGGCTCATCTGTGATCTACCCCCTCCCATTAGACCCTCCTTATTATTGAAAATGGGTCGTGCATTGTGGAGTTAGCCCCCAGTTATTAGTATGATAAATGTCTCTGAAAATCATGACCCAACATGTAACTCTGACATTCTTTCCGCCCCCTCTTCCGCAAGATTTCCCTGAGCCATGTTGGGTTCATTTTTGGTCTGCTTCAGTGCTGAGGTGTTGGGGGCCTCTGAGGCTCTGGCTCTCTGATTTGGTAGGAGTTGATTTTTCTCTGCGTTGATCTCCTTCCCCTTTGTGCTGGTATCCAGTTCACAGGAAAACATCACCCTTGCTTATTTCGCCAGTTGTCCTTAGTTTCAGTTGGGCCCCTTCTGAGGTATGTTGGGGCAGCTCTCTTCTTAGGATCTGCATCTATCTGGAAAAGAGAAGCAGATTCTCCAACGGAGAGTGAGTTAGCACCCAGAAAATTGAGATAACACTTACTTTTTTGATAGACAGTTTGATAGGTGTAGGCCCTCTTATACCCCGTGATTGATGGTAGCTTGATATTGTAGAGTGGGATTGTGTTTGGGTATGGTTCTGACTTGTTTCCCAGCTCCAGCTAAGGGTCTAGTACCACTTAGTGGATCAGTTAGCCAAATCAAGAGCAATTGATTCCTCACCATGGCTGTGTACCACTATTGCACTTGTATGGGTATCACATCCGGTTAATTGTTGCTACTTAGGTTAAACAATGTGTTGCTTGGACAGATCTTGGTCACTTCCCCCAGTCGCCTATGTAGCGCCTTCTGGCACTAGACACGCTGACTGTCTGGGGACTGACTCTGTCCTGGCTTCCAGCCATGTCATTCCATTTTACGTGTCAGCTGCGTATGGAGTCTTCAGCAATAGGGTCTTATCACTGGCCTTTGGTGGGTCATCAATTACTCTGACAGAAGTCTGTCATTGTTTTGGGAAACCTTGTAGGTTTCTTTGATCAAAAGCTCATTGTGGATTGTAGGCCCAAGCTGGAAGTGGGGGTTACAGGTCAGTGTCCACTAAGAAATTGAGGAAAAAGATAACTAATATACAAGAGTTAGAGAGAAGAGAGATAGAGGGGAGGGGGGGAGAGGGAGGGAGGGAAGATGTAGGAGATTTAGGTCAGTCTTGATCCTACCCTCTCCAGTGTCTTGTGGTTCAGGTGTTTCCTGTAAGGGACTAGTGAAGGTTCAGTCATTTGGTCTGTCTTTTAGGAAGTAGAATTTTATGGTACCATTGCCATTTGGGTCCGGATTACTGTTTTCCACCCTTTGATTCCCTCCCCGCCCTCCCATCCATCTTATTGTCTAGTCCATGAGGTACTTGCTGGGTATGTAAGGCATCTTGGGCAAATTCAGGTTAGGTGTTGCAGATGAGTGAGACTATGTGTCGATTTTTTTTCTGTGATTGGGTAAGTTCGCTGAGAATGATCTGTTCCAGGTTCAACCATTTTTCCTCAAATTTCTTTATGTCATTTTTTCTTACTGCTGTATAGAATTCCATTGTGTAGATATACCACATCTTTGTTATCCATTCTTCTAATGATGGACATCTGGGTTGATTCCAGCTTTTAGCTATTACGAATTGAGCTGCTACAAACATGGTTGAGCAAATCTCTCTGGCTTTTGGTTTGAAGGTTTTAGGGTACATGCCCAGTAATGGTATAACTGGGTCTGTTGGTATTTCTATAGTCAGCTTTTTCAGGAGTCTCCATATTGCTTTCCAAAGTGGTTGTACCATCCTGCATTCCCACCAACAGTGAATGAGTGTCCCTGCTTCTCCACATCCTCGCCAGCATTTATTTTCATTTGACCTTTTGATGTTGGCTATCCTTATTGGGGTAAGGTGGAATCTCATAGTTGTTTTAATTTGCATTTCTCTGATGATTAGGGATGATGAACATTTTCTTAGGTGTGTGTTTGCCATTTGTATCTCTTCCTCTGTGAATTGCCTGTTTAACTCTGTGCCCCATTTTGTGAGTGGGGTATTTGTCTTCTTATTGTTTAGACTTTTGAGTTCTTTGTAAATTCTAGAGATAAGGCCTCTATCAGTTGGATAACCTGCAAATATTTTCTCCCACTCTGTGGGTATTCTATTGGCTTTGTTTATTATATGCTTATCTGTAAAGAAACTCTTCAGCTTCATATGATCCCAATGGTTGAGTGACTGTTTAAGAACTTGAGCCACTGGGGTTTTATTCAGGAAGTCTTTTCCCATTCCTATATCATGGAAAGTACTTCCTAAATTTTCTTCCAGTAGTTTTCGAGTTTCTGGTCTTATGTTGAGGTCTTTGATCCATTTGGATTTGAGTGTTGTGCATGGTGAAATGTGTGGATCAAGTTTTAGTTTCCTGCATGTGGTTATCCAGTTTGTCCAGCACCATTTGTTGAAGATGCTATCTTTTTTCCAGTCTATATTGTTTGGGCCTTTGTCGAATATCAAGTAGCTATAGTTGATTGGCCCAAAATCCGGGTCCTCAAGTCTATTCCATTGGTCTATACTCCTGTTTTTATGCCAGTACCATGCTGTTTTTATTACTATGGCTTTGTAGTATAACTTTATATCGGGTATGGTGATGCCACCAGAGGTATTTCTTTTGCTGAGGATATGTTTGGATATGCGAGGCCTTCTGCCTTTCCATATGAAATTTGAGATCATTTTTTCTATGTCTGTGAAGAACATTGTAGGGATTTTAATTGGAATTGCGTTAAATCTATATATTGCCTTTGGTAGGATTGTCATCTTCACAATGTTAATTCTGCCTATCCAGGAGCATGGGAGGTCTTTCCATCGTTTCAAGTCCTCCTCAATTTCTTTTTTGAGAGTTTTTATATTTTCGTTGTAAAGATCTTTTACTTCCTTGGTTAACGTTATTCCAAGGTATTTTATTTTATTTTTTGCTATTGAAAATGGGACTATGTCCTTTATTTCTTTTTCTGTGTCTTTGTCATTTGCATACAGAAATGCTTCCGATTTTTGTGCGTTGATTTTGTATCCTGCTACTTTGCTATAGGAGTTAATCACCTTCAGGAGTTTTGGGATGGAGTCTCTCGGGTCTCTTACATATACAATCATGTCATCAGCGAATAGAGCTAACTTAACTTCTTCCTTTCCAAATTGTATCCCTTTTATTTCCTTCTCCTGTCTTATTGCTTGAGCTAGGACTTCCAGAACTATATTGAAAAGCAGAGGTGAGAGAGGACATCCCTGTCTTGTTCCTGATCTCAATGGGAATTCCTCTAGTCTCTCTCCATTAAGAATTATTTGGGCCTTTGGAGCTTTGTATATTGCCTTTATTATATTAAGATGTGAACCAGCCATGCCGATTCTCTTCAATGTTTTGATCATGAAGTGATGTTGTATCTTGTCAAAGGCCTTCTCTGCATCTATCGAAATGATCATGTGATTTTTATGTTTAAGCTTGTTTATGTGGTGTATTACATTGACAGATTTTCGTATGTTGAACCACCCTTGTGTTCCTGGGATAAATCCCACTTGGTCAAGGTGGATAATGCTTTTGATGTGTTGTTGGATTCGGTTTGCGAGAATTTTGTTGAGGATCTTTGCGTCTATGTTCATTAGGGAAATAGGCCGATAGTTTTCTTTTCTTGTGGCGTCTCTGCCTGGTTTTGGGATTAGGGTGATACTAGCTTCATAGAAGGAGTTGGGTAGTTTTCCCTGTTCTTCAATTGTGTGGCACAGTTTTAGGAATATTGGTTTGAGTTCTTCCATGAAGGTTTGATAAAATTCGGCTGGGAATCCATCTGGTCCTGGACTCTTCTTTTTTGGGAGGTTTTTTATTACTTTTTCAATCTCCATGAGCGTGATGGGTTCATTGAGGTGGTTGATCTGCTCTGAGTTTAGCTTTGGTAGATGATATGCATCCAGGAATCCATCTCCTCCACATTTTCCAGTTTTGTGGAGTAGAGGTTTTTGAAATAAGTCCTGATGATTCTGCCGATTTCACTGATGTCTGTTGTAATCTCTCCTTTTTCATTTTGAATTTTGTTAATTTGGAGTCTCTCCTTTTTTTGCTTGATCAAATTGGCCAGAGGTTTGTCAATCTTGTTTATTTTTTCAAAGAACCAGCTCTTTGTTTTGTCAATTGCCTTAATTGTTTCCTTGGTTTCCAATTCATTAATTTCTGCTCTGATTTTAATTATTTCTTTCCTTCTGGAGCTCTTTGGGTTGGATTTTTCTTGTTTTTCCAATGCCTTTAGGTGGATGGTTAAGCTATTGATTTGGGATTTTTCTGTCTTTTTTATGAAGGCATTGAGTGCTATGAATTTTCCCCTGAGGACTGCCTTCATTGTGTCCCACAAGTTTTGGTATGATGTGTTCTCATTGTCATTCAATTCCAGGAATTTTGCAATTTCATTTTTTATTTCATCCACTATCCATTTATTGTTTAAGAGTGTGCTATTCAGTTTCCAGTTGCCGTTGGGGCTCTTGTTGGTTTTTTTGTTGTTGATTTCTAGGAATATAGCATTATGATCTGATATCATGCAGGGAATTATGTCGATTTTCCTAAATATGTGGAGGCTATCTTTGTGACCCAGTATATGGTCTATTTTAGAGAATGTTCCATGGGCTGCTGAGAAGAATGTGTAGTCTGTGGATTTGGGGTGGAAAGTTCTGTAGATGTCTGTTAGGTCTAAGTGCTCTATGGTTTTGTTGAGCTCTCTTACTTCCCTGTTGAGCTTCTGTTTGGATGATCTGTCTATTACTGATAATGGTGTGTTAAAGTCCCCAGCTATGATGGTGTTGGTGGTTATTTCTGTTTTATTGTCAAGTAGGTTTTGTTTTATGAACTGCGGTGCCCCTGTGTTTGGTGCATACAGATTTATGATTGTAATATCCTCTTGATGGATTGTTCCCTTTACAAGTAGGAAGTAGCCTTCTTTGTCTTTTTTGATTGTTTTTGGTTTGAAGTCTACTTTATCTGATATTAATATAGCTACACCTGCTTGTTTCTTATTCCCATTTGCTTGGAATATTGTTTTCCACCCTTTCACCCTGAGGAGGTTTCTGTCTTTAGTGGTAAGGTGGGTTTCTTGAAGGCAGCAGATTGAGGGGTCTAATTTTTTGATCCACCCTGTTAGCCTGTGTCTCTTGATGGGTGAATTAAGGCCATTAATGTTTAGGGTGATGACTGTGAGATTTGATTTGATCCCTGTCATTTTGTGGTGGTAGAGGTGTGTTGGCATTTCCATGGAATTTTTTTTTTTTTTTTTGTATCTACTCTGGGTTTGATTGCTGTGATCTTCTTCTTGTAGGCATTTGTGTTTGGTTATTTGTTTCCTCTCTGTGGAGAATTTCCTGGAGTACTTTCTGTAGGTTTGGTTTTGTGTTCATATAATTGTAAAGCTGAGTTTTATCATGGAAAGTTTTCCTTTCACCATCTATTATAAGGGAGACTTTTGCTGGGTAGAGTAGTTTAGGTTGAAAGCCATAGTTTCTTAGCGTTTGGAGAGTATCATTCCAGGCCCTTCTAGCTTTCAGGGTTTCCATTGAGAAGTCTGAAGTAATTCTGATGGGGTTTCCTTTGAAAGTGGTGTGCTGTTTTTCCCTAGCTGCTTTTAGGATTTTTTCCTTGGTGTCAATGTTTAGAGTCTTAATGATAATATGCCTTGGGGAGTTTCTCCTTTGGTCTAGTCGGTTAGGAGTTCTGTTTGCTTCTTGAATCTTGATGGGCCTTTCTTTTAAGAGACGGGGGAAGTTTTCTTCAATTATTGTGTTAAATAAGTTCTCCATGCCTTTGGTCTGAAATTCTTCTCCTTCTGGTATTCCAATGATTCTGATATTAGGACGTTTAAGTGTATCCCACAATTCTCTCATGTTCTGTTCACAGGAACTTTTGAACTTACTGAAATTTTTGGACTCTCGAACTGTTTCTTCCATCCTGTCTTCCAGATCAGAATTTCTATCTTCCACTTCGCTGACTCTATTCTTGAGAGCCTCTAGTGAGTTTTGGACTTGTTCAATTAAGTTTGCATTTTCTACTACTTTCCTATGTATCACTTCCATCGCTTTGTCCAGCTCCCTTTTTGTCTCATTTTCTGATTTTCTTGCTGATTCTTGGAAATCATCCTTGCATTTCTTTATGTTTTCATTTAGTGTGGCCAGCTGATTTTTAAGGTCCTCTTTTTTTTCATTCTCCCTCAACTCTCTTAGCTCTCTTTGAATTCCTTCCAGTGTCTTATCATATTGTTCTAGCTTAGTGATAGTAGCATCCATACGATTATCTATCCTTTGTAGCTTTCCTGTCAGATCTAGCAGTAGTTTGGTCAGGGTTGCATTGTTCATTGCTTCCACTTGATGTTCTGATCCTAAACACTCTTCTATGTTTTGGTTTGTTGTGATCCTTGTTGGACTGGGTGATCTGTCTGGATTTTCTTCCATTTTATTTTTCGTGTTATTTCTTTTGCGCTGTGGTCTACCCATGTCAGTGTATGGGCAGGTAGGTGGGTGCAGCAGCCTGGGATCTAGCTTAATGCAAATCCAAGGCAGCCTGGGGCAGTTGTAAGCAGCCTGGGTTTTTGCTCACTCTTGCCAAAGCCGCCTACCTATAGCCTGACAGGGGCACCAAAGTTGCCTGAATTCTCACCCAGTAATGCACCTAAGCTGCCTGCCTTTGAGCTTGAAAAGGGACTGAGGTAGCAAGCCTTGAAGGTGCCTAGATTCTGGCTGGGTACACTGGGGTCTGTAAACAGTCTGTGCTCTTCCGCCTCAGGGGAGTGGGGGATGGGTGGCGATGTACAGGTAGGGGATGGCACCTGCGCTGGCGCTAGTGACTCAGTGTGGACTTATGTGGCTCTTGCTGTGGGACTGGGCCCACTGCACGTGCAATTGTAGTGCAGAGGCAGATGATGTGGGTACGGAATCAGGACACAGCAGAAACTGACCGGCGGCAAGTGATGTGAAAACAGCAGGGCGTGAGGGGAGGGGGGGCAGCTAGGAGCGTGGGGCGCTGTGGGATACCGTGGGGTGCTCTGGACTCGCAGGGGGGGGAGGGGGCGGATCGCGCGGGGGAGGGGGCTGAGGGGGTCCAGGGGGTTGCGGGTAGCGCAGGGGCCGTGGAGCACGCTGAGGTAAGATGGAGTGCTGGATGCTGTGGGACGCTGCGGGGCAGTCTGGGCGCGCGGCGGGGGTGGGGTGCACGGGGGGGGGCTCGAGGAGCGCGGGGGTGGGGCGCGAGGAGTCTCGGGGCACGCGGGGGGGGGGGGATCAGGGGACACCTGGGCGCCTGGGCGCTGGACGCTGCGGGGCTTTGAGCGCCCCTGTCGCGTGTGGGTAGGGAGCGTTGGGCGCGCTGGGGGGGGAGGCGAGGGCGGGGCGTGCGGGGGGGGGGCTCGAGGCGCGTGGGGGTGGGGCGTGGGGGTCTCAGGGCGTGCGGGGGTGCGGGGGTGCGGGGCACGCCTGGGCGCCTGGGGCGCGGGGCGCTTGGGGTGTGCCTGCTGAGTGTGGATAGAGAGCACGAAAGGCGCGGGGGGTGGGGCACGCGGGAGGGTGGGGCGGGCGTGGGGTGGTCTCGAGGCACGCGGGGGTGGGGCGCAGGGGTCTTGGGCGTGCAGGGGCGCGGGGCAGGCCTGGGTGCCCGGGGCGCGAGAAGCCTTGGTTGGCTTGGGCCGCGTCTGCCGTGTGTGGATAGGGAGCATGGGGTGCGCTGGGGGGGAGGGGCGTGCTGGGGGGTGCGGGGGGGTGCGGCAGGTGTGGGGCACGGGGGTTGTGGGGTGCGCTGGGCCGCTGGGGAGCGTGGGGCTTGGTGTGCACGGGGCGCCGGGCCGCTGGGCGCGGGGCCGCGCCCGATGCAGTTATTCAGGGGGTGGCGGGGCGTGGGTCGCGGGGGTGTGTGCTTCCCTCTTTTATCCCAATCTGTGCCCTCCCTCTTCAGAAAGTTCCTAATTTCCCTTGAATACTTGCCTTTTTTTCCCTCGTTGTTTGTAGTGCAGCTAGGCGGTCGCCATCTTGACCGGAAGCCCCCTGTTTTTGTTTTTTTGAGGTAGGGTCCCACTCTAGTCCAGGCTGATCTGGAATTCACTATGTAGTCTCAGCATGGCCTCAAACTCAGGTGATCCTCCTGTCTCTGCCTCCTGAGTGCTGGGATTAAAGGCATGCGCCACCACACCTGGCTTTGTGTCTGTATTTTAAACTTATAGTCATTGGGTATAATTTCTGTATGTATAGTCATGTGATTTCTTTTCTAATAAGTGTGAAATAAAATATTGACCCCACCACATGACAAAATGCAATAAAAAGGCCAGGTATGGTGGCATATGCCTTTAATCCAGGTGAGGTAGAAGGATCACTATAAGTTTGAGGCCAGCCTGAAGCTACACAGTAAGTTCTAAATCAGCCTGGGCTATAGTGAGACCCTGCCTTGAAAAATAACAAACCAAAAAGCAATAAAAATAAGGTAAGTAATAAATAAGTTTAAATTTGCTATGGAAAGCAATTTCAGGAAGCAAGTAAAGCTTTATCATTTCTAAAATATTTCTATCTTTCCATCCAATAAATGTGTATTTAGTGCTCACTGAGCACCAACACTGAGGTATGTGCCAGGAATAAAAGTCAAATAAGGCATAGCTTCTGTCTTCAAGAAGTTTAGTACCAGATAGTGAATAGGTATTTATAAAATTTTCCAACTTTATCTTGGATTATAGGATTAAGTTGCTGGTTCTCACTACAGCTAACATCAAACCCTTTATGTGTAGATCATAAAACCCCTTAGAATTATTGGCCAGCCAGGAACAAACTGATTGGGTAACTATGTAAAGTTCTTTATTGCTCACAGACACAGAAGTGTGAGACATACCCTGGAACCAATAAAAATATCTTTGATGGTGTGACTCATGTGGTTTGTCTAAAGTGCCTCTAAAATGGGGACCTGCCCAGGGGATCACCCAGTCATACCTCATAGTTGTTGACTACTTCCCAAGCTACAAAGCCTTTTCAAATATGCTATTGTAACACCCTGTGACATGGGTAGGGCAGGCATAATAATGGTCCATACAGATGAGCAAATCATGATACTCAATAATAAAATGACTTTTCCAAGTTAAACCATCAGGTGGCCAATAATTGGGCAAGATAGACTTGTTTGCCTTTCATCATATGCCCTATAACTCCCCAGAGAACATAGAGAGCTCCCAGTGGGATTTCTGGGGAGCAACATGATTTGAAGACTAGTATCAACCAAAGCCATACAAAGTTGGTTATTATGTGAGGATCAGTGGCCTGCCATGGCTACTTAGGGTAATTGTCCTTAGGTAGTGGAAGAGCATTCCATATGCTTAACAAGGCTAACATCCAATGGAAACAGGACAAGCCAGGAGTTACTCCATGAATGCTGGGACATGGACACTGCATACCTGTTTTCATGTCTGCAACACTTTTCAGAACCCGTATTTTCTGTCAGTTCACTCTGAAGTTAGCCAAAAGTGGTGTGTTGTCCCCTGACCAGCCTAGGGTATTTGGGCCATGTTTTTTATTTTAGTGTATGTGATGTGATGTGTATGTGTTCATGTGTGTGTATGTGTTTGTGTGTGAAGATGGGTATATTTGTGCCACAATATGTGTGTGGAGGTTAAAGGACAACTTCAAATCTCAGTCCTCATATTCCATCCTGTTTTGAGGCAAGGTCATATTTACCTCTGCATTCACCAGGCTACATGGCCCAGGAGCTTAAGGATTCTCCTGTTTCTCTGCCTCCCTTCTCCCTGTAAGTACACTGGGATTGTAGAAACTCATGCTACACCTCTGGTTTTATGTGGATTCTGGGGACCTGAACTCAGCTTGCTAGGCCTACATAGCAAACACTTTACCCACTGAGCTGTCTCCCCTGCTTTGGGCCACTTTTCATGTGTGTTTGCTCTACAGGTATTTTCCCCTATAACTTTGAGGATCAGAATCTTTGTTGTGTCATAGGCATAGGCAGGATGGTAGCAGAATCATTTAAAAGTCTGTGTTAGAGCTCTCCAAAAATCAGAACCAATAGAATGTGTATTTGTTTTACTTTATTATCATTGAAACATATTTAATTTGTTTTGATCTCATTTTATTTTTTGAGGCAAGCCCAACAGACCGGCCTTTTTTAAATGAGAGAATTGGTACACCAGGGCCTCCAGACACTACAATTGAACTACAGACATGTGTGCCCCTTGGGCACATGTGTGATATTGCATACTTATGTCACTGTGCATCTGGCTTCTGGGGGACTTGGAGAGTTGAATATGAATTCTTGGGCTTCATAGGCAAGCGCCTTAACTGCTAAACCATCTCTACAGCCCTCTTTTATTTTATTTTACTTTATTTTTTTTGTTTTGTTTTGTTTTGTTTTTTGAGGGTTGGGTCTCACTTTAGCTCAGGCTGATCTGGAATTCACTATTTAGCTTCAGGGCAGCCTCAAACTCATGGCAATTATCCTACCTCTGCCTATCAAGTACTGGGATTAAAGGTGTGCATCACCCCACCTGGCCTCTCATTTCATTTTTGAGATAGGATCTTGCTATATGGTCTAGGCTGGCCTACAGCTTACAATCCTTCTGCCTCAGCATCCTAAGTAACTGGGGTTATACGCATGCAGGTGATTCAGAGGCTTATTTTAAGGAGTTGTTCACACAATTGTAAAGGCTGGCAAGTCCAAAATCTGACTGAGACTAGGAAAAACAACTGCTATAGCTCAATTCTTAAGGCCTCCTACTGTCAGAGTTGCTTCTTGCGCAGAGGGGGACCATGAGTCTTTTCTGTACAGGCCCTCAAATGATAAGGTGACACATTGTGAAGGGGACTATACTTTACTCAGAGTCTGCTAATTTAAATATTAATTGCATCCCAAAACACCCTCACAGAAACAACCACAGTAATGTTTGACCACTGTATAGGTCAACTTTCCTTTGCTGTGATAAAATACCTGAGATAAGAAGGAAAGATTTATTTTAGCTCACAGTTTCAGAGGTTTTAGTTCATAGTTCCATGGTCTCATCAATCTTGGTCTCTGGGGAAATGAAATATTATGCCAAGGAGAACATAGTAGAACAAAGATGCTTAGCTCAGGGCAGCCAGAAAGCAATGAGAACAAGAGGAAAGGGTGCATGGGTCCCATTATTCCCTTTAAAATAATCCTAGTGACCTTTTTCCTCCAGCCATATGTTGCCCCCTAAAATTTCTACCATCTCCCAAGATCACCATTAGCTAGGGACCAAGTCTTCAACATATGAGCTTTTGAGAGACATTCCAGATCCAAACTGTAACCACTATATATCTGGGCAATATGACCCTTCATGCTAACACCTAATATAACCATTACAGTATCCCAGTGAGGTATCTTCTCTTCAGAGGATAGGCCTTAATATGCTGTATAGTGACGGAATTTTCTTTCTTGAGTGACATTGCATTTTACTCATATACAGATTTCACAATTATGTACTGCAGAGTATCAGTGTTTCTTTCCCTTAATACTCTATACGAAGGGGGCTAATTCCTGGTTGAGACACACAACCAACCACCACAGGGTTAAAAGTCATCCTCCTGAGCTCTGCTCAGTCACAACTTATGCTAAAATTGATATATAATTCAATCTGAAATAAACATTTATGTTCAGAGCAAAACACTCAATGCAGGGTTACTGTACAAAGTAATCAAATTGCAATTTAGTTTGGTTTAAATTAAAACAGAGACTCTGTAGAAACGATCAAGTTTAGCATGGTGCGCCACAGTTCACCATATTCTGAAGAGACATTCCATACTCTTCACTCAATAGTTTATACTCAGTGTGGAAGTCAAGAGCAATAGAAGACTTCCAAGGAACACAGTCCATCCTAGATCATCCTATCCACAAAGATAATTATTCTACGATTGCTCTGCAGAAGCAGATGGAACTCCACTCTCAATGAGAAGGTAGGTGGTAAAGGTTGATGACATTCATGCCAGAGAATTTAAGAGATAGTTTGTGACTCACACATTTCCTGAGACAACAGAGTGGGCCAAAACATGTCTGGGCTGTCCAGAGTGAGCAGAAAGAATGCCTTTGGCCTTTGCAGTGACTAGGTATGGAAGGACTGGAGAAAGTTCCCATATGGTACTTAAGAGTTTGTGAGCTTTGAGCCGGACGTGGTGGCGCACGCCTTTAATCCCAGCACTCGGGAGGCAGAGTTAGGAGGATCGCCATGAGTTTGAGGCCACCCTGAGACTACATAGTGAATTCCAGGTCAGCCTGAGCTATAGTGAGACCCTACCTCAAAAAAATAAATAAATAAAAAGAGTTTAAAAAAAAGAGTTTATGAGCTTTGGACTTACAACTAGTACCAAAAATCTATTCGATGGACATAATTATACCTATAAATTATTACATTTTGATTACAACATAAATCATGAAATGAACCTGTCACATCACTACTAAAGACCATTTCATATTAGCTGGTTTGGAACTTTTGCACTACTTCTTTAAACATGGGTTCCCCCAAATTAACACTCCTTAGGTTAGTTCTCCTGAAATATAGATGTTAAATATCTAATTAATATTTGTTTCTGAGTATAAACTCCAAAAGCTCTAGAGTTCTATCATCCAGAAACAAAGTCACGAAGAAGGTATAAGCCACATAGAGCTAGGATCCAAACCTTGATCTTTTGCTTATCATCACATGAATTTGGACAAATTTCTGAATCTGTCTTTTCCTCTGCAAAATAAGAATAGGATCAACCCCCATTATAGGAAAGATAGTAAAGTAGGGACAAATGGTATTCTCCTGTGGCTGCAAGTCTGAAAGAAAGCATCTGAGCCTTAACGTCAGAAAGGTGAGAAGCATGGAAAAGTAAATAGCAGACAGTGGGGAACTAGGTAAGAATTCAGAAATACTGAATGTTTGATTTATAAAGGCAACAAAAGACACCAACTTAGAGCCCTAAATAAAGTGGTAGGGAAGGGCAAAAGAAGCAAATACCACCTTACCCCTACTGAAAGAGGTCAGGGTAAAGGAGAGAAGCTCTAGAAGCAAACACAGCAAAAAAATAAAAAAATTAAAAATAAATTAAATTTAGACCTCAGGTCCATAACTTGCATGAAGCAGACAACAGAGAAGCAGTCTGGTGCTGGCTGTGCTATGCTCCCTGTTATACCAGGCAAGGAGGGAGGAACAAATTCTGAAACTTTACACCCAAACCACTCTACTGGGAAAAGTAGAAAATTTAGCTCCACTGTCTCCAAATATCTCCCCCACCTACGAACTAAGAAAACAATGGCCCTGAGAATCATATGAACATGATCACCAAAGAAACCATATGAAAACCATAGGAACCGTAGGAACCACAAGAACACCACAGGAACACCACAGGAATCACAGGAACACTGGAGCTCACTAAACCTAGCATTAGTTAATGGAAATAAATGATAAAAATCAAGGTAGAAAATGTTGAAATAGAGACTAAACTAATGCAGTGAGACAATGGAACACAGTGCTGGTCTTTGAAAAGGTAAACAAGGCTGACAAACCCTCAGGCAAAATAACTAACAGAAAGACCTAAATTAATAAAATGACAAATGAAAATGGGGATGTTAAAGCAGATACTAATAAAATACAGAGGATTGTTAGGAAATACTCTAAAACCTACAGTCTAATGTATTGGAAAATCTCTAAGAAATGGAAAAATTTCTAGGCATACATGATCTACCAAATTAAACATAGACAATACAAACAACTTAAACAGACCTATAACAAGCAATAAGACTGAAGCAGTAATAGTCTCCCAATTTAAGACATCTCAGGATTGGACAAATTCACTTCTAACTTCTACCAAACATTCAAAGATAAACTAACATCAATTGTCTTCAAATTTTAATTTTTAAGTAGGAAGGTAAAGAACCCTACCACAATTATTTTACAATACGAGTATTATCCTTATACCCAAACTGAATGAGAATACAAAATAAGTAATGAAAATTATAGACCAATATCCCTGATGGCCATAAACACATTTTCTTTTTAGAATTTTTTTATGTGAAGAGAGCAACAACAAGCAAGCTAGTCAGAAGGAGAGAGAGAATTGGCAAGCGAGGGCTTCCAGCCACTGTACTCCAGACACAGGCCCCACCTTGTGCACACGTGGACCTTGTGCACTTGCGTCACCATGTGCATCTGGCTTACATGGGACCTGAAGAGTCAAACATTGGTCCTTAGGCTTTGCAAGCAAGTGCCTTAACTGCTAAGCCATTGTTCCAGCCCCATAAATATTTTCAATTAAATACTTGCAAACCAAATTCAACAACACATCTAAAAAGTCGTGTATCATGACCAAATTGGTTTCACTCCCAGTATGCAAGGTTGGTTCAGCATAGTAAGTATAAGCCAATACACAAATAGTCCCAAAGACAGAAATCATATGATCATGTCAGTAGATATAGAAAGGAATTTGAAAAGTTCAGCATTTCTTCATGCAAAAAAATCCCTGAGTAAGGGCTGGAGAGATGGCTCACTGGTTAAAGTCACTTGTTTGTAAAACCTGACTGCCTGGGTTTGATTCCAGAGTACCCACGTAAAGCCAAATATACAAAGTGGCACGTGCATCTGGAGTTGGTTTGCAGTAGCAGGACGCCCTGGCATGGCCATGCTCTCTTTCTCTGTCTCTCTCAAATAAATAATATTTTTTTAAATTTCTGAACAATATAGGAATAGAAGAAACATACATCAACATAATGATGGCTACATATGAAAAACCAACATAATACTAAGTAGGAAAAATCTGAAAGCATTTCTTTTAAGATAAAGAACAAGATAAGAGTGTCCACTCTTTCCATTCCTATTCAAAATAGTACATGAAGTCTTAGCCAAGGCAATTAGGCATGAAAAATAAATTAAAAAACACAGAAGTCTAATTATTCCTATTCACAGATGGTATGACCCTATATATAAGAGACCCCAAAGACTCCAGGAGAGAACCTGCAGGCCTGATAAACTTTCAGCGAATGGCAGGTTACAAAATATGCAAACAAAAGTCAGTAGCTCCTCAAGACTTCTGGGTAATATGGTGACATAGGGCTGGAGAGATGGCTTAGCACTTAAGGCACATGCCTGCGAAGCTGGTTTGATTCTCTAGATCCCACGTAAACCAGACACACATGGTAGCACATGTGTCTGGAGTTCATTTGCAGAGGGTAGAGGCCCTGGCATGCCCATTCTCACTCTCTTTCTCTCTCTCTCTGTCTCTAGTAAATAAATAAACAAAAACAAACTCTTTAAAAAAAAAAAAAAAAGATGGTGGCACACTAGACACACCAAACCAGCATAGGGAGGAAAATGAACAGAAACACAGCAAAATACACTCTTCTACTGAAAAGTGAAGGTGTATAAGTTATTATAAACAATAGCAGAGAAGCAGGAAAGACCAAGATCTTCCAGAAAGGAAGAAGCTAGCCAGAATCCCACCAAAGTGCCAGCAGCCATGATCTGTGAGCCCACCTGCCCAGTGGCACAGAATGGCAGGATTTTGCTCTCACATCAGCCTCCTTGTAAAGTCAATAAACCTGAAGGAGAAGATAGCAGAGACTAGCTGAGCAGCTGCTGAAGGAGATATAAACAGGACCAGCCAAGCAGCTCTGGTACAAATCCAGGCACCTTGCAAAGTCTCCCATCCATCAACCATCAGGGCTGTGAATGTCTAGAGAACTCATTCATGACATGAGGAAGCAGAGCTGGGCGTGGTGGCACACGCCTTTAATCCCAGAACTTGGGAGGCAGAGGTAGGGGGAGACTCCATAGTGAACTCCAGGTTAGCCTGGGCTTGAGTGAGACCCTACCTCAAAAATAACAAAACAAAACAAAAAAACATGAGTAAGCAAATAGAAATAATGAAACAAAATACCAATCAGAAATACTAGAAATGAAAAACAGAGTTAGTCAAATAAAAACTCTGTAGAAAGTCTCACCAGAATATCTAAACTAGAAGACCAAGTGGCAGATCTATTACAGTCCAACAAAGAGAAAGACAAGATGATAGGAAGGCATAAATGGGAATTTCAAGACATCCAGTACACTATGAAGAG
The DNA here is from genome assembly GCF_020740685.1 of Jaculus jaculus. Taxonomy (NCBI): domain Eukaryota; kingdom Metazoa; phylum Chordata; class Mammalia; order Rodentia; family Dipodidae; genus Jaculus; species Jaculus jaculus. The sequence continues at coordinate 119,860,579 of NC_059105.1, forward strand.
ATCAGGGCATAGTAGAAGGATAAGAAATTTACTGCAAAGGCATAGCATATGATTTTCAACAAAATCATAGAATAAAACTTCCCCCAAGTAGGGAAAGTGATGCCAATATAGATACAGGAAGGCTATATGATGCTAAATAGAAAAAATCAGGAAAGAACGTTTCATTGTCACATTATAATTAAACTATAAAACACACAAACCAAAGAAAATATATTGAAAGCAGTTAGAGAGAAAAAAATCAAGTCACATACAAAGGCAAGCTCATCAGGATAACAGCAGATTACTCAACACAAACTTTAAAAGCCAGAAGGGCTTGGAATAATATATTCATGGTTCTGAAAGATAACAACTGTCAACCAAGGTTACTTTATCCAAATAGATGGAGAAATAAGGACATTCCACAACAAAAGCAGGCTAAAGGAATATATGAATATATGAAGACCAAACCAGCTCTACAGAAAATACTTGACAGGATCCTCCATGCTGAAGAGAAAGAAAAGCACACATATAAGGAACCTGGAAAAAAACAAACTATATGTAAATACTAGTTAATACAAGACAGCAAAGGTAAAACTGGAAGAACTGCAAAACAAGAAAAATGGCAAAAATAAATACACACCTTTAAATAATAACTCTTAATATCAATGACTTCAATGTCCCAACCAAAAGACACAGATTTGCAGACTGGGTTAAAAAGTAGGATCCTTCAATTTGTTGCCTCCAAGAAACTCACCTTTCTACAAAGGATGGACACTAGGGTAAAAAGTTAGAAAATGGTGTTTCAAGCAAATGGGCCTAGAAAACAAGCAGGTGTCATATCCTTATATCTGACAGGGTAGACTTCAGACCAACATAGTTAGGAAAGACAAGGAAGGTCACTTTATATTGATTAAAGGCACACTTCAACAGGAGGACATTACAATCCTAAATATATATGCACCTAACATGGGGGCTCCCAATTTCATCAAACAAACACTATTAGAACTAATATCATAGATAACACCAAACACAGTGGTAGTGGGTGACTTTAACACCCCGTTCTCATGAATTGACAAGTAATCCTGGCAAAAAATAAAGAGAGATGCATCTAGACTAAATGAGGTCATAGAACAAATGGACCAAACAGATATCTACAGAACATTTCATCCAAATGCTGCAGAATACACATTCTTTTCAGTAGAACATGGAACATTCTTAAAGTAGACCATATAAAAGGATAGAAAGCAAATCTTGAGAAATACAGGAAAATTGAAATAATTCCTTGCACTGTATCTGATAACAGTGGGATTAAATTACAAATCAATAGCAGGAAATGCTATAGAGCATATACAAAATCATGGAAACTAAACAATACACTAGTGGTAGAGGTGATGGCAGATGTTTACCATGGCGGAGGTCTGAGTGGCACTGAAGCCATGGACTCTGCCAACGGTCCCGAGAAGCTGCAGTGGCTGGCCAAAGTGACGGCTGCAGAACGCGGACCTTTGCTTGAGAATAATCTTGAACATGGGAGGTGCTGTGAGTGCTGATGAGGAAATGATGAGTTGATCAATAATTTGAAAGAAGCCCAGTACACCTTTACTGACCTGGTAGCACAGGCTTTCTGAGGTATTGATCAAAAGGTTATTATCTTGAAGAATTTAAAGAAAATACATACAAAGACTTGGTGTGGAAGCATGGAAACATTCATCTTTCTGCCCCATGCATCTATTTGGAGGTGTTGCAGTCAGGTTCACATTGCTGGCAGAAATCACCTCATTAAGAGCAGCTTTTGGGGAAAATGGGTTTATTTGGCTTTCAGGCTTGAGGGGAATCTCCACGATGGCAGGGGAAAATGATGACATGAGTAGAGTGTGGACATCACACCCTGGCCAATATAATGTGCATAACAGCAAGAGAAAGAGTGTCAAACGCTGGCAAGGGGAAACTGGCTATAATGTTCACAAGCCCACCCCCAACAATACAATGCCTCCAAGAGACATTAGTTCCCAAATCTCCATCAGCTGGAAACCTAGCATTGAGAACATTGAAGTGTATGGGGGACACGTGAATCAAACCACTATATTCCACCCCTGATGCCCATAAACTGATAACCATACATGATATAAAATATCCACTTTAAAAATCCCCATAGTTTTATCAGTCTTAATGATGTTCAAATATCCTCAAAATCCAAGGTCTTTTAACTGAGCTATAATACAAAAAAAAAAAAAAATCCCCCAAAACACCCATAACAGCACAGAATAAACATTCATACTGCAAAAGATGGCATTGGATATAGCAAAGAAATATTCAACCAATACAAGATTTAAAAGGGGCAAACATCAAACTTTGTAACTCCAAGTCCACCAACTTGAGTCAGTAACAAGTCTCCAAGTCTGATAATTCTAACCAGCAACAAGTCTCTGGAGTTCCAATTTCACCCCTTCAGCTAGGCTACTCACCGTCCTGGCAAACTTCATCTGGGACTGGCAGCTGTCCTTGGCAGCCATCTTGTGGCCCTGGCATCTTTACTGGGTCTTCATTGCAAGCCACAGTTCATCCTCAAGGCTCCATCAGGTCTCCATGCAGGCATCCAGCAAACCTGCTACACACTGCCCATGACCGTTTCCAAAACACAAGACCATGTTGCAAATTCAATGGTTCTCTCTTTCCTCAATTTCTTATACCCTATAATACCAGGTATGGTGCTAGTTTGTTAATCTAGGGGGAAATAAAGCAGACTTTGAAGAACAGGACACTCCTTCAGCATTCAGGCACCTTCAAAAGACTGCATTCTTTCTGTTGTCCCAATGCAGGTCAGCTGGCCCAATCTCAATGGTTGTACTCTTTCATACAATTGCAGCTGAGCAGGCAGCAGTTTCAGCTCAAAGATTTCTTCCTGTGCCATATCCCTCTGCACACACCAGTCCATTTCTATACACTGCAACCCTACACAAATTCTCAGGAAATGGGCATAACAGCAAGCCTCTCACACAAACTGCTAGAGCCCAGTCCAAGCAAAGCTCTTTCTTATCCTGTAAGCCAAACCTCACAGTCCATAGTTCTTACTGCATTCAGGCCTTTCAACTGTGACCAGAGTAATTCATCAAGCTGTACTTACAGCACTGAAAGGAGAGTCTTAGGCCAAGGTTTCAAGTCCTTCCACATTCCTCTTAAAAATCAGCTCCAGGGCTGGAGAGATGGTTTAGCAGTTAAGCGCTTGCCTGTGAAGCCTAAGGACCCCGGTTCGAGGCTCGGTTCCCCAGGTCCCACGTTAGCCAGATGCACAAGGGGGTGCACGCGTCTGGAGTTCGTTTGCAGAGGTTGGAAGCCCTGGCGCGCCCATTCTCTCTCTCTCCCTCTATCTGTCTTTCTCTCTGTGTCTATCGCTCTCAAATAACTTTTAAAAAAATTAAATTAAATTAAATTAAAAAAGAAATCACCCAACTAAGAGCAGCTTGTGGGAAAAAAAAAAATCAGCTCCAAAGGGCCAAAGTCAGGTGTCTAGCAGCAAATGATGCCACTCTCTGTACCAACTGTACTGTTACAGTCATGTTGGCATTGCCGACAGAAATCACCCAACCAAGAACAGCTTTTGGGGAAAAGGGGTTTATTTTGGCTTATAGGCTTTAGGGGAATCTCCATGAGGGGAGGGGGAAAGGATGGCATGAGCAGAGGGTGGACATCACCCCCTGGCCAACATAAGGTGGCCAACAGCAAGAGAGTGTGCCAAACACTGGCAAGGGAAAACTGGCTATAATGGGGGATAAAATGCCCCCAACAATACACTGCTTCCAAGAGGCATTAATTCCCAAATCTCCATCAGCTGGGAACCTAGCATTCACAACACGGAAGTTTATGAGGGACACCTGAATCAAACCACTATAGAAGGTGATGGAAGCCTTGGATTTGCAGCCTGGGCTTTCATTTCTGAACCTTGGCAGTGGTACCGACTACCTCAGCTCCATGGTGGGCCTCATTCTAGGAAGCTATGGTGACTTGTAATCCCAGCATGATGATGGGATGATGGAAGGTGGAAACAAGAGAATCTCCCAGAAGCTCATGACAAAAAAAGAATAGCAACAGAGCAAAATTTCAATAGCACAAGTCCATGGTCCCTTTGATGTGAACCATGGGGTAGAACTCCATTAAGACATGACAGAGTATGCAAAGCAGCAACTGGATTTCTTCATCAGAACAAATAACAGCTTTGACAAATTTGACTTTTGTGAACCTTCTTTTGTAACTGGCAATAGCCTGGAGATTTCTCCAGATTGTCCTCAGTATGATGGAGCGTACTATGGGACTGGTGTGCAGAAAGAACATGAAGAATCTTCTCAAGGTTGGAGAGATCCTTGTCATGTCCCTGGAAGAAAAGTTGACCAAGGTAACATGCACAGGCCCTTCTGCTTGGGAAACAAAAAAGATTTTGGCTGTTTCCTTTGCCCCTCTGATCCAGCCCTGCCGTTCAGAATCAGGACAGTCTAGACTTGTCCAGACGCCACCACCGCCGTGTGCAGGCTGCAGGAACTGGCCCAGAACATTCCCCGTGGCAGCGCCAAGAGGACCATGTGCCAGGAGGTCACCAAGGAGGTGGAGGCGGAGGTGGCAGCTGTCTGAAGGGTACACCCAGGTTTAAAAGGCGGCAAGTCTGCAGGAGGAGCATGGAGACTTTTTTTTTTTTTTTTTTTTTTGAGCAAAGAGGTCTTTGCCAGTCGTATTTTCAACCAGCCTAATGACACCAGCTGCAAGGATGCAGAGGAAGAGAGAAAGGATATGACGGAGAGGACCCCAGGGAAGACCAAGCCTGAAGCCCCCGGTGAACTTCCTTGCCAGAGGGTCCTACGCCTTCCGCTGCCAGACCCCTAAAGCATTACAGGGAAAGCAAGCTGTGGGGAAGCGGAGTCAGAGTGCCCATGCCACAAGGTACTCAAAGAGGGATGCTGGCCTGGTCCACTTTATTTTTCCCTTTCTTGGTTCCTGACTGTCCTATAAAACTCTGATGCAATAGTGATTTATTTAAGCACATCGGGACAACACACTGCATAGAAGTATTTTCCTTAAGTGGGGTGCACCGTGTTAGCTCTGTCCCTCACGCAGGTGAACTTACATATCATAACTGAATCAGATCCACTCTGTGTGAAACAAAGTTCAAGTTATTAAAATGTCACATCCCACTCTGGCACATCAACACCCCAGCTTCAGTTTTATGGCATCAGTCCCTGAATTACTGGCACAGAGTTCTGCTGACCTTTGTAGATTTCTAGTTGGGGATACACTGTTGAAATGCCTCTTTTATTTTGAACCCATTAATCAGATCTTATGTGAATTGTCAGGTATAATTTTTGAAAGGAAAGAATTGAAGTTAGGGAAGAAGAATGAAAGTAATAAACTGTCAGATGTCTTTCTGGAATTTCAAAAGACTTCTAAGTAATTTATTAGGTTTTTTTTGTTTTTTTTTTTTTTTGTTTTGTTTTGTTTTTTGTTTTTCGAGGTAGGGTCTCACTCTGGTCCAGGCTGACCTGGAATTAACTCTGTCATCTCAGGGTGGCCTTGAACTCATGGCAATCCTCTTACCTCTGCCTCCCAAGTGCTGGGATTAAAGGTGTGCGCCACCACACCCGGCTTATTAGTTTTTTTTAAATACCTTTTGTTACTTTTACCACTGTCAAATGATTTCTTACAGAATATTCTGAAAAGAAAACAAGCTTTTTAAAGTTTTTTTTTAAAATATGTGTGAGTGACAAGCTTTTCCCTAACCACAGGTATGATTATTACTCAACTGCAAAGACTAGAACACGTTTGTAAGGTGTTAACACGTGAGTTCTCAAAACAGGTGGAGAGGCTGCAGGGTGTCACAGACTAGAGAGCTGTGCTTCTTCTTCTTCTTCTTCTTTTTTTGGTTTTTTGAGGTAGGGTCTCACTCTAGCCCAGGCTGACCTGAAATTCACTATGAAGTCTCAGGCTGTCTCAGGCTGGCCTCACACTCACAGCTATCCTTCTACCTCTGCCTCCTGAGTGCTGGGATTAAAGGTTTTGCTGAATTGCTTTTAACACACAATCCAGTCTGCATGCATAGCTGGGAAAGCATATATTGCACTTCATTTGTATTTTAAAGATGTGTCTTTTGTTGTAATGTAAGAATAAACAATGTGCATAAAAATAGGTTTGTCAGTGTGGAATTTACAAGAGGAAAATCCAATAAATTAGAAACATTGGTTTCAGTGAGATGATACATATGGATAAACACAAATAAATCAATAAAAGTGGTTGTGATAAAAAAAATTACACTATTAAATGATGAATGGGTCAATAAAGAAATCAAGAAGGAAGTAAAAAAAATTCATAGAATCAAATGAGAATGAGAATACAACATACCAAAACCTTTGGGACACAATGAAGGGACTCCTAAGGGGAAATTAATATCTTTAAGTACCTATATTAAGAAATTAGAAAGGTCACAAGTAAACAACTTAATGCTTCACCTTAAAGCCTAGGAAAAAGAAGAAGAACAAGGCAAACCAAAAATCTATAGATAGGAAAAAATAGTAAAGATTAGGGCAGAAATTAAGACCAGAAAATCAATCCAAAGAATCAATGAAACAGAGTTGGTTCTTTTTAAAAATATTTTATTTGATTTTTATTTATTTGACAGTGAGAGAGAGGCAGACAGAGAGAGAGAGAGAGAGAGAGAGAATGGGCACACCAGGGCCTTCAACCACTGCAAATGAACTCCAGACGCATGTGCCTGCTTGTGCATCTGGGTTACGTTGGTCCTGGGGAATTGAACCAAAGTCCTTTGGCTTTGCAGGCAAACACTTTAACCACTAAGCCATCTCTTCAGCCTAAGAGTTGGTTCTTTGAAAGGGTAAACAAAATTGATAAAGCCTTAGCAAATCTGACTAAAAGAAAGAGAGAAGAGGCACATATTAATAAAATTAGAGATGAAAAAGGCACCATTACAACAGATAGCAGAGAAATTGAAAAAAAAAAAACACATAGGGGCATACTATAAGAGCATATACTCCACTAAGTTTGAAAATCTGAAAGAAATGAGTGATTTCCTTGATTTATATGACCTACCAAAATTAAATCAAGATGTGATTAACCACTTAAATAGACCTATAACAAGTATAGAGACCCAAACTCTATCCAAAACCCTCCCCCCAAAATCAACCTTAAGCATCAAGGAAATGCAAATTACAACTACTTTGAGATTCCATCTCACTTCTGTCAGAATGGCTACCATCACGAAAACTGTTAAGTCAGGACAAAATGGAGTCACCAAGGACAGCAGAAGGGCAATGGAGACACAAGGAAGTGGGTCATCCACAGTCCTCAAGGAACCCAGCCATCATCCCTTCCTTGCCTAACAATGCCCCAGGTCTAGATTTCCTGCCCCCTTATCGCTCAGGACACCAGGTTACTGTTCTAGTGTCACACCCTGGCTATCTTAGATCTCCCCTAAAGAAACCTTTTCTTAAAGGGAAGAGAAAGGAAGGGAGGAGGGTACTTAATAGGTTGATATTGTATATATGTAAGTACAATGATTGTGATGGGGAGGTAATATGATGGAGAATGGAATTTCAAAAGGGAAAGTGGGGGGGAGGGAGGGAATTACCATGGGATTTTTTTTTATAATCATGGAAAATGCTAATAAAATTAAAAAAAAGAAAGAAACCTTTTCTTTACTTTCCCTTTCCTTACCTTCCCCCAATTGAAGAGCTCTATATAGCTCACTATCTGTAATCCCAAATTGACTATGCTCTGCTCTTGAGAGTCAGTCCTGGCAGTTTGTGCTTTTCCCAAATAAAACTTCCATCTTTGCCTCCGAGTGGTCTCCATGGTCTTGATCACTCCCAAACCTTACAAAAACAAATGACAATAACTGCTGGCAAGGATGCAGAAAAAGAGGATTAATACCTAGGATATACAAAGAACTCAAAAAATTAAATAAGATATCAAACAACCCAATTAAAAAAATGAGCTATGGCAACCACAGAAATCCAGATGCACTGAGAGACCAAATATAACCATTTTAAGTAAAAAATGGCCCAGGCCTGACTTAGATAGAGAACTAGCCAGCCAATGGGCTGACCTTTTGCTTCTGTAAACTTTGCTTGCTTAATTGCTGCCTTTCCCCCTAAAGTTTCTGAGGAATCTCCACTTCAAGGACATTGCAGAAACACTCCACTGCGGGGTGGTGCAGGGGGACTCCAACCACCTGCTTAGATAAGAAACTGAGGAATCTCCACTTCAAGGACAATGGAGATGACTTCATCTGCCTGGAGTGCCCCTAGCTCCTGCCCCCAACTTTGCCCGCTGAAACCCCAAGCCAGTCAGAACTGTTTAAATCAACCAGTCATGTATCTATCCCCTACTTCTTTGTTCGAAGTCCTATATGAACCCCTTCCCCCAAAAGAAAGGGGCTCTCTCCCTCACTACCGCTGTGCAGGACTGTGGGGACGGAGCCCAGGCCTAGGCTTGCAATAAAGAAACCTGTTGCTTTTACATTCTAGTGTCTCGGCTTCTGTGGAGGTTCTCTGGGTGACTCCTGGGTGACCAGGGGACTTGGCTCCTGGTCAGGGGTCTTGGCACAACAGCACAGCATGCACATGTGGTGGTTTGATTCAGGTGTCCCCAATAAACTTAGGTGTTCTGAATGCTAGGTTCTAGGCTGATGGAGATTTGGGAATTAACACCTCCTGGAGGCAGTGTATTGTTGGGGGCAGGCTTATGGGTGTTATAGCCATTTTCCCCTTACCAGTGTTTGGCACACTGTCCTGTTGCTTTTTTCCACTAGATGTTGGAGAGGAGCTGATGTTCACCCTCTGCTCATGCCATCATTTTCCCATGCCATCATGGAGCTTCCCCTCAAGTCTGTAAGCCAAAATAAACCCTTCCCCCACCCCCAACCCCGCCAAAAAAAGAAAATGAGCTCTGGGGGTCGGGCATGGTGGCGCATGTCTTTAATCCCCACACTTGGGAGGCAGAGGTAGGAGGATCGCCATGAGTTCAAGGCCACCCTGAGACTACATAGTGAATTACAGGTCAACCTGAGTTAGAGTGAAACCCTACCTTGAGAAAAAAAAAAAAAGAAAGAAAGAAAGAAAGAAAAAAAAATGTGCTATGGAACTAAATAGAGAGTTCTCAAAAGAAATACAGATGGCATATAAACATCTAAAAAAATGTTCTACATCCCTAGTCATCAAGGAAATGCAGATTAAAACTACAGCGAGATTCTATCTCACTCCTGTCAGATTGTCTACCACCATGAAAACAAATGACCATAAATGCTGGTGAGGATGAAGAAAAAGAGGAACTCTTCTACTGTGTTGGTGGGAATGCAATCTGGTCCAGCCATTGTGGAAATCAGTGTGCAGGTTCCTGAGACAGCTAAAAACAGACTTACCTATGACCCAGCCATACCACTCCTAGGCATATGTCCTAAGGACTCATCTCACTACCTTATAGATACTTGCCCAACCATGTTTATTGCTGCTCTATTCACAATATCTAGGAAATGGAACCAATCTAGATGTCCCTCAACTGGTAACTGGATAATGAAGATGTGGCACATGTATACACTGGAGTTCTACTTGGCAGTAAAGAGAAATGAAATTATGAAATTTGCAGGGAAATGGATGGATCTGGAAAGGATTATACTTAGAACCCAGGACCAGAAAGCCAAATATCACATGTTCTCTCTCCTAGCTACAAATGACTGGACTTATATGTGAGTTGGAATAAAACTCAGTAGCAGAGGCCAGTAAGCTAAAAAGGGGATATAAAGGAAATAGAAAGGGAAGGACAGTGGGACTTAAGAGGATGGTATTGTAGAACAGATTAATGGGGGTGGAAAGACCTAAGTGAAGTCAGGGGAAGAGACTGAAAGGTAGGTGAAGGGCTAATCAAAATCTAAAAGTGTATGCATAAGTCACATGGAAACCTACTTTTTTGGACAATGGAACATCCAGACGCCATAGATTGTTATTAGATAATTTTCAGTGCCAGGGAGTTGTTGGCCAGGGAGGTCCATGATAACCCCAAAACAATATAGGCCATTTCTGAGGCTCTTAGTTTTCCACTAGGAATAGATGATAAGATCCTATTGCTGAAGACTCCACATGCTTGGGCTGCAAGGTCACTGAGAAATCCTGCTGGAGCTGAACTGGAAAACTTCTCCATGTAGATGCTGACAGAAAGCTGGAAAAAGCTACACTGCATGCATTTCAATTGGAAAGAGAGAAATCACCAGTGAAGATATTCAACAGTGGACACTGCAAGCCTTAAATTTGGCCAGCCAGGCCAAATGAGCCAACCAGTGCAATAGTGGCATGTCCATTAAGGGAGAAGCCAATTGCTCTTTAATTGGACTGGAGGCCCACTCCATGAGAGGGAATACATGTCTGATACTGAAAACATACAACAGGGGTAGTAATGAGCCCTAGTGGTGTAAGGTCTGCTGCTGTCTGGCTAAATGTGTATACTATGCTCACCGAACTGCCCAGTAAGCCCTACTCTTAATGTTTGTACCCATATATTAACGCTACTCTCACTTTTGGTTAGAGAAACTTCTCTTTTCAGAAGGCAGTGACCTTGGGATGACTCAGATGGCACCACAGTGCTGAGAAGTGACAGAGGAGTGCTCAGCACTGAAATATCTCTATCACACCTTCCAAGGCTCAGGGTGCATTGCAAAAGAGGTGACAGAAAGAATGTAAGAGCAAAAGGAAGGGTAGGACTCTTTACAGCTTGCTCCTCCAGACACAAAATGTCTTGGATATCCATGCCCTCACAGTGCCTGACACTGCCTACACAGGACCATCATAATAGGAAGAAAAGATGATGACATCAAAATAAAAGAGAGCCTGATTGAGAGGGGAAAGGGGATATGATGGAGAGTGATGTTCAAAGGAGAAAGTGTGGGGGGGTATTACCATGGGTTATTGCCTATAATTTGGAAATTGTCAAAATAAATAAATTTAAATTAATCAGGGCATGGTGGCACACCCCTTTAGTCCCAGTACTCTGAAAGCAGAGGTAGGAGAATTGTCATGAGTTTGAGGCCACCCTGAGACTACATAGTAAATTCCAGGTCAGCCAGCAATACAGCAAGACCCTACCTTTAAAAAGCAAAACAAACCAACAAACAAAAAAGATGGAACTGCACAAAATAGATGCATGCCAATGGAATATAATGGAGACCCAGAAATAATAAACATACACAACTACAGCCACCCAATTTTGTCAAAGATTTCAAAAACATAGAGAAAAGATAGCCTCTTTAACAAATTGTCCTGAGGAAACTGGATATCTACCTGTAGTAAACTGAAAATAGATCCATATCTCACCTTATATGAAAATCAATTCATAATGTATCAAAGACTTTTATGTATGACTTGAAACTGACAGAGAAACCATAGGGAAATACTTCAGTATTTAAACATAGGAAAGGACTTTCTGAGTAGGACTCCAATAGCTAAAGAAATTGAAGGGTTATTGGACTTTTTTCATGAAAGTCTGATGAACTTTTTTTTTTTTTTTTTAACTCAGAAAGCTCTGAGGAACTGAAACAATTTGAGACATTCTGCCCTGCAGAAAACCACTGAGGCAGCTCCTCTGACTCGCTGTGAAGGATCCCACAAACCAAATGTTGCTGTTATTCCGTTGCTTGTCTACCCTATCAGACTGCACCCGCTTCCTATTTCCTCAAACAGAACCCCGATAGGCTAAGCCCTTTCCCCTGCTCAGTGCTTCAGCCTCCATCCCATGGGAAGGTTGTAGCCCCTCATATGCCTCAATAAACAGTCTGTTTTTTGTGGAGATCAAGTCCAGTTTGCTTTTCTCTTTCACTTTCTATAAATTTCTGGTGCTATGATATGGATCAGAGCAATCAGGCTTTCAGGCCATGCGCCCCCTCCTTCTCTCCCTCCCTCCCTCTCTCTCTCTCTCTCTCTCTCTCTCTCTATTTCTCTCCCTCAGGAGCACAGATGCTGACCATGCTCACTACTCTGAACTTAACAACCACCACTTGTGGCCTAAGACCTCCTGGCTTTTGTGTACATGAGTGGCTCAAGTTTTGTTCAGCCTCATGGTTCAGATAACTTTATTAGTGTTCTGTATAAACCCAGCTTGATAACCTGTACCTTCTTCCTTTTCTTTCTGTTTGACCGACTTCCATAGACATCTTCAACTAATTCCAGCCTTCAGACAAGGTACTCACTCTCGGTCTGCTGCACAGGCGCCCCCATCTCAGACTTTAGTAACTCCGGTTGTTTCTTACTCTCTCCTCTGTCCATGGACACGTATTGTTCCACTGGACACCCCAAACAATACAAGCGTTGGGATGCTCTGCCCTAATTCTTGGATTTTGCCTCATTTCTCTCCCTAAGCCTCAGAGATGTCCCTGGTAGTGGGATCAGCCACTCCACTTTGTCCTTGTCCTCCAAAATGGGCTCTAAATTATTTCAGAAGACACTCCCTTGGCATGTCTCACCACTAATTTAAAGGAACTCAAATAACTGAGCTCCTACCCATCAAATCACTCCACTCCAATTTTCTGTTCAAATTTGGCCACAATATTCCTGGACAAAGGCCACCACTGACCAGAATTCAATACTTCTCATTTCAACATTCTCACTGGTCTCAATAACTTTCTCCAACAAAACAGGAATGGTGTGATGTTCCTACACCCAGGGCTTTTTTGCTTTCCACTCCTGCCCCTCTCTTTGTAACCACTTACTCCACTCACCAAATCCTCCTGTGCCACAAAAAAAAAAAAAAACCTTCTGAATTGCCTAGACCAAGACCCACTCTCAAACAGAAACCCAACTGACGAACCCCTGCCCCATCAAACTCCCCCTTCCCCATTTACTCTCTGAACCGCATCTTCTACTTTTTTTTTAATTTAATTTTATTTTTTTAATTAATTAATTTATTTATTTGAGAGCGACAGACACAGAGAGAAAGACAGATACAGGGAGAGAGAGAGAATGGGCGCGCCAGGGCTTCCAGCCTCTGCAAACGAACTCCAGACGCGTGCGCCCCCTTGTGCATCTGGCTAACGTGGGACCTGGGGAACCGAGCCTCGAACCGGGGTCCTTAGGCTTCACAGGCAAGCGCTTAACTGCTAAGCCATCTCTCCAGTTCTGCATCTTCTACTTTTGACCCATCCTCCACTCCTTTTCTTCCTCACTGAAACCTACACCACCTCTCCTTTCCCCACTCTCCCCCTCTGCCTTACTCAAGCTCACGAGCTAGTTCTGCTGCAGCCCCTTAAGCTCCCTACTCTCACTCCTGTTTGAGCCTTAGCTTTGTTACACAAAACTCTTTCTCTTCCCTCTATCTCTGAACATGTACCAGTCATAAACAGTGGCCATATAAATTACTTTTTGTGGCACCAGGTAAAGTTAAGAAATGTGTCAACTTTAAATTCAAACTGCTAGTAACTGTCTTTGTGGCTGTAATTTATGGCTAAGGATATAAAAAATATATATATATGATTATTATTATTATTATTTTGGTTTTTTGAGGTAGGGTCTCACTCTAGCCCAGGCTGACCTGGAATTCACTATGTAGCCTCAGGGTGGCCTTGAACTTGTGGTGATCCTCCTACCTCTGCCTCCCTAGTGCTGGAATTAAAAGCATGCACCACCACACACAGCTTCAAACATACTTTTTTTTTTTGCTGATATGATGACATTGACTCATAAATAAATACTCATGTAATTTTTTTTAACATCAAATTCACTAGGCATGGTGGTGCATGACTTTAATCCCAGAACTTGGAGGCAGAGGTAGGACTGCCATGAGTTCAAGGCCACCCTGAGACTACATATTGAATTCCAGGTCAGCCTGGGCTAGAGTGAGACCCTACCTCGAAAAACAAAACAAAAATATCAAATTAACTTAGGACCTCATCAATTTAAACTGTAACTACAATAAAAAAAACCCTCTACCTCCCTTTCATAATATATGCTACATGTCTGTCATATGAGTACTGCTGGCCAGCCACTGTCATATGTTCATATGTTTCATACAGTCTGTCATGATTTTGTACAACTAAACTTATGGTCATTAAGGGTTCTAAAGTACATAGATTTTTTTTAAATTTTTTGAGGTAGGGTCTCCCTCTAGCCTAGTATGACCTGAAATTCACTATGTAGTCTCAGAGTGGCCTTGAACTCACAGTGATCCTCCTACCTCTTCTTCCCAAGTGCTGGGATTAAAGGTGTGTGATACCATGCCCAGCCCTAGATTATTTTAAGATGATACTGTTACTAAAAACAGGAATATATATATATACACACACATATATAGTTTTTTTGAGGTAGGGTTTTACACTAGCCCAGGCTGTCCCAGAACTCACTATGTACTCTCAAGGTGACCTCAAACTCATGGTGATCCTCCTACCTCTGCCTGTGTATTGAGATTAAAGGCATGTGCCCCTACACCTGGCTAGGTTACAATATATTTAAAATAACTAACCTCTATGTTTCTTACAACATGCTTGTTCATACTTACTAAAACATTAGAGATCTTTTTATGAGATTTGTTAAAACATTTTATTTTTCTATTTTATTTATTTATTTAAGATGGAGAGAGGAAGAGAGATAGAGTGATAATGGGCACGCTAGGGCCTCCAGCCACTGCAAACGAACTCCAGATGCATGCGCCACCATGTGCATATGGCTTATATGGAACCTGGAGAATAAAACCTGTGTCCTTAGGCTTCACAGGCATATGCCTTAACCACCAAGCCATCTCTAGCCCACAATAGACATATTTGAATACCAAATTTTAATCCTGCTTCTACAAAAAGAGACATATTTTTAGATCAGAAAAGACTTTATAAGGTAAAAGACTGTTCTAAGATATGTTGTTGAAAGGATATAAAAGTTGATATTAAAAGGTTGTGAGACTTAAACTGAAAAAGGTTTGAGTTGTCTGTGGAAAATGGGCTAACTTAAAAGTTTTCAATCTCCATATTTTCTCTCACCTTAATTGTTCATGTAATTCAGACTTTACTCTTTGTAATAAGTTGATAAATTTATTTGTATTGCCATGTCTCAAATCAAAATTAAAATTGTGCTATACCTATATTTTATGCTGTTATGCTCTGATTACTGAAAAAACTGGGTGCTTAACAAAATCAAGATTCTTTTTTTAATTTTTAATTTTAGAGACAGAGAGAGAGAGAGAGAGAGAGAGAGAGAATTGGTGTGCCAGGGCCGCAGCCACTGCAATAGAATTCCAGATGCTTGCACCACATAGTGGGCATGTGTGACCTTGTGCTTGCCTCACCTTTATATGTCTGGCTTATATGGGATCTGGAGAGTAAAATATGGGTCCTTAGGCTTCACAAGCAAACACCTTAGCCACCAAGCCATCTCTATAGCCCTAAGATTCATTTTTAATGAGTTTTTGTTTGTTTATTTAAACTTTATTTAAATGTAGCATAAAAGTCAAAAATATGAAATTAATATAACTGACCTTCTGGATATACAGTAAAAAAAAAAAAAAAAGGGCTTATGGGACTGCTGACCCAGGGAAATAGGATGGCAGACAGTCTATTTATAATTAACCAAAAGGACAGAAAACCATCAAAGCAAAAGATGGTGGGGGAGTTAGGTTTCTGATTAAGATTTTTTTTTTTTTTAAGTAGGATCTCACTCTAGCCCAGGCTGACATGGAATTCACTATGTAGTAGCAGGGTAGCCTTGAACTCATGGCGATCCTCCTACCTCTGCCTCCCAAGTGCTGGAATTAAAGGTTTGTGCCACCTTGCCTGGCTGATTAAGATATTTTTAAAAATCAAACAAAAATGATGACATGCCTTTAATCTCAGCACTTGGGAGGCATAGGTAGGATGATCACTGTGAGTTTGATGCCATCCTGAGACTATGGAGTGAATTCCAGGTCAGCCTGGGTATTGTAGTCAGGTTTACATTGCTGGTAGAGATCACCCAACCAAAACCAGCTTGTGGGAAAAAGGTTTATTTTTGGTTTAGAGGCTGAAGGGGAAGCTCTACGATGGCAGGGGAAAACGATGGCATGAACAGAGGGTGGACATCACCCCCTGGCCAACATGAGGGGAAACATAGTAACAGGAGAGTGTGCCAACACTGGCAAGGGGACACTGGCTGTAATACCCATAAGCCCGCCCCCAACAATATGCTTCCTCCAGAAGGTGTTAATTCCCAAATCTCCATCAGCTGGGAACCTAGCATT
Source organism: Jaculus jaculus (assembly GCF_020740685.1). NCBI lineage: Eukaryota > Metazoa > Chordata > Mammalia > Rodentia > Dipodidae > Jaculus > Jaculus jaculus. Next base: position 119,876,794 of record NC_059105.1, read on the forward strand.
CAGAACACCTAAGTTTATGGGGGACACCTGAATCAAACTACCACACTGAGCTAAAGTGAGACCCTATCTCAAAAAAACAAAACAAAACAAAAAAGTATGGCATAAGTATATTATTAATTTTTTTAATTTCACAGGTCAAAATTCAAGTTTTCTTAAATATGATTCTGCTCTTAATAATGTTTATAAATTGTATGATTATCTGTTTATTACAGTAGATCTCCTACATATTACTCTACTTTTACACTAATATTCACAAAAGTTTACAAACAAAAATTTTATGTTAAATCAAATACTTAAAACTTGTAATTAGGGCTGGAGAGATGGCTTAGTGGTTAAGCGCTTGCCTGTGAAGCCTAAGGACCCCGGTTCGAGGCTCGGTTCCCCAGGTCCCACGTTAGCCAGATGCACAAGGGGGTGCACGCGTCTGGAGTTCGTTTGCAGTGGCTGGAAGCCCTGGCTCGCCCATTCTCTCTCTTTCCCTCTATGTGTCTTTCTCTCTATCTCTGTCGCTCTCAAATAAATAAATAAAAAATGAACCAAAAAAAAAATTTAAAAAAAAAACTTGTAATTAAATTATATATAAATGGCATTTTTAAATGTTTTCCAATAAGTCTTCATTTTGTTTGATAAAACATCTGCTTCTCTGTTTACAACAATAGATTTTTTATATATCATTTTTATTTATCTGAGAGAGAGGCAGAAAGAAAGAGAGAGAGACATTCAGATAGAGAATGGGCATATCAGGAACTCCAGCTGCTGTCAACAAACTCCAGACACATACACCACCTTGTGTATCAGGCTTACATGGGTCCTGGGAATCAAACCTATGTCCTTTGATTTGCAGGCAAACACCTTAACCACTTAACCTTAACTTAAGCCATCTCCTTAGCCCATAGTCTGCTTTTATATATTTTCCCATTAGATAAAAATGTATTTGATAAAATTTTATTCTAATAGATAAGAATTAAGCCTAATTACATAACATTTTATTATACTTATAAAATAAACAACTGATAATACATTATTGGGATTAATCAAAACTTCTAGCTTTTTCAGCTTGACATATTCATTAGTTCTTCTAATTAGTTCTTTTTATCTCTGTACCAAGTAAATAAAAATTAAAAGCCATCTATATTAAAATTTTTTAAAAGCGAGTGTGGTGGCACACGCCTTTAATCCCAGCACTCAGGAGGCAGAGGAAGGAGTAGGAGGATCGCTGTGAGTTCAAGGCAACCCTGAGACTACATAGTGAGTTCCAGGCCAGCCTAGGCTACAGTGAGACCCTACCTCAAAAAACCAAAAAAAAATAAATAAATAAAAATAAAAATAAAAAAATAAGCTTGATAGCTAAACTACAAATTAGTTAATTTCCTAATTTTTATCAAGTTTAACTTTAAAATTTTTCAAAATGTTTCAAGTATTGCTTCAAAACCCTTTCTTAAACTTCCTACCTTACTGTTGCAGTCAGGTTCCCATTGCTTGCAGAAATCATAAAACCAAGAGCAGCTTTTGAGAAAAAAAAAGGGTTTATTTTGGAAAACAGACTCGAGGGGAAGCTCCATGATGACAGGGAAAATGATGGCATGAGCAGAGAATGGAAATTACCTCCTGGCCAACATCAAGTGGACAACGGCAACAGGAGATTGTGCTAAACACTAGCAAGAGGAAGCTGGCTATAACACCCATAAGCCTGCCCCCAACAATACACTGCCTCCAGGAGGCGTTAATTCCAAATCTCCATCAGCTGTGAACCTAGCATTCAGAAACTTAAGTTTATGGGGGACACATGAAACAAACCACCACATTCAGTCCCCGACTCCCATAAACTGATAACCATCCATAATGTAAAATGCAATGCATTCAGTCTAACTTTAAAGGTCCCCATAGTTTTTATTAATCCTAATGATGTTCAAACATTCCCATAGTCTGAGATCATATAACTGAGCCATAATACCAAAAGATCCTCCTAAAACCCACAAGGGCACAGAATAAACACTCACACTACAAAAGATGGCATTGGGCATAACAAAGAAATATTCAGGGCTGGAGAGGGGTTAGTGGTTAAGGTGCTTGCCTGCAAAGCTAAAGGACCTCAGTTCAATTCACCAGGACCCACATAGCCAGATCAAGGTGTACAAAGTGGCACATGCATTTGGAGTTCGCTTGCAGTGGCTGGAAGCCCTGGCACACCCATTCTCTCTCCCCCCCTCTTTCCCTCTCTCAAATAAATAAATATAAAATATTATATATAAAAAGAAATATGCAACCAATACAATATTTAAACAGGGAAAACATCAAACTCTGTACCTCCAAGTCCAACAACTCTAGTCAGTTGCAAATCTCCAAGTCTGATAATTCTATTCCACCCCTCCTGCTAGGCTACTCACAGTCCTGTAAAACTTCACCCAGGGCTGGCAGCTCTCCTTAGCAGCCCTCTTGTGGTCCCAGCATCTCCACTGGGTCTCCACTGCAGCCCACTCCAATGCAGCCATCCTGATGGCTCCCTAGGGTCTCCATGCAGGCATCCAGCAAACCTATTTCACACTTTCCATGGCTGTTTCCAAAACACAAGACCATGTTGCAAATTCAATGACCCTCTCTTTCCTGCATTTCTTATATTCCTTAATACCAGGTCGGGTGTCAATTTGTTAATCCAGAGGGGAATAAAGCAGACTTTGAAGAACAGGACACTTCTTGAACATTCAGGCCCCTTCAAAAGACTGCATTCTTCCTGTTGCCCCAGTGCAGGTCAGCAGGCCCAATCTCAAAGGTTGTAATCTCTCATATAATTGTAGCTGAATGGGCAGAAGTTTCAGCCCAAGGATTTCATTTTTGTGCCATTTCTCTCTGCTTACACCAGTCTATTTCTATACAAAGAAACCTTGCATAAGTTCTCAGGACATGGTCATAACAGCAAACCTCTCTCACAAACTGTCCGGGCAAAGCTCTTTCTCACCCTCACAAGCCAAACCTCACAGACCATAGTTCTTACTGTATTCAGGTCATTCAACTTTGACCAGAATAGTCAATCAAGCTGTACTTAAAGCATTATAAAGCATCTCTTAAGCCAAGATTTCAAATTTCTCCACATTCCTCCATCATCACACACAGTCAGGTTTCAAGCAGCAATAATACCATTCTTGGTATCGACTTTGCTGTTGCAGTCAGGTTTGCATTACTGGAAGAAATTACCCAACAAAGAGCAGCTTTGGGGGAAAAAAGTGTTTATTTTGGCTTAAAGATGCGAGGGGAAGCTCCATGATGGCAGGGAAAAATGATGGCATGAGCAGAGGGTGGTCATCACCTCCTCGCCAACATCAGGTGGACAAAGCAACAGGAGAGTGTGCCAAACACAGGCAAGGGGAAGCTGGCTAGAACACTCATAAACCTGCCCCCAACAATACACTGCCTCCAGGAGGCGTTATTTCCCAAATCTCCATCAGCTGGGAACCTAGCATTCAGAAATATAAGTTTATGGGGGACACCTGAATCAAACCACCACACTTACCAAAGCCAAATTTTCAAATTTTTAGAAATTTCAACTTTTTTAATCAATAAATGCCTTCTTCCTTACCTCTACAGATAACATTCCTTGTTTCCTTACCTACCACTTATGTTACTGTTTTCAATCTTAGAAATATGCCACCTATAGGTGTCATGTCACATACAAAAATTCGTGTGTGTGTGTGTGTGTGTGTGTGTGTGTGTGTGTGTGTAATGACCAGATCATAATGGCCAATAGATTTAACATGATTTAGGAGTTCTTTCATAATGACTCTGATAAGTATCAGTCTTCTGAAGAGTTACCTCCTACCTGCACAACATCATCTATAACAGACTCCAGGAAAAAGCCTCCTAGCCACATGGGAAAACAGCCTACCATTTACACAAAGCACAAAATGATTGTTACAGTCAGGTTCACATTGCTGGCAGAACCAACCAAGAGCAGCTTGAGGGAAAAAAGGTTTATTTTGGCTTTCAGACTTGAGGGGAAGCTCCATGATGGCAAGGGAAAATGATGGCGTGAGCAGAGGGTGGAATCGCCCTCCTGGCCAACATCAGGTGGACCACAGCAACAGGAGAATGTGGCAAACACTGGCAAAAGGAAGCTGGCTATAACACCCACCAGCCTAGCCCCCCAACAATACACTGCCTCCAGGAGGCATTAATTCCCAAATATCCATCAGCTGGGAACCTAGCAGTCAGAAGACCTAAGTTTGTGGGGAACACCTGAATCAAACCACCACAGTGATGTTTGTCAAATAAAAAACCAAAAACGAAGGCTCCCAAAAGTCATACACGTTACCAAGACTCCAACAATAAAGTAAACAGTTGTGGAAAAGTAACTGTTACTAATCCAGAGCCAAAATTATTTTGGTGTGTATTAGCCTTTTAAAATATCCAATTTATTATCTTTTTCTGTGTGTGCCCTGACATCTCTGTGACCAGCTAAACCTGTTATTTAAAGTTAAGTTCCTATTTCTATTAAACTAGACCTATACATGAAACCTTGCTTATTTCCTCTGAGTTAAAACTCATTCTCTTGTGTGCCAGTGCTCCCTCACAATTATTGTTTTTCTACTTTCCTGAGTCAATCTTTTATTTGCCTACTTAAACAGTGTCTATTCTATTTGCTCATTGATTGATTGTATTATTGTGTTTAATTGTTTGAATTCCTTATATAGTTTAGATATTAAATTCATGTCAGAGATATAACTGAAAAAAGTCTCTAATTCTGTAGTCTGTCTCTTTTCCCTTTGCCATGTAAAAGCTTTTTAATTTCATGCAATCCAATTTGCTAATTCTTTAACTTATTTCTGTAAGGAAAGTGAATGGGAAAAGCAAACCAGACTTGATCTCAACAGAGACTGTTTATTGAAGCACAGTGAGGTGCTACAACCTTCCCATGGGATGGAGGCTGAAGCACTCAGCGGAGGAAAGGGCTCAGCTTATCTGGTTGCTATGTGAGGAAATAGACAGGAATAAAGTACAGTCTGGTGGGGGTAGACAAGTAACTGAATAACAACAATGTCTGGTTTGTTGGATCTTTCACAATGAGTCAGAGGAACTGCCTCGAATGGTTTCAGTTCCTCAGAGCTTTCTCAGTTAAAGAAAGTTCATCAATTTTTCCTGAAGAAAGTCCATTAACCCTTCATATCTGGACTCTGGAAAACAAAAAGAAATTGGAAAGTGGTGTGGGGGTGTAGAATCCATCTTGATCTACTTCCTTCTGACAGATGGGATGATGACAAGGGGTTTGTTTTTCAGGGCTTGGAGAGGGCAGGGTGCAAACGGGATTGAGGGTACTGATCCTGTCGGGAACATCTGCAGTGAGGATCCTGGGTAGGTCGTGGAATGAGTAATGCTATTAAGATATTCCAGAAGACATTTCTGTAAAAAAAAATAGAAGACAATAGGATTATTATTGTGAAGAAGGGCATTAAGTATGGGGAGTAATCTTGTTGTTGGAAGTGACCCAAAACCCTATCCTGAGACATTGGTATGTCACAGTTGACGCTTTGTCTGGTCCTGGAGTTGCCTGACCTGTTTGCAATGGTTAAGAATTCAAGTGTTTAGTGATTTTTGAAGTTTTACAGGGGCCAGGGAATCAAGATGATCTTGGATAGAGTGATCTGACCTTACATTTCTTTTAGGCTTTTTGACAGCATGATGGGAAAGCTTTTTCATATATAGACATTCTGAATCCAGGAGGCAAAGGTATGAGGATTGCCATGAGTTCAAGGTCAGCCTGGGACTACAGAGTGAGTTCCAGGTCAGTCTGGGCTAGACAAGACCCTGCCTCTAGCCCCTCTCTCCCCCCAAAAAGCAATAAAAATAAACAACAAAGTATGCAGTGGGAGCAGAAGAAGGAACTCTTATGCACCTCTTGTGGCAAATGAAACTAGTGCATCCCACTGCAAATCAGTAAGAAGATTCCTGAAAGAAACTAAAAACAGAACGACTGTATGATCCAGCTGGAATATACCCAAAGGAATATAAGTCTGCATACTACAGAGACATCTGAATATCCATGTTTACTGTGGTACACTATTCACCAAGTTATAAAATTGGCTTAGGTGCCCATCAGTAGATGAATGGATAGAGAAAATGTGGTATATTTGTTTAATGGAATTTTATTTGGCCATAAAGGACAAAATTATACCATTTTAGGAAAATGGAATTTTTTAAGCAAAATAAGCCTGATCTAGAATGACAAATATCAAGTTTTCTCTGATATATGGAAACTAGGATAAACATATGCAGGGGATTTCTGGCCAAGAAGCAACCTCTTTACCACACTTCCGCTCCCCAGGTAATATCAGAAGGTAGAGACCAGAGGAGATAAACCACCTCTTGCACTTCAGCCAAGCCCCAGGTGAAACCACAGAGGAGTTGGGGAGAGATGAACAAGAGCGCTGCTTCTATGGTGAGCCTGACAACACCAGGGTGAAGGAGACAGACAATGAGGATACTCAACACCTTCATATCTGGTTTATGAAGCAGAGATCCAGAGGCTCCTAAGACCTCACCACTGAAGTAGACTTAAAACACACTCACCATGGCTCTAGGAATTTTGCAGAAGAGGGAGCAGAAAGATTGTAAGAGCCACAGGTTGGGATGTCATGTCCAGAGGCATTGCCCCCAATAACTAATGATTGCTGTTTCCACAATGCATATCCCCCAACCCCAGGGGGAATATACCACTGAGGAGGGTCCCCTGAGGACTGGGTGCAGGAAGGAGGGAAAGTATGGTACTAACACATGATGTATCTATACTAAGTATGTCCATAATTTAAAAAAATTGATTCTGAAAAAAAACATGCTGTATACATATATATTACATACAATAGAAGGGGACTAATTTGGAAGAGCAGGGAACTAGTGGGAGGTGCATAGCGGGGCTAGGGAAGACAGAAAGGAGGGACTACAGTCTACTTTGATGTCAAGTGTATACATAATGCACTTGAATGGAAAAGTATTATAGCCGGGCGTGGTGGCACACTCCTTTAAGCCCAGCACTTGGGAGGCAAAGGTAGGAGGATTTGTCAGCATTGGAGGCCACCCTGGAATTACATAGTTAATAGTTAATTCCAAGTCAGCCTAGGCTAGAATAAGACCCTATGTCAAAAACTGAAAACCCCCCAAAAAAGGTATTTATGAAACCAATAAATTTATATAATAAATATATATTCATATATAAATTAAAAAGCATTTAAAAATGAAAAAAGAACACTACCTATTTCATAGGGTTGTCATAAAGTTTATTTGGGTTAAAATATTTGCATAATGTCACATTATTAACACAATTAGGTTATAATGCATGGTACTTGTTGACTAAAAGCAGGTTTCTGGGTATGTTAAATAGTATGTAAATAGCAACAACATCAGGTGGACAATAGCAGCATTTCTGTAATCCCAGCAACTGGAAAAGCTGAGACAGGAGAATCAGTTAAACCGAAGAGTTTGAAGACAATCTGGGCAATACAAGGACACTCTATCTCAAAATAAATAAATGTGACACTCCCTAGTGGTCTAGTAGTTAGGATTTGGCACTCTTACTACTATGGTCTGTGGTTCAATTCCCAGTCAGGGAAATCTCTCAAAATAAATAGATGGGGCTGGAGAGACGGTTTAGCGGTTAAGGCACTTGCCTGCGAAGCCTAAGAATGTATGTTCAAATCTCCAGGTCCCACACAGCCAGATGCAAAGTGATACAAGCATGCAATGTCGCACAAGGGGACACATGTGTCTGGAGTTAGTTCACAGCAGCAGAAAGGCCCTAGTACGTATATTCTCTCTCTCCATCTCTTTCTCCTTTTGTCTCTCTGAAAAATAAAATAATAATTTTTTAAATTAAAAATAAATAGATGATGATAGATAAAAAAGAAAAAAGCTAATAGCAAAAGCATGTTGGATGGGGATAACACACACACACACACACACACACACACACACACACACAATTTTTTTTTTTTTTTTTTGATTTTCAAGGTAGGGTCTCACTCTGGCCCAGACTGACGTGGAATTAACTATGTAATCTCTAAGGTGGCCATGAACTCACAGCAATCCTCCTACCTCTGCCTCCCAATTGCTGGGATTAAAGGTGTGCACCACCACATGTGGTTCCACACACAATTTCTTTAGAACAGTGCTTTATGTGGATCATTAGAACCACCTGCGAAGCTCCAGCAACGTATTGATGCCCAGGCCATATTTTAGGCCAATTATATCTGAGTCTCAGGAGTGGGGCCAGATACCAGTACTTGGAGTGAAATCAGCAGAATGGCATCCTCCCACAGATGAGCACATCATAATCTCTGAGATCTGTGGCTAGGTTACAATATGTGACAGAAGGGAATCAAGAAACAGGTAAAGGGCTGGAGAGATGGCTTAGCAGCTAAAGTGCTTGCCTGTGAATCCTGAGGACCCATGCTTGACTCTCCAGGTCCCATGTAAGCTAGCTGCACAAGGTGATAATCAGTTGCACATGTGCACAGAGTGGCACACGTGTCTAGAGTTCAGTTGCAGTGGCTGAGGCCCTAGCACGCCAATTCTCCCCCATCCTCTCGCTTTCTCTCATAAAAAATAAAGAAAGCAAGTGGACTTATGGTAGCTAATGAACTTCAAGGGTTTTAAATGTGGAAGAAGGAGGCAGAAGAATGTCTGTGATCTCTTTGGTGGGCTATAGGGTATGAACAAACATTGCTGGCTTTGAAGATGGAGTCAAGACAACAACCAAGCAGTAAGGCAGACTCTTGAAGCTGTAAAAGGTCAATAAGGGGTCCCCTTCAAGTTTCCACAAGAAACATGTCCCTGCCAACACCTCAATTTTAGCTCAGTGCACACCAATTCCTATTTCTAGCCTCCAGAACTATAAAGTATCTTTTTTTTTTTTTTTTTTTTTTTTTAAGCAGGGTCTCACTGTAGTCCAAGCTGATCTGGAACTCATTCTGAACCCTGGCTGGCTTTGAACTAGTCAGCTTACTTGAACTGCTCATCCTATTCATCCTCCCAAGTGTAAGCATGAGTCGCCATACCAGGTTTTCACAAATTTATGTATTTATTAATTTTTTTTTAGGTAGGTTCTCACTTTTACCTAGGATAACATGGAACTCTGTTGCTCCAGGCTGGCTTTGAACACACATTAATCCTCCTACCTCTCCCTCCTAAGTGCTGGGACTAAAGGTGTGTGTCACTATACCCAGACAAATTTATTTATTTTTTTAGAGAAATTGAGCGAGAGAGAAAGAGAGGGAGAGAATTGGTGCACGAGGGCCTCAACTACTGCAATCAAACTCCAGATTCTTGCGCCACCTAGTGGGCATGTGTGACCTTGCACTTGCATCATCTCTGTACATCTGGCTTATGTGGGATCTGGAGAGTCAAACATGGGTCCTTAGGCCTCACAGGCAAGTGCATGAAACACTAAGCCATCTCTCCAGCCCCAAAATTTATTTTTAAAATAAATTTTCTCTCTCTCTCTCTCTCTCTGTGTGTGTGTGTGTGTGTGTGTGTTGGTAGGTAAGGATCAAACCCAGGGCTTCAAATATGCTAAGCAAGCAATCTACTACTGAGCCTTGATTTTATGCCATCTTAAACCCTGAAGTTTGTGATTTTTACAGTGGTAGCAGGAACCCTTCTTCAACACCCCCCTCCACACACATACACAAACCTACCTTCTTCCTCCCTTTGTGGAAGACTTTTCCCTTGGAACATGACATAGTTTTTATTTGTAGGCAGAAAGAGAGAGAGAGAGAGAGAGGCCACACCAATGTCTCCTGCCACTACAAGAACTCTGGATGTAGGCACCACTTTGTGCAGCTGGCTTTTTGTGGGTACTCATGAATCAAACCTAGGCTGGCAGGTTTTACAAGCAAGTGCCTTTAACCACTGAGGCATCTTCCCAGACTGGAACTTGACACTTAAAACTGGAAATACCAGACACACTGCATTCCCAGCCTCAGGCTTCTCAGTGAGAATGGTATGGTTCAGCAATATGTTTGTCATATAATTTAAAAATTAACATGGCTCTTGCAAGCTGTTTTATAATGAATAATATATACTCTGCATTCTGTGGACCTATACAACATGGTACTTAGGTCAAGATATTTTTGTTTGTGAGATCTCATTTACAGATTTGACTTGGCCATGCACATTTTCTTGTGGAACTGAAGGCCCAGAATAAATAATAATAAAATAAAATAAAGTGGGCCTGGTGGTACACTGGAAAAGACAGCCTAGAGTCTTTCTTCCTTCTCATTTGCCTGCAGAATATTTTCAGGCTGGTGGTGTTTCTCTGTGGTAAAGCATGTGTGTTGTATGCACCAGGCCCCTGAGTTCAATCTCTGGCACACACATGCATTTTTTACATGCACTTATTAATGAAAGAGGTAGACTAGGGTGTCTTTCAGTGTCACAGAACTTGCCTTACATGCACAAGGCACTGGGTTCAGTCCCTAGCATTGAAAAAAAAAAAAAGTAAGGCTAAGGTACAGACACAGGAAAGTGTTCAGGCTATACAACTACATAAGGGGAAATCAAGTTGCAACATAGAATGTGCTGGATGATGCCATTTTATAAAGACAAATGTTAGCATATGTTTAGAAAATATTGAGAAAATGTATCAAATACTGAAAGATGTTTTCTGAGAAATGAGAATATAGAACATTTTTGCTTTTTTGCATTTCACATTTCTGTAATGATTTTTCATATTCTACTATGTTTATAATCAAAACAATAATGATGCACTTAATGATAAAACACACAAAGTCTTTTCCTTCACTCTCCCCTAGGTAGAATACAATCATTTAGTCAAACAAATACAGTCATCTTCAATTTTATGCTTCAAATGTCTATATTCAAGACCACCATCTCTCTCAACAGATCAGCCATCAAAATCATTGTTAGGGGTTGGATAATACATGTTACTAAGTAACAGATGCCCTTTGTTCAGTCTCTAGCACTAAAAGCCTCTTCAGGGTGCCTTAGCTCCTCATTAGCTACAACAATTATAAACTGGCACTACTACTAAGGACTGACTGGTCCTGTCCCTTCTAATTTTTGTTTGTTTGAGATAGGGTTTCACTCTATCCCTGGCTGACCTGGAATTCACTCTGTATTCTCAGGGTGGCCTCAAACTCACGGCGATCCTCCTACCTCCGCCTCCCGAGTGCTGGGATTAAAGGCATGCGCCACCACACCTGGCTTCTCTTCTAAGTTTTAAAAAATTTTTATTAAGAAGAAACTTTGTATGAACACATAATATGTTGGAATCATCATTTCCCTCAAATGAAAGCACAATAAACCCATTTTTTAAAAGCCTATTCATATCCTTACCTTTCTTCTGTGTTCGTGACTTTTATCACTGTACAAAACACCTGAAAAAAAATCAACTTCATCCATGGTCTGTTGGCCTTGTTTCTGGAACATGATACAGCAAAACATCATGGTGACAGGAAGATGTGGCAGAGAAGAGTGCTCACCTCATGGAAGCCTGGAGACAAGAAAGGAAAGAGGGACCAGGGGACCCCCAAGAAAAGATTTTTCCACAAGGCCCCACCTCCTAATAGACCATTCAGCTATGAACTCATCAATGGACCAATCCATTCATGAAGTTAATGGATTTCATGATCCAATCACCTCTCAAAAGTGCCACCAACTGGGGACCAAAACTTCAGCATATGAACCTTTCTGAAGAACACTTTATGTCCAAACCATAACACTTTTTAGAAAATTTTTGCTTGCTTATTTATTTTTATGCTTTATTGGTACATAACTGGAAAAAAAGTGTATATTTGCGCTGGAGAGATGGCTTAGCAGTTAAGGTGTCTCTCTGCAAAGCTAAAGGACCCAGGTTCAATTTTCCAGGACCCATGCACGCCAGATGCACAAGGTGGTGTATGCATTTGGAGTTCATTTGCAGTGAATGGAGGCCCTGGTTCCTCTGTCTCTCTCTCTCAAGTAATTAAATAAATAAGTAAATAAATAAATTTTGTAAAGTGTATATTCAGTTTGGTACATTGTGAAATAGTTGCCACAATCATGCTGTACATCAATTACTGTACAGGAATAATTATCTTTTTTGTTTGTTTGTTTGTTTTCAAGGTAGGGTCTCACTCTAGCTCAGGCTGACTTGGAATTCACTATGTAGTCTCAGGGTGGCCTTGAACTCTTGGCCATCCTCCTACCTCTGCCTCCCGAGTGCTGGGATTAAAGGTATGTGCCACCACGCCTGGTTTAGGAATTAGTTATCTTTTTATGATGAAAACTCTTAAGATTTCCTCCTAGTAAACTTCCATTATATAACACATTATTATTAACACTTCCTTTTGTACCATTTTATTCCCAGAATCCTGTAACATCTGGCTTCTCTCCCAATCATAATGAAAATACATTGAGTGTTTACTAGTGTAATCCTCATATATATGCATAATGATTCATTAAATAAATGTGATTTGAAACATTGAAATTTTATGTACATAAATTAATTAAAATTCATCACATCATGTTTTCAGGTTAGCAATGATTGCCTAATGGAATTTTCTCTCAATGGTTGCCAATCATCTGAACATTGCCTCTTCTCTCTCATCCTTTCATTTGTCTTAAGTCCTTCCCAGCATTCAAAACTGCTAATCAGATGCTGGGAATATAGTTCAGTGGGAAAATGCTTGCCTAACACATGTAAGGCCCTGGATTTGGTTCCTAGCACCACACCAAATGAAAATATTGCTAAGCCAATATTCTTGTTTCAAATTTACTGTCCTAGAGCTCATGAAATCTACACTCTTCTTCCTTTGTAAATGTTTTTTGTGTGTCCATGTGTACAAGTATGCACATGTGTGTATGTGTTTAATGTTTTAATTCCTCTAGGTCTATCTCCACTTGAACTTAATCTCTTCTCTCCCCAACCAACCACCAGAATTCTCTAGTTTGGTTCAAAGGAACTGCACAAGTGAGTTACTTTCTACTATTCCTTCCCTTTCTTCCTATTCCAACACCTACACATCCACACTTTATGTGGGTCACTATAGCTTCCAAATATCTTTGTGCTTTCCTTGCTTTCTCCCATCTCTGGGCTTACCTCATTCCTAGTGCTCTGCCTCTAGTTCCCCTTTAATCAAAGTGTCATCATGTCTCTCCCAGAGGAGTTTAGAGCTTGCATGTAAAAAGGCAGAGCAAATGTTTATTCATACTCAGAGAAGGAAGTACCTCTCATCTAGAAGCAAGACAGAGTAAGTGGAAAACAATAATCAAGTTCTCTCTCTAATATCAATGATCATATAAAAATTCAAAGTCTACATCAGCTGACACAGTGGACATGGGCAGTGAGGCATGTAAGTAAAAAAAAAAAAAAAAAAAAAAAGCCAGAGAAACCAGGACTTCCAGTTAAGCCAGCAACATAGGAACCATGCCAAAGCAGCCTAGGGTAGTAAAAGCAAAAAAAATAAATAAATAAATAAAAAATAAAAAAAAAAGAGTGAGGTGTATAAGAAATTATCATCTATAGTAGAGAAGAAGGAGAGATTCATAGTGTCTAGAGACCACAGAAACAGGGAAAAGTGGCTCCAGCAGCAGCAGAACCAGGTTCATGTGGGTTCAGCTGCAAGGTTCAGCCTGAGCCACAGGAAGAGCCAGGTAAGGGGATTCTCCACTCATACCAGCCTCCTAGCAAACTCAAGAAATGTGAAGGGAGAATGGCAGGGACCAACACAGCAGCTCAAGAGGAAGAGGATTGTGAGGACCAGCGGGAGAACTTCAGCCACCATCCATAGCCTGTGCTCCCCCACAGCCAGCACAAGCACCAGCAAGCATCTGGAGAAGGGAGCTTACCTACACTGCACCCAATCGGGCCATCAGAGCAGGAAACCACTGAGCCAGCCAGCCTACCTGAGCTCACAGTGCAGCAAAGAGGGACCCAAGCAGGTGGTGCAGCATAATTGAGACCAAAGCCATCCCAAAAGGTAACTGGGATTACACTAGGTCAGTACCCACCAATCAAGCCTGGTACATAGGCTTGAATCAGAAGTACTAATTGCACCTTCCGTGTCAGGGTAAATTAGATGCTAAATCTGATGGATGGTCAAATTTGCCATTCTTAAATAAGCTATTTTTGGGCTTGCCATTTGTTGCTTCCTGATTTATAATGCCTTTGTTTCTTCTTCTGTCCTTCATTGGGGAAGGATTTCACTTGGTCACAAGCTGACTTAGAAACCTCTACAACCAGAAATCTTAGCCTCCCAGTTGACAGGAGTAAGGGTGTGAGGCAACATGCATCTTTAAGGATTATGACTTTGTTAGAAGATCTGTTGTCTAATACCGACTCTCAGATAAATACTCTGTGTTGTTTTTGAATGTGTACATTGTTTAGTTAAATTTTAGAATTTGCCTGCATTTTGTTCCACTCAGCCTACTTGAATACTTTCATAGCAGGTAAATCCAATACCTAGGGTCACTTTTGTGGTTACTCTGAGTCTTAAGAGCCACACCTACCACCTGAAGCTTCTACCCTGAAGATATATAACAGCAGATCAATTGATACATCTAATAATACTGCATATAATTAGAAAAATCCAAACATTAAATTAATCCAAGATGTAAAAATCTCTACATTATAATACAAGAAACACAAAAAATCAAGGGAATATAAACCCACCAAAAGGTATTAATGCATCAGAATTGACCTCCAGTGAGACTGATTTAGAGGAAATGCCTGAGAAATATTTCAAAAGAATGATTATAAATATGTTCAAAGAAATAAAAGAGGAAATCAAAGTAATCAAAGAAGACACAGGAAACCAAGTTAATGAAATCAGGAGGTCAATACAAGACATAAATAAGGAAACAGATATAATAAAGGAAACTCGATCAGAAATACTAGCAATGAAGAACACAGTTAGTGAAGTAAAAATCTCTGTAGAAAATCTCACCAGTAGAATGGATCAAGGAGAGGACAGAACATCTAAACTAGAAGACCAGGTGGCAGATTGAATATAGTCCAACAAAGAGAAAGACAAACTAACAGGTAAGTATGAATAGGAATTTCAAGATATTCAGGACACTATGAAAAGATCAAACATAAGAATTTAGGATATAGTAGAAGGAGAAGAATTTCACTCCAAAGGTATCTTCAACAAATTCATAGAAGAAAACCTCCACCAAATTTGGAAAGAGATGCCAATGAACACCAAACAGACAAAACCTGAAAGAACCTCTCCTTGCCATATTATAATTAAACTATCAAACCTGAAAACCAAAGAAAAAATATTGAAAGCAGTTAGAGAGAAAAATCATGTTACCTACAAAGGCAAGCCCATCAGGATCATAGCAGATTAGTCAACACAAACTTTCAAAGCCAGAGGGCTTGGAATGATGTATTCCAAGTTCTGAAAGATAACAGTTGTCAATCAAGATTACTTTATCCTACAAAGCTATCCATTCAGATAGATGGAGAAATAAGTACATTACACATTGAGAACTTTAATATATGAACATATTACAAATTGTTCATATGATCCCTCCTCCTGGTCCCCATTCCACTGGGGGCCTTCCTCAGTGGGGTTATTACTAATCACTGTGGGGTCAGTCCCTGTAGGGGGAACAATGTCTCAGAGTATGCCCCTTCCCACCCTGTGGCTTTTTCATCCTTTCCATCCTCTCTTCTACAATAGTCCCTGGGCCTTGGAGGGCATATTGTAAGTCTCCTTTAGTGCTAAACTGTAAGCAGCCTTCAATTTTCTGCTTAAATGAGGTCTGAGTCTCCTCAATGTTTACTGCCATCTTTCTGGAGGAGGTTCTCAGGGTAGCCAACATAACAGTACTCATATTTAATCCACCACTTCCTTGGTAATGTTTCCTGAGCCCTATTGATATGATAGAGATGACTGGTCTTGTGCTAGGTACTTGGCTTTCTGTTTTTGCCATTCTGATAGGTTTTGGGTCTTCCTAGTCTTTGATGCCATATGTGAAAAGCAGATTTTCTAACAAAGAGTGAGAGATGCATGGATCAGAAAGGGCATTTGATCCATAAAATAAAATAAAACAAGTCGGGTATGGTGGCTCATGCCTTTAATTCCAGCACTCGGGAGGCAGAGGTAGGAGGATTGCCATGAATTCAAGGCCACCCTGAGACTCCATAGTGAATTCCAGGTCAGCCTGGGCTAGAGGCCTTACCTTGAAAAACAAAAAACGAAAAAAACCATTTAGAAGACTTTTTGATGGACATATCATAGTGGAAGGTGACCTCTAAGGTATATGACCTTCTAAGCCTCCTCTAAGGTATATGACCTTCTAAGCCATAGGGTTTTGACTTGGTTCTCAAACCAGGGATAAATTCCCTCCCACTAAGTGGGCCTCATATCCAATCAAGCTTTTTGTAGCTTGAAGGATCCCCTGCTTGTTCTCACTGTTGTTGGCTTTTATCTCAAGAATAGCTCACATAGCACTTCCCAGCACTATGAGGGCTAGCCAGCAGGTAACTGGCTTCCTTCTCAGATTCAACATAATCTTTCACTGTCCTGCAACCTCCAGCCTGTGGTGTCTTCAGCAATAGGGTCTTACCATCTAGATCTGATGGGTAGAAAAATACTTTGGCAATGGCCTGCATTATTTGAGGGGCATCCTCAGTCAGCAGCTCAATGTGGGTAGTAACTCAATTTTGACACTGGGATTTACCAGCAACAGCCTATAGGTTTAAGGTAAAGCTGTTTTCTCTACTCCTGTAGGGTACCTCCCCTCTCTTTCTATAAGAGAGTTATATCTTTTCATTAGCATACCTGGAGTAAGGATGAATCGAGTAGGCCCTGCCCAAGCTTGTCATATGCCCAAGTGTTCCCAGCCCAGACCTATTTGGAGACTGCCCCTACGTGTAGGCTGCTCAACTTCCAGTGCACCCAGACTAAGACTATCAGCCCATGCCTACCCAGATCAAGAATGGCCAGGCGACTTCTGGTTAAGATGGCGGCGTAGGTACCACGCCAAAGCAGCCTAGGGGGGAAAAAGACCAAAAAAACTCAGCAAAATACACACTTTTACTAAAAAGTGAGGTGTATAGGAAATTGAAGCGGCAGCAGAGAAGTAGAAGAGTTATAGAGGATCCTGAGCCCGCACAAGCGGGAAAAGCAGCTCCGAGAGCTCGGCCAACCGCCACGGCCGCGGTGCAGCAGAAAGCCGCCAGACTCAGCTCGAGCTGCAGGAAAAGCCAGGTGCGGGATTTTCCCCTCACACCACGCTCTCCGCAACTTGGGAAATGTGAGGGGAGAGCGGCAGCGAGCAACGGAGGAGCAGACAGCGAGGTAGAAGAACACGTGGAGCAGCGAGAGAACCAGAGCAGCCTCGGCTCCCTCCGCTCCCCCACCGCCTGAGCCCAGCTCAGGCAAACAGAGCAGCGGCCCGGGACCCGGCCACGTCAACTTGGGCTGACAACGGGACCCAAGCAGGAGCAGAGTTTGGCAGCAACATCAGCGGCTCCAGCACCGGTAACAGCGGCCGCAGCAGCAGCAGACCCAGGAGTGGGAGCAGTGGCAGACTCGGCAGCAGCAGCTTCAGGGGGAGCAGTGGCAGTGGACACAGCAGCAGCAGCTTCAGCAGCAGTGGTGGCTCCAGCAGTGGCAGCTACAGCAGCAGCAGAGGAAGCAGCAGCGGCTCAGTTTGCCCCGTAGGAAAAGCAAGTTCCCAGCTCCAGAAATCAGAACAGCAGCCCGATGACCCAGGCAGCAACTTGACTGAGACCAAAATCACCCAAGGTAACTGGGATTGCACCAGGGAAGGGTCTCACTGGGTCACAAGCTAACTTGGATCCCTCAACAGACCAGAAATCTAAACCTCTTTGTTGATAGAGGATCTGGTCATTATAATAACTACTCTTGCATACATACTCGGGGCTGTTTTTGATTGAATGTGTACAGTGTTTAGTTAAATTTTAGAATCTACCTGTATTTTATTCCACTCAGCCTGCTTGAATACTCCTATAGCAGGGAAACTCAACCCCTAAGAACATCTTTGTAGATACTCTGAGAGTCTTAAGAGCCACACCTAACACCTTAAGGTCCTACCCTGAAAATATATTACATCAAATCAATTGATACAGCTAAGAATACACAGCTAGCTAGAAAATCCAAGCATTAACTTAATCCAAGATGCAAAAATATATACATTATAACACAAGAAACACTAAAAATCAAGACGATATAAATCCACCTAAAAGTATTAATGCATCAGAAATGTCCTCCAGTGAGAAAGAGTTAGAGGAAATGCCTGAGAAAGAGTTCAAAACAATAATTATAAATATGTTCAAAGAGGTCAAAGAACACATGAAAACAATCAAAGAAGAAATCAAAGAGGAAATCAAAGGAATCAAAGAAGATGCAGGACACCAATTTAATGAAATAAAGAAGGCAATACAAGACATAAATAGGGAAATAGAAATAATAAAGAAAAACCAGTCAGAATTACTAGCAATGAAGAACACAGTTAATGAAATAAAAAACTCTGTAGAAAATCTCACCAGTAGGATGGATGAGGGAGAGGACAGAATATCTAAGCTAGAAGATCAGGTGGCAGACCTAATGCAGTCCAACAAAGAGAAAGACAAACTTATAGAAAAGTATGAGTGGGAATTTCAAGATATTCGGGACACTATGAAAAGATCCAATATAAGAATTCAGGGCATAGTAGAAGGAGAAGAACTCCACTCCAGAGGCATAGTAGGCATCATCAACAAAATGATAGAGGAAAATTTCCCCCAAATTGGGAAAGAGGTGCAAATACAGATACAGGAAGCCTTTAGAACCCCAGCCAGACAAAACCCAGAAAGAACCTCTCCTCGCCATATTATAATCAAACTTCCAAACACACACGCCAAAGAAAAAATATTGAAAGCAGGTAGAGAGAAAAATCAAGTTACCTACAAAAACAAGCCCATCAGGATTACAACAGATTATTCAACACAAACTTTGAAAGCCAGAAGGGCTTGGAGTGATATATTCCAAGTTCTGAAAGATAACAACTGTCAACCAAGGTTACTTTATCCTGCAAAGTTATCCATTCAAATAGACGGAGAAATAAGGACATTCCATGACAAAAGCAGGTTAAAGGAGTATTTGAAGACAAAACCAGCTCTACAGAAAATTCTTGATAGAATCCTCCATGCTGAACAAAAGGAAAAGCACACATATAAGGAACCTAGAAAAAACAAGCTATACTCAAATACCAGTTAACAGAAGAGAGCACAGGTAGAACCAGAAACACACACACACACAAAAATGGCAAACATAAATACACACCTTTCAATAATATCTCTTAATATCAACGGCCTCAATGCCCCAATGAAAAGACATAGATTTGCAGACTGGGTTAAAAAGCAGGATCCTACAATTTGTTGTCTCCAAGAAACTCACCTTTCTACAAAGGATAGACATTATCTTAGGGTGAAAGGTTGGAAGACGGTGTTTCAAGAAAATGGGCCTAGAAAACAAGCAGGGGTTGCTATCCTAATATCAGACAGGGTAGACTTTAGTCCGACGTTAGTCAAGAAAGATAAGGAAGGTCACTTTATATTGATTAAGGGCACACTCCAACAGGAGGACATTACAATCCTAAACATATATGCACCTAACATAGGGGCTCCCAAATTCGTCAAACAAACACTATTAGAACTAAGGTCACAGATAACACCAAACACAGTGGTGGTGGGTGACTTTAACACCCCACTCTCATCAATTGACAGGTCATCCAGGGAAAGAATAAACAGAGAGGCATCTGGACTAAATGAGGTCATAGAAGGAATGGACCTAACAGATATATACAGGACATTTCATCCAAAGGCTGCAGAATATACATTCTTTTCAGCAGCACATGGAACATTCTCTAAAATAGACCATATATTAGGACACAAAGCAAATCTTAACAAATTCAGGAAAATTGAAATAATTCCTTGCATTCTATCTGACCACAATGGAATTAAACTACAAATCAGTAGCAAGAAAGGCTATAGAGCATACACAAAAGCATGGAAACTAAACAATACACTACTAAATGATGAGTGGGTCAATGAAGAAATCAAAAAGGAAATCAAAAAATTTATAGAGTCAAATGATAATGAGAACACAACATACCAAAATCTCTGGGACACAATGAAGGCAGTTCTAAGAGGTAATTTTATAGCCTTAAGTACCTATATTAAGAAATTAGAAAGGTCGCACGTAAACGACCTAATGCTTCACCTTAAAGCCTTGGAAAAAGAAGAACAAGGCAAACCAAAAATCAGTAGACGGGAAGAAATAATAAAGATTAGGGCAGAAATTAATGAAATAGAAACAAAAAGAACAATCCAAAGAATTAATGAAACAAAGAGTTCGTTCTTTGAAAGGATAAACAAGATTGATAAACCCTTAGCAAATCTGACCAAAAGAAAGAGAGAAGAGACACAAATTAATAAAATCAGAGATGAACAAGGTAACATCACAACAGATTCTAGAGAAATTCAAAAAATCATAGGGATATACTATAAAAGCATATACTCTACAAAGTATGAAAATCTGAAAGAAATGGATGATTTCCTTGATCTATATGACCTACCTAAATTAAATCAAAGTGAGATTAATCACTTAAATAGACCTATAACAAACATGGAGATCCGAACAGTTATCAATAATCTCCCAACTAAAAAAAGCCCAGGCCCGGATGGATTCACTGCTGAATTTTACCAGACTTTTAAGGAAGAGCTAACACCATTGCTTCTTAAGCTTTTCCAGGAAATAGAAAAAGAAGGAATTCTACCAAACTCCTTCTATGAGGCTAGCATCACCCTGATACCAAAACCAGGCACAGATAGAACAAAAAAAGAAAATTACAGACCAATCTCCCTCATGAACATAGATGCAAAAATTCTCAACAAAATATTGGCAAACAGGATACAAGAGTATATCAAAAAGATCATTCACCCTGACCAAGTAGGCTTTATCCCAGAGATGCAGGGATGGTTCAACATACACAAATCTATAAATGTAATACATTACATAAACGGGTTGAAGGACAAATATCACATGATCATCTCATTAGACGCAGAGAAAGCATTTGACAAAATCCAACATCCCTTCATGATAAAAGTCCTACAGAGACTGGGAATAGAAGGAACATATCTCAATATAATAAAGGCTATTTATGACAAGCCTACAGCCAACATATTACTAAATGGGGAAAAACTGGAAGCTTTTCCACTAAAATCGGGAACAAGACAAGGGTGTCCACTGTCCCCACTTCTATTTAATATAGTTTTGGAAGTCTTAGCCATAGCAATAAGGCAAGAGACACACATAAAAGGGATACAAATTGGAAAGGAAGAAATCAAGTTATCATTATTTGCAGATGACATGATTCTATACATAAAGGACCCTAAAGACTCTACTAGCAAGCTGTTAGAACTGATCAAAACCTACAGCAATGTAGCAGGATACAAAATAAATACACAGAAATCAGTAGCCTTCATATATGCTACCAACAAACACACAGAGGATGAAATCAGAGAATCACTCCCATTCATAATTGCATCAAAAAAAATAAAATACCTTGGAATAAACCTAACCAAGGAAGTAAAGAATCTCTACAATGAGAACTTTAAAACACTCAAGCGAGAAATTGCAGAAGACACTAGAAAGTGGAGAAACATCCCTTGTTCCTGGATTGGAAGAATCAATATCGTGAAAATGGCATTCTTACCTAAAGCAATCTACACATTTAATGCAATCTCTACCAAAATTCCAAAGGCTTTCTTCATGGAAATAGAAAAAACAATCCAAAAATTCATTTGGAATCACAAAAAACCTCGAATATCTAAAATAATACTGAGCAACAAAAAAGAGGCTGGTGGTATCACCATACCTGATTTTAACCTATACTACAGAGCCATAGTAACAAAAACAGCATGGTACTGGCACAAAAACAGACATGTAGATCAGTGGAACAGAATAGAGGACCCAGATGTAAACCCAAGTAGCTATAGCCACCTGATATTCGATAAAAATGCCAAAAATACTCATTGGAGAAGAGACAGCCTCTTCAGCAAATGGTGTTTTGAAAACTGGATATATATCTGCAGAAGGATGAAAATAGATTCTTCTCTCTCGCCATGCACAAGAATTAAGTCCAAATGGATTAAAGACCTTAACATCAGACCGGAAACTTTGAAACTGCCAGAGGAAAAAGTAGGGGAAACCCTTCAACATATTGGTCTTGGCAAAGACTTTCTGAATACAACCCCAATTGCTCAGGCAATAAAACCACAGATTAACCACTGGGACCTAATGAAATTACAAAGATTTTGCACCGCAAAGGACACAGTGAAAAAAGCAAAGAGGCAACCTACAGAATGGGAAAAAATCTTTGCCAGCTATATATCTGATAGAGGATTAATATCTAGGATATACAAAGAACTCAAAAAGTTAAATAATAAGGAATCAAACAAGCCAATCGAAAAATGGGCTATGGAGCTAAATAGAAAGTTCTCAAAGGAAGAAATACGAATGGCACATAAGCATCTAAAAAAAAGTTCTACATCACTAGTCATCAGGGAAATGCAGATTAAAACTACATTGAGATTCCATCTCACTCCTGTCAGATTGGCCACCATCATGAAAACAAATGATCATAAATGTTGGCAGGGATGTGGAGAAAAAGGAACCCTTCTGCACTGCTGGTGGGAATGCAATCTGGTCCAGCCATTGTGGAAAACAGTGTGGAAGTTCCTAAAACAGCTAGAGATTGATGTACCATATGACCCAGCTATAGCACTCCTAGGCATATATCCAAAGGACTCATCTCATTTCCTTAGAAGTACATGGTCAACCATGTTTATTGCTGCTCAATTTATAATAGCTGGGAAATGGAACCAGCCTAGATGTCCCTCAACAGATGAGTGGATAATGAAGATGTGGCACATTTATACAATGGAGTTCTACTCAGCGGTAAAGAAAAATGAAGTTATGAAATTTGCAGAAAAATGGATGGACCTGGAAAGTATTATACTAAGTGAGGTAACCCAGTGCCGCGGACTGACTCTCGGGGAGATCAGGACCGAGGGAGAACAAGGGCAAAGGCTCAAGGAGAACTTGGGATTCGGCGAGGAAATGACAGACAGACACACTCTAAGTTGAATATGCTGCTGCAATTTACTGAAGGTTTCATGAAGGTTTTATACAGATTGAACAAGGAAACTTAGCAAGCCAACAAGTGATCTCAAAAATTATTAATGTAAACATTCTTAAGTATTGTTTTATTCTAAGCACCCATGTAATATTTATCAGGCAGGAAATGTACCCATTTTTTTTTAAGGAGGACATCTCGCACTACTGACCACAGCTTTACATGAATAGAAGCTTGGGGCAAGAGGTATAAGGTGAACAATAGGTTATTTATTTCTTATAAACCGAGCAGAGAGCCATCTCTTTCCACTTATTAGATTATTTATATAATCCTCATATTCATTATAAAAGTGTTTCTATCCAAGAGACCACCAATATTTTAAGGCTGGTTTAATGCTTTCCAGGAATTTTTTTCTTTCTTATCTAGAGTATAAGCACCAAGGCTTACGTGTCCTTGCTAAGCATTCCATAAATGGAAGAGAATGCCATAGCCTCCTTTTTTCTTTATAATTCACCCATCTATTACTGAATTCATCATATCCTCCCTCATAGGGGAGTGGAACTAAGTAGATTCCAGCTCTAGGAGTCCACCATCTGCCCTTGATCAAGTACTGAACATATCCCCCAGGAAGTTTCCTGGTGGGAATGCCTAAGTTTTGTAACTCCTTTTCTGTAGAACTGTCATGCTTCTTATGAACATTACCGATCAACATTTCTACTTTCACTTTCTCAGGATCAGTATTGTCTTCAGTCATCATAAGCTGTTTCTACTCTACACCATCTAAAAACTGTCCTAGAGTTAATTTTTTATTCCTAGTAGAGTTATACATTTTCTCCATTGTCCTAATCATAGGAGGGGCACATTCAATACTCAAATTGTTCCTTGTACTTTGATTGTGTGCATGATTACCAGTAAGCGTAGCGTAGAACTAGCTGTTCTTTGACAAACAACCAGAAGAAAGCAGAAAAGAAATAAAGCACAGAAAATAGCCCACTGGTGCCAGCAATTAGGTCGTCGTGACTTCTTATGGGCAGCAGGAACCATTACAGTAGCTGACTGCCAAGGGGTCACCGGGGGCATCCCTCCGAAGAGTGCTGGCCCTCTGTCCTCAGCTCTCTTCCAGTGCAGAAGCATCTCTGCTTGCTACACAGGCGAGGTCGCCGTGGACGTAGCAACCCAGGCCCAGAAAGCCAAGCGCCACATGTTCTCTCTCATATGTGGATCCTAGCTACAGATGACTGGGCTTCTGCGTGAGAATGAAAATACTTAGTAGCAGAGGCCAGTAAGTTGAAAAAGAGACATAAAGGGTGGAGAAAGGAAGGGAGGAGGATACTTAATAGGTTGATATTGTATATATGTAATTACAATGATTGTAATGGGGAGGTAATATGATGGAGAATGGAATTTCAAATGGGAAAGTGTGGGGGTGGGGAGGGAGGGAATTACCATGGGATATATTTTATAATCATGGAAAATGTTAATAAAAATTAAAAAAAAAAAAAAAAGAATGGCCAGGCTACTCAACATAGGCCCTACTGTAGCCACTGTCGTTGCATTCTCAAGACAAAGGGATTATTTCCAGATGGGCAAACCCCAACAAAAAGGTTTGATTCCCCCAGGACCCATGTAAGCCATATACACAGGTGGCACATGCATCTGGAGTTTATTTGCAGCAGCTGGAGGCCTTAGCATCCCCATTTTCTCTGTCTCTCTCAAGTAAATAAATAAAAATAGTTTAAAGAAAAACCACAAATAACCAAGAAACCAAGGCAAGATATACCCACAAGAGCTGATCATGGTGGCAAATGCCTTTAGTCCCAGCACTCAGGAGGCAGAGGTAGGAGGATTGTATGAATCTGAGGCTAGCCTAAGACTACATAGTAAACTCCAGGTCAGCCTAGGCTAGAGCAAGACTCTACCTTAAAAAAAAAGTCATCCCCCAGTAGGCAGTCCCATAGTAGAAGACTCCAATAAAAACTACTTAGAGAAAATTCCAGGCAAATAATTCCAAAATATAATTATGACAAGCATATTCAACAAACTTAATGAAGTCATGAACAAACAGATGAAGAAATTGAAGAGAATTAACAAAAATAACTCAATAGGCAGTAGAATGAATTCAATGCATTCAAAGAGGACAGGATCCTGAATGAATTCTAAGATAATACAGACAATCAACTCAATACAATGAAATAACCAAACCAAGAAGTGGAAATAGAATTCAATAAAGAGATAGAGGCACTAAAAAAAACCAAATGGAAATAAAAAATGAAATAACTCAATTAAAAGGCTCCAAAGGGCTGGAGGGATGGCTTAGTGTTAAGGAGTTTGCCTGCAAAGCCAAAGGACCCAGGTTCGATTCCCTGGGACCCATGTTACCAGATGCACAGGGGGGCACATGCATCTGGAGTTTGTTTGCAGTGGCTGGAGGCCCTGGCATGCCCATTCTCCTTCCCTCCCTCTCTCCCTCCCTCTCTCTCTCTCTTATATAAATAAATAAATAATAATAAAAATTTTTAAAGGCTCCCAAGAAAGCTGAGGAGATGGCTCAGCAGTCAAAGGTGCTTGCTTACAAAGCTTGCTGGCCTGGATTTGACTCCCCAGTATCCATGTCAAGCCAGCTACACCAACTGGCTCATGTGCCTGAAGTTGGTTTGCAGCAGCAAGAAGACCCTGGTGTGTCGATACTCCAGGGCTCTCCCGCTCATAATTTTTTTTAAAGGCTCCCAAGAAAGCCTCATCAACAGAACAAATTGTGTGGAGGACAGATTGTTCAGAGCTTGATAACAATGCAGAGGAAACAGACTGGGAGGCCAAAATCCTTAAATTAAAAAAATATATACCATGCAAACGGAACATGAAAGAAATGTGAAACATCGTTAAAAGACCAAACATTTGAATCATGGGCATACAAGAAGGGGAATAACTGCAGGCCAAGGACATAATTAATTTATTTTATTTAGCCACACGACTCATTAATCTGTTCTTTAGACAAAGAAATAACTCTAGACTGAGTTTTCATCCTACCATACACAGAACACCCATGCAGACACACAAAGAATTATCCAGTCCAAATATGAGAAGTATTGAAGTTAAATAAAGACTTTATTTATATTTCTCCTTTTCTTGATTTAGTTAGAGGACTTACAGCTATGTTTGAAACTTTGGCTAAAGTTACTTCAGTGCCAGTAAAACTTATTGTGTACAACAGCTTTTTATTTTCAAGGTAGGGTCTTGCTCTAGCCCAGGCTAACCTGGAATTCACTATGTAGTC
Source organism: Jaculus jaculus (assembly GCF_020740685.1). Lineage (NCBI taxonomy): Eukaryota > Metazoa > Chordata > Mammalia > Rodentia > Dipodidae > Jaculus > Jaculus jaculus. The sequence goes on from NC_059105.1 coordinate 119,903,204, forward strand.
TCAGGGTAGCCTCAAACTCACAGCAATCCTCCTACCTCTGCCTCCCAAGTGTTGGGGTTAAAGGCATGCGCCACCATGCCTGGCTTGTATGGCATCTTTTAGAGTTGAAGTACAGAACTAAGTTCTGGGTATAAGGCTGGAGAGATTGCTCAGCAATTAAGGAGCTTCGGGCAAAGTCTACGGACCCAAGTACCCACATAAACCAGATGCACAAGGTGGCTACAGGGCCTGGTGTGCTCATTCTCTCTTTTTTCTATCTGCTGTTTTCTTTTTCCTTTTTTTCTATTTTTCTCATGATTAAATAAAATATTTTTTTTAAGTTCTGGGTGTGACCTTCTAAGGCTCAGGATCCATTGTGGAAGGGGTGGCAGAAAGAATGTAAGAGCCAAAGGAAAGGTAGAACTGTTTACAATGCAATCATCCAGATATAAATGGGTCTTGATATCCATGACCTTTCAGTACCTAGCACTACCTTCACAAGACCCTCATAATAGGAGGAAACGATGATGACATCAAAATAAAAGAGAGACAAATGGAGAGAGGGTGGGTAATATGATGGAGTGTGGATTTGTGAAGGAGAATTTGGGGGAGGGGACAGAATTATTAAGGTTTCTTGTCTGCAAGTACAAAAGCTGTCAATAAAAAAAAAGTTCTGGGAGTTAGAGCAATCTAGCTGCAACATCTGTCACCCCATTCATCACCAGGGTTGATATCACTAATCTGGCCTGGCTAGACTGACGTCCTCTTATTCCCTCACTGCTCCATGGGTATCCACGTGTGCTGGGTGGAAGAGGATGATCTTCCCTGGCAGAGGCAGGTCATTCTTTGGTCAAGGTCAAAGAAGTACACTTCCCTGCTGGAATCTTGACACTCTCAAGGTACGTTTGTAGACAAATGTAGAGTGTCTTTCAAGATTCCAGGCACATCCAAATGAGGCTCTGTACATGGATTCTGCCTTGCTAAAAGAAAATAATATCAGGGCTGGAGAGATGGCTCAGCAGCTAAAGGTACTTGCTTGCAAAAACTGACTACCTGGGTTCACAATACCCCAGTGCCCACATGAAGCCAGATGTACAAAGTGGCACATGTGTCTGGAGTTTATTTGCAGTGACAAGATGCCCTGTTGTGCTCATACTTTCTCTGTGCGTCTGCCTCTTTCTCTCTGTCTCTCAAATAAATACTTTTCTTTTAATAGTCAATACTTTTATTTATTTAATCATTTGTTTATAGTCTCACTACTCAAAGTCATTACAATCCTCCCACTCCAGCCTTTAAAATTTTTTTGTTTATTTTTATTTATATATTTGAGAATGACAGAGAGGCAGAAAGAGGGAAAATGGGTGCATCAGGGCCTCCAGCCACTGCAAATGAACTCCAGGTGCATGCGCCACCTGGTGCATCTGGGTTATGTGGGTCCTGGGGAAATCGAGCCTTGTACCAGGATCCTTAGGCTTCACAGGCAAGCGCTTAACCACTAAGCCATCTCTCAAGCCCCTCAAATAAATACTTTTAAAAATCCTAATGCTTTTAAAGGAAATCTTTTTTTAAAAAAAATTTTATTAACAAGTTCCATGATTATAAAAAATACCCCATGGTTACACCCTCCCCTCCCACCACTTACCCCTTTGAAACTCTACTCTCCATCATACCTCCTCCCCATCTCAATCAGTCTCTCTTTTACTTTTGATGTTTTGACTTTTTCCTCCTTTTATGATGGTCTTATGCAGGTAGTACCAGGCACTGTGAGGCCATGGATATCCAGGCCATTTTGTGTTTGGAGGGAGCACATTGTATGGAGTCCTGCCCTTCCTTTGGCTCTTACATTCTTTCTGCCACCTCTTCCACATTAGACCCTGAGCCTTGGAAGGTGTGATAGAGATATTGCAGTACTGAGCACTACAGTCATTTCTTTTCATCACTATTTTACCTTCTGAGTCATCCCAAGGCCACTGCCATCTGAAAAGAGAAGATTCTCAACCAAAAGTGAGAGTAGCATTAATTGTGAACATCAACAGAAGTGCTTACTGGGCAGTTTGATAAGCATATATACATATATACATATATATATATATATATATATATATATATATATATATATATATATATACATATACATATATATATACATTCGGCCAGATAACAACAGACGTTACACCCCTAGGGCTTATGACTACCCCTGTTTTAAGTTTTCAGTATCAGGGATGTATTCCCTTCCCATGGAGCGGGCCTCCAGTCCAATTAGAAGGCAGTTGGTTTCCCCCATAACAGACATGCCACTACTGCACCTGTTGGCTCATTTGCCCTGGCTGGCCAGTTATAAGGCTTGCAGTGTCCACTGTTGAGTATCTTCACTGGTGATTTCTCTTTCTGCCATTGAACTGCATGCAAAATGGATTCTTCCAGCTTTCTGTCAGCTGGTCTGCATGGAGGAGGTTATCAGCTCAGTTCCAGCAGGATTTATCAGTGGCCTTGCAGCCCAAGTATATGGAGTCTTCAGCAATAGGGTCTTACCATCTATTCCTGGTGGGAAACCAAGGAACTCAGCAATGGCCTATAATGTTTTGGGGGCATCAGGGATTAAAGGAAATCTTATAAAGCACATAAATCTACTCTAAACACTACCTTCTTTACAAATGAGATAGCTCAGGTCCAGAAATAGATACCTTAAAAGGTAAATGGTGAAATAATTGAGCTTTATGTATTTATTTTCCCATTTGTAAATCAGGAAGTGGGCTTTTGCTGTTTTTCTTGTCTTTGTGCATTTTATTTTTTGAGATAGTCTTACTATGTAGCACATGTTGGTCTTGAACTCACAATTCTGTCTTCTCCCCACTGGGACACTAATGAAAGATCAAAAATAAGAATTCAGGGTATAGTAGAAAGAGAAGAATTTCAATCCAAAGGCATAGTAGGCATTTTCAACAAAATCATAGAAGAAAAATTTCCCCAAATTGGGAAAGAGATACCAATACAGATATAGGAAGCTTTTAGGACACCAAATAGACAAAACCTGGAAATAACCTCTCCTCTCCATGTTATAATTAAACTACTAACCATACAAACCAAAGAAAATACATTGAAAACAGTTAGAGAGAAAAAGCAAATCACCTACAAAGGCAAGCCCATCAGAATAACTGCAGATTACTCAACACAAACTTTAGAAGACAGAAGGGCTTGGAACGACATATTCCAAGTTCTGAAAGATAGCAACTGTCAACCAAGATTACTTTATCACGCAAAGCTATCTATCTAAATTCAAGGAGAAATAAGGACATTCCACAACAAAAGCAGGCTAAAGGAATTTATGACAACTAAATCAGCTCTACAGTAAATACTTGAAGGAATCCTTCAAGTTGAAGAGAAGCAAAGCACACACATGATGAAATGGGAAAAAATAAACTATACTCAAATAACAATTAAAACAAGAGAGTAAAGGGAAATCAGTGAGCAGTACAAAATAAGAAGAATGGCAAGAATAAACATACTTTTCAATAATGATTCTTAATATCAATGACCTCAATGCCCCAACCAAAAACCATAGGCTTGCAAACTGGATTAAAACGCAGGATCTTGTCATTTGTTGCCTCCAGGAAACTCATCTCTCAATAAAAGATAGACACTGTCTTGGGGTGAAAGGATGGAAAACAGTATTTCAAGCAAATGGGCCTAGGAAAAAAGTAGGGGTTGCTATCTTAATATCTGACAGAATAGACTTCAAACCAACATTAGTAAGGAAAGATAAAGAAGGTCACTTTAAAGGAACACTCCAATAGGAGGACATTACAATCCTAAACATATATGCACCTAATATGGGGGTTCCCAATTTCATTTAACAAACACTATTAGACTTAAGGACACAGATGACACCAAGCATAGTGGTAGTGGGTGATTTCAATACCCTACTGTCATCAACTGACAGGTCATCCTGGCAAAAAATAAACAAAGAGACATCTGGATTAAATGATGTCATGGAACGAATGGACCTAACAGATATCTACAGAACATTCCATCTAAACACTGCAGAATATACATTTTTCTCAGCAGCACATGGAACATTCTCCAAAATAGACCATATATTAGGACACAAAGCAAATCTTAACAAATACAGAAAAACTGAAATAATCCCTTATCTGGTCATAATGGGATTAAACTATAAATCAGCAACAAGAAAAACTATAGAGCATACAGAAATTCATGAACACTTAACAGTACACTGTTAATGATGAATGGGTCATTGAAGAAATAAAAAAGGAAATCAACAAATTAATTGAATCAAATATGATGAGGATACAAAATACCAATACCATTGGGACAGAATGAACACAGTCCTCAGAGGGAAATATATAGCTCTAAGTGCCTATATAAGAAATTAGAGAATTCACAAGTAAAAAATTTACTACTTCACCTTAAGGTCTTGGAAAAAGAAAAAGAAGGCAAACCAAAATCAATAGACTGGAAGAAATAATAAAGATTAGGGCAGAAATTAAAGAATTAGAAACCAAAAAACATCCAAAGAATCAATGATACAAAGAGTTGATTCTTTAAAAGGATAAACAAGATGATAAACTGTTAGCAAATCTGACCAGAGGAGAGACAAAAATTAATAAAATGAGAGATGAAGAAGGTACCATTGCAATAAATACCAAAGAAATTCAGAAAATTATAAGGACATACTTTAAGACTATATATGCTTCTGAGTTTGAAACTCTAAAAGAAATAGATAATTTCCTTGATTCATATGACCTACCAAAATTAAATCAAAATGAGAGAAACCATTTAAATAGACCTAAGACAAGTACAGAGATCCAAGCAGATATATATATATATATATATATATATATATATATATATATATATATATATATATATATATATATATAAAAGTCTTCTAACTGAAAAAACTCCAGGCCCAGATAGATTTACTGGTGAATTTTACCAGACCTTCATGGAAGAACTAACACCACTACTTCTCAAACTTTTCCATAAAATAGAAAAGGAATGAATTCTACTGAGCTCTTTCTATCAAGCCAGCATCACCCTGATACCAAAACCAAAGACAACAACAACAAAAAATAATTACAGGGCTGGAGAGATGGCTTAGCAGTTAAGGTGCTTGCCTGCAAAGCCAAAGGACCTCAGTTCAGTTCCTCAGGACCCACTTAAGTCAGATGCACAAGGTAGCATATGCATCTAGAGTTCATTTGCAGTGGCTGGAAGCCCTGGTGTACCTATTCTCTTCCTCTCTCCCTCTCTCTCCCTCTCTCTCTCACTCTGCCTCTTTCCCTCTCTTAAATAAATAAATAGATTTAAAAAGTACAGAACAATCTTCCTCATGAATATAGATGCAAAGACTCTGAACAAAATATTGGCAAACAGCATACAAGAATATATCAGAAAGATTAGTCACTGGTTCAACATATGCAAATCAATAAATGTAATGCATTATATAAATAGACTGAAGGGCAAAAATCACACAATCATATCAATAGATGCAGAAAAGACATTTGGCAAAATCCAACATCCCTTCATGATAAAACTTCTAGAGACTGGAAATAGAAGGAACATATATCTCAATTAATAAAAACTATCTATGACAAACCTACAGGCAACAGAATACTAAATGGGGAAAAACTTGAAGCTTTTCCACTAAATTCAGGAAAAATACAAGGGTGTCCACTGTCCCCTCTTTTATTTAATATAGTACTAGAAGATTTAGCTATAGCAATAAGGCAACAGACATTCATAAAAGGAGTACAAATTGGAAACAAAGAGATAAAATTATCATTATTTGCAGATGACATGATTATATACATAAAGGACCCTAAATCCTCTCCCAGCAAACTGTTAGAGCTGATAAACACTTTTAGCAATGTAGCAGGATTACAAAATAAACACACAGAAATCACTACCTTTCCTATATACTAATAGCAAACATGCGGAGGATGAAATGAGGGAATCTCTCTCATTCACAATTGCCTCAAAATAAATAAATAAATAAATAAATAAATAAATAAAGTACCTTGGATCAAACCTAACCTAGGAAGTGAAGTATCTCTACAATGAGAACTTTTAAACACTCAAGTGAGAAATTGCAGAAGACACTAGAAAATGGGAAGATGGATTTCCAGTTAAGATGGAGGGGTAGGAACCATGCCAAAGCAGCCTAGGGAAGAAAAAGCCAAACAAAAATGGCAGCAAAATATACCCTTCTACTAAAAAGTGAGGTGTATAAGAAATTACCAATGGCAGCAGAGAAGTAGGAGAGATCGAGAGTCCACATATGCAGGCAGAAGCAGCTCTTGCAGTGGCAGCACCAGGTCTGCAGCAGCAGGTCCACGGGGCCACAGCTGCGAGGCTCGGCTTGAGCCACAGGAAAAGCCAGGTGAGGGGATTATCCACTCACATGGGAGCTCTTCACAAACTCAAGAAATGTGGAGAACAGCAGTAAACAATGGAGGAGCAGATCATGAGGTAGAGGGTCATGTGGAACAACAGGAGAACTAGAACCACCATCCACAGCCTCCCCCCCACTCACCACAGCCAGCACAATCACCAGCCAGCACCAGAGACCAGGGGAAGGGAGATCACAGCACCCAGCACCAGTGACCAGAGCAGTGATCCAATGATCCAGCCAGCCTACTTGAACCCACAGTGTACCTACCAAAGAGGGACCCAAGCAGAAATGCAGCATAACTGAGACCAAAATCATCCCAAAAGGTTACTGGGATTATACCAGGTCAGTACCCACCAAATAAGCCTGGTATATAGGCCCTGAACTGGAAGTGCTAATTGCACCTTCCATATCATGATAAATTATGTTAAAACTGATGGATGGTTGAATTTGCCATTCTTAAATAAGCTACATTTTTGGATTGTTATTTGTTGCTTCTTGATATATAATAGCTTTGTTTCCCCTTCTGTTGTACATTAGGGAAGGGTCTCACTTGGTCACAAGCTGACTTGGAACCCTCAACAGACCAGAAATCTTAACCTTCTTGTTGACAGGATTAAGGGTGTGGGGCACCACACACCCTAAGGGACAATGACTCTGTTAGAGGATCTGGTTGTTATAATACCTACTCTTGCACAAATACTCTGTACTGTTTTTCATTGAAAGTGTACATTGTTTAGTTAAATTTTAGAATCTGCTTGTATTTTGTTCCACTCAGCCTACTTGAATACTCTCATAGCAGGCAAACCCAACATCTATGGTTACTTTTGTAGATACTCTGACAGTCTTAAGAGCCACACCTAGCATGTTAAGCTCCTACCCTGAAGATATAGAACATTAGATTGATTGATATATCTAATAATACTGCAGCTAACTAGAAAATACAAGCATTAAATTAGTCCAAGATGCAAAAATCTCTACATTATAATACAAGAAACACCAAAAATCAAGAGAATATAAATCCACCAAAAGGTATTAATGCATCAGAAATGACCTCCAGTGAGAATGAGTTAGAGGAAATGCCTGAGAAAGATTTCAAAACAATGATTATAAATATGCTCAAACAAGTCAAAGATGAAATCAAAGGAATGAAAGAGGAAATGAAGGAAAACACAGGACACCAATTTAATGAAATAAAGAGGTCAATACAAGACATAAATAAGGAAATAGAAATAATAAAGAAAAAATAGGCAGGGCCTAGAGATGGCTTAGCAGATAGGCACTTGCCTGTGAAGCCTAAGGACCCCTTTTTGAGGGTCAATTCCCCAGGACCTAGATTGACCAGATGCACAAGGGGTTACATGCATCTGGAGTTCATTTGCAGTGGCTAGAGACCCTAGTGCACCCATTCTCTCTCTCTGGCTCTTTCTCTCTTTGTCTATTGCTTTCAAATAAATAAAAAGGAGGAAAAAAACAACAACCAAAAACCAGTCAGATTACTAGCAATGAAGTACACAGTTAATTAAAGAAAAAACTCTGTAGAAAATCTCACCAGTAGAATGGATCAAGGAGAGGACAGAATAGCTAAACTAGAAGACCAGGTGATAGATCTCATACAGTCCAACACAGAAAAAGACAAACTAATAGGAAAGTATGAATGGGAATTTCAAGATATTCGGAGAAATAAGAAAACATAAGAATTCAGGGTATAGTAGGAGAAGAATTTACTCCAAAGGCATAGTAGGTATTTTCAACAAAATCATCAAAGAACACTTCCCACAAATTGGGAAAGAGGTGCCAATGCAGGTACAGGAATCCTTTAGTACACCAACCAGACAAAACCTGGAAAGAGACTCTTCTTGCCATATTATAATTAAACTACCAAACATACAAACTGAAGAAAAAATATTGAAAGCAGTTAGAGAGAAAAATCAAGTTATCTATAAAGGCAAGGCCATCAGGATCATAGCAGATTACTCAACACAAACGTTAAAAGCCAGAAGAACTTGGAGTGATATATTACAAGTTCTGAAGGAAAACAACTGTCAACCAGGTTACTTTATTCTGCAAAGCTATCCATTCAAATAGACAGAGAAATAAGGATATTCTACAACAAAAGCAGGCTAAAGGAGTATTTGAAGACAAAACCAGCTCTACAGAAAATGCTTGAAAGAATCCTCCATGCTGAGAGAAAGAAAAGCACACATACAAGGAACCTGAAAAAAAGCAAGCCATACTCAAATACTACTTAATACAAGAAAGCAAAGGTAAAACAGGAAGGACTACAAAAAAATGGCAAAAATAAATACACACTTTTCAATAATATCTCTTAATATCAATGCCCCAATGTCCCAATCAAAAGACATAGGTTTGCACATTGGGTTAACAAGCAGGATAATTCAATTTGTTGCCTCCAAGAAACTTACTTTCTACAAAGGATGGATACTATCTTAGGGTGAAAGGTTGGAAAACAGTGTTTCAAGCAAATGGGCCTAGAAAACAAGCAGGAGTTGCTATCCTAGTATCTTACAAGGTAGACTTCAGTGCAACATTAGTTAGGAAAGATAAGGAAGGTCACTTTATTAAAGGCACCCTCCAACAGGAGGACATTACAATCCTAAACATATATGCACCTAACATGGGGGCTCCCAGCTTCATCAAACAAACGCTTTTAGAACTAAATTCACAGATAACACCAAACACAGTGGTAATGGGTGACTTCAACATCCCACTTTCATCAACTGACAGGTCATCTCAGCAAAAAAAAAAAAAAAAAAACCCAAAAAACAAAATATAAACAAACAAAAAACAGGCATCTAGATTAAATGAGGTCATAGAAGAAATGGACCTAGTAAAAACTATACAGGACATTTCATCCAAATGCTGCAGAATATACATTCGTTTCAGCAGCACATGGAACATTCTCTAAAATAGACTATATACTAGGACACAAAACAAATCTTAACAAATCCAGGAAAATTGAAATAATTCCTTGCATTCTATCTGACCACAATGGAAACAAACTACAAATCAAAAGCAAGAAAAGCTATAGACCATACACAGAATCATGGAAACAAAACAATACACTACTAAATGATCAATGGGTCAATGGAGAAATCAAGAAGGAAATCAAAAAATTTGTAGAGTCAAATGATAATATGAACACAAGATACCAAAATCTCTGGGACACAATGAAAACAGTCCTAAGAGGTAAATTTATAGCTTCAAGTGCCTATATTGAGAAATTAGAAAGGTCTCAAGTAAACGACCTAATGCTTCACCTTAAAGCCTTGGAAAAAGAAGAACAAGACAAACCAAAAATCAGTAGACGGGAAAAAATAATAAATATTAGGGCACAAATTAATGAAATAGACACCAAAAAAAAAAAAAAATCCAAACTATCAATGACACAAAGAGTTTGTTCTTTGAAAGGATAAACAAGATTGATAAACCCATAGCAAATCTAACCAGAAGAAAGAGAGAAGAGACAAAAATTAATAAAATTAGAGATGAAAAAGGGAACATCACAACAGATACCAGAGAAATTTTAAAAAATATAGGAAAATACTATAAAAACATATACTCTACTAAGTATGAAAATCTGAAAGAAATGGATGATTTTGTTGATTTATATGACATACCTAAATTAAATCAAGATGAGATCAATTACTTAGATACACCTATAGCAAGTATGGAGATACAAGCAGTTATCAAAACTCTCCCATCTTGGGCTGGAAAGGTGGCTTAGCAGTTAAGCACTTGCCTGTGAAGCCTAAGGACCCCAGTTCGAGGTTCGTTTCCCCAGGGCCCATGTTAGCCAGATGCACAAGGGGGCGCATGCATCTGGGATTCATTTGCCATGGCTGGAGGCCCTGGCATGCCCATTCTCTCTCTCTCTGTCTCTCTCTCTGTCTCCCTCCCTTTCTGCCTCTTTCTCCCTGTCTGTCGCTCTCAAATAAATAAATAAAAATTTTAAAAAATTTTTAAAAAATCTCCCAACTAAAAAAAGTCCAGACCCAGATGGATTCACTGCTGAATTTAACTAGACCTTCAAGGAAGAACTAACATCATTGCTTATTAAGCTTTTCTATAAAACATAAAATGAAGGAATACTACCAAAATCTTTCTATGAAGTCAGCATCACCCTGATACCAAAACCAGGCAAAGATAGAACAAAAAAGAAAATTACAGAACAATCTCCGTCATGAACATAAATGCAAAAATTCTCAACAAAATATTGGCAAACAGAATACAAAAATATATCAGAAATATCATTCACACCGACCAAGTACACTGTATCCCAGAGACTCAGGGATGGTTCAACATATGCAAATCTATAAATGTAATACATTATATGAATGGATTGAAGGACAAAAATCACATGATCATCTCATTAGATGCATAAAAAGCATTTGACAAAATCCAACATCCTTTCATGATAAAAGTTCTACAGAGGGCTGGGGAGATGGCTTAGTGGTTAAGTGCTTGCCTGTGAAGCCTAAGAACCCTGGTTTGAGGCTCAATTCCCCAGGACCCAGTTAGCCAGATTCACAAGGGGGCACATGCGTCTGGAGTTCATTTGCAGTGGCTGGAAGCCCTGGTGCACTCATTCTTTCTCTTTCTCTCTGCCTCTTTCTATCTCTGTCTGTCACTCTCAAATAAATAAAAATTACAAGAAAATTTTTTAAAAAGTTCTACAAAGGGCTGGAGAGATGGCATAGCGGTTAAGCGCTTGCCTGTGAATCCTAAGGACCCCGGTTTGAGGCTCGGTTCCCCAGGTCCCACGTTAGCCAGATGCACAAGGGGGCACACACGTCTGGAGTTCGTTTGCAGAGGCTGGAGGCCCTGGCGCGCCCATTCTCTCTCTCTCTCTCTATCTGTCTTTCTCTCTGTGTCTGTCGCTCTCAAATAAATTAAAAAAAAAAAGTTCTACAAAAACTAGGAATAGAAGGAATATATCTTAATATAATAAAGGCTATTTATGACAAGCCTACAGCCAACATATTACTAAATGGGGAAAAACTGGAAGCTTTTCCACTAAATTCAGGAAAAAGACAAGGGTGTCCATTGTCCCCACTTTTATTTAATATAGTACTGGAAGTCTTAGCCATAACAATAAGGAAAGAGACACACATAAAAGGGATACAGATTGGAAAGAAAGAGATCAAGTTATCATTATTTGCAGATGACATGATTCTATACATAAAGGACCCTAAAGATTCTACCAGCAAACTGTCAGATCTGATACATACCTATAGCCATGTAGCGGGATGCAAAATAAGTACACAGAGGATGAAATCAGAGAATCACACCCATTCACAATTACATAAAAAAAATAAAGTGCCTTGGAATAAACCTAACAAAGGCAGTGAAGGATCTCTACAATGAAAACTTTAAAACACTCAAGTGAGAAATTGCAGAAGACACTAGGAAATGGAAAAAACATCCCTTGTTCCTGGATTGGAAGAATCAATATAGTAAAAGTGGCAATCTTACCAAAAGCAATCTACACATTTAATGCAATCCCCATCAAAATTACAATAGCATTCTTAACAGAAATAGGAAAAACAATCCAAAAAGTCATTTGGAATCACAAAAAATCTTGAATATCTAAAACAATACTGAGCAACAAAAATAAGGTTGGTGGTATCATCAAATCTGATTTTAACCTATACTACAGAGCCATAGTAACAAAAACAGCATGGTACTGGCACAAAAGCAGTTATGTAGATCAGTGGAACAGAATAGAGGACCCAAATGTAAATCAGGGTAGCTACAGCCAGTGGATATTTGACAAAAATGCCAAAAATATTCATCAGTGAAAAGACAGTCTCTTCAGCAAATGGTGCTGGGAAAACTGGATATGTATCTGTAGAAGGATGAAAACAGATTCTTATCTCTCTCCATGCACAAGAATTAAGTCCAAATGGTTCAAAGACCCTCATATCAGATCTGAAACTGCTAGAGGAAAAATTAGGGGAAACTCTTCAATATATTGGTCTTGGTAAGGATTTTCTGAATATAACCCCAATTGTTCAGGCAATAAAACCACAGATTAATTGCTGGGACCTAATGAAATTACAAGCCTTTTGTATGTCAAAAGATACTGTGAATAGAGCAAAGAGTCAATCTACAGAATGGGAGAAAATCATTGCCAGCTACACATCTGATAGAGGATTAATATTTAGGATATACAAATAACTCAAAAAATTAAATAGTAAGAAATCAAACAACCCGTTTAGAAAATGGACTATAGAACTAAATAGAGAGTTCTCAAAAGAAGAAACACAAATGGCATACAAACATCTAAAAAAAATGTTTGACATCCCTAGTCATCAGGGAAATGAAGATTAAAACTACATTGAGATTCCATCTCACTCCTGTCAGATTGGCTACCGTCATGAAAACAAATAAACATAACTGCTGGCAAGGATGTGTAAAAAGAGAAATCCTTCTACACTATTGGTGGGAATTCAATCTGGTCCAGCCATTGTGGAAATCAGTGTGAAGGTTCCTGAGACAGCTAAAAATAGATCTACCATATGATCCAGCTATAGTAGTCCTGGGTATATATCCTAAGGACTCATCTCATTACCATAGAGATACTTGCTCAACCATGTTTATCGCCACTCAATTCACAATATCTTGGAAATGGAACCAGTCTAGATGTCCCTCAGCTGATGAGTGGATAATGAATATATGGCACATTTATACAATGGAGTTCTACCCAGTGGTAAAGAAAAATGAAGTTATGAGATTTGCAGGAAAATGGGTCTGGGAAGGATTATACAAAGTGAGGTAACCCAGGCCCAGAAAGCCAAGTGTCACATGTTCTCTCTCATATGTGGATCCTAGCTACAGATGATTGGACTTCTGTGTGAGTAGGAAAAAACCTCAGTAGCAAAGGCTAGTAAGCTAGAAAAGAGATATAAAGGGAAGAGAAAGTAAGACAGGGAGGTACTTAATAGGATGGTATTGTATATATATTAAGTAGAAGAATAGATCAATGGGGGTTAAAAGGCCCATAATGAGGCCAGGGGAAGAGATTGAGTAAAGGAAAGGTGGAAGGATGGCTAATCAAAATCTAAGAGGATATAAATAAATCATATGGAAACCTACTTTTTGGGACAATGGAACACTCAGGAGCCATAGATTGTTACTAGAAAATTTTTAGTGCCAGAGATGGGATACCTTCCAGTGAGTTGTTGGCCAGGGAGGTTCCTGATGCCCCCCAAACATTATAGGCCTTCGCCAAGGCCCTTGGTTTCCCACCAGGAATAGATGTTACCATCTACCCTATTGCTGAAGACTCCACATACTTGGGCTTCAAGGCCACTGAGCAATCCTGCTGGCACTGAGCTGATAATCTCCTCCATGTAGACCAGCTGACAGAAAGCTGGAAGAAGCCATTCTGCATGCAGTTCAGTAGGAGAAAGAAAAATCACCAGTGAAAATACTCAACAGTGGACACTGCAAGTCTTATATTTGGCCAGCCATGCCAAATGAACCAATGGGGCAATAGTGGCATGTCTGTCATGGTGGAAACCAACTGCCTTCTAATTGGACTGGAGGCCCGCTCCATGGTAGGGAATACATCCCTGTTTCTGAAAACCTACAACAGGGTAGTCATGAGCCCTAGGGGTGTAACGTCTGCTGCTATCTGGATAAAGGTATATACTATGCTCACCAAACTACCCAGTACATACTTCTCTTAACATTCATACCCATATATTAATGCTATTCTCATTTTTGGCTAGAGAACCTTCTCTTGTCAAATGGCAGTGACCATGGAATTACTCAGGAGGCACCATGGTGCTGAGAAGAAGTGACAGAGGAGTGCTCAGCACTGAAATATCTCAATCACACCTTCCATGGCTCAGGGTCCATTGCAGAAGAGGTGGTGAAAAGAATGTAATAGTCAGAGGAAGGGTAGGACTCCTTACAATGTGCTCCTCCAGACACAAAATGGCCTGGATATCCATGACCTCACAGTGCCTTACACTGCCTACACAAGACCATCATAATAGGAAGAAAAAATCATGACATCAAAATAAAAGAGAGACTGAGAGGTGGAGGGGATATGATGGAGAGTGGAGTTTCAAAAGGGAAAGTGGGGGAAGGGAGGGAATTAGCATGGGATAGTTTTATAAGCATGGAAGTTGTCAATAAAAAAATTATTAATAAAAAATGTCATGTAAAAAAAAAGAAAATGGAAAGACATCCCTTGTTCTTGGATTGGAAGAATCAACATTGTGAATATGTCAATCTTACCAAAAGCAATCTACTCATTGTGTGCAATCCCCATTAAAATTCCAATGGCATTCTTTACTGAAATAGAAAAAACAATCCTAAAATTCATTTGGAAGCAGAAAAAACCTCAAATAGCCAAAATAATTTTGAGCAACAAAAGTTAGGCTGGTGGTATCACCATACCCGATTTTGAGCTATATTACAAAGCCATAGTAACAAAAACAACCTGGTACTGGCACAAAGATACACACTTAGATCAATGGAACAGAATAGAGGACCCAGATGTTAAGCCAGGCAGCTATAGCCATCTAATTTTTGACAAAAATACCAAAAGCATTCATTGAAGAAAAGAATCTTAAAAAAAAAAAAATAGAAACAGCCGGGTATGGTGTCACACGCCTTTAATCCCAGTACTCAGGAGGCAGAGGTAGGAGTATCTCCATGAGTTCAAGGCCACCCTGAGACTCCGAAGTGAATTCCAGGCCAGCCTGGGCTAGAATGAAACCCTACCTTGAAAAAAATAATAGAAAGAAAAGCCTCTTCAGCAAGTGGTGCTGGGAAAACCTGATATCTATATGTAGAAGGATGAGAATAGATCCTTGTCTCTCTCCATGCACAAGAATCAAGTCCAAATGAATCAGGGACCTTAATATCAGACCTGGAACTCTGAAACTGCTAGAGGAAAATGTAGAGGAAACTCTTAAACATATTGGCATAGGCAATGACTTTCTAAATATAACCCCAGGTCCTCAGGAAATAAAACCACTAATCAGCCACTGGGATCTCCTGAAATTACAAAGCTTTTGTATAGCAAAGAACACTGTGAATAGAGCAAAGAGACAATCTATGGAATGGGAGCTATACATCTGTCAGATAATATCCAGATGCACAAATAACTCAAAAACTAAACAACAAGAAATAAAACAACCCAATTAAAAAATGGGCTATGGAACTAAATAGAGAATTCTCAAAAGAAGAAATACAGATGACATATAAACATCTAAAAAAGTGTTCCACATCCTTAGCCATCAGGGAAATGCAAATTAAAAGTACTTTGAGATTCCATCTCACTCCTGTCAGAATGGCTACCATCAAGAAAACAAATGACAATAAATGCTGGCAAGGATGTAGAAAAAGAGGAACTCTTCTACAATGTCAGTGGGAGTGCAATCTGGTACAGCCATTGTGGAAATCAGTGGGGAGATTCCTGAGACAGCTAAAACTAGATTTACCATATGACCCCATTATAGCACTCATAGGCATATATCTTAAGGACTCTTCTCACTACCTTAGAAATACATGCACAGCAATGTTTATTGCTGCTCTATTCACAATAGCTAGGAAATGGAACCAGCCTAGATGTCCATCCAAAGATGAATGGATAATAAAGATCCAGTACATTTATACAATGGAATTCTATTCAGCAGTAAAGAAAAATGCAATTATGAAATTTACAGGGAATGGATGGTAATGGTAACTGTTGCAGTCCGGTTCGCATTGCTGGTAGAAATCACCCAACCAAGAGTAGCTTCTGGGAAAAAGAGGTTTATTTGGCTTACAGGCTCGAGGGGAAGCTCCATGATGGCAGGGGAAAACGATGGCATGAGCAGAGGGTGGACATCACCCCCTGGCCAACAGAAGATGGACCACAGCAACAGGAGGGTGTGCCCAACACTGGGATGGGGAAACTGGCTATAAAGCCCATAAGCCCACCCCCAACAATACACTCCCTCCAGGAGGCATTAATTCCCAAATATCCATCAGCTGGGAACCTAGCATTCAGAACACCTAAGTTTATGGGGGACACCTGAATCAAACCATCACAGTAACCCAGGCCCAGAAAGCCAAACGTTGCATGTTCTCTCTCATATGTGGATCCTAGCTACAAATGTGTAGACTTGTGTGTGAACTGGAACCAAAAATTGGTAGCAGAGGCCAGTAAGTTAGAAAAAGGCTATAAGGGAGGGAGGAGAGGGAAGGACTTAAAGGGATGGTATATGTAAGCAAAAGAACAGATTACAGGGAATGGAATGGCCCAAGTGAGGCCAGGGAAAGAGATTGAGTAAGAGAAGTTTTGGGGGAGAGTCAATTCAAATTCAAGATATTCTGAATAAGACATATGAAAACCTACTTTTTGGGATAATGGCATATCCAGAAGCCATAGATTGTTACTAGAAAATTTTAAGTACCAGGAATGGGATACCTTCCAGTAAGTTGTTGGCCAGGGTGATTCCTGTTGCCTCCAAAACATTAAGGCTATTGACAAGACCCTTGGTTTCTCCACAAGAAACAGATGGTAAGGCTGTATTGCTGATGACTTCACATGCCTGGGCAACAAGGTCACTGAAAAATCAAGCTGGGGCTGAGCTGAAGACCTCCTCCCTATAGACCAGTGTGGTGGTTTGATTCAGGTGTCCCCCATAAACTTAGGTGTTCTGAATGCTAGGTTCCCAGCTAATGGATATTTGGGAATTAATGCCTCCTGGAGGGAGTATTGTTGGGGGCGGGTTTAAGGGCTTTATAGCCAGGTTCCCCATGCCAGTGTTTGGCACACCCTCCTGTTGCTGTGTTCCACCTTTTGTTGGCCAGGGGGTGATGTCCACCCTCTGCTCATGCCATTGTCTTCCCCTGCCATCGTGGAGCTTCCCCTCGAGCCTGTAAGCCAAAATAAATCTCTTTTTCCCAGAAGCTGCTTTTGGTTGGGTGATTTCTAACAGCAATGCAAACCGGACTGCAACAACCAGCCAATTCCAAGCTGGAAAAAGCTGCACTGCATGTAGCCCTATGGGAGACAGAAGTCATCAGTGGTGAAAACAATGGATACTGGAAGCCTCAAGTTTAGCCAGACAGGCCAAGTGATCAAATGGGTGCAATGGTGGCATGTCTACATAGGGGAAACCAACTGCTCTCTAATTGGATTGGAGACCCAGTCTATGGGAGGGAATATATGCCTGGTACTGATAATCTAATCAAAAGCCTATGGCAGGGGAGGTCATGAGCCTTAGGGGTATAAAGCCAGCTCTTGTCTGGTTAAATGCATATATTATTCTCACCAAACTGCCCTGTACACACTACAGTTAACGTTCATATTCATATATTAATGCTACTGTCAATGTTGGTTTAGAGAAGACTCTCTTTTTTAAAAAAATCTTTTTAATTTTTATTTATTTAGTTGTGGTTTTCTTTTTTTTTAATTTAATTTATTTAGAGAAGCCTCTCTTTTCAAATGGCAGTGACCACTGGGATGACCCAAAAGGCACCATAGTGCTGATAAGTGATGGGAATGCTCAGCACTGAGCCATCTTTATCACACCCTTCAAGGTACAGAGTTCATTGTGGAAGAGGTGGAGGAAAGAATGTAAGAACCAAAAGAAGGGTACAACTCCTTACAATGCAACTGCCTAGAAAGAAATTGGCCTCGATACCCAGGACCACACGGTGCCTAGCAATACCTTCACAAGTCCCTCATAATAGGAGAAAAAGATGATGGCATCAAAATAAAAGAGAGACTAATGGAGAGGGGGGGGGGATATGACAGAGAGTGGAGTTGTGAAGGGGAAAGTGGGGGAGAAGAGGAAATTATCATGGTTTATTGTCTGTAAGTATAGAAGTTGTCAATAATTATACATTAATACAAACAAATATATAAGAAAAGATGTGCCTTTTAAAGTAAATGGGTTTCTTGTGAGAGACCTAGAAAATTTCAGATTTATGGCTTGGAAAGGAGAAAGGCCATTTACACTTAGGCCTCAGGCATGACACATTTCTACATTAATATTTTCATTAGAAATATCTCTATGTAGCCAGGCACGGTGGCCCACTCCTTTAATCCAAGCACTCGGAAGGCAGAGTTTGAGGCCAGCATGAGACTACATATGGAATTCCAGGTCAGCCTGGGCTATTGCCACAGACCCTACCTCCACAAACAAAAAAATAAATAAATAAATAAAAACAAAAAAGAAGAAATAAATATCTCTGTGTAAAAAGAAACATTGTCTCTATATAGATAATACTTACAGCCAATATTATTATTTCTACTGACATTTTTGATTCTTGCTAGGTGTGGTGACTCCTTTTAGTCCCAGCACTCAGGAGGCACAGGTAGGAGTATTGTCATGAGTTTGAGGCCAGCCTGGGACTACAACATGAGTTCCAGGTCAGTATGGGCTATAGTGAGACCCTACCTCAAAGAAAAAAATAAAAAGATCTTGACTCTCAACTGGTGAGAAACTCTGAAGCATCTTTCCCATTAAGTCTCCTTAGTTGTTTGTCTTTCTATTCTGCCTTCCTAGAAATATATGTGTGCACTACCATTTCCAGCTGAGAGTGAACATTTCTGTTCCTGAGCACTTAGGTCCATAAACCCACTACCTTATTTTCTGTAAAATTGACAAAGAAAGCAGTTCAGTTCTGGCCTAGACTAGACTACTAATTTTGCTCTGCCATTCCTGCAGCTGTCACAACTTTATGAAGAAACAGAAAACAAAAGTTGGTGAATCCTCAGAACAGTGATTTAGCTGTGAGAGAAATAAATATTGTAAGGGCTGGACAGTCTCTTCAGGAAGTCCCAGCACCAGAGCTAAGGGAGCCAGCCCAAACTGTGGGGTGACCAAAACTCATATGCGCCTCCTAGACTATTCCTTCCGACCCAGGGACTGTGCTCTTCTGATCTGACCCTGTTGAGACCCCTGTATATTATGGGGTCAAATGCTTTTACAGCCTCATTAAGATCTAGTCACGAAAGTGCCCAGAATGAGCTGGAGGAAACACTTGTCTCTCCTCTTGAGTCTAGGGAACCTTCATGTAGATAAATCTCTAAATGTTGCTGTGGCTATCAAATTTTCAGACTTGGATCATAAGAGGATTAGTCGGTTAGAATTCTCCCTAGTAGCCACCAAGGTAGCATAGACTTAGTATTTCCCAACCTTACACAAATTACATTAGAAACCTCTCAAAAATGTTTTAAATTCAAATGCATGCATATGCATTTCCTAAAAATTCTAACCTTTTGGACTGTTATTCCACAATAGCATTACTCTAACAGCTATTCATCTGATATTACCTGCTATAGCAAAGTGGCTCAAGTCCAAAGGATTTTCCAGCCTCAAATCACATGGTGGTGTAATTTGAATGTAAAATGTCTCCATAGGCTCATGGGTTTGAACATTTGATCCCCAGCTGGTGATGTCATTTGGGAAGGTTGTAGAACCTTTAGGAGGTGGGGCCTTACTGGTAGAAGTGGATCACTCTGGGTGGGCCTTGACATGTTATGGTATGGGCTCACTTCCTGTTTATCCTGTTTCCTGACTGCAGATACAATGTGAACAGCCAGCCTCCGGCTGTTGCTACAATGTCTTCTCCTCCATGTTGGACTGTACCCCTGGAACTGTAAGCTAGAATAAACCCTTTTCTCCTTTAGACTGTCCCTAGTCAGGTATTTTATCATAGCAGTGAGAAAGTAACTGGTCCAGTAACTTTCTCACTATATAAGGATTGAACCAAAATCTAAATAAACACAAATGCCCAACCAAGCTACACTAAAAAGCAATAGAGTAAATGCTCTACCCAACAACATTTGAACGTTTTTGTCTCATTGTCATCATTCTGGAAGAAATGAAGGTATTCTAGAGACACTTTTGTCCCTCCCTTCAGTTATCAGAATGGACCTCAAGGAATTGGAATTTCACCAGGAATCTTCTCCCGCAGAAGGAAAAGACTAAAGCCAGGTGACAGAGGAGGAACTTGTCACCTAGAAGAGATTGCATACAGTTGTGACCACTTATCAGACCACCTTGCAGCTGAGACTAAAGCCCAAATAATAATGGACCAATGGGCTGGAGAGATGACTTAGCGGTTAAGCACTTGCCTGTGAAGCCTAAGGTCCCCGGCTAGAGGCTCGGTTCCCCAGGTCCCACGTTAGCCAGATGCACAAGGGGGTGCACGCGTCTGGAGTTCATTTGTAGTGGCTGGAAGCCCTGGCGCACCCATTCTCTCTCTCTCTCCCTCTATCTGTCTTTCTTTCTACGTCTGTCTCTCTCAAATAAAAAAAAAAAAATGGACCAATGATGGACAGGACCACACATTGACCAGGACTACTTATACATATTTGTTTAATTCTATTTAAACTGAAACCTCATGTCAAGACTCCAAAGATTGACTGAATCTTTGGTTTCAGGGGAAACCATTGGAGCTCTTTATTCTTCTCAGTGTGGTCACATTGAATAGGGTTCTTTCTTTGCTTTCTACTACTACTTGCCTGTTCAAATAGCCCACTGGGGACTAGTGTTCAAGCTTAGTGTGTTAGGCTGCCAGGGCCCAGCCTCTGACCCTAAAAACCCTGGTAACAACATAACAACCACTCAGCAAAATAGATCAATAAAGCCTTCGAAACAACAGGCATGGGTGGGGAAGTCAACTACTGAAATTGTTTACAATTCATCTGGCAAGTTGATAGTAGCTGGTGGCTGAAAATTAAGCCAGGGCTGCTGTTGGTCAGTTATGTTGGCTCCTGTCCAGATGGGCTTTTCAACAAGGCTGCTTGATTTGGCACCTGAGAAGACTGCACAGCTTGGTGGCCAGGTGCCAAGAGCAAGTAGAAGTCTCCCCTCCTCCCTAGGGCATCCTGAATGTTTTGCTAATGCTTTACCACTGAGCTACACCTCAACTTCTAAGTTTCTGTTTTATTTATTTTTTAATTTTTTTTTTTCATGGCAAACCCAAAAGACTGCCCCCCCCCCCTTTTTTTTTGTTTTTGATTTTTCGAGGTAGGGTCTCACTCTGGTCCAGGCTGACCTGAAATTAACTATGTAAGACTGGCCTTTTTTAAAGCAGGGGTTGGGGGGGATTAGAATTGGCATAGCAAGGCCTCCAGCCGGTGCAATCAAACTCTAGGCATGTGCGCCCCCTTGTGTGTATATGCGACATTGCGTGCTTGCATCACTGTGCGTCTGGTTTACATGGGAACTGGAGTCTGAGTCTTTTTTTTTTTAATTTTTATTAACATTTTCCATGATTATAAAAAAATCCCATGGTAATTTCCTCCCCACCCCCCACTTTCCCCATTGAAATACCATTCTCCATCATATTACCTCCCCAACTCAATCATTGTACTTACATATATACAATATCAACCTATTAAGTACCCTCCTCCCTTCCTTTCTTTTCCCTTTATATCTCCTTTTTAACTTACTGGTTTCTGCTACTAAGTATTTTCTGTCTCACACAGAAGCCCAATCTTCTGTAGCTAGGATCCACATATGAGGGAGAACATGTGGCGCTTGGCTTTCTGGCCCTGGGTTACCTCACTTAGTATAATCCTTTCCAGGTCCACCCATTTTTCTGCAAATTTCATAACTTCGTTTTTCTTTACCGCTGAGTAGAACTCCATTGTATAAATGTGCCACATCTTCATTATCCACTCATCACTTGAGGGACATCTAGGCTGGTTCCATTTCCCAGCTATTATAAATTGAGCAGCAATAAACATGGTTGAGCACATACTTCTAAGGAAATGAGATGGGTCCTAACAATATATGCCTAGGAGTGCTATAGCTGGGTCATATGGTAGATCAATCTTTAGCTGTTTTAGGAACCTCCACACTGATTTCCACAATGACTGGACCAGATTGCATTCCTACCAGTAGTGTAGAAGGGTTCCTCTTTTTCCACATCCCTGCCAACATTTATGATCATTTGTTTTCATGATGATGGTCAATCTGACAGGAGTGAGATGGAATCTCAATTAAGTTTTAATCTGCATTTCCCTGATGGCTAATGACGTAGAACATTTTTTTAGATGCTTATATGCCATTCGTATTTCTTCCTTTGAGAATGCTCTATTTAGCTCCATAGCCCATTTTTTGATTGGCTTGTTTGATTCCTTATTATTTAACTTTTTGAGTTCTTTGTATATCCCAGATATTAATCCTCTATCAGCTATATAGCTGGTGAAGATTTTTCTCATTCTGTAGGTTGCCTCTGTGCTTTTTTCACTGTGTCTTTTGCAGTGCAAAATCTTTGTAGTTTCATGAGGTCCCAGTGATTAATCTGTGGTTTTATTGCCTGAGCAATTGGGGTTGTATTCTGAAAGTCTTTGCCAAGACCAATATGTTGAAGGGTTTCCCCTACTTTTTCCTCTAGCAGTTTCAGAGTCTCAGGTCTGATGTTAAGGTCTTTAATCAGTTTGGACTTAATTCTTGTGCATGGAGAGAGAGAAGAATCTATTTTCATCCTTCTACAGATATATATCCGGTTTTCCCAACACCATTTGCTGAAGAGGCTGTCTCTTCTCCAATGAGTATTTTTGGCATTTTTATCGAATATCAGGTGGCTACAGCTACCTGGGTTTACATTTGGGTCCTCTATTCTGTTCCACTGATCCACATGTCTGTTTTTGTGCCAGTACCATGCTGTTTTTGTTATTATGGCTCTGTAGTATAGGTTAAAATCAGTTATGGTGATACGACAGGCCTTATTTTTGTTGCTCAGTATTATTTTAGCTATTCGAGGTTTTATGTGATTCCAAATGAATTTTTGGTTTCTTTTTTTCTATTACCATGAAGAATGCCTTTGGTATTTTTTTAAATTATTTATTTATTTGAGAGCGACAGACACAGAGAGCAAGACAGATAGAGGTAGAGAGAGAGAATGGGCGTGCCAGGGCTTCCAGCCTCTGCAAACGAACTCCAGACGCATGCGCACCCTTGTGCATCTGGCTAACGTGGGACCTGGGGAAGCAAGCCTCGAACCGGGGTCCTTAAGTTCACAGGCAAGCGCTTAACCGCTAAGCCATCTCTCCAGCCCGCCTTTGGTATTTTGATAGGAATTGCATTAAATGTATAGATTGCTTTAGGTAAGATTGCCATTTTCACAATATTGATTCTTCGAATCCAGGAACAAGGGATGTTTCTCCACTTTCTAGTGTCTTCTGCAATTTCTCACTTGAGTGTTTTAAAGTTCTCATTGTAGAGATTCTTTACTTCCTTCATTAGGTTTATTCCAAGGTACTTTATTTTTTGATGTAATTGTGAATGGGAGTGATTCTCTGATTTCATCCACTGTGTGTTTGTTCTTATCATATATGAAGGCTACTGATTTCTGTGTATTCATTTTGTATCCTGCTACATGGCTGTAGGTTTTGATCAGCTCTAACAGTTTGCTAGTAGAGTCTTTAGGGTCCTTTATGTATAGAATCATGTCATCTGCAAATAATGATAACTTGATCCCTTCCTTTCCAATTTGTATCCCTTTTATGTGTGTCTCTTGCCTTATTGCTATGGCTAAGACTTCCAAAACTATATTAAATAAAAGTGGGGACTGTGGACACCCTTGTCTTGTTCCTGATTTTAGTGGAAAAGCTTCCAGTTTTTCCCCATTTAGTAATATGCTGGCTGTAGGCTTGTCATAAATAGCTTTTATTATATTGAGATACATTCCTTCTATTCCCAGTCTCTGAAGGACTTTTATATCATGAAGGGATGTTGGATTTTGTCAAATGCTTTCTCTTGTCCAATGAGATGATCATGTGATTTTTATCCTTCAACCCGTTTATATAATGTATTAAATTTATAGATTTGCATATATTGAACCATCCCTGCATCTCTGGGATAAAGCCTACTTGGTCAGGGTGAATGATTTTTTGGATGTACCCTTGTATTCTATTTGCCAATATTTTGTTGAGAATTTTTGCATCTATGTTCATGAGGGCGATTGGTCTGTAATTTTCTTTTTTTGTTCTACCTTTGCCTGGTTTTGGTATCAGGGTGATGCTGGCCTCATAGAAGAAGTTTGGTAGAATTCCTTCTTTTTCTATTTCCTGGAAAAGCTTAAGAAGAAATGGTGTTAGCTCTTTCTTAAAGGTCTGGTAAAATTCAGCAGTGAATCCATCTGGGCCTGGGCTTTTTTTAGTTGGGAGATTATTGATAACTGTTCGGATCTCCATGTTTGTTATACGTCTATTTAAGTGATTAATCTCATCTTGATTTAATTTAGGTGGGTCATATAAATCAAGGAAATCATCCATTTCTTTCAGATTTTCATACTTTGTGGAGTATATGCTTTTATAGTATGTCCCTATGATTTTTTGAATTTCTCTGGAATCTGTTGTGATGTTACCTTGTTCATCTCTGATTTTATTAATTTGTGTCTCTTCTCTCTTTCTTTTGGTCAGATTTGCTAAGGGTTTATCAATCTTGTTTATCCTTTCAAAGAACCAACATTTGTTTCATTAATTGTTTGGATTTTTTTTTGTTTCTATTTCATTAATTTCTGCACTAATCTTTGTTATTTATTCCTGTCTACTGATTTTTGGTTTGCCTTGTTCTTCTTTTTCCAAGGCTTTAAGGTGAAGCATTAGGTCATTTACTTGCGACCTTTCTAATTGCTTAATATAGGCACTTAAGGCTATAAATTTACCTCTTAGAACTGCCTTCATTGTGTCCCAGAGATTTTGACATGGTGTGTTGTCATTATTGTTTGACTCTATAAATTTTTTGATTTCCTTCTTGATTTCTTCATTGACCCATTCATCATTTAGTAGTGTATTGTTTAGTTTCCATGATTTTGTGCATGCTCTATAGCCTTTCTTGCTACTGATTTGTAGTTTGATTCCATTGTGGTCAGATAGAATGCAAGGAATTATTTCAATTTTCCTGGATTTGTTAAGATTTGCTTTGTGTCCTAATATATGGTCTATTTTAGAGAATGTTCCATATGCTCCTGAAAAGAATGTATATTCTGCAGCCTTTGGATGAAATGTCCCGTATATATCTGTTAGGTCCATTCCTTCTATGACCTCATTTAATCCAGATGCCTCTCTGTTTATTTTTTCCTGGGATGACCTGTCAATTGATGAGAGTGGGGTGTTAAAGTCACCCACCACCACTGTGTTTGGTATTATCTGTGACCTTCGTGCTAATAGTGTTTGTTTGATGAATTTTGGAGCCCCCATGTTAGGTGCATATATGTTTAGGGTTGTAATGTCTCCTGTTGGAGTGTGCCCTTAATCAATATAAAGTGACCTTCCTTATCTTTCTTGACTAACATTGGACTAAAGTCTACCTTGTCAGATATTATTAAGATAGCAACCCCTGCTTGTTTTCTAGGCCCATTTGCTTGAAACACCGTTTTCCAACCTTTCACCCTAAGATAATGTCTATCCTTTATAGAAAGGTGAGTTTCTTGGAGACAACAAATTGTAGGATCCTGCTTTTTAACCCAGTCTGCAAATCTATGTCTTTCATTGGGGTATTGAGGCTGTTGATATTAAGAGATATTATTGAAAGGTGTGTATTTATGTTTGCCATTTTTTTTGTGTGTGTGTGTGGTTTCTGTTCTACCTGTGCTCTCTTGTGTTAACTAGTATTTGAGTATTGCTTGTTTTTTTCTAGGTTCCTTTTATGTGTGCTTTTCCTTCTCTTTGGCATAGAGGATTCTTTCAAGTATTTTCTGTAGAGCTGGTTTTGTCTTCCAATACTTTTCTTTAACCTGCGTTTGTCATGGAATGTCCTTATTAATCCATCTATTTGAATGGATAGCTTTTCAGCGTAAAGTAACCTTGGTTGACCATTGTTATCTTTCAGAACTTGGAATACATTACTCCAAGCCCTTCTGGCTTTTAAAGTTTTTGTTGAATAATCTGCTGTAATCCTGATGGGCTTGCCTTTTTAGGTAACTTGATTTTTCTCTCTAACTGCTTTCAATATTTTTTCTTTGCTTTGTGTGTTTGGAAGTTTGATTATAATATGGCAAGGAGAGGTTCTTTCCAGGTTTTGTCTGGCAGAGGTCCTAAAGGTTTCCTCTATTTGCATTGGCACCTCTTTCCCAATTTGGGGGAAATTTTCTTCTATGATTTTGTTGAAGATGCCTACTATGCCTTTGGAGTGGAGTTCTTCTCCTTCTACTATGCCCTGAAATCTTATATTTGATCTTTTCATAGTGTCCCGAATATCTTGAAATTCCAATTCATACTTTTCTATAAGTTTGTCTTTCTCTTTGTAGGACTGTATTAGATCTGCCACCTGGTCTTCTAGCTTAGATATTCTGTCCTCTTCTTCATCCATTCTACTGGTGAGATTGTCTACAGAGTTTTTTTTATTTCATTAACTGTGTTCTTCATGGCTAGTAATTCTGACTGGTTTTTCTTTATTATTTCTATTTCCTTATTTATGTCTTGTATTGCCTTCTTTATTTCATGAAATTGGTGTCTGCATCTTCTTAGATTCCTTTGATTTCTTCTTTGATTCCTTTGATTTTTTCTTTGACCTCTTTGAACATATTTACAGTCATTCTTTTGAAATCTTTCTCAGGCATTTCCTCTAACTCTTTCTCACTGGAGGTCATTTCTGATGCATTAATACTTTTAGGTGGATTTATATCATCTTGCTTTTTAGTGTTTCTTGTGTTATAATGTATATATTTTTGCATCTTGGATTAAGTTAATACTTGGATTTTCTAGCTAGCTGGGTATTCTTAGCTGTATCAATTGATTTGATGTTATATATTTTCAGGGTAGGAGCTTAAGGTGTTAGGTGTGGCTCTTAAGACTCTCAGAGTATCTACAAAGGTGTTCCTATGGGTTGAGTTCCCCTGCTATGGGAGTATTCAAGTAGGCTGAGTGGAATAAAATACAGGTAGATTCTAAAAGTTAACTAAACACCGTACACATTCAATCAAAAACAGCCCCAAATATGTATGCAAGAGTAGTTATTATAAAAACCAGATCCTCTATCAACAAAGAAGTTAAGATTTCTGGTCTGTTGAGGGATCCAAGTCAGCCTGTGACCAAGTGAGACCCTTCCCTGGTGCAATCCCAGTTACCTTGGATGGTTTTGGTCTCAGTCACGTTGCTGCCTGGGTCGTCGGGCTGCTGTTCTGATTTCTGGAGCTGGGCACTGGCTTTTCCTGTGGGGCAAACTTAGCCTGGCAATTGTGGCCCTGCAGATCAGCACACCCACTGCTGGAACTCCTGGAGCCACTGCTGCTGCTGAAGCTGCTGCTGGTGGGTCCACTGCCGCTGCTGCCACTGAGGCTGCTGCTGCTGGATCTGCTGCTGCTGCCTCTGAAGCTGCTGCTGCTGGGTCTGCCGCTGCTGCCATTACTGGATCTGCTGCTGCTGGGGCCACTGTTACCAGTGCCAGAGCCGCTGATGTTGCTGCCGGACTCTGCTCCTGCTTGGGTCCTACTGTTTGCTCAAGTTGGCGTGGCCAGTCCCGGGACTGCTGCTCTGTTTGCTGGAGCTGGGCTCAGGCGGTGGGGGAGGGGAGGGAGCTGCAGCTGCTCTGGTTCTCTCGCTGTTCCACATGTTCTTCTACCTCATGGTCTGCTCCTTCATTGCTCACTGCTGCTCTCCCTTCACGTTTCCTGAGTTGTGGAGAGCACCGGTGTGAGTAGAAGCTCCCCGCATCTGGCTTTTCCTGTGGCTTGGGCCGAGCCTGGTTGCGGGGCTCCTTCCTGCACAGGTAGTGCCGAGGGAAGGACCAGGCCTGCTGGTTCCTCCCTAGGGGTTGAGGGGATGATGAGCGTCGGACGACTCAGAAACCTCTCCTGGCCACCAGAGAAAAACCACACTGAGTCGGGAGTCTTTGCAATGCAGAAACAACTCGCTTTATTACTCTGAGCAGTTGCTTATATCATGTTGGGGATGAAGGCGGGATTTTAGGGTGGGAGAAGAGGTAAGGGCCAATAGTAAACTTTAACTATTGAAATGGTAATTACAATTACCAGGAGGAAGTAGCAGGCCAGAAGCCCTTAGGCATCCTGCTGAGTCACAGCTGGCCAGAAACAGGTCTCCAAACTTTAGCTAGGCTCAGGAAGTTCCACTAGGTCTCACGCCTAGGCCTTTCAGGGCCCAACATCTCCCCCTTTTGTTTTTGTAAGAGCATTAGTCACCATGGCCCTTGTCTTAGGTTGTCCCCCTCTGGGGATCTTACCCATCATTGAGTACCAGGTGTTTAGCTCACTGAGCCACTCCATGGCCTGTCTTAGGTTGTCCTCCTCTGGGGATCTTACCCATCATTGGTCACATGGAGGGCAGGGGAGGTGGCAGTGGGTCATCTGAGGAACTTAATTTCTGAGTTGTCAGCCTGTGATATCTCGACCTGATGAGGTTTTATTACCTCTAGCCGCTGGTGAATAAATTGTGTAATTTAGTTAATTACACAAGGCCCGACAGTGAGGATAAGGAGGAGAGGAAGGAGAAGAAGGAGAAGGCGAAGAAGGAGAAGAAGAAGGAGGAGAAGGATGGGGAGGGGTTCAGGTAGAGGGAGGATGTAAGGTAAGAAGTCATGTAAGCCCGTCTGTAGCAGGTTGTCTTGGGGGTCCCGTCGCCTCCTCTCCATGTCTTCCTGGAGCCTCTTAATCTTGTCCTGGACGATTCCCGATTTACTGGCATAAAAGCAGCATTTTTCCTGTAAAAACAAACATATGCCTCTCTTTTTGGCTGTTAGTAGGTCTAGTCCTCTTCTGTTTTGTAGGACTACCTTAGCCAAGGAATCTAGCTTCCAGGAATGATATCTACATCTGGGATTAAGGTGGCTGGGGCACAAGGGCCCATCCAATTCCTGGGCAGAAAGTTACAGGCCATTTTGCCTCCGCAAACATAAGCCATTCCAGAAGTGGGCAGCGTTGAGCACTGGGCTCAGTTTTTTTTAAATTACAGAAGGAAATATGAATGTATCTCACATCTATACTGGAATTATTAGGAGAAGGAAGGGCCCAAATGCCCAGAGGGAACATTGGGAAAAGCTGGACGGGGATGGGGAAGGTGGCTGAGCAGCTTTTTAAGGTCGTATGGACAACTGTACTGCAATCAGGCAGAGAGGCCCAAATTGGAGGCAAAGCCAGCAATCCTCCACAAGGGAGGGAGTTATTTAATTTAGCATGGTAAAGGACCATTTTAGGAACAGTCCTCAGGGGTGGGACACTCCCTAGAGAAGTGATTGTCAGTGTCCCCTTGTTCAGACAAATATTTTCGGTCCCTCGCTGGTACCCAAATGGGTCTTTTTTCATCTTGAGGGAAGACACATCCAAACCCTCTCCCTGCTGTGAGGAGCAGATCAGGCCCTCTCCAGGCCCCAGTCAATGGGTCCCTCCATCTTACCCAGATAGAACTGTAGGTAACAGATGAGGACCAATGTTTTTGAAAAGGGGATAATTGTTTATTTTCTTTAGAAAAGTTTAAAATGTTTAGGGTAAATAATGCCTTTTTTAGTTGGTCATGTGGGGGTAAGGATTCCCCCTTTTGTTTTTGTAATTGAGACTTGAGAGTTTGATTATATCTTTCAACTATAGCTTGGCCCTGGGGGTTGTATGGGATGCCTGTGGAATGTGAAATTTTCCAGGTCTGGAGAAAATCTATAAAGGCCTTGCTTATGAAGCAGGGGCCATTATCTGTTTTTATTTGATCAGGTAGCCCAAGAGTGGAAAAACATTGAAGCATATGACTAATGTTATGTTTAGATTTTTCCCTGGCATGTGCTGATACCCAGCAGACGCGGGAGAAGGTATCGACTGAAAGAAAGATATATTTAAGCTTTCCAAATGGAGAATAGTGTGTGACATCAATTTGCCAAAGATGATTAGGGCGGAGCCCTCGAGGATTGCTTCCTGTATTTTGAAGGGGGGGTACTTGGAGGAAAGGCTGACAGGACTTACAATTCCAGACAATTTTTTTAAGGTTCTTGACTGGTACCTGTGGAAACCTGTGCTTGAGACCTCTCCAGTTGACATGGGTCAATAAATGGAAGCGTGTAGCTTCTGTAATAGTATTACATTGAGGCATAGAAGCCATTTTATCAGCCAAATTGTTTCCTTGAGAGAGAAATCCCGGTAAGATTTGATGACCCCTGAGATGTTGAAGAAAAATGGGATTGATTCTTTGTTTGAGTAGGGAACAAGCTTGAATCATCAAAGGAGATATAGGGTTGGAGTCCAATCTAATATGGGCCTCAACCAGGTTGGGTAATAAATTAACAACATAAAGGCTGTCAGAATATAAGTTAAATGGCTCTTGAATAGTGTCTAAAGCTAGAACGACAGCAAATAGTTCTTTGAATTGTGCTGACCCCTCAACCTCATGGGAGAGTGACTTTATGGGGATAGGCTCTTTTTTCTGTTTTAAAGGAGGGTAAATGACTAGGGAAGCCCCCAGGCGCCCTCCATCGGTAAACACGGTAAGAAAGTCAGGGTTAGGTTGAGACAGAAAAAGCCTGGGGGGCTTCCATTCTAACCTGGAGAAAGAACTCATCCATTTGTGGGGGCCATAATGGCAATCAATTTTACCTAGAAACCCCTCGAGAGCCGTAGCAACTCTGTTATTATTTCTCTGAAGCCAGGTGAAATCAGTTATCTTAAAGGGAGTGACAATAAGGTGAGGTTCTGTGCCAAACAACCAGACATAGGTGTCTCTGCCCTTGATAATGCAATCAGCAACCTGGTTGGTTATAGAATAAACTCTGGGGATCCCACCAATTGAGAGGTGGATCCATTGGATGGGCTCACCTTCCTGGGCCAACAGTGTAGTACATAATGTTTCCCCAGAGAAAATGTAGAGGGAGATGGGCAAATTAGGATTGAACCTCTTTAAGGTCGCAGTATTTATAGCCTGTTGTACCTTATAAAAAATTTGTTGATGACAAGGGGACAAAATTACCTGAGAGGAGAAGTTAAGATCCTTTAGGAGGTCAAACAAAGGGGACAGCTCTTCAATAGTTATGGGTATCCAAGGCCTCATCCAGTTAATTTCTCCCAAGAGCTTCTGGAGTTGAGGCAAGGTGTAAGAATCCTGAATGTAAAGTTGTGGTTTAACAGGTGAAACTGTATCTAGAGTAAGGGTCGAGCCCAAGATCTTAAAGGGAGGCACAGCTTGAACTTTTTCAGGAGCTACTTTAAAGCCGTGAGTATGAAGGATAGTTAGACATTGATGGGTAAGGTCCTGGAGTGTGGAGGAATCTAGGCACCCAAGAATAATATCATCCATGTAGATATAAAACAGGGTATTGGGGAGATTGAAAAGAGAAGAGAAAATGGGTGACAGGTAATATTGACAAATGGGTGGGCTATTGGCCATGCCCTGAGGTAAGACCGTCCATTCAAATCTCCTATCTGGGCCACAAAAGTTAATAGCGGGTACAGAGAATGCAAATTTTTCCATGTCTCCTGGATGGAGAGGGATAGAGAAGAAGCAATCTTTAATGTCAATGATAGTAATATGGTATATATTGGGAATAGATGGGATCCATGGGAGTCCCCTCTGGGGGGTTCCGAAGGGGATCATGCATTCATTGATCTTTCTTAAATCATGTAAAAATCTCCAGGACCCATTAGGCTTTTTTATGACAAAGACAGGAGAGTTCCAGGGACTAGTGGAGGGACGGATATGTCCGGCCTCCAACTGTTGATCAATAAGTATGTGGAGTTGGTGTAACTTAGAAGAAGGGAGAGGCCACTGCTCAACCATATAGGGTCCCCCAGTCTCCACTGGATTTTAAATGGGGGGGGGGCTGGGCAGTGGCCCTTAGAATTGAGGGTATTCATTGGAGTAATTAGGATGACATTCCCTCCCTTCCTTAAACCATTGTTGATATATATTTTTTTTATTTAACAAATCATTATAAAAGGCCTTATGATCAGTAGTGATGAAAGCTTCGGCATCTCCAAGGATGTCTTGCCCTAGTAAGTGAGCGGTGAGCCCAGTCACCACGAGAGGGCGGACTTTTCCCTTGTCTCCACCTGGGTCAGTCCAAGGGAGCCACGTGGCAGTCTCCCAGGAGGTGGATTGTCCGCCATTTCCCAGTAGGGGATGGTCAGGCACAGGCTGCCAAGAGGGGGGCCATCTATTTAAATTACCAAATTTTGCCCCTGGCTCCCAATAGATTTATAATGATTATATATTATAAATTGTACTCAGTTTAATTTTAAAGGTCTCCACAGTCTTGACCAATTTAAGATACTGAGATTTGTAAAATTAAACAAGTTAAACATTTCTAATATATAAAGGCACAGAGTAAACATTTTTTAACTGGTATTAGGTATAGTAAGGAAAGACTAAAACAATGTACACTGAACCATCATAACTTAAAATTTGTCTCAGTGCTTGTAATTTTAACTTGTTTGAGGTGTTTTAGATTAAAATCTTAAATCTCAGCTGGGTGTGGTGGTGTACGCCTTTAATCCCAGCACTCGGGAGGTAGAGGTAGGAGGATTACCATGAGTTTTAGGCCACCCTGAGGCTTCTTAGGGAATTCCAGGTCAGCCTGGGCTAGAGTGAAATCCTACCTCGAAAAACCAAAACAAAGAAAAAACAAATCTTTAATTTTTTAATCCAGTATCTCGAGTAAAGCATATTAGTCTATTACAAATTTAAACTTGATTAAACTCTTTGGGCCTGGGCAGCAGGCCGTAGCCAGCCCTTATGCCAGTAGCCCAGTTCCAACGAAGTTCCCTGTAGTCTTTCTTTCCTCTTAGAAAGCTTATAAGCTAAGCCTTGAAGTTTAATGCTGTCTGTACTTAGAATTTTTAAACTTTCATCTGAATAGTCCATAAATTTTGGCTTACCACTCCAGAAGACACTTTTAGATGTAATTATCAAGTCCATGTCTATTTTTTTTTTAAATTTTTTTTTTTTTTGTCTATTTTTTATTTATTTATTTGAGAGCGACAGACACAAAGAGACAGACAGATAGAGGGAGAGAGAGAATGGGCACGCCAGGGCTTCCAGCCACTGCAAACGAACTCCAGACACGTGCGCCCCCTTGTGCATCTGGCTAACGTGGGACCTGGGGAACTGAGCCTCGAACCGGGGTCCTTAGGCTTCACAGGCAAGCGCTTAACCACTAAGCCATCTCTCCAGCCCCATGTCTATTTTTTTAAAGCAAAGTTTCCAAAAGATTAACATCCACATGGTCAGGTTCATCTCAGCTTATCAGACAGCTTTAGGTTTGTTGAGATAAACTTCCAGACCAGGTACAGTTTTGGAGGAAGGAATATTTACTGAAGCTTACAGATTGAGGGGAAGTTCCATAATGGCAGAAAAAGCTGGCCTGCCTTCACAGGCCCAAGCAGAGAGAGAGAGAAGCACAAGCCTTTAGAAATATAAAAGCCGCCGGCAAACCGAAGGTGAAGGGGAAGAGAAAGGGAATGAAGAGATGTCGACAAGTAAGTACAGGTTATAGAAGCAAAGCTTAGTGCAGTAAATAGGAAGACTACCTCATAACTTATGAGGGTACGCTCACCCGCAAACACCGATTACCTCCTCAACGACTGCCTCTCACGGGGTGCACTAGTCTGTCGGGGTCCCAGAGCCACACGTTAGGCGCCAGATGTGGGGCTCCTTCCCGCACAGGTAGTGCCCAGGGAAGGACCAGGCCTGCTGGTTCCTCCCTAGGGGTTGAGGAGATGATGAGCATCGGACGACTCAGAAACCTCTCCTGGCCACTGGAGAAAAACCACACTGAGTCGGGAGTCTTTGCAATGCAGGAACAACTCGCTTTATTACTCTGAGCAGTTGCCTATATCAGGTTGGGGACGAAGGCAGGGATTTTAGGGTGGGAGAAGAGGTAAGGGCCAATAGTAAACTTTAACTATTGAAATGGTAATTACAATTACCAGGAGGAAGTAGCAGACCAGAAGCCCTTAGGCATCCTGCTGAGTCATAGCTGGCCAGAGACAGGTCGCCAAACTTTAGCTAGGCTCAGGAAGTTCCACTAGGTCTCACGCCTAGGCCTTTCAGGGCCCAACACCTGGCGGCTTTCTAGTGCCCTGCCGCCACCGCGGTTGGCAGATCTGCCAGGGCTGCTTTTGCCAGCCTATGCGGGCTCTGGATGCTCTGGATCTCTTCTACTTCTCCCCTGCGGCTTCAATTTCCTATACACCTCACTTTTTAGTAAAAGTGTATTTTGCTGAGTTTTTTTGGTCTTTTCTCCTTTAGGCTGCTTTGGCGTGGTACCTACGCCGCCATCTTAACCGGAAGTCTTGAGTCTTTAGGCTTTCTAGACAAGCACCTTAACCGCTAAGCCATCTCTCCAGCCCTCTCTTTTAATTTTAACTGAAGTTACACAACATAAAACAATTTTCAGTGTAATTTAGCTTAGCGGTTAAGCGCTTGCCTGTGAAGCCTAAGGACCCCGGTTCGAGGCTCGGTTCCCCAGGTCCCACGTTAGCCAGATGCACAAGGGGGCGCTCGCGTCTGGAGTTCATTTGCAGTGGCTGGAAGCCCTGGTGCGCCCATTCTTTCTCTCTCCCTCTATCTGTCTTTCTCTCTGTGTCTGTCACTCTCAAATAAATAAATAAAAAATAAAAAAAATAAAAAAAAAACAATTTTCAAGGGAACACTGAGTACACTTCTGGTATTATGCAACCAGTACCTCTATCTAGTTCCAGAACATTATGCCAAAAAAAGGAAAACCTATGCCCACTGAATACTAAAACCTTCAGTCTGCTCTTCCTCAGCCCCTTCTAATTCAACTCCTGCTCCCCATTTCCCTGATTATACCTCTTCTGAATGCTCTTTCTTTCCTTCTTTCTTTCTTTCTTTCTTTCTTCCTTCCTTCCTTCCTTCCTTCCTTCCTTCCTTCCTTCCTTCCTTCCTTCCTTCCTTCTTTCTTTCTTTCTTTCTTTCTTTCTTTCTTTCTTTCTTTCTTTCAAGGTGGGGTCTCATTTCAGCCCAGGCTGACCTGGAATTTACTATGTAGTCTTAGGGTTGTCTTGAACTCATGGCAATCCTCCTGCCTCTGCCTCCTGAGTACTGGAATTAAAGACATGTGCCACCATGTCCAGCTTCTGAATACTTTCTACAAATGGAATCTTACAATATGTAACCTTCTGCGCCTACTTTTCACTTAGTAGTTACTTTGAAACTCAAAAAACATTCTCAAGAAAGTGAAAAATAGTGCTGAGAAGATGGCTCAGTGGTTAAAAGTACTTGCATACAAAGCCTATTTGCCTGGGATCATTTCCACAGACCAGTTTAAAGCCAGGTGCACAAAGTGGCACATGTACATAGAGTTCATTTGCAATGGCAAGAGGGCATAATATGCTCATATTCCCACTACCCCTCACTTTCTCTTCTCAAATAAATAATTAAGAAAAAATTTAATGTATTTATTTGAGAGAGGGAAAAAGGCTGAAATAGAATGGGTCTGCCAGGGCTTCCAGCCATTGCAAACAAACTCCCGATGTGTGCACCATCTTGTGCATCTGGCTTATGTGGGTCCTGGGGAATCAAACTGAGGTCCTTTGGCTTTGCAAGTAAATGCCTTAACCGCTAAGCCATCTCTCCAGCCCAATGTTTTTTAAAAGAAAGAAAGAAAAGCAGACCATGCTGTCACATGTCTTTAATCCCAGCACTTGGGAGGCAGAGGTAGGAGGATAGCCATAAATTCGAGGTAACCCCAAGACTACATAGTGAATTCCAGGTCAGCCTGGGCTAGAGTGAAACCCGACCTCAAAAAGCCAAATAAATATATTTAAAGTCATATTTATCAAATATAAATACAACAGAGATTATTTGCAGTGATATACTAATATTAAAAAATAATGTGTAGCTCCATCATTTCATTATTATTTAAAATCTTTATTATTGAGTTTGTGTACTATATGCATGTGTATGCAGATGCAAGTGCTCTGTGTGCACATGTTCTGAGGCAATAGGAAAGTACTGGTGATCTCTATCACTAGTTTTAATTTAATTAATTTATTTATTTGAGACAGAGAGAGAGAAAGAGGCAGTAGGGAGGGAGGGTATGGACACACCAGGACCCCTAGTCACTGCAAACCAACTCCAGATGTATGTTTCACCTTGTGTATCTGGCTTACATGAGTCCTGGGAAATTGAACCTGGGTCCTTAGGCTTCACAGGCAAGTGCCTTAACTTCTGCCTCTCCAGATCACTATCACTCTTTCACAACTATCTTGAGGAGTCTCTCGGTAAACTTGGAGTTGCTATATTTCAGTCAGTCCCAACAACTCTTTTGTTTCTGTTCCTTGCAGCCCTGGGGTTATAGGCATATGTGGACAAACCTGACTTTTATTTTGTTTGTTGTTTTTTTCACAGTTTAAAAACTATACAAATGTTTTATTTTCCCAATATCAGCAAACAGAGTTAGAACCATATCAGTACACAGAACAGAAGCCTAGTGAAACTCACTCATGAAAATGAAGGCTACTAGGAGGCCCAAGGAGTGTCTGGGTGAATCTAAGGAAGAATGGAACTCAGGGAGCCCCTGGAGCTCCTCAGCAGCAGTAGTAAGAATACTGGCACTGTTATGGTGACCATTATAATACGGATATCCCCCACTCACTCAAATGCAAAAACCAGTTCAAATTCTTGAAAAAAAAAAATCCAAGTGGCACAAGTATTCTAGAATTATCCACTACCACTTTTCTTAAGTATAAGCAGGGCAGGCTATATGATTGGTAAAAATACCTAGAAGAAACTATTAAAAAGGAATACAACCATGACTAGAATTGACCCAAGTTAGAATTCTAAATTTAAATCTTGTCCTGCCACTGGAGAAGATAAGGATTCAGGACTAAGACAATCAGTGATGAAAGGTTACTAGGGGCTAGAGGAAAGGAATGGAACAATACATCCTGAGACTATGCCAGGCCCTGGATGCAGTCTCCAGGAATAGAAAAACATCACCATCACTACCCAGACGCCCTGTATCTGTGATACAGTGTAAAATCTAATTTCAATCATAATTTTGTTTTGTTTCTTGAGGTAGGGTTTCACTCTGGCTCAGGCTGACTTGGAATTCACTATGTAGTCTCAGAGTGGCCTTGAGCTCACAGTGATCCTCCTACCTCTACCTCCCAAAGTGCTGGGATTAAAGGATGCACTACACCCGGTTAGGACATGTAAACTTAAATCCACTGCATTACTTAGCTGGTTTTCATAATAGCATTTAGGAACATCATTTATAGTGGTATTTATTTATAAAATATGTTTAAGACTGGTTGGTAATTTAGTTTTTGTTTTGGGTTTCTTAAAATTGAGACAAAAACTAGTCATGAGTTCACAAAGAACATTTATGGGAATTGTGACTCTAGTTCACTGGCATCACCCTTCTAAACTGCAAATATGTATGCATGTAATTTAAATCTATCATTTGGATTTTTAAGAAGTATCCTTATTTCTTTAAAGTCTTTTTAAAGACAAGGCCTGGGCTGGCCTTGAACTCGCTATGTAGCTAAAAATGACCTTCAACTTCTGATCCTTCTGCTTCCGGTGTGCTGGGGTAACAGGAGTGTGCCGCCATGCTTGGGTTATGTGGCGCTAAAGATCAAACCCAGGCTTCATGGACAGCCCTGTAAATGGTTCTTGACTGCTATTATGGACATGATGTATTCAATCCAACGTGTTGTTCGTGGTGGCTGATTTCACGGGTCTGTTCAATTCGGTCTGATTGAGAATCAAATATCAATGATGACACACCCATCCTAATCAGTTCTTCAAGGATCCCGGTACAGCTTCCAGCATGCTGGTTAGCCTGACTCTCCTCCTTTTCATGCAATCACTTACACGTACCTCTCTTTTACAGAAACAAAAAACTAAGTTCACCAAAATTCGGAAAGTCAGTTTGTACAGAGCTGAATTAGAGTACTTTGACCTTTGTTGTCACAAAGTCCCTTTCATGACAGATACTTCCTTCATTTGGGGTCAAGGCACAGTAACAGGAAGAATAAGATTCCCAAATGCAGAGTCTTGTTATAAGGTATCCAGACGAATGAGATAAGCATACTTCAAAGCTTTCTGTTGGGCTGCAATGTGCTGCTGACCAGCGTGGTCCCGGAAGTCCTTGTTGAGAGAGAGGATCTGGAGAGGGCAATGCTAGCTCCAGGATGAATTGTTGAAGATTGGTTTTGCATGAGTCATTTTCTTTTCTTTGCCCAGTTCTGCCAAGATTACAACTCTATTTTTGTTTTGCAAACCTTGTCCTGAAGGATTTGCTGCCATCTTCCTATTTTCTGTTTCAATTATATCTGGTGGCAACTGACCATCACTTTACAATCATCTGGGAGGCAACCAACCCCAGAGAGGCCCTGCTGGCAGGTCTCCGCGGTCCAGGGGGCGCGACCACTCAGAGCCAGGTTAGGGTACCCAAGCTGCCGCACTACAACCTTCCTGCCAGAGCCACCCAGGAACATTACTGAGTAAGCTATCTTCTCAGCCCAGGGTCTTTTTGCTTGGCATGATCATAGAGATGTTTCCTCTTTATTATCTGCTCCAGCCTTTTCTTGCAGCACTATGACACTAGATCTCCCTCCTATCATTCTGTCCTCAATCAAATCAGTCCCTTTAGAAAGAGCTACTGATCTTTTGATACTTATTGTAAATGGGGCAATGAGTTGTGGCCTAGTCTTCTCTGTTTGTTGCTTCTTGCAGAGAACAAGCTGAATAAGTTGAGATAAGAGCAACGGAAGCCCCCATATTCTCATTCTATCTGCTACTCTTGTCTCTAAGTGTTTCTTAGTCCCAGAGTTTGGGGGAATGAGAAATGCTACTAGACTCCTCTTTCAGGAGAGAAATGGTAGCCCAAATTAGGACCTGGAGGAAGAAGGAGTAGTGTTGTGATTGAGAAGCTAAGCTTCACTGCTCTCATCAAGATTGATTAATTGGGGCTGGAGGGATGGCTTAGAGGTTAAGGCGTTTGCCTGCAAAGGCAAAGGACCCTGGTTTGATTCTGCAGGACTCAAGTTAGTCAGATGTACAAGGGAGCACACACATCTGGAGTTTGTTTGCAGTGGCTGGGGGCCCTGGCACGCCCATTCTCTTTCCCTCTTTCTCTGTCAAATAATTAAAAAATGAAATATGAAAAAAGATTGATTTCAGGGGCTAGAAACTAGAGATTTGTGCATGCCAGACAAGTGCTCCACCAGTGACCTATTATCTCCACCTCAATGATTTCTTTTTTAAAAAAATTTTTTGTTTAGTTTTATTTGAGTGACAGACAGAGAGAGAAAAAAGAGAGAGAGAATGGGTGTGGCATGGCCTCCAGCCACTGCAAGCTAACTCCAGATGAATGTGCCCCTTGTGCATCTGGTTTATTTGGGGCCTGGGGAATTGAGCCTTGAACTGGGGTCCTTAGGCTTCACAGGCAAGTGCTTAGCCACTAAGCCATCTCTCCAACCCAATATTTCTTTTCAAAGTTTGCTATATGCTCTTAAGACAATCTCCAGACCTCCATTTTTAAAAATAATCTTTATCTCTGTTATGGTTGTTTTAACTGCCATTCCAAAAATACTTCCTGATTACTTTCTAATGCCTGTCTTAGGATATAAGCAATAAGGATCCTTTAAATAAGGCCATGCATTCACAACCCTAAAGAGCTTCCTTCCACCATTCTTGATTCAACATTAAGTGTTTCATCCAGAGTAAGTGAGCAAGTCTTTTAATAGTTAGTTCTTCAAATACACACAAGTAAAGAGTTTGTGATCTATTTACAAGTACATGTGTTACAACATTACCTGACCTGTTGTATAAACAATGTTAATAGAGAATTAGTCCTAGAATAGTTTGACAAATTCCTAGTTCTAACCTAACAGATTAAAAACCCACACAAATGGTATAAATATGTAAGAATCATATTATGCTCAAATCCGTTTTAAAAATAGAATCCAGACCCTTTTGAGGTAATTTAAACTAGAGCCTTTAACTGCTGAGCCATTTATTCAGGTCCCCTTTTTAGGTAATTTTAAAACTCCCCCCAATTTTTTTTTCAATTAACACAATAGCCTCACACAGAAAATAGTAAAGATACCTTTCCGTGGGATGAACTGTGTAAAATGCCAAAATATAAGTATTAAATGATTGATGGATTAAAATCAATACAACTTAGAACACATAAACAAAAATAAATAGGCGATTACAGAGATTTATAACTGAGCTTTAATCATCATCGGAATCTGAATCATATTTCTTTCCTCGGATAGTTTTCTTTTCCACCTTTGTGAAGTGTGTCCCAAATTTCTTTTGGCTCTGAAATGGTGGCTCCATTAAATTTCCACTAAAAATAAAACAAAATTTGAAAGCATCTTATTTGTTATGATTAATATACTTGGTATATCACATTGCTAAAAAAAATCTTTATATAACTAAGAGCATAGAGAATTCAGAAAAATGACTTTTAAATCATTTTATCAGGAAAGCCTAACATTAATATAGTAGTCAATACTTTCACAGCTTATAACACTTGTGTTTACATATCTCTTAATTATCATTGTTATATCCATACTTTCTGATGATGGAAATGGAACCCAGGGCCTGGTGCATACTTGGCAAGCCCTCTGCCACTCAGCATATAAATCCTCAGCTCTATCATCAATTACCAATATTTTATAGTCTGTGTCAACAAAATTTCTGACTCAAAAACAGGGAAAGAAGAGTGTATTGGATACATCAGCTCTGGATATGCTGAACCTGTATTACTTTTTACTGTGACAATGATACGCAATATTGCTCTAACTCTGAGCCTGCTATGACTCATTCATGTACATTTCAAATGTTTAGATTTTTACTACAGACATCAGCAAAGCAGATGTAATGCATTATCATTTAAGTAAGTAAATAAAAGAAAGAAAGTGGGGGAAGGGTATGATTAGCTACTGAAAAGCAGTATGGCTTCTTAAGAGAAATATCAAATTCTACAGCCAGAAAGGAAGGCCTCAAAGAATTATGGGAACTTTATAGACTATAATTCATTGAATAAAGAATTCACAGTCCACACTAAGTAGTAATAACACCAAACATAAAAAGTAATTAATACATGAGATAGAAAAGTTGCTCATTAAATTACCATTTGTATGACAGAGCAGGGGCTAACCTACCACCACTGTAAGAAAAATATCATGTCTCCTAGTATGATGCACCAAGGAGGAAGGATCCATTATCTCCCCTTCAACATCACTAGCAGGATCTGAATCTCATCTTGAGAAAAAATTGCGTAAACTCACACTGGGAAATAGTTCACAAATTAACTAGATATGCTTTTCAAAAATGTAACAGTTTTGAACAATAAAAAATTGTTACAGGTTAGTAGAAAATAAAGAAATACTAACTAAAAATGACTTTTTTTTCAGAAATATATAGAAAAAATTAAGGGAAGCTGGGTGTGGTAGTGCACGCCTTTAATCCTAGCACTCAGGAGGCTGAGGCAGGAGTATCACCATGAGTTTGAGGCCACCCTGAGACTGCATGATGAATTGTAGGTCAGCCTGGGCTAGACAGAAAACATTACAGGAATGATGATAAATTTGAGTAACTTTTGTAAAAGTTTGGGCTGTGGAGATGGCTCAGCGGTTAATGGTGCTTGCTTATAAACCCTGCCAGGGCAGGTTCAATTCCCCAACACTCATGTAAAGCCAGGTGTCAAAAGTGGTTGCATGGGGGTTGGAGGATGGCTTAGCAGTTAAGGCATTTGCCTGCAAAGCCAAAGGACCTACGTTTGATTCCACAGGACTCATGTTAGCCAAATGCACAAGGGGGCACATACATCTGGAATTCATATGCAGTGGCTGGTGGCCCTGGTGCCCATTCTCTCTCTCAAATAAAAATAAAAAAATGCATTAAAAAAAGTGGTGCATGTATCTATAGTGTACATTTTGCAGTGGCAAGACACTCTGGTGTATCCACACACACATGGGCAAACAAAAATAACTAACTAAATAAAAATGAATAAGCTCTATAAATTGCACAATTACTATTTTAACAACTGTATAACATGCATGAAAGAAAATGTCCTTGTTCAACAGAAGAAGACACATGAAGTATTCAGGAATAAAGGGAGGTAGCATGTATCACATTTACTCAAATAGACCTAAAAAAAAAAGTATAGGAAGTATTTGGCAAATATATTTAAAATTTGGAAATAAGGTCGGGCATGGTAGCACATGCCTTTAATCCCAGCACTTGGGAGGCTGAGGTAGGAAGATCGCTGAGAGTTCGAGGCCACCCTGGGACTACATAGTGAATTCCAGGTCAGCCTGACTAGATTGAGACCCTACCTCAAAAAACAGAAAAAAAAAAAAAAAAAAAAAAGGGAATAAGGTATAAGCTATATGAAAATTCTTTGTGCTAATTTGTAACTTACTTAAAATATGAAATCAGGTTGGGCATGGTGGTTCACACCTGTAATTTCAGCCCTTGGGAAGCTGAGGTAGGATTATGTGAATTTGAGGCCAGCCTAGACTACATAGAGACTGAGTCCCAAAATAAAGTTTAAAATAATTTCAAAAGTATAAACTTTTTTGAATATGTTATAAGAAAATGAAATTTATTTATATAACATATGGATGATTTATCCATGTTTAAGTGAAGAGGTGGGGAGAGGAGAAAGATGGGAAAAAAATTCTACTTATTTTAAGACAATTCTATGTGATACTTATTTTTAAAAATCAAAAATAAGCACAAAATGAAAGGTGATAGCTTCTGAGTTA
This sequence comes from Jaculus jaculus, assembly GCF_020740685.1. NCBI lineage: Eukaryota > Metazoa > Chordata > Mammalia > Rodentia > Dipodidae > Jaculus > Jaculus jaculus. Next base: position 119,946,276 of record NC_059105.1, read on the forward strand.
TGGAAATAGATAACATATTTGTCTACAGGAGACAAAGAGATAGATGAAAAAGAAAAGTTGGCCGGGCATGGTGGCACACACTTTTAATCCCAGCACTTAGGAAGCAGAGGTAGGGGGATTGCCATGAGTTCGAGGCCACCCTGAGAATAAATAGTTAATTTCAGGTCACCTGAGAGAGTGAAACCCTACCTCAAAAAATAAAATAAAATAAAAATAAATAAAATAAAAAGGTTAGGATTGTTTCCAAACTATTTTTCACAGTAAGCATTAATCTTTTTTTGTGTGTGTTTTTTCAGAGTCTACATCAAGAAATTAATGTTTCAGCAGGGTGTGGTGGGGCACGCTTTAATCCCAGCACTTAGGAGGCAGAGGTAGGAGGCTTGCCATGAGTCGAGGCAATCCTGAGACTATATTGTGAATTCCAGGTCAGCTGGACTAGAGAGTCCCTACCTTGAAAAAACCAAAAAGGAAAGAAATTAATGTTTCAACATAATTGTTAGGGTTGGCACTATAGTTCAGGGGTAAAGTGCTTGAGTAGCACCTGTAAAGGCCCCAGTTTTATCCCTAGGACTGCAAAACAAAAAATTAAAACCTCCTCTGTAGTAGTGCTTTAAATTTTAACTTCATCAAAGACAATCACTGAAGTCAGTAACATATTGAGGCAGTGAGGTTGAGTATTTTGTTTAGCATTTGTTTAGCACATGTGAAGCTCTGAGATCCCCAGCACAATTAAAAACAAGCAAGTCATTGTGAGTTTCCATAGTTTCAGTAACTTTCCTTAGGATGAAAACTTCTAGATATACTCCAAGACTCAGTTTTATTTATAAAACTGGTTTCACTGTAAACTCCTGCTAATGTATGCTTTTTCTTAAGAAACTGTCTACATCTCGGGCAGTAGGTCTCAATTTCATGAAACAAAATCACTTCTTGACATGAGTATATTTTGGCTAAAGGTTACCTGTAATTAATAATACCAGAACAACCAAGTCTCCATTCTAAAGTTTCTGTGGTGAAGTCATCTGTATTTCCCAAGTCAGTAAATCCAACAACATAATCTTGTGTTTTCCCGTCTTTTAAAAGTGCTAATGTGGGAATCACTTTAATACGCAGTCTCTCACAAAGGAAAGGTGCTTTCTCCACATTCAGCTTCAAAAACTTGGTTTCCAGATGTTTCTTGGACAGTATTGCCAAGTGTCTGTCTAGTATTTTACACCTGAAAGTAACAACATATTAAAAGTTAAAAACTAAAGTAGTAGGTTTCCTTTTTAAAAATAAATTTGTGTAGCAAATTTCATAGTTTTTCTGTTGCAGTCTCAATATCACAGCCAACATATGTTTGTGTCTGTGTCAAATAACCTTATTTTCAGGTCATGGGTTAACTGTCTATTAAGAGGTATAAAAACATGCTAGTATTCTATAGTCAGACTTGCTATAGTAATACTTAAAAAATGAACTATTAAAATTTGTTTTAGGTGATAAAGGATTCTCAAACTTATTACGTTCATGGGAAAAGCAAAAAATTAAGATCTTGCTTCCCTTAGGCATTCTTCATGGTATCACCATGCAGAAAAGCACAATTATGGGACAAATCTGAAAATGTGCAGACGGTGTCACTGGAGGTCAAAAAGGAAGACTGAGGTCACTGTGTGACTGACAGTGAAAATCATATTAAGGTTAAAGGTTACTAGTAATCTATAAATAGGGCCATTATGGGTCTAAACAAAAAATATCAGTAGTGACTTTTTTTAAACTGACAATGAACGTTTTGTTTTTATTGCGAATTGTTTTGTGACTATAATTCAGCCATTTATGTTTATATGTGGAATACACATGCATAGGGAAGACTATGTAACTCACTTGTTAATCACACACGCTTGCAAATATATATATATATATATATATATATATATATATATATACACACACACACACACAACATATACATATCAACACCAGTTTTTTTTCAAACTTCAAGCCAACAATTTAGTAGCAGAGACACAAAAAAAATTATTATTTTTAGGTGCCACATAGTCATGTGAATCATTGATTTTTATCACACAACTGAAGATACAGCCATCTTGAGTTCTACCTGGGTTAAAATAAGTCCATTTTGCTACCAAATGCAAGGTTTAAAACAAGCTTACACATAAAAGTGGTCTTTCATCCACTCTGAGAACACATAACAGTTGTGACATAAAACCTAAGGTGGGAAGTGGTGATCGCTCGCCCCTTGTCTTTTGTAATGGACCTGCACTCTATTAATCAGCGAAACATCTTCTGCACACTGGAGACAGACATCTTCTTAGATGAGGACCTGAGGGGAGTCCCTTGCCTTTCTTCCCACCCTCACTCCTGTCCGGAAGCAGCCTCGGCATGTTTACATAGACAAGAATGAGTCTTGGATTCTTTGACAATAGTGACTTTCCTATGTCAGACTTGTCGTTGCATGGTGAAGGGAAAATAAACAAGGCAGAGGAAGCAGGTACACTTAGAACTGAAAAATAACCAACTAAGGCCCAAACACACTGAACTTCAACTGCTTGTCTAACAGATTTCTATGGATCCACATGTGGGGTACACTGTATTTCACAAAGAGAATTTACTTTTTAGGATCATTGACTTGCTTCATCTTCAATTTTGAGGTGATTAACTTTTCCTGCCAGGTGCGTAAGACATCCAACAGGGCTTTGGAGTTCCTTCCACGTTCTACTTTGGTGTGACCATCTTCAATGAGACCTATTACCCTGTGGCCAACACGAAGCAGATCCCCACAAACTTGGTCTAAATATACAACAGTGGCAACCCCAGATTTCAAATCCACACGTGTATTCTTTGCAGGTCGGTGAACCTATTCCCTATACCAGACAGCTTTACTCACTGTTTCTGGAACATACTCTAGCAACAACAGAGAACCTGTGGTGAACATGCAGCCGGGGGGGGGGGGGGGGGGGGGGGGGGGGGGAGGTTGACTAAGATCTTACGTGTGAGCTCAAGACCTTCGTGCACTCTGAAAGAAGCAGGCAACTGATACAGTAACTCAGCGCAACCCAGGAGAGGGGACAGTGATGACAGAACACATACACATGCATACACACTCACGAGCGATGTCCTGAAGGGACACAGGGAATGTAGAGGGCACGGTGGAGACTTATAACTTAAGACTAGATAAAATATGCACAAATAAACAGAACCCAAGTGTGGGTTGTTTTTTTTTTTTGTTTGTTTGTTTGCTTTTTCGAGGTAGGGTCTCAGTCTAGCCCAGGCTGACCTGGAATTCACTATGGTGTCTCAGGGTGGCCTTGAACTCACAGCAATCCTCCTACTTCTGCCTCCCAAGTGCTGGGATTAAAGGCGTGCGCCACCACGCCCGGCTGTTGTTTTTAAAAAATGGAAATCAAACTATTCCCCTAGCCCCCTCCCCACAATTTAAAACTTCATACATGCAACTCCGTTTCTGTTATTGCAAATAAAGTAATGCCACTGAAGTAAAACGAACCAAACCATAGAACTAACAACGGGAACGTCAGAATCCAGAAGAAATGGACTAAGGGTGGTGGGGGAGCTTGTTTTTTCTTTTTCTTTTTTTAAACAAGAGTTTTATCAGACAGGCAGTCTTAGATTTATATACAAAAGTAAAACTGAAAATATAGTTTTGTTCTCTGTACATTTCTTTTAATTTTTTTCCCTAAAAAAAAAGGGAAAAACACACTTGTGTATTTCTCTGAACAGAGTTAAGGTTTAACAGAGCACAAAGTTCTCTTCTTCTGCCAAGTTCATTTAATCTGGGATGGGGTGGGAGCAGCAGGGCCAGAGAGTCAGTCCAAGGAGAGAATGTCTGGGATGATGCCGAAGATGGACGCTGTGTCCGTACTGCTCCTGTTGGCAACAGTGTGGCTGTGGCTCTCCCTCAGGCTGGTGGAAGACACTACGCTGCTGCTGCCATTGGTAGTTGGCAGAGAAGTGCTGCCTCCCGCACTTAACTGGTAGAGAAACATCTGCGAGGAGGAATAGGGGAAAAACCGTGACGTGGGGAGGAGGTCCTGATCATCAGAAACGGCCACTGCCGTGGTGGCGAGCAGGGACGTGCTGTAATGCTGATTGTCTCCTGATACGTAAAGAAAGAAGTCTAATCCTTATAAGTCGTAGGGCATGGGTGTCATGTGGAAAGGATGTCTGTAGCCTTGGATGAGGGAGGTGTTGATGTAGCTTGTGTCTACAGCAGGAAGGCTGGGGGTGCAGGACACTGGAGATGCTTGATGAGGAAGACTCAAAATGCCTTTATTGTTTAGTTGTGATGTGGGAGACAGGGAAGGGCAGGTCCCCTTGGCAGATGGCTCCTCTTCCTCCTCATCAGATGAACTGTCTATGGTAAGGTCAATCACCTCTACTTTCTTGTTTTTATTTGAGGACTGGTTGTGAGAAACCACCTGATGCTTCAACGAGGAGCTCAAGCATCCATACACTCCATTGTAGGAGGCAGAAACTTTCTGTACTTCCTTTTTGGATCTCATTGGTGCCCAAGAGCCATCCTCCTTAAACTGTATTTCATCACAGTCTGTACAGTACTTTAGGATTTCCATAAACAAGCCGTCAATAATAAGGTGTTCATATGGAGCCTTCTTATCACAGGCAGGACAAACCTAGGTGGGCTTTTTCTCATTCATCTGAATATCAAGAGTTGCATCGAAACACTGCAAGTGAGAACAGGTAAGGGCCCGACAGGGAATCGTCAGCCGCATCTTACCAAGTGGACAGAGTAGAGAAACTTGTAGGCTGGTTGTAGCTATTTCACTGTCTGGATCAGCAGTTAGCTTCTCTTTAATTAAAGCTCTAGAATGATCCGGGTTCCTTATTCCCTTTGCTCGTAACCTCTGAAGAAGAGCTATTGAGGACACCTGTTTTACAAGATATACTGCCATGGAATAAGTTCTTCCAATTTCTGCAGTCCAAGAAACAACAATGGTATTTGGTACTGTTGTGGACAATCTGACAAGTGAGGTGATGTTAACTGGTTGACTGGGTCGCTTTGGTTCCACACCATTTTTAGTAGGTGGAAGGTAACCTGGAAGGCTGCAAGGTTTTGTGTTCACTTTCACACAAAGATTGGGTGGGAAGTGATCTTCTTGTGGACAACTGGTTTCTGATAAGCAAAACCTTAATTGGACCTGCACTGTGAAGTCACATTTGGTCCCATAAATATCCATGGATCTGCTGATCTGCTGCACCTGCTGCGGCGCCAAGGCAAAGGGAAAGCAGGTCTCCCGAAAGCGCTGGCTGCTGTCGGACACTAGACTGGTGGGTTTTATCAGTTCATCCAGTAAGTCATAAAAGGGTAGTTTTTGAAGTTTTATATCCGGGTGAACTGGGTGAAGAGCTGATGTAAGATGTGGGAGTTCCAGTTCATGTTTAGGTCCCAGAAGAGAAACAGGGAGTTAACGGTGATGATGCAGGGTGACCATCATAAGTGAGCTGTGGAATGGAAGATGGAGAGAGTGTCGCTGGCATAGGACTTGAATGTACGTTGGAGATGGACAAGTCCACAGGCGTCATAATTTTCTGAGGGAATCGCTGCCTGTAGAACTCTTTAATTTTCATGTGTACAGCAGGGCTACAGCCAGCCTTTATCAAATGCAGGGCTTTTGTGAGAAGTTCGTGTTTGTGTCTGTGCTTGTTTCTCCCAGCGTAGCCCAACAGTACTTGGAGTTCAGAAACTCTAAGGCTCATAACCATTTGCCTCTGCAGCACAAATTCTCAAGATGTTTCATCTTTCTTGAGCTGGGCGAGGTGGTGCGCCCCAGCACTCGGAGCCAGAGGTAAATTCGAGAGACTACATAGTGAATTCCAGATCAGCCTGGTCTCAGTAGTGACTTTTTATATGCACACATCTGCAGTAAAGCCTCTTGTCATTGCAATCAAACACCAGATGCTTGTGCCACTTTTTGCATTCAGCTTACATGGGTGGACTAGGAATTGAACCCCAGGTAGACAAGCTTTCTAAACAAGTCCCTTTGGGTTGGAGAAATGGTTCAGCTCAACCAAAGAGCCACCTTCCAACCTCCACTAGTGACTTTTTCATTCTTTCTTTCAGCACTAGTGACTAAACCCACTGAACTACACCCCCAGCTTTGTAGTGACTTTAACATATTTTTTCATTGAAGAGGCAAATGGAAATAACATTCTTGTAAAGTTAAAATCTATTTTAGGGGCTGGAGAGATGGCTTAACGGTTAAGGCACTTGCCTGCAAAGACAAAGGACCCAGGTTCAACTCCCCAGCACCTATATAAAGCCAGATGCACAAGGTGGCACATGTGCCTGGAATTTGTTTGCACTGGCTAGAGGCCATGGTGCACTTTCTCATGCCCTCTTTGCCTCTCTCAAATAAATAAATATTTTAAAATCTATTTTAAACTGACCTAGCTTCTGAAACAAACTAAACAATCTTTTGTATCAATGGTTCTTAACCACAGTAAACCTTTTTGTGCTGCTATTTTGTGTTTTGAGACAGGGTCCCAGGTAGCTCAGACTGGCCTCAAACTCACTATGTAGCCAAGTCGGATCTTGAATTCCTGATCCTCCTGCCTCCATCTCCCAAGTGTTGGAAATACAGGTGGGTGCCACCATCCACAGTGTAGGCAGTACTAGGGATCAAATCCAAGGTTTCAGGCATACTAGGCATGCAATCTACCAACTGATTTACATGCCTAGCCTTACAATCAACTTAAAAAAATTAATCATGAACTTTCTATATGGACAAATTGCATGTTGGTTACATGCCCTTTAGGTAATCCTCATGTCCCCTCTCCTTGGCTTCCATTTCACTGAGGGCCCTCCTCAGTAGGGTTATTGGTGAGTCAGTCTGAGGCAGGGGAGCAAGGTCTCAGGATACTCCTTTCCATACTGTGGTTCTTACAATCTTTCTGTCCCCTCTTCCGCAACATACCCTGAGCCTCGGTGGGTGTGTCTACTTTAGTGTTGAGCTCTCTGCAACCTCTGGATTTCTGGTTTCAAGAGTTTGGAGTGTCCTCAGTGTCTATTGCCATGTCCCTGGAACTTGATGTCAGGCTAGCAGCACTCATGTTTAAATTGACACGTTCTCTGTGATGTCTCCTGAGCCCTGGCAGAGGTGGCTAATCTTGTGTTGCCTTGTCTCATTAGTTTTCCTGGTCATTGCCTTTTGATCTGGGTCTGCCCAGGGGTCCTCCTATGGGCTGTAGCAGAGTCTGGGACTTTTGGGCTGCAGTAGTGATGTTGTAATAACATAACATAACATCAGGCTTAAAACATCAAATTTCCATTATTTAGTAGCTAAGTAACAGTCGGTGAGCCATTTGGTTTAAGCTTTAATTTCTATATAAGAAACACAGGAATTCTATAGACCTACTTCAATGGTTTGCTACAAATGTTCAAGGAAAAAAATTATACACACATACATACTACAAATACACACATGAAAATCCCTCTAGCTAGGAACTTTGGTAAACAGTTAACTGAATGATCTGCATTTTGGTTTCCCAGTTACTTTTGACAGTAAGTACTCCTAGCACTGTTATTCACCCATCAAATATATTGATTCAGTCTCTACTATATGTGTCAGGTATTTCTGCACTAAACTATTAACTTAGAGCATAGTGAATATGGGAAAATGCTTTGCTTTTATAAAACTGAAAAATTAGCATGGCATAGTGGTGCATGCTTTTAATCCTAGCACCCAGGAGGCAGAGGTAGGATTGCTGCGAGTTTGAGGCCACCCTGAGACTACAGAGTGAATTTCAGTTCAGCCTGGGCTAGAGTGAGACCCTACCTTGAACCCGCCCACCCCCACAACAAAAACACTAAGAATTTAGCAGAGGAAGACATGATAAACAAGTGACAAAATAGTATCCCTCTTATATACTGACATCACTACCTCACATCATAAACATTAAAGGTTGGCAGCTTAAAGAATGTATGCCAATTTCTTTTTAAATCTCTCTCATATATACATATATATATACATATACATACATACATACATACATATTTATATATATATGTATATATATACACACATACACACACACACACACACACATACATACATACATATATATTTATGAGAGCGATAAAGAGACAGAAGCAAATAGAGAGAAAGAATGGACATGCCAGGGCCTTCAGCCACTTCAAACTCCAGATGCATATGCCACCTTGTGTATCTGGCTTACATGGGTCCTGAGGAATCAAACTTGGATACAGCCTTGACTAAAAATGATTTTTCTTATAATAATCCACTTCATGAGTCCAAGGAGATCTATTAGAGAGGGAGGGTTCCTCCAAAAGAAATGATATCTTTTTTGGTGGTGGATAAGCACTCTACCACTAAGCTATGTCTCCAGCCAAAGAGGTTGTATAAATTTACAACTTAAGAGATTGGTGGGTAGGAGAGATGGCTTAGCAGTTAAGGCACTTGCCTGCAAAGCCTAACAATCTGAGTTCAACTCCCCAGTACCCATGTAAAGCCAGATGCACTAAGTGGCGCATGCATCGGATTATGTTTGCAGTGGCTAGAGGCCTTGGCATGCCTATTATCTCTCTCTCCTGTGTAAAAATAAATAATTTTTTTAAAAAAAGGTAACAGGGCTAGAGAGATGGGTTAGCAGTTAAGGTGCTTGCCTGTGAAGCCTAAGGACTATTGTTCTACTTTCCAGATCCCACGTTAGCCAGATGCACAAAGGTAAGGCAAGTGCAAGGTCACACATGCCAACCAGGTGGTACAAGTGTCTGGAGTTCAACTGCTGTGACTGAGGCCCTGAAGCATCAATTCTCTATTTCTTCTCTCTCTCCCTATCTGATATTTTTATTTTATTTATTTTATTTTTTTATTTTTATTTTTTTGTTTTTTCAAGGAAGGGTCTTACTCTAGCCCAGGCTGACCTGGAATTCACTATGGAGTCTCAGGGTGTCCTCGAACTCACGGCAATCCTCCTACCTCTGCCTCCCGAGTGCCGGGATTAAAGGCGTGCGCCACCATGTCCTGCTAATATATATATTTTAAATATAACAGCTGTCTAAGCTGTGGACTCAAAGAACATCACAAAAAATGATCACCACCAGGTGTGGTGTTATATGTCTTTAATCTCAGCACACAAGAGGCCTTTAAAGGTAAGAGGATCACTGTCAGTTTGAGATCAGCCTGGCACTGCAGAGTGAGCTCCAGGTCAGCCTGGGCTAGAGTAAGACCCTACCTTGAAAAAAAACAAGAAACAAAAAATACTGATCACTAAACAATTTAGGCAGATGTTTCAGCTTTCTGAGTTTCTCAATTAAGCTAATAGTATATACCTATACAAATATCTCATCGTATTAAAGATAAGTCAAGGATGGCAACAAAGTTACCTGAAAGTGGAGTCTCTATAGAAATGGCAAACCACTTTTTCACTCTCCTTCACTTCTTGAAAGAAGTCTCTCTCGCTAGGAATTTCTCTGTATTCCCCATGTCCTTTAGAAAGCCATTCCTAATTTGGAAAGAAACAAAATATTATACGTGGAAATATGTCTTTCAGTATCACTTTATATTTCAAGTATCCAAATCACAACATTCTTTAGTAATGAAGTTAATTTCATCCTGTAGAGAAGTGTATTCCTCTCAGTAGTTGACTTTTCTTTTTTAAAATATTTTATTTATTTGAGACAGAGAGAGGGCACAAGAGTGACTGAGTGCCAGCGAGCACAAGTGCACCAGGGCCTCCAGCCACTGCAAATGAACTCCAGACACATGCGCCCCCTTGTGCATCTGGCTTATGTGGATCCTAGAGAACTGAACCAGGATCCTTTGGCTTTGCAGGCAAATGCCTTAACTGCTAAGCCATCAATAGTTTACTTTTCTATCCTAATGTCAATCAACGTGAAATGAGGAGTATTTGTCTATACAGCATGGGTAAGACTAAGATACTTATCTGTCTTGGTAATGTGAGACACTTGATTCCTCACAAGTGTCAAAATAAGAATTTATATTTGAGAGACTTAGAATGTGAATGTCCGTTTAATTTTTTGTGCTTTTAAACTACTAAAACCAGAAGCATTTGACCCAAGTTACTACAAAGGGTTTTGGTTTATTTCTTTTTAAGGCTATTTATTTCTGTGGTGCTGGGGATTGAACCCAAATTCAAGAGCATTCTAGGCAAGTGCTCTACCATGGCACTCCCCCACACCCCTAGTTCTACACTTTAATAACGATCCACACCCACAGAAAAAACACTAAACCAACATACAAAACCCATGAGATAAAGGTAGTCAGACTTGCGGACAGTGATGTTACTAAAGCTCCAAAGCTGGGACACCTATCTGTTTCTAAGGACTATCTTCAAGAGGCAGAGATTTCTATACTGGCCACTAATGAGCAATATTTTAAGAAGAAACAGTTTACCAATGAAGACCTCACACCTAACTTCCAATCCAGTGCAGGAGCTCCTTACCAACCAAGCCTGTGGAAAAAAAAAATTTTTTTTCTTCTCTTCAAGGTAGCCTATATTCCCAGCTTGGCCTTGAACTCACAGCAATCCTTATACCTCTGCCTCTGGGATTAAAGTCATGCACCACCATGCCTGGCTTTTAGTATGTATTTTTTGGTCAGATGACTTAAATTTTAACAACCACTATGAGTCTCAGTTCTTCATTTGTAAAGCAATGAACAGTGTTCTTGTAAAAGTGACAATCTAGACAAAAATACTAAATGTTTCCATCACATGTGATTACAAAGCATCTGTACTTGTACCATTAAATTTTTATAAATGGTACTGAACTGCAGTATGTCCACAACTTTGATTTATGGATCTCAGTTTGGAATATAATCAGAAAGTATTTTTTGGGGAGGAGGCTGGGGTAGGGTCTCACGCTAGCTCAGGCTTGACCTGGAATTCACTATGTAGTCTCAGGATGGCCTCAAACTCATGGCAATCCTATGTCTGCCTCCTGAGTACTGGGATTAAAGGCGTGCACCACCATGCCCGGTTCACAAAGAAAAGTTTTGTTTTTTTTTAATATTTTATCATTTATTTGACAGAGAGAAAAAGAGAATGGATGGCCCAGGGCCTCCAGCCACCTTGTACATCTGGCTAATGTGGGTCCTGGGGAAGTGAACTTGGGTCCTTTGGCTTTGCAGGCAAACACCTTAACTGCTCAGCCATCCCTCCAGCCCTGTCTTCACATGTCAGCTCTTCAAAGATCACACCTTGCCTGTCTTCCCTAGCATTTTATTCGTGCAACATTTTCTAACTGTGCTGGATATTCATAAACATCTAAGAATGGGGATGGAAGTATAACTACTATAGCACATGTAAGTTGCGAGGAGCACACTATCCCAGCAATTTCAGAAAGTACGGCAGAGATTACTTGTTTCTGCTGTTGAGCTTTCCTCAGGGCTTCAAGTCTCTTTTCTTTGAGGAGTTCCAATTCATCTTCACCCATCTGATCCAGTTTCTGAATTTCAGAATCCAAGTGACTCTCCACTAGTTTAGTAGTTTGAAGTAACTGGTTCTCCAGGACTTTGGAAAACATGTCAATAGATGCACCACCTTCCATTTTTCTAAGTGGTTAACAAACAAACAGTAAGTAAACTTTTCTCTTCAGTTTTCAAACATTTTATCAAGTGTATAATGTGTGCCTTCCATACATTCATGCTTGTTTAGACCCATAGATGAGTGCTGTTCTCAGGCTCTATTAAGGAAGTTTCTTTTTGCCGTGGACTCTGGCTAAGACAGAGATAATGCAGATGCACTCTTGGTAAGTGCTGACAATGAGCATTTTCTTTTTGCCGTGGACTCTGGCTAAGACAGAGATAATGCAGATGCACTCTTGGTAAGTGCTGACAATGAGCATTTTGCTGAGTCTTAAGCAATGTTAGGTTTAACAATTTTTATTTAAATGCTTTAAAGTTTAATTTTCAATAGACTATCCTCATATCAAAATTTAAAATTTTTTACTCATGCCAACTGAAAAGAAGCCAGACTGGCGATATTGTATTACACATAACTTTAGCCAACATTAACATTTTTTAAGTCCAAGTGTAACTAAGGACAAAAATGAAACTATTTAGAGCAAATTTTAGGCACTTTGGATATAGTTTTTGTTTTATATTTTAGCCAAGACAAATCTTTAAGACCATCACCACACCACACAGAAATGAGTTGTATCTAGTGCTAGAAACTGGCAATTGGCATTTACCTAACAGAAAGGGATGTAAGAGAAATCACCTTAAGAGTAAGGGGCAATAGTTAGGGACACCTATTGAGGCTTAACACATATATGCATACATATCAAAATCTTCAGGCCAGAGAGATGGCTTAGTGGTTAAGGTGCTTGCCTGCAAAACCAGATGCATGAAGTGGCACATGCATCTGGAGTTTGTTTGCAGTGGCTGGCAGTCCTGGCATGCCCATTCTCTCTCTCATCTCCTTACAAATAGATAAATAGATAAAATATTTACAATCTGCTTCAACACTGAGTAGAGTAAAAGGCAGTGTTTTCATAGTCACTGGCCTAAGAAGTTCCACTTCATTCTCTCTCTTTTTAAAACTTTATTTCAAGACACAGTCTCACTCTAGTTCAGTCTGACCTGGAACTCACTCTGTAACCCCAGGCTAGCTTTAAAACTCAGTGATTCTGAGTTGCTGGGATTAAAGGCATATACCACCATGCCTGGCTAAATTTCATTTCTTTGGCTTCTAAGATATCTCATTACAACTTCAAATATATGTATATTTAGTTCATTTATTTACTTGAGAAGGTTGGGGGGAGAATGGGCACTGTCCAGGGCCTCTAGCCACTGCAAAGGAACACCAGATACATGTGCCACCTAGACTATCTAGCTAATGTGGGTACTGGGGAATTGAACCTGGGTCCTTAGGCTTCGCAGGCAAATGCCTTAACTACTAAGCTATCTCTCCAGCCTCATTACAACTTTTGTAAATAAAAGTGTGTGATGTTCTGTAAGCATGTGTCCATTCCTGTTCTATTAGCTAACTTAAGTCTATGAGGTCACAAAACGTGATGCTAGTTTCAACCAACTGACTCAGTATCCTTTGATATAAAACAATACAATAATTACTTTTTTAATTTTAATTTTTCTTCCCAACAGGCCATTGTTTAAGCTTGAAAACAGAACTCACAGGTGTACACTTTAAAATAAATGGACTCTCTTAGTTACAGAAGGCAGTTTTATGTGTAATTCTGGGTTAATGCCAAAGAAATCTTGGTAATTTGGCTATCAAAGCAGGAGGCAAACTTTGCATGTCAAAACTACAATGACCAGGGCCAAGGGGCATTTTTTTTTTTCCGGGAGTTTTGCAGGGTAAGTTTAAACTAAACTCTGGGCTACACAAGAATACAAAGGACTCACGAGCTTTTCTGGGTGTGGGTGGTGGTGATCACTGCCTTTAGAAAGGTGTAAAATGGTTTCGAGGTCTCTATAACTATTCCGTTAGCAAACCAACCAGTGTTTTTACAGATTAACTGGAGGAGTGGAACCTAACCATTTCTTTAATTCCTCTACAAACACATACCAAATCAACAAGAAGCTCAGTCCTAAACTGCCACCCATGCACTTCCCAACAAAGTCCTCGTCATTCGCTGAGCCCAAGGGACCCCGAGGATAGTTCCGGGGAAGGCGACGTCAACGCCCCTTAGGGCAGCGCATGCGCCAGCGCCTCTGCGGCGCCCAGAAAGGCCGTGTAGGCCGCGCCCCTCCCCATGCCCCAGCACAGCCGCCTGTGGAACCGTGCAGTGCCATCAGCACTGGAGTGTGGTGGATGAATTTATCACACCACCCTTTGACTCACCTGGACTTTCGGTGATGCCTTAGAACTGGGGGGGGGGGGGAGCAGCGACTCCACAAGAGCCGACTGGTTCACGGTGAAGGGTGCCCCGCTGGAATTGCAGGAGGCTGAGAACCAACCGTCACTTCCGCCTTGTCATTCGCGGCAGCTCTCGCGATTCTAGCGGACACGCCCGCGGAAGGGGCGGCCGGGCGCGCGGGGTGACTTGAACGAGTGCGCCTGCGCCTACCTCTGCAGCTTCCGTAAGGGGGATCTAGAGCCGTTGCCGCCTGCGGGAAAGGTCGCTGGAAGTTGTAGTTTTGCTTCGGCTGAGGCTGTCATCTGACTTTAGGCTCAGTACTCATCATGTTGCATCGTAAATTAGTCACCCAGAGCTCTTGATCAAGCGTAGCAGTTGAACTCCCATTTCCTGTAGTTTTTATTTTTATTTATGAGAGAGAGCGAGCGAGCGCGCGCCACTGCAAAAAACTCCAGATACGTGCGCCGCCATGTACGTCTGGCTTACGTGGGATCTGGAGAGTCAAACCTGAGTTCTTAGGCTTCTCAGGCAAGCACTTTAACCACTAAGCCATCTCTCCAGCTCTGCTTCCCCCCCCCCTTTAAATAGTTTCTAAAGTCGAAGTATAACTTAAAATGCATGGTAATTTTTATGTAGTTTACATGACCATACCAATCACTACCCAGATATAGAACATTTTCACCATCCCAGAAACTTTCCCCCTGCGTTTCTTAAACACACGATATTTTATAATTTTCTCTCGTTTGGGATGTAGATATGAAGATCCATATTAGAGAACTGATGGCTACGCTCCCTTCCTTTTCCTTTCATAAATGTATTATAGTTAATTCATGGGTGTTACAGTAAGAGTTCTCAACTTTTGTCCTGGGCTTATTACATTCCTCGGGAATTTCACAGGCCTCTCTGGTTCATTGTGGGCTTTACTAAATTTTCTGCCACGGAAAGACACAGATACAAGGCAATTTCAAGCCGTACTTCTGATCGTGGCCTCTTTGTCATTCCCTTGGTTCTAGAACCTAGAAACCGGCTGGCGTCGGAGCGCAGCGAACTCTTGCTGGTAGGGGGCGCTCGGGTTCCTGCGCGGCCGCGGGGCCAGCTGGAGACGCTCTACCAGAAGCGCAGCTCTCGATGAGCCGCGCCCTGCGTCCCCACGCCGAGGCGGCGGGCCGATGCGCTTGCGCACTGAGGTCTTACACCATATGTGCCCTGTCCCAGTGCGCGGGTCTGTGGAGAGCCGGGTGCGAGAGGCGGCCGTGCGAGGGGAGTCGAGGGGAGCGGAGACCCTGGGTCTGTGAGAGACGGAACCGAGGGCTCGGGGCCACGAGCGCCGCTGACAAGCCATGGGGAAGAAACAGAAAAACAGGAGCGAAGATAGGTAGGCAGCGGCTGGGTCCATACGGCGGCCCCGGCTCAGTGGGGCGCGTGGGTCCTGACCAGGCTCCGCGAGGAGTCAGGCGGGGCGGTGGGCGGCGCGGGTCAGGACCCCGGGGCCGGGCGGGCGGGAGCGGTTCCTCCCAGCCGAGGCACAGTCCCGTCGCTGCCTCTCGCCGGGTCTGCAGCGAGACGTCCCGGGCCTGAGGAGCTCGGGGACCCGACGGCCCGGCCGGGTCGGAGCTCGACTTTCGGCGCTGCTTCGGGCCCGGCTCGGAAAGTTGCTCTGTCTTTGTACCTGTGAACCCTCGGGAGAACACTTGGGAAGAGGAGTCCGGGCTTCTGTACTCCGAGTAGCTAGCTGCTCAGGAACTTTGGAGTTTCGAAGAGGTGCTTCTTCCCTCTGAACCCAACTTGGACAAACTTCTGGGATCATTTCTAGCGCTGATTGTCCAGACTCCATGCCTTTTGCGTTCCTCCTTCCGGCCTGTCTTTCTGGTTATTTCTTTGCTCACTAGCACCTCCTCCCCTAAGAAAGCAGGTGGGTTGAAGAAACCCTCTAGGACTGCTCCTTTCTAACCGCTAAAAAGGCCTTTCGAGGGGAGGCAAGGTGAGTGTATGTATGGATTACTTAACGCGGAGATTTTCGGAGCTTTTCTGTGTATCGTATTCAATTGAGTGCTGTTATCCTTTCATTAAGAGAGTTTACTTCCTGGGAGTTAGCAACCATCTGTTACTTTAAGTCCTTGACATTAGCCATCAAACTTAAATACTGGGGAGGGGAAGCATTAAGGTAAAGTCAAAGCAAAACCAAACTTATGGTCATCATCGTCCTTCAATGTGATTCTGAGGCTTTCAAATAAAATTATTAATTGTAAGCTAAAATGCCGGGTTTACTTACCTAGCTGTTGACTAGCTGGTGAGTGTAGAGTTAAAGGACGACTGAATCTTTTATTTCAGTTTGAGATCTGTTGAACGTTAACTGTTTCAGAAAATACGGTTTTTGTTTGTGTGGTGAATTTGGAACCTATTGAAAAAATATTGTAATAATGACAAGCTGAAAGACAATAGATGAGGACAGCACTACACATTGTAGAGTGGGAGGAATGTGGGGCCAAGGAGTTGCCTAGAATTTGTTGTTAATCCAACCAGATGAGTGAAAAAAGTAGAATTCAGGATGAGTTAGAGAAACACAAATTTCTGGACTTTTGGGTGTGTAGGTTACATTTTTTTTCTTCCTGAGAACAATTTTCAGCCATATATTAAATAGAGAAATGAGTATATAGATTCTTATATCATTTACCTGTCTTCAAACATTATTGGAACATAACCAATCCTATTTCATGTACCTGTTGGATATGCTAAAAGAAAATCTCCATCAGATATATCTGAAGGATAAACAATTGGGGGATCACCACAGAAAACAAATGCCACCTTTAAGCCTAAGGAATGTTAACTGTAGTTTCTTAAGTATTGGCCCCAAATCCACCTGTTTTTCTAACCTGCCTTCCCCCCTTTTTGGTGAGAATAGAGTCCCATATAGCCTAGGTTGGCCTTGAACTTTAGGTATGTCACTGAGAATGACTTTGAACTCCTGTTTATTTTACCTTCACATTCCAAGTGCTAGAACTATAGGTATTTCACACTGGACTCCTTGATTGCCTTAATTTTTAAAAAAGTATTTTATTTTTAATTATTTATTTGAGGGGGGGAGGGAGAATGAATATGAATATGGGCACTCTGGGGCTTCCAGCTGCTGCAAATGAACTCTAGATGCATGCACCACCTTGTGCATCTGGCTTATTTGGGTCCTGGGCTCTCTGTCACAGTGCAGGTGCAAAACCATATAGATGAAGCATAAATGAATTTTGTGTTTAGACTTGGGTGCCACACTTAGGTAATATTTCAACCAATATTTCGTTGTGTCATTGTGTCCTGACATTTAGAATATATAGATACTCCAAAATCTGAAAACATCTGAAACCTAAAATACTTCTGGTCTCTAGAATTTTGAATAAGGGAGAGTAAATCTGTAGTTTGTTGCTTGTTATATTTTAATTGAACTTAGACAGTCATCTGCATTGAAACAAAAAAGGAAGAATGCCTGTCTGAGAGTCCTTGCATAGCTTGTTTCTGTACTAAACTGATATTTCAGTGACTACATAGGGGAAGAGTCATAGTTTAAAAACCAATTATAAAAGAACTTGTTAGTAACTGCTAGGCTTCCATGCTGGGGGATCTCTGTAGAGCCCATTCTGTTATTTGTAATATTATTTGCACATAGTTGTGCTTTTCTATTTCTTTTAAAAATATTTTATTTATATATTTGAGAGAGAGAGAGAGAAAATGAATGGGTGCATCAGGGCCTGTAGCCACTGTAAACAAGCTCCAGATGCATGCACAACCTTGCACATCTAGCTTACGTGAGTATTGTGGAAACACCACTGGGTCTTTAGGTTTTGCAGGCAAGTACCTTAACTGCAAAGGCATCTCTCCAGCCCATGGCTTCCTTTTTTGGTTTTTCAGATAGGTTTTCACTCTAGCTCAGGCTGACCTGGAATTCACTATGTAGTCTCTGGGTGGCCTTGAACTCAAGGCAGTCCTCCTACCTCTGCCTCCCGAGTACTGGGATTAAAGGCATGTACCACCATGCCTGGCCTTCCTTATATATATATTTTTTTTCAATGTTATTTTTTTAATATTGTGAGATAGACAAGTTTATTTCATTTTTTTTAAATTTATTTTTATTTGAGAGAGAGAGAGAGAGAGAATGGGCACTCCAGGGCCTTCATCCACTGCAAATGAACTCCAGATACATGCACCACTTTGTGCATCTGACTTACATGGGCCCTGGGGAATCAAATCTGGGTCCTTTAGCATGGCAGGAAAATGCCTTATCTGCTAAGCCATTTTTCCAGCCCCATGACTTCCTTTTTTAATGTAATAAATAAACTTATTAACTTCTAGTAAAATGTTTTGCCATTTATTTCATTTCGGAGTCCATTAAGTTTTAAAATATTTTACTTTTACTTATTTGAGAGAGAGGGAAGGGGGGAGAGAATGTGCATGCCAGAGCCTCCAACTGCTGTAAACGAACTCCAGATGCATGTGCCACCTTGTGCATCTGGCTTATGTGGGTCCTGGGTAATTGAACCTGGGTCCTTTGGCTTTGTGGGCAAGTGCCTTAACCACTAAGCCATCTCTCCAGTTTCATTAAGTCTTTAGATTGTTTGGGACTTGTTGCTTTTATGGTTTTTTATGGTGTTGAGTCATGTCATTGAAGAAACATAGCAGTGTCTGAGTGTTTAGGTGCCCGATATTGTCCAGGTTGCTGAAAATGTCATTGTGAATATAAAATATGATATACTTTCTTATTCATTATGTTATGTATGTGTGTGTGTGTGTGTGTGTGTGTGTGTGTTTGTGTGTATCTATCTATCTTATCTATATATATATATATTTATATATATATATTTTTTGTTTTCTGAGGTCGGGTCTTGGTCTAGCCCAGGCTGACCTGGAATTCACTATATGATCTCAGGGTGGCCTCACAGCAATCCTCCTACGAGTACAGGAAGATAGTCTTGGAAGAGAATGTTGGGGAGAAAGAATAAAAGTAATGACTTAGTGAGAAGTGAGCACACAGCAATCTGGTTGCCTTTAGGGTTATTCTTGTGGACTTCTAGGTCTTGGGGAGCATTTGAGGGAACCCAGGTAGACTGAGTTGGATTGTCTCAGGACCATCTGAGCATGAGGTGACTGAGATTTTCTTCTGGAACGGTTCATTGTATGACACAGTGTTTGACATGACCTGAGTCTGTCTCTCTATGGCTTATAAAACATGAGATATTAGCAGAGTTATCAGGAACATATGGACAACCTTTAACCTTGATAATGGCAAATATGCCTTATTTTGTATAACAGCCTTCCATAATATACCTTTTAAAGTTTGTCCCGGAGTTTGCCAGGGCCAAAGGTTGGGTACCATAGACCCACTGAGTGTCATTAAAGGCTGTACAAATATATTTTTGGCCTCAGAACTTTTTAAGGATCTCCTGGCACAAGCTAGAAGAGATTCACCATCGTTCCCAGTATAAGGAAGTCTTTTGAATTAAGCCACCCTTGGTCAGAGTCATCCATATGTATTCTAGATTTGAAACTAACCTTTTGACAACTGTGGTTGTTTTTCCTTATTATAGAATTAGAACTATTAGAGGTAGGATAAAATATGTCTTAAGGTCTTGTTTGTTTCCTCTCTTGGAAAAGCTCTTGTTGTGTTACTTAATAGGCTATTCATATATTTGAGGTAGCCATTTATCTTTGGTTACACATTTCTCTCTGAGTGTTTAAGACCAAGCTGATAGCCAGAATTTAATGAAGGATTAATTTTGGAGGTCACTAATGGCTCTCCAAAGGAGACTTTCAGGATGTAGGAATAGCCCAATAGTTTCTTCAATACTGGTGTTTTCTGTTAGGATGAGTCAGTGCCATGCTACCCAAGTAGTTTTCTCTACCAAAGGTACTGATTTTTTTCTCAGTTTGATTCTGTTTTGGACTGTACACTTATTTTTTGTTTTTGTTTTTGTTTTGGGGTCTTCATATCCTCCCTGATCAGGAAGATAGGTGACTTAACAGTGTAGAAGTATCCCATCATCTCCAGTGGCCTCATGACTTGGGAGCACAGGCCAAAATATTGGCCTTTTTAGCACTGATGATTCCAGTTGGTTTTGACTTCTAGGTTATTTATACACTTAGAAAGGAAGTTACACCAACCTTAAAGGGTGTACATATATAGTACATTTGATTACTGAAATATATCTAGTCAAAGAATGGCACAAGAGCTTAAAATCTGTCTTATGGGAAGTAATATAAAGTTGGATTTTTCTTTATTTCATTATGTGACCTTATATATAGTCTATTTTGGAGAAGGTTCTGTGAGCTGCTGAGAAGAATGTATTCTGTAGAATTCAGGTGGAAAGTTCTGTAGATGTCCATTAGGTCTACTTCATCTATGGTGGTGTTATTTCTCTTTTGATTTTCTGCTTTGATGAGCTATTGATAATAGTGGAGTGTTGAAGTCCCCAACTACAGTGGGGATAGCGTTTATCTGTTTTGTTGTATGGCCCAAAATATGGTCTATTTTGGAGAAGGTTCTGTGGGCTGCTGAGAAGTATGTGGAAAGTTCTGTAGATGAAAAGGTGGATTTTCAATATGCTATTGACTAAAAGTAGCTTATGTTAAAACAATATGCTGCTGGGCATGGTGTCCCACGCCTTTAGTCCCAGCACTCGGGAGGCAGAGGTAGGAGGATTGCCTTGAGTTTGAGGCTTCCCTGAGAATACATAGTGAATTCTAGGTCAGCCTGGGCTAGAGTGAAACCCTACAAAAAAAAAAAAAAAAACACCAAAAATATCTTTTGATTGCATCATGTTTCTCTTGTGCTTGACTTAATCATGTGTCGTTATGATGATTATGACCCTAGGAGCAGCAGGTCATACCACATATAAATATGTGCCACATAGAATTAGTAGGCTGTGCTGTCTAAGTTTTATATTGTTAATGATGCTTGATTTGACAGTATTACCTAATGATGTGTTTCTCATAATATGTCCCTATCATTAAGAACCACATGACTGCATCTGAGCTTGTTTCTGTCATCTTGCTTTGTTTTCTTATTTGTGCCATTTTTTTTTTCCCCCTGAGGTAGGGTCTCACTCTAGCTCAGGCTGACCTGGAATTCACTATGGAGTCTAAGGGTGGCCTTGAATTCACTGTGATCTTCCTACCTCTGCCTCCCAAGTGCTGGGATTAAAGGCATGTGCCACCACACCCAGCTTGTGGCACTTTTATACTTGATCTTAGCCAAAAGATTAAGAGGGTTTCTTTAAGAAAGAAAGTAGGGCTGGAGAGATGGCTTGGCGGTTAAGCACTGGCCTGTGAAGTCTAAGAACCCCGGTTCGAGGCTTGATTCCCCAGGACCCACATGCGTCTGGAGTTTGTTTTCAGGGGCCGGAGGCCCTGGTGCGCCCATTCTCATTCTCTCTCTCTCTCTCTCTCTCTCTCTCTCTCTCTCTCTCTCTCTCTCTCTGTTGTACCCCCCCCCCCGTCGCTCTCAAATAAATAAATAAAAATAAACAAAAAAAATTTAAGAAGAAAGTATTCTTGTTTTGTAAAAATATTTTATTTAGCTAGGTGTGGTGGTGCATGCCTTTATAGGAGGATCGCTGTGATTTTGAGTCCATCCTGAGATTACATAGTGAATTCCAGATCAGCCTGGGCTAGAGTGAGACCTTGCCTTAAAAAAAAAAAAAAAAAAAAAAAAGTTTTGGGCTGGAGAGATGGCTTAGCGGTTAAGCGCTTGCCTGTGAAGCCTAAGGACCCCGGTTCGAGGCTCGGTTCCCCAGGTCCTACGTTAGCCAGATGCACAAGGGGGCGCACGTGTCTGGAGTTCGTTTGCAGAGGCTGGAAGCCCTGGCGCGCCCATTCTCTCTCTTCCTCTATCTGTCTTTCTCTCTGTGTCTGTCGCTCTCAAATAAATAAATAAATAATTAAAAAAAAAAAAAAGAATCCTTGTCTGCCTTGTGTTCCCCCTTCTTTAAAAAAAAAAAAAGTTTTGTTTATTTGACAGAAAGAGTGTGAGTATGGGCATGCCAGAGCCTTCTGACACTGTAGACAAACCCTAGACATATGTGACACTTTGTGCATCTGGCTTTATGTGAGTTTTGGGAAATTGAACCCAGACCATCAGGCTTTGCAAACAAGTGCCTTTAACCATTGAACAATCTTCACAGCCTTAATCTGGGCCACTTTTTGCCGGGGGGCAGCGGGTTTTTGAGGTGGGGGTCTCACTCTAGCTCAGACTGATCTGGAATTCACTATGTAGTCTCAAGGTGGCCTTAAACTCACAGTGATCCTACTATTTCTGCCTCCTGAGTGCTGGGATTAAAAATGTGTGCCATAATACCTGATTTTATTTTTCTTTTGGTTTTTTGAGGTAGGGTGTTGCCCTAGCCCAGGCTGACCTGAAATTCACTGTGTAGTCTCAATATAGTCTCAGGCTGGCCTTCAACTCACAGCGCTTCGCACCTTGGCCTCCCAAGTTCTGGGATTAAAGGTGTGCACCACCACATTTTGCAGTCTGTGCCGCTTTTGACTATGACTCTTTCTCTTGCCTTTTAAATTCTCTCCTCTTATTCTGGGTTGAATTTTTCTTTATTATTTATTTATGTTTGTATGGGTGCTCTAGTGCCCCTTACAACTGTAAATGCACACCAGATGCCTGCTGCACTTTTTGCATCTATGTGTGTCGCTTGGGAATCGAACCCTAGCCTGGCAAACTTTGCAAGCATTCACCTTTAGCTGCTGAGCCATCTTCTCATTCCCCTTTCCCTATATTTTATTTACTTGAGAGAGAGAGAGAGAGAGAGAGAGAGAGAGGGAGAGAGGGAGAGGGGCAGATAGAGTAGAAAGAGAATGGGTATGCCAGGGGCTCTAGCCAGTGTAACCAAACTCTAGACACATGCACTATCTTGTAAATCTGGCTTATGTGGGTACTGGAGAATTGAACCTGGGTCCTTAGGCTTCACAGGCCAGCACCTTAACCACTAAGCCATCTTTCCAGCCCTTCTGCAATATTTTTTTAAAAAAACTTTTGTTTATTTTTACTTATTTATTTGAGAGCAACAGACAGAGAAAGAGGCAGAGAGAGAGAAGGTGGTGGGGAGGGGGAAAGAGAGAGGGAGAGAATGGGCACACCAGGGCCTCCAGCCACTGCAAATGAACTCCAGAAGCATGTGCCCCCTTGTGCATCTGGCTAACGTGGGTCCTGGGGAATCCAGCCTTGAACCAGGGTCCTTAGGCTTCACAGGTAAGCACTTGACTGCTAATCCATCTCTGCAGCCCTAAAACTATTTTTTATTGTCAACTTCCATAATGAATGACAAGAAACCATGGTAATTCCCTCCCCTCCCCCACCTTCTTCTTTCCAAATCCGCGCTCCATCATATCCCCTTCCCCCTCTCAATTAGTCTTTTTTATTTTGATGTCAACATCTTTTTCCTCCTGTTATGAAGGTCTTGTGTAGGTATCAGGCATTGTAAGGTCATGGATATCCAAGCCTTTTTGTGTCAGGATGATTTCATTGTAAGCAGTCCTACCTTTCCTTTGGCTCTTACATTCTTTCAACCACCTCTTCTTCAATAGACCCTATGACTTGGAAGGTGTGATAGAGATGTTTCATTGCTGACATGCCTCTGCCACTTCTTACCACTGTGGTGCCTTTTGAGTCATCCCAGAGGTCACCATAACCTGAAAAGAGAAGCTTCTCTAACCAAAAGTGAGAGTAGCATTAATAATAGGGGTATGGATGCTGAGAAAAGTGCTTACAGGGCAGTTTGGTGGGCATAATATATGCATTTAGCCAGACAACAGTGGGTGTTACACCCCTAGGCTCATGACCTCCCCCGTCATAGGCTTTTCACTAGATTTTCAGTACCAGGAATGTATTTCCTCTCGTGGAGTGGGCCTCCAGTTCAATTAGTGAATGGTTGGCTTCCCCCATAACAGACATGCCGCTATTATTACACCTGTTGGCTTATTTGTCCCCGCTGGTCAAACTTAAGGCTTGCAGTGTCCACTGATGACTTCTGTCTCCCATATAGCTACATGTAGTGTAGCTTTTTCCAGCTGTCTACAGGGAGGTTTCAGCTCAGCTCCAGCTTGGTTTTTCAGTAACCTTGTAGCAAAAACAGTCTTCAGCAGTAGGGCCTTACCATCTATTCCTGGTGGTAAGCCAAGAGCTTTGGCAAAGGCCTATAAAGTTTGAGGAGCATTAGGGACTTCCCTGGCCAACAACTCACTGGAAGGTATCCTATCCCTGCCACTGAAATTTTTCTAGTAATCTATGGCTTCTGGGTGTGCTGTTGCTGTAGGATTTTTATATGTGCTATTTCTTTTACTTTTGTTTTCAGTTTTACTTTATTTTATTTGAAAGCGGGGGGGGGGGGGAGAAAGGAGAGAGAGAGAGAATGAGAATAGGTGAACCGGGGGCCTCTAGCTGCTACAAATGAACTCCAGATGCATGTGCTACTTTGTGTGTCTGGTATTATGTGGGCACTGGAGTTGGTAGGGTTAACAAGCAAGCAGCTTAACCATTGAGATATTTCTCCAGCCCTCTTTTTCCTTTTTTTGTACACCTTGAATATATGAAGCCAATGCTTGACACACTGTAAAGCAATTCAAGACAGTATTCCCCAGTCTTGGTTAATGTTGGAGGTTATGTTCCTGAAAGGCATAACTTGTCAGGATTGAACTTGGAAAAATTAGGCAGATACTTGGTGGATTTTTTGTTTTCTTTGGACTTTAATATAGTTGCATGTCAAAACAATTAATGTAAAGTGATTTTTTTCTTTTAAACTTGTAAATAATCAACAAAAGTATTAAAGAAAGAAAATATTAGGAACTTCCTACTTTCTGAGACTCTAGACATTATGATTCAGAAGTGGCAACCAAAATTTGTTCATGGTTTTAAAGCTCATGTAAAATATTTTATTGTATATATAATTATTTTAATGTATATATAATATGCTATACATATGAATTGCATAATGCATATTATATGCATATATCATATATATGCATACATATGTAATTTTTTTTTTTGCAGTGCTGAGGATTTTTGTACCTAGGGCTACAGGGAGGTAAGTGCTCTACCATTTAGCTTTATCCATAGCCCACAAACCACCACCACCACCAATTATTATTATTTTGGTTTGTTGAGGTAGGGTTTCACGCTAGTCCAGGCTGACATGGAATTCACTATGTATAGTCTCAAGCTGGCCTCAAACTTGAAGTGATCCTCTTACTTCAGCCTCTCAAATGCTGGGATTAAAGTTGTACACCACCATGCTTGGCCTTATTATTTATTTATTTGAGAGGGAGGCAGACAGCAAGAAAGAATGGATGCACCAGGGCCTCCATTCACTGCCAACAAACTATAGATACATGTGCCACCTTATGCATCTGGCTTATGTAGGTACTGGGGAATCGGACCTGGGTACTTAGGCTTCACAGACAAGTGCCTTAACGGCAAAGCCATCTCTCTAGCCCTCTTGTTATTTTTTTTAAAAATAAAAAATTTGAGCTGGGCTGATGGCTCAGTGAGTAAAGTGCTTGCCATGCAAACATGGTAGGGCCAAAGTTTGGGTACACAAAGCTGGACATGGTAGCACGAGTGTCTGTGATTCCAGTGTTTCTTAGGTGAGATGGGAGTCTAGCTAGCTTGGTGTATTCAGTGATGAACAACAAGAAACCTTGTTTCAAATAGGGTGGAAGATGAGAGTTGATGCCTGGAGTTGTCTTCTGAGCTCCAGATATGTGCTGTGGCATGTGTGTGCCATGCTCACACATACAGAAAATAAAAAATTAATTTACTATTTATTGTAAAAAGTCCAAGAACACAGAAAGTAGAAGAAATAGTTAATGAACATACCACAGAAGCTTGCTCTATAGTCCAGGCTGACCTCAAACTCCTAGAAGTCCTCCTTTGTGCTGGAATCACAGGTTTGATCCACCATACTCAGCTGATAATTTCTCTTTAAAAGTATTTTCTTGGGCTGGGGAGAGGGCTTAGTGGTTAAGGTGCTTGCCTACAAAGCCAGAGTACCTAGGTTTGATTCCCCAGGACTATGTAAACTAGGTGCGCAAGGCGACACATTTGGTTTGCAAGGGGCTTGAGGCCCTGGTGTGCCCATTCTTTATCTGCCACCCTCTGCTTTTTTCTCAAATAAATAAATAAATAAATAAAAATTATTTTCTTGCTGGGCCAGGTAGGTGTGTCGGGAGTGGCAGGCCTTGTGGTTTAATAGCCCAACTCTGAGCCCAGTATTTAGGCTTCTGCCACCCAGTTATATGACAAGATATGAGCCATCTTCCTGCTTGTGCCACACTTTGTCCACCATGGTGAAACTTCCTGTCAAAACTGTAAGCCTGAAATAAAACCTTTTTTCTCATTAAAAAAGAAAGTGGGGCGGGGGGGTCGGCGGTGGCTAGAGATGACTTAGCGGTTAAGCACTTGTTTGTGAAGCCTGAGGACCCTGGTTTGAGGCTTGATTCCCCAGGACCCACATTAGCCAGATGCACAAGGGGGCGCAAGCGTCTGGAATTCATTTGTAGTGGCTGGAGGCCCTGGCACACCCATTCTCTCTATTTGCCTCTTTCTCTGTCGCTCTCAAATAAATAAATAAAAATAAACAAAAAAATTAAAAATTCTGGGGCCTGGAGAGATGACTTAGCAGTTAAGGCATTTGCCTGTGAAGCCTAAGGATACAGATTTGATTCCCCAGAACCCACGTAAACCACAGGCACAAAGTAGCGCATGCATCTGGAGTTCATTTACAGTAGCTAGAGGCCCTGGCATGCCCATTCTCTCCCTCTCTTCCCCTCCCCCCTCAAATAAATATTTTTATTTAAATTCGGTATAGCCACAATGCACTCATGTCACCCAATCTAAGGAACACAGTACCTCTAAAATCTGATCTCCATTTCACAGTTTGAATCCCCAGTTTAACTTGAAGATAGCCTTTGCATTTGGTTTATTGAAACCAGATATTAAAAAAGGTTTTACACTGCATTTCCTTGTGTCATGACTCATAATATTTAAAGGTCATGCTTTAATTATAGATGATTAACTAAAATTGCTGCTTTTTTCTATGTGAGTCATCTCTACAGTTTGTGCTTTTCTAAATTTGATTATGCCTATTGATTACAATGAAGAATTATTTAAACTTTTATTGACAGCTTTCATAAATACAGACAATAAACCATGCAAATTCCCACTCACCATTCCCATTTCCTCCTCCCAAATTCATCCTCTGTTGAATTCCTTCTTTCTAATTAGTCTCTTCTGTTTCGATCTCATAGTTTCCTTTCATTAGGAAGTTCTTGTGTAGGTAATGTTAGACATTGTGAGGTCATGAATATCAAGGCCATTTTTTTCTCAATTTTTATTAACATTTTCCATGATTATAAAAAATATCCCATGGTAATACCCTCCCTCATTCCACTTTCCCTTTAAAACTCCATTCTCCTTCATATCCCCTCCCCATCTCAATCAGTCTCTCTTTTATTTTGATACCATGATCTTTTCCTCCTTTCATGATGGTCTTGTGTAGGTAGTGTCAGGCACGGTGAGGTCATGGATATACAGGCCATTTTGTGTCTGGAGGAGCATGTTGTAAGGAGTCCTACCCTTCCTTTGGCTCTTACATTCTTTCTGCCACCTCTTCCGCATTAGACCCTGAGCCTTGGAAGGTATGATTGAGATGTTACTCCGTACTCCAGTCACTTCTTTCCAGCACTATGATACCTTCTAAGTCATTCCAAGGTCACTGCCATCTGAAAAGAGAAGATTCTCTACCCAAAGTGAGAGTAGCATTACTATAACGGTATAAATATTAACAGAAATGCTTACTGGGCAGTTTGATAACCATAGTATATACATTTTTCCAGACATCAGCAGATGTTACACCCCTAGGGCTCATGACTACCCCTGTTTTAAGTTTTTAGTATCAGGGACGTATTCCCCCCCTCCCCATGGTGCAGGCCTCCAGTCCAATTGGAGGGCAGTTGGTTTCCACCATGACAGACATGCCACTATAGCACCTGTTGGCTGTTTTAGCCTGGCTTGGCAATTATAAGGCTTGCTGTGTCCACTATTGAGTATCTTCACTGGTGGTATTTCTTTCTCCCATTGAACTACTTGTAGAATGGCTTCTTCCAGCTTTCTGTCAGCTTGTCTACATGGAGGAAGTTTTCAGCTCAGCTCCAGCAGGATTTCTCAGTGGGCTTGCAGCCCAAGTATGTGGAGTCTTCAGCAATAGGGTCTTACCATCTATTCCTGGTGGGAAACCAAGGGCCTCATCAATGGCCTAGAATGTTTTGGGGGCATCAGAGGGACCTCCCTGGCCAACAACTCACTGGAGGTATCCCATCCCTGGCACTGAAAATCTATGGTTCTGAGTGTTCCATTGTCAAGGCCATTTTGGTTGGAAGACAGAATTGGATGCAATACTAATATTTTCTTTGGCTTTCTGCCACCTCTTGTGCATTGGACCCTGGTCCTTGTATATAGTAGAGAATTATTAGAGAAGCTTGTAAGTGGTAGCTATGTTCTATACTATTGTTTTCAGCAAAAATCCATTTGCAGCCTATAAAGTTAGAAAGTATATTAATTACTCCTAATTGGTATGAAAACTAATCAGTTTTGTGAATTTAAGATGTTTACTTAATATAAATTGACCATTTTAAATATAAAGTTCTGCCGGGCGTGGTGGCGCATGCCTTTAATCCCAGCACTCAGGAGGCAGAGGTAGGAGGATTACTATGAGTTCGAGGCCACCCTGAGACTACATAGTGAATTCCAGGTCAGCCTGGGCTAGAGTGAGACTCTAACTTGAAAAACCAAAAAAAAAAAAAAAAAAGAAAAAAAAAAGAAAAAATACACAGTTCTGTGGTATTTGGTACATCTACAAGGTTGTGTTGTCTCTATTTAGTTTGGAACCATTCACGAGAGATTTTGTGCCCATTAAGCAGCAGTCTCCCATTTTCCTCTCCCTTTTTACTCTGGAACCTGCTTATTTACTTTGTCCTTTGATTTCTGTATTCTGGATATTTTATGTAAATAGAATCATACAGTGTGTTAGGACCTTTGTATCTGTTTTATGGCTAATTTATTATATATGTACACATACATGTATAATCCACATATTTTTAAGCAAGTGTCTTTAACTGCTGAGCCATTTCTCCAGTTCAGTAGTCCATATATTATTCTAGTCCATCCATTGCTGGACATTCCTTTTTGTTATTATAAATAGTGTTGCTATGAGCCTTGTACAAATACTTGTTTCAATAACTTGTTTGCTGGTTGAGTGTATATCAAGGAGATGGAGTTGGTAAGCCACAATGGTCATTCTGTTTTAAGTCTCAAACTATTTGTACAACAGCTGTGCCATTTCCTATCCCATCAGTGATGTACAAGAGTTCATTTCTACATATTCTTGTCAGCATTTTCTTTCAATAGCCACCATAATGATTGCATAGTTTTTTGTTGTTGTTTGATTACTTGGTTTTATTTTTTATTTTTATTTTCCAAGAAAGCTCAGACTGGCTTAGAACTCCTGATCCTCTTGCCTAGGCTTCCTAAGTGCTGGGATTCCAGATTTGTACCATACATGCCCAGCTTTCATTGTGGATTTGGTTGACATTTTTACAGTTATTGCTGATACTAAATATCTCTTTTATGTTCTCTCTGGCCAATTTTAATCTCTTTTGGAAAAAAGTCTATGTGGGTGCCTTGCCCAGTTCTTACTGGATTGTCTTTATTGTCAAGTTGTAAGAGTTCTTGATATATTTGGGATAATTAATGAGATACATGATTTGTAAGTATTTTCTCCCATTTGATAGCCATCTTTAATCCATGGGGTAGATTTTTAAGTTTTTGGACTTTTCATTTTATCCCTTTGGTCTTTATTGCTGTAGTGTGAATTTTCTTAAGTGAAAAAATTTACATGGAAAAGTAGAAGAGTCTAAGGAGCAGACATGCCCAGTAGTCATTGCAAATTCATAAGTAAATTTATTTAATCTATAATTGTGATCTCTACCTTCCTCATGATTATACAAACTTAGACACTTGTACATATTTTAGGAAGTTTTATAGTTATAATAAACATTTACATATTAAGTATGCATTTTATTTTATTTTAAAATATGATTTATTTCAGAGGGAGAGAAAGAGGCAAAAAGAGAGAATGGGCATGCCAGGGTCTCTACCAACTGCAAACAAACTCCAGATGCATGCACCACCTTGTGCATCTGGTTTACATGGGTCCTGAGAAATTGAACCTGGGTCCTTAGACTTTGCAGGAAAACACCTTAACCGCTAAGCCATCTCTCCAGCCTGAATTTTATTTTTTTCAAATAGTGCTGGGGATTTGAAAGCATTGGTCTTGTGAATACTAAATAAGCATTCTTTTTTTTTTGAGGTAGGTTCTCACTTTCATACAGGCTGACCTGTAATTCACTATGTAGTCTCAGGGTGGCCTCACACTCACAGTGATCCTCCTACCTCTGCCTCCCAAGTGCTGGGATTAAAGGCATGCGCCACCACGCTGGGCTCTAGATAAGTATTCTACCACTAAAGTACATGCTAGCTCTTAACTCTACATTGTTTAGAATGTATCCATTCATTTGGAAAATTCACAAACACATATTTTTTAAGTCTTTTTTTACACTTAATTTTATTTGAGAGAGAAAGAGGCAGAAAGGGGCCAGAGAATGGGCATGTCATGACCTTCAGCCACTGTAAACAAACTCCAGACACATGTTCCACCTTGTGCATCTGCCATATTTGAATTCTAGGTGATCAAACCTGGGTCTTTTGACTTCGCAGGCAAATGTCTTAACCACTAAGCCATCTCTCCAGCCCAAATTCAAATATAGAATCCTTGTTTGTGATGTCATAGATAAATGAAATGCCATTGTAATTTTATGCAGAGTTTTTCTTTTAAAAATTATATATTTTTTATATAGGCCATAGTCTTGTATCCCATCTTGCCTGGTCCCTATTTCACTGATTTGCTTCTCAATAGGGTCCTTAGTTTTCACTGTGGGGTAATTAGAGTCTCTCTTAATTTTTTTTTGTGGGGGGTCTGTGCCTCAGTATATTTTTACCCACCCTGTGGCTCTTAGTCTCTTTCTGCCTCCTCTTCCACAATAGTCCCTGAACTTTGGTGCCTATGTTAGCAGTTTGTTTTTAGTATTGCATTCTTTGTAGCCTCTGTATTTCTGTTATGATGTGTTTCAGTTCATTGCCATGTTTGTTACTATTTCCTTAGAGGCAGTTGTCAGGCTAGCATTGGGAGCAATATTAGTGTCCCTGCTTCCTCTGCAGTGTCTTCTGGACCCCAGTTAATGTGGTTGAGGTGGTACATCTTGTGGTGAGCAGTTGGTTATGTTTTTTTGCTGAACTGATGGATCTTGGATCTCCCTAGTATTCTCTGTCATCTTTCAAAATGAAACAGATTCTCCAACCAAGGATGAGAGTAGCCTTTGATTAACAGGGATATGCATATAATTTTGAGAGACATTTTGATGAGGGTACCCATGCAGCTTGTGCAGAGAACAATGGCGGCTTCTCCTTGGTGGTTGTAAGTTTTCTGACTATGGGGCACTCACTTGGTTCCCAGTGTCAGTTATGAGTTTTCACCTGCTGAGCAGGCTTATGTCCAATAGGAGGTCAGTTAGTTACCCAAAAAGGCGGTGTGCCAGTATTACACAAGTATGTGCTTCTTGTCCGGCTGATAGATTGCTTAGTTTACAAGGTCTCCTGCTTATTCATGCTGTGGGTGACCATTATCACACAGTAGCTCCCATACCACTTTCCAGTGAGGGTTTGCCAGGAGAGGACTGGCTTTCTTCTCAGTTCCCACGTGGTATCTTGGTGTCCTGAGGTGGCACCCTGTGGTGTCTTCAGCAATAGGGTCCTGACTTTTAGCTCTGTTGGGTAACTAAATGCTTGGCAACAACTTACATTGTTTTGGGGACTTCATAGATCTCCCTGGTGAGCTGCTCACTGAGGGGGATTACCTAGTTCTGGTTTGGGATTCACAAGCCAGTGCCAAGTTTTTTTTTTTTTTTAATTTTTTTTTTTTTAATTGACAGCTTCCATAATTGTAGACAATAACCCGTGGTAATTTCTCCCTCCCCCCACTTTCCCCTTTGCAACTCCACTCTCCATCATATCCCTTCCCTCCTCTTAATCAGTCTCCTTTTATTTTGATGTCATCATCTTTCCTCCTTTTTTTAAAATTTTATTTATTTATTTATTTGAGAGCAACAGACACAGAGAGAAAGACAGATAGAGGGAGAGAGAGAGAATGGGCGTGCCAGGGCTTCCAGCCTCTGCAAACAAACTCCAGACACGCGGGCCACCTTGTGCATCTGGCTAACGTGGGACCTGGGGAACCAAGCCTTGAACCAGGGTCCTTAGGCTTCACAGGCAAGCGCTTAACCACTAAGCCATCTCTCCAGCCCGTCTTTTCCTCCTTTTATGGTGGTCTTGTGTAGGTAGTGTTAGGCACTGTGAGGTCATGGGTATCCAGGCCATTTTGTGTCTAGAGGAGCACATTGTAAGGAGTCCTGCCCTTCTTTTGACTCTTGCATTCTTCAGCTGGTCCATTTTAGGAGCCACTTATGAGAGAAAACATGCAGCATGTTTTTTTCTTAATCTTTGTGACCTTTTTTAGGATGATATTTTTCATGTCCCTCTATTTTTCTGCAAATTTAATTTAATTTTTCCTTACTACTGAGTGGAATTCCATTGTGGTTATGTACTACATACATCTTCATTATCTATTCATCAGTTGATGAGTATCTGGGTTGACTCTAATTCCAAGCTATTGTGAATAGATACCAATAAACATGGTAGAGCAACTCTAAAGAGTAGAGTCTTGGGCTGCAGAGATGGCTTAGTGGTTAAGGTGTTTGCCTATAAAGCCAAAGTATCCAGGTTCAATTCCCCAGTACCCACATGAGCCAGATGCACAAGGTGGCTCATGTGTCTGGAGTTCATCAGCAGTGGCTGGAGGCCCTGGTGTGCCTATGCTATCTCTCTCTGCCAAATAAATAAATAAATGAATAAATAATAGACATGTAGATCAGTGGAACAGATCCACGCCTTTGTTCAAGCAACTACGGTTACCTGATCTTTAACAGAGGAGCCAACAAAGCTCATTTCTCAGTGGAGAAATAGCATTTTCAACAAATGGTGCTAGAGAAATTGGATAAGCAAACGTAGAAAAATGAATCAAGATCCACTTCTTTCACTTTGCACAAAAATGAACTCCAAATGGATTAAGGACCTCAATGTAAGACCTCAAACTATTAAACAACTAGAAGAAAAACTAGGGAGAACACTCCAAAATATAGAAGTGGAGAAAGACTTCCTGAACAGTACTCCAGTAGCCCAGGAAATTAAACAAGCACACTACCAGTGGGATCTCATGAAACTGAAAAGCTTGTACAAACAGGCATACCATAAATAGAACCAACAGACTACTGACAAAATGGGAGAAAATCTTCACCAGCCTTAAGTCAGACAGAGGCTTAATATATAAAATCTGAAAAGAACTTAAAAAACTAAACAATGAAAAAAATCAAACAATTCTGTCAAAAAAAAATGGGGCAGTCAGCCAGGTGTGGTGGTGCATGCCTTTAATCCCAGCACTTGGGAGGCAGAGGTAGGAGGATCACCGTGAGTTCGAGGCCACCCTAAGACTCAATAGTGAATTCCAGGTCAGCCTGGGCTAGAATGAGACTCTACCTGGAAAAACAAAAAAAAAAAAAAAAAAAAAAAAAAGGGCAAAGTATTGAACAGAGAATTCTCAAAGGAAGAAATACAAATGGGTATTACTCACTTAAAGAAATGTTCAACATTCTTAGTCATCAGGGAAATGTAAATGTAAAACAATTTTGCAACTCCATCTTATTCCTCCAGTCAGGATGGCAATCATCAAAAAACCAAATGACAACAAATGTTGGCAAGGATGTGGGGAAAGAAGAACCCTCACAGCTGGTGGGAGTAAAACAGGTATAACCACTATGGAAATCAGTATGGAAATTCCTGAAAAAGATGAAAATAAATCTACCATCTGACCCATTCCACTCCTGGGCATTTACCCTAAATACTCCACTTTTTGTTGTTCTTGTTGTTGTTGTTTTGTTTTTTAGGTTTTCATGGTAGGGTCTCGCTCTAGCTCAGGCTGACCTGGAATTCACTATGTAGTCTCAGGGGGGCCTCCAACTCACAGTGATCCTACCTCTGCCTCTCAAGTAATAGGATAAAAGTCGTGCGCCACCACGCCTGGCTAAGACTTCACATTTAAAAAAAATATATTTATTTTAGCTGGGTGTAGTGGCACATGCCTTTATTCCCAAAAACATATATAATTTTTAACAAAAAATGTATTTTTATTTGAGAGAGGGGGGAGGGGAGAATATGGGCACGCCTTAACTGCTAAACCATCTATGGGCACGCCTTAACTGCTAAACCATCACTCTAGGCCCTGTCTGTCTGTTTTTATGCCAGTGCCATGCTGTTTTTATTACTGGTTCTTTTTTTTGGGGGGGGGTGGAGGGAGTTTCTAGGTAGGATTTCACTCAAGCCCAGGAGGCTGATCTGGAATAAACTATATCGTCTCAGTGTGGCCTTGAACCCCTAACGATTCTCTTACCTCTGCCTCCCCAAGTATGGGATTAAAGGCATGCACCACCTTGCCCCACTTATTGTGGCTTTTTTGTATAACCTGAAATCTGGTATGATACCTGTAGAGATGTTTCTTTTGCTGAAAATACTTTTGAATATCTGAGGCCTTCTGTACTTCCATAGGAATTTTGAGAATACTTTTTTACATTTGTGAAGAATGGTGCTTTTTACAGGTATTGTGTTGAATCTGTATATTGCTTTTGGTAGAACGGCCTTTA
The DNA here is from genome assembly GCF_020740685.1 of Jaculus jaculus. Classification (NCBI taxonomy): domain Eukaryota; kingdom Metazoa; phylum Chordata; class Mammalia; order Rodentia; family Dipodidae; genus Jaculus; species Jaculus jaculus. The sequence goes on from NC_059105.1 coordinate 119,981,011, forward strand.
AAATTTTTTTTTGTTGTTTATTCTTTTTTTTTTTTTTTTTTTGGTTTTTCGAGGTAGTGTCTCACTCTGGTCCAGGCTGACCTGGAATTAACTCTGTAGTCTCAGGGTGGCCTTGAACTCACGGCGATCCTCCTACCTCTGCCTCCCAAGTGCTGGGATTAAAGACGTGCGCCACCACGCCCGGCTATTTATTCTTATTTATTTATTTGAAAGTGACAAAGAAAGAGGCAGATAGAAAGAGAGAGAGAATGGGCGTGCCAGGGCCTCCAGCCACTGCAAATGAGCTCCAGACACATGCGCCCCCTTGAGCATCTTGTTAACGTGGGTCTTGGGGAATTGAGCCTTCAACCGAGGTTCCTAGACTTCACAGGCAAGCGCTTAACTGTTAAGCCATGTCCAGCCTGTAGAATGGTCGTTTTTGTTTTGTTTTGTTTTGTTTTTCCGAGGTAGAGTCTCATTCTAGCCCAGGCTGACCTGGAATTCACTATGGAGTCTCAGGGTGGCCTCGAACTCAGGGCGATCCTCCTACCTCTGCCTCCACTGGGATTAAAGGCGTGAGCCACCATGCCTGGCTGGAATGGCCTTTTTTTTTTTTTTAATTTTTAAATTTTTATTAACATTTTCCATGATTATAAAAAAAGTCCCATGGTAATTCCCTCCTTCCCCACCCCCACACTTTCCCCTTGAAATTACATTCTCCATCATATTACTTCCCCATTACAATCATTGTACTTACATATATACAATATCAACCTATTAAGTATCCTCCTCCCTTCCTTTCTCTTCCCTTTATGTCTCCTTTTTAACTTACTGGCCTCTGCTACCAAGTATTTTCCTTCTCCCGCAGAAGCCCAATCGTCTGTAGCTAGTATCCACGTATGAGAGAGAACATGTGGCGCTTGGCTTTCTGGGCCTGGGTTACCTCACTTAGTATAATCCTTTCCAGGTCCATCCATTCTTCTGCAAATTTCATAACTTCATTTTTCTTTACCGCTGAGTAGAACTCCATTGTAGAAATGTGCCACATCTTCATTATCCACTCATCTGTTGAGGGACATCTAGGCTGGTTCCATTTCCCAGATATTATAAATTGAGCAGCAGTAAACATGGTTGAGCATGTACTTCTAAGGAAATGAGATGAGTCCTTTGGATATATGCCTAGGAGTGCTATAGCTGGGTCATATGGTAGATCAATCTTTAGCTGTTTTACGAACCTCCACACTGATTTCCACAATGGCTGGGCCAGATTGCATTCCCATCAGCAGTGTAGAAGGGTTCCTCTTTTTCCACATCCCCGCCAACATTTATGATCATTTGTTTTCATGATGGTGGCCAATCTGACAGGAGTGAGATGGAATCTCAATGTAGTTTTAATCTGCATTTCCCTGATGACTAGTGACGTAGAACACTTTTTTAGATGCTTATATGTGGAATGACCATTTTTATGTCGTTGGTTTTTCCAATCCATGAGCATGGGAGATCTTTTCATCTTCTCATATTCTACTCACTCTCTTTCTTCAGTGTTTTTATGTTTTCATTGTATAGGTCTTTAACTTCTTGGTTAGTGATGTTCTAAGATATCTTTTTGTGTGTGTGTGGCTATTAAAATATGGGACATTCTCACTGAGTTCCTTCTCTTTATGTTTGTCTTTGATGTATAGGGAATCCTGCCACTTTACTGAAAGAAGTTCACCTTTAAGAAGTGTTTGGTAGAGACTTTTGGGTCGCTTATGTATAGAATTATGTCATCTGTGAATAGGGCTAGTTTGTTGTCTTCCTTTCCAATATGATTCCCTTTTATTTCTTTTTTCTTTTTAAATTTTTATTAGCATTTTCCATGATTATAAAAAATATCCCATGGTAATTCCCTCCACCCCCACACTTTCCCTTATTTCCTTTTTAAAAGATATTTATTTGAGAGAGGGTGTGAGAAAGAGGCAGGTACAGAGAAATTGGGCACGCCAGGCCCTCCAGCCACCGCTAATGAACTCCAGATGCATGTGCCACCTTGTGCATCTGGCTTACATGAGTACTGGTGGCTCCTTAGGCTTTTTGGGCAAGCCCATTAACTGCTGAGCCATCTCTCCATCCTGAATCCCTGTTCTTTCTTTCTCTAGACTTATTGTTTGGGCTGGGACTTATAATAATAATATGTTGAAGTATAGTGGTGAGAGCAGACACCCCTGTCTTTTCCTGATATTAATGGGAACACTTAGAATCTTTCCCCATTTGGTATGATTTGGGCCTTAAATCCTTTATGTGAAGTAGCTTGAGAAAAAGTTGTTTTAGCTCTACAATGAAGTCTTGGTAGAATTCAGCTGATTATCCCATCAAGTCCTGCAATTTTTTTTTCAAGGTAGGATTTCTCTAGTTCATGCTGACCTGGAATTCACTTATGTAGTCTCAAGCTGGCCTCAAACTCATAGCAGTCCTTGTACCTCTGCCTCCCAAGTGCTGGAATTAAAGGCATGAGCCAGCCACCATATATGGCCGGGCATGCCAGGTCCTCCATCTACTGCAAACAAACTCTAGATGTATGCACAACCATGTGCATCTGGCTTACATGGGTACTATGGAATTTAACTTGGGTTCTTAGGCTTCACAGGCAAGCACCTTAACCACTAAGCCATCTCTCCAGCCCTCATCAGTTTTTCCAGTTGTTTATTTTTCAATTCATTAAATCCTGCTCTGGTGTTATTTATTTCTGTCTGGAATTCTTAGGGTTGGATTGTTCTTGTTTTTCCAATGCTTTTAAGTGGATGATTAATTTGAGATCTGTCTTTGTTATGAAGGTATGTAGTGCTATGTTATGAATTTTCCCCTTAGGATTGCTTCCATTGTGTCACACAAATTCTGGTATGTTGTGTTTTCTTTATCATTCAGTTGTAGAAATTTTACAGTTTCCTTCTTGATTTCTCCCACAACCCTTTCATTGTTTATTTAATAGAGTCTTTAAAACATGTTGTTCATCTCTAGTAGCTGGTGTGTTTTCTGTTGTTTCTCTTATTATTTTCTAGCTTTAATGAGTTGTGGTCAGATATAATGCAGTGAGTTATGTCAGTTTTCCTGAATTTTTGGAGGCATGCTTCATGCCTTAATATGTGGTATAGTTTAGAGAAGGTCCCATGAGCTGCTGAGGAGAATGTGTATTTTGTGGAATTAGGGTGGAATGTTCTGTAAATGTCTGTTAGGTTTAATGGTCTGTTGTGTTGTTAAGCTCTATTATTTTCCTGTTGATTTTCTGCTTGGATGATCTGTCTATTGATGTTGGTGGTTTATTGAAGTTCCTTACTATGATGGTATTGGGATTTAGTTCTGATTTATTGTCAAGTAGGTTTTGCTTTATAAAATGTGGTGCTTATAGATTTATGATTGTTGTTGGATCATTCCCTTGATGAGTAAGAAGTGGACTTCTTTGTCTTTTTTGATTACTTTTGGTCTTAAGTCTGTTTTGTCAAATATAAGTATATATAGTCCTATATATTTGTTTATTTCCACTTGCTTGGAAAATCATTTTCCACCCTTTGGCCCTGAAGAGGTCTCTATCCTTAATGGTAAGGTGGGTTTCTTGAAGACAGTAGATGGATGGATCCATTTTTCTTTTTTTGAAATATTTTAAATATTTATTTTATTGATTTGTAAGACAGAAAGAAGCTCTTCTATTTGTTGACTTGCCTTCAATTTGCTTTTCTGTCTATTAAGATTTCTGTGATTTTCTTCAGTTATGTTCCGATGAGTGATGAGAGCTGTTTTAGTTAATGGCTCTGTTGCATTTCATTTATGTGGTTGTTGGTTTTTTGATGATTTTCTTCCAATTCTGCAATTCTTTTGTTCATGGTCTCGTTAAGTTTGCTTAATGAGCTTACCATGCTTTCATTTTGGAATACTGTGTCTGTTGTATGTTTTCACTGGCGGCTTCCATTGTGGGACTAGACATTCTTGGTGGAATCTCTTGCCCTGTTGTCATGCTGCTCATTTGCTGTCCTTTTGGTGGTGGGATTGGCTACAGCTGCTGGTGGCAGGCTCCAGGGGAGTGTGAAGATCTTGCTTATTGGGGCTTGGCCTTAATCAGGGTGTATTGGGGTGGGTCTGGCTCCAAAGGCTGTGTGGATGGTCTAGTTCTCTGTGATCCCACTCTAAACTCCCCTAGTGCAGAAGGTGCCAGTCTTTGGTAAGAACCACTTTGCCTGCAGGAGTCAGGTAGAGTCCTTGCTTGTGCAAGCTCTTGAAGTTTTTGGTTCACTGTGTTGGATTCAGGCAGATTGCCTGTTTGCATGCTCCAACAGGACTATGTATGGTGTGGTCTGGAAATCGGTTGGTCCCACTTCGTCTGCAGCATGTCAGTTGCTCTTTTTGAGAGCATAGGGATATGGCCTCAGTGAACAGCTCACTTGCTCAAGGTATCATGTGACCCATCCCCTTCCCCAGCTGCACAACAGCTGGTACCATCTGTGCCCAGCCATCCGCTCTGTGGGCTGGTCCCCCAGTCTGAGAGCACAGGGTTGTGGAGGAAGGCTGATCTCTCACCAGCTCCACCATCTAGTACTTAGCCTGACTGTGTAGGGGTTAGGCAGGCACTAGAGTGCCCCAGTTGAAAAACTGGTAGATTGATTGCTTTTGTACCTTATCCATGCTGCAGAGTGCACCCTTACACACCACCCAGTGCAGGGGTCTGGTATGTCCCCTCTACTACTAAAGTCCCCAAACCTTGCCTGTTTCCTCTCCTGAAGTTTTAGCATGGTTATGAGTCTGTCATCTTGAAGTCCTCCCAAAGGCTCCTAGGCACAGTGTTTTTAAACTGGTGTTTGAATTTATTGCTTCAGAAAATTCAATTTGGAACTTTTACCGGTTTTTTAAGTGCTTGGTTGAGCCTGATGAGTCTTGCATTGAATATTATGATTGTTCTGAATATAAGGGCTTTTTCTTAGTAATGCCTCTTAGGGATTGAAAAAATAACTTTGTTGCTTTTGTAGAAGGTGGAAGGTGAATTGGGCATACAAAAAGGAAACTTTTGCTCTCAAAGGGCCTTTTTGTATCATTGTCCCCTCACCCTCTTCTGGCCTTCCTTAACCTTTTTTTCTTTACAAAAATTATATTTCTAGCTCTAGGTAGGAACAGATGTTAGGATAGGGAATAAAGATGTTTAAATAGGGATGGCACCAGAACCAACTTCATTCCATTTGTGGCAAAGGGTGCCTTTTCTCAAAGCCTTACTTTTAACTTCGTTTATTTCATCACTGTTTTCCTTTGCTTAAAAGTCTTCCTCATTCATCTGTTCCTAGAACCCTTTCAGGGGCTGCCATTTGACACCTTTGTGCCAGACATGGTACCTGCTGCCTCTTTTCCAAACTGTTCATCAGCTGGATGGGTTTGGGGTGGGGGGTACCTTTAATGTTGCAAATAGGCATGTACATACAGATACTGCAGAGTTATGACTAAATATGGGAATTCCACTGTTTTTTTAATTTTGAAAGTGGATTTTAATACTTTTTAATTTATTTATTTAGAGAGAATGGGCACACCTACTGCAAATAAACTTTAGACATATGCACACTTTGTGCATATGGTTTATGTAGGTACTGGGGCATTGAACCTGGGTTCCTAGGTTTTGCAGGCCACTACCTTAGCCACTAAGCCATCTCTCCAGCCCAGGAACTCAGTTTTAATTTCAGGTTTGCCTTTGAAAGTTATTATGCATTTTGAAAATCACTGTGGTAGTTTGATTCAGGTGTCTCCCATAAGCTTAGGTGTTCTGAATGCTAGGTTCCCAGCTGATGGAGGGAGTGTGTTGTTGGGGGCGGGCTCATGGTTGTTATAGCCAGTTTCCCATGCCAGTGTTTGGCATTCTCTCCTGTTGCTGTGGTTCACCTTATGTTGGCCAGGGGGTGATGTCCACCCTCTCTGCTCATGTCATCATTTTCCCCTGCCATCATGGAGCTTCCACTCAATTCTGCAAGCCAAAATAAACCTCTTTTGCCCACAAGCTGCTCTTAGGTGGGTGATTTCTACCAGCAATGTGAACCAGACTGCAACAATCACTTTGTCATACAATTTGCCAGTATGACAGCATGCTAGATTGTGAGAAGCATAATGCTGTGTGTCTCTAGGTCTTTTGCATACCCTGAGGCGATCATCAGGACAATAAGTATTGTATGAGATCCTCAGTTGCTATTATATTGCCAGTAGTTTATTTTTTTATTTAATTTATTTATTTTTTATTTTTGGAGGTAGACTTTCTAGGCCTAGGTGTCCTTGAACCCTCTAGTCCCAGGCTGGTCTTGAACTCATAGTGATCCCCCTACAACAACCTCTTGAGTACTGGGGTAAAGATGTGTGGCACCATTCCCAGCTATGGCAGTAATAATGTTGGTGCTCAGCAAGTTGGTTATTCAAAAACACCCTCTCAACAGGATGATTGCTTAAAAACTTTTGCTAACATTTATTTGGTTACACTTGGCATTGTACAAAGTAAATTAGGTAGAAATAATCCTTTAGCAATGATTAAGGGCAAGACTCATTGCTGTGGGCTACAAAGACTATGAATTTATGTTTAAGTGAGAGCCTAGCATGTGAGTTAGTTAATTCAGGAAAAAGTCATATCATTGCTTAAAGAATTTATTTATTAAGTCTTGCCTTGTTTTTCAGGCTGGAATTGTAATCTTGGGATTAAGTGGTCTGCCTTCCTCAGCCTTCTGTGTAGCTGAGGCTATTGGTGCATGCCATCATGCCCACCCTTAGAATATTTCTGGATCAAATAGTCCCAGATATGAAATTTTGTAAGGCTCATGTTGGCAGCATTGATGAGAAGGATGACATCATTTTGTTGAATCTAAATCAGCATTTCTCACAGTTTACTTGGAGATCTTATAAATTGTGCACTTTGATTGAGAAGATGTGGGGTAGTACCTGAGAACTTTGCATTTTTAATTTTTTTATTTTAGAGAGAGAGAGAGAGAGAGAGAGAGAATTGGCATGCCAGGGCCTCAGCTAGTGCAATCAAGCTCCACATATTTGCACTACCTAGTGGGCATGTGCAATCTTGTGCTTGCCTCACCTTTGCATCTAGAGAGTTGAACATGGGTCCTTCTGCTTTGCAGGCAAGCGCTCCAACCACTAATCCATTTCTCCTGCCCCGACTTAGCATTTTTTGACCAGAATGACATACTGTTGCTTCTGGTCATATGCTTTGAACAACTAGAAGACTATTTTCCCTGGGAGTGTGTCATCTCCTATAATAGATTTTGCTCATTATTTTTTTAGACTTTGTTTTGTCATATTGCCTAAGACCTGGACTCGATCCTGCTCTAGAGTAACTGGCACTGCAGGTGCATGCTACTAATATTGTATTAAGATTTTTTTGAATTCAGCTTTCATGCACTCAATAGAGAGTCAGTTTTTTTTTTTTTTTGATACATTTTATTTTATTTTATTTTGTTTTGTTTTTTTGAGGCAGGGTCTTGCTCTAGCTCAGGCTGTCCTGGAATTCACTATGTAGTCTCAGGGTGGCCTTGAACTCTCAGCGATCCTCCTACCTCTGCCTCCCAAGTGCTGGGACTAAAGGTGTGCACCACCACGCCCAGTCTTTGATACACTTTTAAAACAGCTGTATTATAGCACCTTCTTTTGGCAGCATTTAATTTACATCTGATTGCTTTCATCAACCTGAAACAACTTAATGGGAAATTTTGTACAAAAGCTTATAGATGTTCGGTGATAGTAACTTGTGATAAGGTAGCAACTATCCATATTTTCCATGGTATATACATCTTAAATTTTTTTTTTTTAATTTTTATTTATTTATTTGAGAGCGACAGACACAGAGAGAAGGACAGAGAGAGGGAGAGAGAGAGAATGGGCGCGCCAGGGCTTCCAGCCTCTGCAAACGAACTCCAGACGCGTGCGCCCCCTTGTGCATCTGGCTAACGTGGGACCTGGGGAACCGAGCCTCGAACCGGGGTCCTTAGGCTTCACAGGCAAGCGCTTAACCGCTAAGCCATCTCTCCAGCCCTACATCTTAAATTTTTAAATGTTTTATTTTTATTTATTTATGTATTTGACAGAGAAAGAGGGAGGGGAGAGAGAGAATGAATGAGAAAGACTGTTCCTTCCTTAGGTCTTGCTTTTCTTCTTACTTATGTCTCCAAGAGTAAGAAGAGATGGAGGTTGCAAAGGCAATATGCTAGAAAGCAAGACTGGATTCCCATTTCTCTTTTGAAAATGTTACTGCTGAGATAAGAGTAAAGAATAGGATTTTCCCTTCTGCTTTCCCTTTTTGCTATTGCTAAAAGGATAAGAGAGCAGAAACCCAAGTAGAGTGAACATAGGTAACAACAGGATCATGCATGGCCTTTTCTTTCCTCAGCACTTGAGATTTTAGAAAGTTTCTGTTTGTTAACTTGAAGGTAGGAAGAGAGGAAGGAGTGATTAGTTTGGATTTTATTTCCTTCTGCCATCATGCTTGTCGTTTCTTCAGGTTAGGAATAGAAAAAATACGGGAATATTCTAGTTATTATTGTGTTGTAACACATCATCTCAAACTCAGTAGCTTAAATCAATAAAAATTATTAACTTTAATAGTACTGGACATGATTAGGTTTAGGTAGATGGCTTCTGCTACTATCTTTTGGTTATAGCCATGGTGGCTCTGAACCTTAAAGCCTACCTTACTCATTTCTTTACCTTTTGCGTTGGTTGATGATGGCTGTTCTTTGGGATCTCATCTGCAACTATCAGCTGAAACCTGTACTTAACCTCTCCAGTCCCTCCAAGCTCTAGCACAGGCTGACTTGGAATTCACTCTGTATTCTCAGGGTGGCCTCGAACTCACAGCAATCCTCCTACCTCTACCTTGGGAGTGCTTAGGATTAAAGGTGTGCGCCACCATGCCTGGCTAGTACTTGACCTCTTAATGTGGCCTGAGCCAGGAAGTTTAGGCCCAGAAACTCTTAACCATTTTTGCCATGGCCTATTGATCAAGCAGTCACAAAGCCTTCACTTTAGAGAGCATTACCTCAGAGTGTCAGAGAATTTTTGAGCCTTTTCTGAGTTTGTAGGCAAGATCTCCCTGTGCTGCCCTTGCTGGCCTTGAACTCACAATCCTTTTGTCTCTATTCCTCAGGTGCTTAAATTACAGTTGGTACCATGCTTCACTTTGAGCCAGTGCTTAAAACCTCTTTTTTTCAAAAAAATTATTTATTTATTTGACAGAGAAAGAGAATGGGTGTGCCAGGACCTCCAGCCACTGCAAACGAACCCCAGATGCCCCTGTGCATCTGCATAATGTGGGTCCTGGGGTCCTTTGGCTTTGCAGGCAAACATCTTAACTACTAAGCCATCCCTCAAGCCCTAAAACCTCTTGCAGTAGGTGAAGAAGGGCTGATACAAGAGATTCTTAGAAATCTTAAGGATTTGTATTAATTGGGGAATAATCTGTAGTTCTCTGCCACTTTGTCTGTCTTTACACGGTTGCTAGGAAATTGACCTGAGTCAGGTTTTACCAGTAAGTGTCTTTAAGCATTGAGCCATCTCTTTAACTCTATTTGCCAATTTTGAATCTCACTGGTGTGTCTCTTCTGATTTTCCCACTTAAAAATTGTATTGCTGTTGCTGGAGAGGTAGCTTAGTGGTTAAGGTGCTTGCCTGCAAGATCAAAGGAGGACCCAAGACCCATGTACGCCAGATGCACAAGGAGGCTCATGTGGGGCCCTGGCATGCCCATTCTCTCTTCTCTACCTCTCTCTCTCAAATAAATATTTTAAAAATTGTGTTGCTTTTTGATTAAGGTTAATAGGAGTTTTTAAAATATAGAACAACCCTTATCATTTAATTATACAACAAATATTTCTTCAGACTTTTCATTTTGGTAACAGTGTCTATTTAAAGAGTTATTTATTTGTAGATTACCGTGCAATCACTTGTAAGAAAAAATAGAGATGTGTCCCTTTATCCAGTTTCTGCCCCTGGTAGCATCTTGTAAAGCTATGCATCAGTATCTTGACCTAGATATTTTGATATTGATTAAATTCACTAGTCAGAATCAGATTTGCTTAGTTTTATTTACATTTTTATTTTTTTTGTGTGTATGTGTGCATATATATATATATATATATATATATATATATATATATATATATATATCTCCACGTGTAGATTTGTATATCCATTACCACAGCTAAGATATAGAGCATGTGCCTTTTCTTATATACATTGGCACACTGTGGTAGTGTTTGTAATCCAAGCTACTTAAAAGACTTCAGTCAATTCAATCACAAATTGAAAGCAAGTCTGAGCTACACAGTAAGTCTGCGGCCGTAGTGAATACATAGTGAGACAGTCACACAAAATAAAGGGTAGTGGAGATTTAGCTCAATGGTAGAATGTTTGCCCAGCATCTTCATGGCCTTGGGTTCAATTCCTTTTGAAAAAACACTTTAATTTTATTTATTTGGGGTGGGGAGAGAAGAATTGGATACCTCAGGGCCTTTAGCCACTGCAAATGAACTCCACATGCATGTGCTACCTTGTGCTTCTGGCTTATATGGGTACTGCAAAAATGAACCTGGGTCCTTAGGCTTCATAGGCAAGTGCCTTAACAACTGAGCCACCTCTCCAGCCCTGAAATAACATTTTAGAAGCCATCAGAATTTTTAAGATTCAATTGTATTGCATATGATAATTGTGGTTATGTTTGAAGTTTTTGAACAAAACAGATACTAGATTTTGTTTTCTAGGAAGATAGTAACATTCAGATTTAAGCTTGAGTTCCTGGTATGTTACATTCATACTGTGTGACCTTCAAATTATCATAGCTAATCTATAGCCAAATATACAAGAACATTCCTTAAGCTGATTGTTTGTTTGTTTTGAGGTAGGATCTCATTCTAGTCTAGGCTGGCATTGAACTCATAGCAGTCCTTCTCCCCTTAAGCTTTTTTTTTTTTTTTTTTTGGTGTTTCAAGGCAGGGTCTCTCACTCTGGCTCAGGCTGACCTGGAATTCACTATGGTGCCTCGAACTCTTGGCGATCCTCCTACCTCTGCCTCCCGAGTGCTGGGATTAAGGGCATGCACCACCACGCCCAGCCCCTTAAGCTCTTTTGATAGGTCAAATATAATTTGTGTGAGGGCTGGCAAACTTTTGGAGGTGGCACAACCTCTGCAGTAGTTTTAAATATTGGGCTGCACAGTGGTTCACATCTATAATTCTAGCACTCAGAAGACTGAGGTAGAAAGGATTGCTGTGACTTCAAAGCCAGATTGGGCTACAAAGTAAGTTCCAGGTCAGCCTGGGCCAGAGTGGGACCAGGCCATAAAAACAAACACAAACAATCCAATTTAAAAAATGGCATATATTCTGTTGGGGATATTCCTGGGAGGTGCTAGGTTAGGCTCAGGTTCTGGTTACCTTATGAGACTTAAGCATCTTCCTTAGTTCTATCTGTTCCTTTCTGCATACATTTGGTTCTAAGTGTTGATGTAATCACCTTAATATATTTGACTAAAATATATTTATCTTGCCTGGCCCTGGTGTGAGTCAGATGCCCATCTATTCTCATCACCCTGTGTTTGTTTGCTTGTTTTCGAGGTAGGGTCTCACTCTGGTCCAGGCTGACCTGTAATTCAATATGTAGTCTCAGAATGGACTTGAACTCATGGTGATCCTCCTACCTCTGCCTCCCAAGTGCTGGGATTAAAGGCGTGTGCCACTACGCCTGGATTCATCACCCTTTAAAAAAAATTATTTATTTGACAGAGAAAGAGGGAGAGAGAGACAGACAGAATGGTGCACTAGGGCTTCCAACCACTGCAAATGAACTCCAGACAGTTGCGCCCTGTTTTGCATCTGGCTAAATGTGGGTCCTGGGGAATCAAACCTGGGTCCTTTGGCTTTGCAGGCAAATGCCTTAACCACTAAGCCATCTCTCTAGCCCTCATCACACTTTCTTACCAAACCTCCTTAACTAGGCTTCCCGCTTCCTTAGTAATCAGGATTTAGGCCTGCCAGTTAAGCCACTGACTGTGTAATCAGACTTCTGAGTTAAAATCCTATCACTATTTTATTTGATGTAGAATCAGAGAGGGAGGGAGGGAGTGAGAGAGAAGAAAGCTCACCATCAAAAAAAGATTTAAAACAAGAAAATTTCTAATGAGAATGTGCTTTTGAGTAACATTTAGGTCTTCTTTGCTTTCATTTAAGTGCCAAGGATGATAATGATCTTGATGCCTTGGCAGCAGAAATAGAAGGAGCTGGTGCTGCCAAGGAACAGGAACAACAAAAATCAAAGGGGAAAAAGAAAAAAGAGAAGAAGAAACAGGATTTTGAGTGAGTATGTTTAAGATACATTTGGTTTTACTAGTTTGAATACAGGATTTGACTAAGAAATAATTTCAATACTTGAAATTGTATTTTACTCCATTTCTAGTGAAGAAGATATTCTGAAAGAACTGGAAGAGTTGTCTTTAGAAACTCAGGGCATCAAGACTGACAGAGAAGCTGCTACAGTGAAGGTGAAAGACACTTGTCTTCTGCTTTCTCCTTGCTTCCAGTGCTGCTCTTGAGAGCTGCATTTGGAGACTTTTGTGATTGTGGAGATGTTAAGAATTTCTATAAAATATACCAATGGAAACCTGAAATGATGATTCACATTCATGTCTCTTCTCTGATAAATTCTTGAAGGAAATTCTGTGTATCTGATCAGGTCTCTAGAAAAACAAAAACAGACACTGGAGAGATGGTTCAGTGGTTAAAGGCACTTGCAGGCTAAGCCTAATGGCCCAGGTTCAATTCCCCAGCCTCCCATGTAAAGCCAGATGCACAAAGTAGCACATGCATCTGGAATTTGTTTCCAGTGGCAAGAGGCCCTGGTATGCCCACCTCACCCTCTCCCAAATTAAGGGGTGGGGGGCGGACATATGCCAAAGGTAGCACATGATTTTTAGGAAATAAATAATGAATCTTAAAAATGTTTTACAAATAGAAAGATGCTTTATTTGGGAATCTAAAGGTTTTTAGTGATATGTTGCCTATTCATAAAATTGGTATATTTGGAGATGATGACATCTCCCATCTTCAATTTTCTTTTCCCATCCTTATTTCAGAACACCTGGATTTTAAGATGTGTAGTGAATGGGTGATGGATATCTGGCTTAGATTAGTTGAATGTCTGGTATGTGACTGATTCGTGTGTGTATAAACAAAAAATATAACATTTTAAAATTATTTTGAAAAGTTTAAAAAGGTTTTAAAAAAAGCTTTAGTGAAGCTCTTAACTCTGAGGATGATCTCAGTTATTTTTAAGGGATGAAAATAATTGTTTATTATTTCTAACAATGGAAACTTTTTAGCCAACAGAAAACAATGATGAAGAAACTGTCTCAAAACAAAATAAAAAGAAAAAAGGACAGAAAGGCAAAAAAACAAGTTTTGATGATAATGATAGTGACCAATCAGAAGGTAAAGATTCAAAGTCAAAAAAGACTGGAAAACCAAAAGTGGAAATAAACTCTGGGAGTGATGATGACGATGATTTTAGTAGGCTTTCTAAGAAAGCTAAAGGGAAAGCTCAGAAGTCAAATAAAAAGTGGGATGCCTCAGAAGAGGAAGAAGATAATAGTAAAAAAATTAAAGAGCGTTCCAGAGTAAATTCTTCAGGTGACAGTGGTGATGAATCAGATATATGTTTACAGACTAGAAAAGGACAGAAGAAAAATCAAAAAAATAAGCCAGGTCCTAATGTGGAGAGTGGGGATGAAGATGGTGATTCTGCCTTCAAAATCAAGACAGTGGCCCAAAAGAAGGCAGAAAAGAAAGAGCGTGAGAGAAAAAAGAGAGATGAAGAAAAAGCGAAGTTACGGAAGCTGAAAGAAAAAGAAGAATTAGAAACAGGTAAAAAGGATCAGAGTAAACAAAGAGAATCTCAAAAGAAATCTGAAGAGGAAGCTGTAAAATCCAAAGGGATCCCTGATACTGAAGCTGTCTCTGAAGAGAAAGGAGAAACTCCTGTGACTGTGGAAGGTGGGTAACAGGCACAAAAAACTGTCATTTCATGTGGTTGAAGGTGTGATCATTATGTTCCAGCACCATTTGGTGACTTGTCTTTGCTTATAAAGTAATTATAAGAAGCTTTGAAAAAGGTACTCCTGAGGAGCTGGTGCCATACCTGTAGTTTCAGGTACTTAGCCGACTGAGGCAGGAAAAGCACTTGAGCCCAGGATTAGGAGTTAATCTGGACGATGTAGTGAGAATGTTCTTTGTTTGTTTATTTTGAGGAAGCCCAACAAACTGGCCTTTTTTTTTTTTAATGTGTATGTGTGTGAGAGAGCGAGAATTGGCATGCTAGGACCTCCAGCTACTGAAGTTGAGCTCCAGATGCTATGTGCCACCTTGTGCACTTATGTTACTTTGTGCATTTGCCTTACGTGGGACCTGGAGAGTGGACATAAGTCCTTAGACTTTTCAGGCAGACGCCTTAACTGCAAAGACATCTTTCCAGCTCTATTTATTTATTTATTTATTTATTTGGTTTTTCAAGGTAGGGTCTCACTCTAGCTCAGGATGACCTGGAATTCACAGGGTGCCCTCGAACTCATGTTGATCCTCCTATCTCTGCCTCCTGAATGCTGGAATTAAAGTTGTGCACCACCACGCCTGGCTTCCTATTTATTTTTTGATACAAGGTCTTATGCTGGCCTGTAACTTACTGTGAAAACCACACTGAACTCAAACTTGGAGCCATCCTCCTGCCTCTGGTTCTGAGTGCCATGATTGTAGGCATGCATTACACATCTGTTTTATTTTTATTTAGTTTTTAAAAATATTATTATTTTTTTTTAATTTGAGAAGGGGGTAAGAGGAAAATAGATAGAATGGGCACACCAGGACCTCTAGCCACTGCAAATGAACTCCAGACACATGCGCCCCCTTGTGCATCTGGCTTACGTGGGTCCTGGGGAATCAAGCTGTGGTCCTTAGACTTTGCAGGCAAATGCCTTAACTGCTGAGACATTTCCTCAGCCCAACATTTTTATTTTTTATTATTGACAACTTACATAATTATAGACCATACACCATGAAAACCCCCCTTCACTTTCCCTTTCACAACCCCACTCTCCATCATGTCCCCTCACTATTTCCATCAGTTTCTCTTGTATTTAGATGCCATCATCTTTTCCTCCTGTTGTACTAGTCTTGTGTACGTAGTGCCAGACACTGTGAGGTCATGGATATCCAGGCCATTTTGTTTCTGGAAGATTGCATTGTAAGTAGTCCTACCCTTCCTTTTACTCTTACATTCTTCCCGCCATCTCTTCTGCACTGAACCCCGAGTCTTGGAAGGTGTGATATAGATGTTTCAGTGCTGAGAACTCCTCTGTCACTTCTTAGCACTATGGTGCCTTTTGAGTCATCCCAGAGTTCACTACCATCTATAAAATGAAACTTCTTTAACCAAAAGTGAGAGTAGCATATATGGGTATGAACAATAAGAAAAGTGCCTACCTACCAGGCAGTTTGGTGAGCATAATATATGTACTTAGTCACACCCAGCAGGGACGGGTTTATAAGGCATTGTATCACTAGGGCTCATGACTTTTGCCCCGTCATAGGTTTTTAGTGTCAGGCATGTATTCCCTTCCATTCTTCCTAGCACCTCTTCCACAATGGACCCCGAGCCTTGGAAGCTGTGATAGAGATGTTTCAGTACTGAGCACTCCTGTCGCTTTTTCTCAGCACTATGCCTTTTGAGTCATCACCTGTTTTAAACAAACAAATCTAAGTACTCTGATTAGTTTTTTTTTTATTTTTACATATTTACCTATGTAGAATAACATATCTTTTGGATGGCTTATTTCTATGTTGGAAGTTTATAAATTTCATTGTGAATACTAGTTTTTGCTATTAATGAAGGCTAAGTTTCCAGAGAAACTTTTTTCCTCCTGAAAATTCAAGCAATATCATAAATAAATTTAAGTTCTTTGCTATCTATAAAAACCCAGTTTAAATTATGAAATAGAAAAGGTAAAACTAACATACTCAGATTAGTTAACATTACTTAAACTATAATGAGCCATGTGATTTGTTCTTTTTATTTTTTTGCAGCGTTTGGATTGAATTTAGTGCTTTGCACATGCTCATCAAGCTGTCTTACCCAGCTATATCCCCTGCTGAGAAGCCATGTTTTTTGTACTAGAGAAAAGGAAACAAACATTCCAGCTGATTTCTTCCTCTTAGAATAAACGTACCTTATGATTAAATGATTTACATTCTTAAAACTAATTGGTTTCTTTAGAGTAGAAAACTTTTAAGCTAAAAAGTTGACAATACTGTTTTAACCATTGAAGTTTTTATTGTTTAAACTTTGAAGAGAATTGCTACCACAGAAGCATTACAAATTATAATTCTTCCTGGAGTATAATTGTATTTTTGTATTTTGTTCTTCTTATATCTGCATATAATTGATATCATTTTAATCATCCCTATTTCACAGTGAATGTGGCTATAGAAATATAAGTGGCAACTAGGCCATCTTCTTTTTAGAATTTAAGGCACGTGCATCTACCATTTCCATAGGTTAAGTACTTGAAATACAGTATTGCCTTTTTATTGTGACAGGATTTTTTTATCTTCTTGTGTTCATCATGACAACTCAGAACAACACCAGCTTTGTAGATGTCCCAGCAGGTTAACCATAGGGCCTGCTGAGCTGTTCTAGGTACTTAGGTGCTAAGAATGCCTTGATGCTTATGGCCCTAGCCCACTGATGGCACAAACCTTGGCCTGTTACAGTCCTTGAATTCTGGCTAGGGTTTATTCACTATTGCCACAGTATATGCCTCTCCCTACCCCCAGGTAGGGTCTCCCTGTAGCCCATGCTGACCTGGAGTTCACTGTGTAGTGTCAGGGTGGCCTTGAATTCCTGGTGTCCTCCTACTTCTGCCTTCTGAGTGTTGGGGTTAAAGTCCTGTTCCACTAAGCCCTGCTGGGACTTTTTTTTTTTTTTAAGCACTTTGCCTTTATTCTTTTGCAGATGATAATGAAGGAGATAAAAAGAAAAAAGATAAGAAGAAAAAGAAAGCAGAAAAGGATGAAAAGGAAAAAGAGAAAAAGAAAGGACCTAGCAAAGCTACTGTTAAAGCTATGCAAGAAGCCCTGGCTAAGCTTAAAGAAGAAGAAGAAAGACAGAAGAGAGAAGAAGAAGAACGTATAAAACGACTTGAAGAACTAGAAGCCAAACGTAAAGAAGAGGTACGTTTTTCATGAAGTTGTTTGAAATCTGTTTTCTATAGAAATCTCTAATCCCTTTTTAAAACTTCATATTTATAAAGACAATTTAGTTATACTATTGTTCTGTTATAACCTTTATATGGAAGAGATTACAGAAACATCTCACCTTTACTTTTGCATGTAGAAACAAATGTCCCTATGTTGTATTGACCATGATGTATCCTCATATTACATAAGAATAATGTATAGCATTCAAAGTATTTTCATTTGGAACCATCTTACATACTTTGCATATATCTCATAAGAGCTTTGAAGTTTGGATTGTTTACATTTACTTAGCTAATATAATTCTTATTTGACATGTACTCTTTTATAGGAACGATTAGAACAAGAAAAAAGAGAAAGGAAAAAACAAAAAGAAAAAGAAAGAAAAGAACGTTTAAAAAAAGAAGGGAAGCTTTTAACTAAGTCGCAGAGAGAAGCCAGAGCCAGGGCTGAAGCCACCCTTAAACTTCTACAAGCTCAGGGTAAGTGGTGCTGTTAAGTAACTGAATAGTTATGGAGCTTCTCATACCGTTCTTTTCCTGAACATAGGAATAGTAGATCAGGGAGTACAGTAGACTCAGAGGATTCCTATGAAATTGCTGTGGAAAAGACCAAATAAAATATAAGGAATAGGAGATGTATGTCATTGTTTAGGAAGATGACTTATATGCTAGGACAGAAATTTGTGTGTATATGATAGCATTTTTATAAAATCTACCTCCCCCAAACAAATATTAAATTAGAAATGGTAAAACAATGAGTAATTATCAGTCATTTTAAGCATTTACCATCGTTTTCCATTCTTGCTTTATGCTCCTCTGCCCACTTTTGTTTTATGGGGCATTTCGTTTTTATTTTTATTTATTTATTTATTTTGTTTCTCGAGGTACGGTCTCACTCTGGCTCAGGCTGACCTGGAATTAACTACATAGTCTCAGGATGGCCTCAAACTCACAGTGATCCTCCTTCCTCTCCCTCCTGAGTGCTAGGATTAAAGGCATGCACCACCATGCCTGCTCTGGGGTATTTTAAAGCAAATCACAGATAATATTTTTATTTTTACTCCTTTAAGGGTATTATCTAGTAGATAAGGTCATCTTTTTTAAAACAATTATTATGTATTTAAGATAGATAATGGGCACAGCAGGACCTCCAGCTTCTCTAGCCACTGCAAACAAACTCCAGATGCTTGTGCCACTAAGTGCATCTGGCTTCTGTGGGTCCTGGAGAATCAAACATGGGTCCTTAGGTTTTGTGGGCAAGCACCTTAACCACTAAAGTTATTTGTCCAGCCTGACTTTTTTTCTTTCTCATTTTGGTTTTTCGAGGTAGGATCTTACTGTAGTTCAGGCTGACCTGGAATTCCCTATGTAGTCTCAGGGTGGGCTTGAACCCACGGCAATCCTCTTACCTCTGCCTCCTGAGTGCTAGGATTAAAGGTGTGCGCCATGGCACCCCGCAGGCCTGACTTTTTTTTTTGTTTGACAACTTCCATAACTGTAAACAATATCCCATGGTAATTCCTTCCCTCCCCTGACTTTCCCCTTTGAAACACCACTGTCCATCATATATTTTGTTTTGATGATGTAGGTAGTGTCAGACACTGTGAGGTCATGGATATCCAGGCCATTTTGTGTCTGGAGGAACACATTGTACCCTTCTTTTGGCTCTTAAATTCTTTCCACCACTTGTTTCACAATGGGCCCTGAGCCTTGAAAGGTGTGGCTGATATATTTCAGTGCTGAGCACTCCTCTGTTACTTTTTCTCAGCACCATGGTACCTTCTGAGTTATCCCAAGGTCACTGCCATTTTAAAAAAGGAAGGTTCTCTAACCAAAAGTGAGAGTAGCATTAATATATGGGTATGAACATTAAGAGAAGTGCTTACTTGGCAGTTTGGTGAGCATAGTATATATGTTTAGCCAGACACCACCAGCAGATGTTATACCCCTGGGGCTCTTGACTACCCCTGTTGTAGGTTTTCAGTATCAGGCATGTTTTCCCTCCATGGAACAGGCCTCCAGTCAAATTAGAGGGCAGTTAGTTTCCCCTGTAACAGATGTGCCACTATTGCACCCATTGGCTCATTTGGCCTGGCTAGCCAAATACAAGTCTTACAGTGTTCACTGTTGGGTATCTTCACTGGTGATTTCTCTCTCTCCCATTGAACTTCATGCAGCATGGCTTTTTCCAGCTTTGTGTCAGCTGGTCTATATGGAGGAAGTTTTCAACTCAGCTCCAGCAGTATGTGGCGTTTTCAGCAATAGGGTCTTTTCTATTCCTGGTGGGAAGCCAAGGGCCTTGGAAATGGCCTGTAATGTTTTGGGAGCATCAGGGACCTCCCTGGCCAACAACTCACTAGAAGGTATCCCATCCCTGGCACTGAAAATTTTCTAGTAACAATCTATGGCTCCTCTGTGTTCCATTGTCCAAAAAAGGTTTCCATATGACTTATTCATATCCTCTTAGGTTTTGATTAGCCCTCTCTCTGCTTTTCCTTTATTCAGTCTCTTCCCCTGACCTCACTTAGACCTTTCACCCCCATTAATCTTTTCTTCTACTTACATATATACAGTACCATCCTATTAACAGCCTGACTTTTCAAATATTTTTAATTAATTTACAAGCAGCGAGAAATGGAAGAGACACAAAAATAGAGAGAATGGGCGCACCAGGGCCTCCAGCGCTGCAAATGAACTCATTAGGCTTTGCAGTCAAATACCTTAGCAGCTGAGCCATCTCTACAGCCATTTCCCTTTTTATCATAAAGGAAATAAATTAATCAAATTATATTTACATAATTTATTAATTTTTTTGTTTTTTATTTGTTTATTTGAGAGAAACAGATAGAAAGAAGCAGATATAGAGAATGGGCGCGCCAGGGCCTCCAGCCACTGCAGACAAACTTCAGATGCATGCGCTTCCCTTCTGCATCTGGCTAACATGGGTCCTGGGGAATTTAACCTTGAACCAGAGTCCTTGGGCTGCACACGCAACTGCTTAACTGCTAAACCGTCTTTCCAACCCTTTTTTTCCCCCCATATTTAATCATTTGCAGTCAGAGAGAGAAGGCAGACAGACTGGGCATACCAGGGCCTCTAGCAGCTGCAAACAAACTCAGAAGCATATGTCACTTTGTGCATCTGGCTTACATGGGAAATCAAACCTAGGTACTTGGGCTTTGCAGGCAAATGTCTTAACTGCTAAGCCATTCGTCCATTTATTTATTTATTTTGAGGTAGGGTCTCACTCTGTCTAGTTCAGGTTGTCCTGGAACTTTCTGTAGTTCTAGGCTTTGAATTCAAAACCATCCTCCCACTTCTGCCTCTGTAGTCCTGGAGTTAAAAGTGCACCACCATATCCAGCTTTTTAAAAAAATTTTTTTAAAAAATATTTTTATTTATTTATTTGAGAGCGACAGACAGAGAAAGAGGCAGATAGAGGGAGAGAGAATGGGCGCACCAGGGCCTTCAGCCACTGCAAACGAATTCCAGACGTGTGCGCCCCCTTGTGCATCTGGCTAACGTGGGTCTTGGGGAGTCGAGCCTCGAACCTGAGTCCTTAGGCTTCACAGGCAAGCACTTAACCGCTAAGCCATCTCTCCAGCCCTTTTTAAAAAATTTTTATTAGCATTTTCCATGATTATAAAAAAATCCCATGGTAATTCTCTCCCCCGCCACACTTTCCCCTTGAAATTCCATTAGCTTTTTTATTTTTAATTTTATTTTGTTTTTGAGACAAGATGTCATGTATCTCAAGCTGGTCTCAAACTTGTTATGTAGTGGATGATGACCTTGAGTTTCTGATCATCTTGTCACCATGTACCATTAGCTGATTCTAGGATATTGAACTGGGTACCTTGTGCATGTTACGCCAGCACTCTCCCAATTAGTTTTATATGTATGTATTTAATGAACTTTCTATTTGATTTAGTCTTTTGAAGTCACTGTGCATCAAATTACATCATCTTTGGCCAATTGCAGTCTGTTCAGACTGGTCTCTATGACTTTTTTCTGTGACCATGGTGTTCTTTCACTTCTTGGTTTTCCCAGGTTTCTGTTCTACAGTTTTTGCTGGAGGTCTGGATCAACTATTTACTCAAGCAGCCTTAGTTATTTTTTGTAGTTATTGGTGGTTAACAAATTGGGCATATAATTGTGTTTTCAATATGTACAATTTAAAGTAATATCTTTACGCCATTATGAAGAATATATTGGGTTTTCCATTAATTTTCTGTCCCTATATCCCATAGCTTCTTCCTTCCTTCTCTCCTCCCTCCTTTCCTCCTCCCTCCCAAGGCAGGGTTGTTGTGCTCTTGCCCAGGCTGACTTGGAATTCATCTCTGGCTATCCTCAAACTCACAGAGATCCTCCTACCTCAGCCTCCCAAGTGCTGGGATTAAAGGCATGTACCACCACATCCGGCCCATACTTTCTTTCTCTAGATTCAGTTAACGTGTTTTTATTTTTATTATTATTAATTTATTTGAGAGAGGGAGAATGAGAATTGGCATGCTAGGGCCTCCAGCCACTGCAAATGAACTCCAGATGCACACACCGCCTTGTGCATCTGACTTATGTGGGTCCTGGAGAATTGAACTGGGATCCTTTGTCTTTACAGGCAAATGCCATCCCTCCAGCCCTGAGTGTATTTTTCTTATCAGAATTGTAGTGTTGAGTTTTACAGTACTGGGCAATATTGGCCCCTACATATACGCATACATTTGTGCTTTAAAATTAAGAACACTCTTCATCGTGTTTTCCTTACTATTGATGTCATTCAAAACTCCATTGACTTGATTCAGAACAACATTGTGTACAGTTTGTACTGTTTGTTTCTGACCATTTTGAGATACTGTCAATAATTCAAGGGGTTATTAGTTATTTGTCTTAAGAGGTTGTTATAGGAATAGAGAAAAAGGATTATAGTGTAGAACCATTTCAGTTGTAGTGTTACACTTCTGGGATTTACCATTAATCAGTCACTGAGAAGAGCATATTTTCCTTAGACTTAGTAATGCTAGTTAAAAACTATATCTGACCCTGATTTTCTCTATTGTCTTAATTATAAATATTTACTTGCTGTATTAGGAAAAAATATGTAGATATGTTTAAGATATTAACCATGAATTTAAACAAAAATAATTACTGGGCTGGAGGGATGGCTTAGTGGTTAAGGCCTGCAAAGCCAAAGGACCTAGGTTCGATTCCCCAGGTCCCACATTAGCCAGATGCACAAGGGGGTACACGTGTCTGGAGTTTGTTTGTAGTGCCTGGAGGCCCTGTTGTCCATTCTCTCTTCCCCCTCCCTCTTTCTCTGTCAGATAAATGAATAAATAAAAATAAAATAATAAAAAAAAATAACCGATGATACTGTTTTATATTAGATAAGTCACTCTGTTGCATCTTATTTGCATTTGATCCAAACTCAGGAATGCAGAGTGGTGTGGCAAGCAGTTTATCCATCTCTCTAACCCTAATTTTCTTTTTAGTACGGGTCATAATTATAAGCGGTTTTGTTTGCTGATTATTCTTCCTATTATTTGATGAAATCATGTATCTGGGCTGGAGAGATGGATTAGCAGTTAAGGTGCTTGCCTGTAAAGCCAAAGGAACTAGGTTTGATTCCCCAGGATCCATGTAAGCTAAATGCACAAGGTGAAATCATGATGGATAGTGGTGTATGCCTTTAATCCCAGTAGGAGGAGCGCTGTGGAGTTGAGGCCAGCCTGAGAAAACATAGTGAATTCCAAGCCACCTTTGGCTAGAGCCAGACCCTGCCTTTTTTAAAAAACAAAACATAAACAAGTAATGTAAACCTCTAGTGTTTGCTTGGAGCAACAAAGAGGCCCTGCTATGCATGCATGCTTGTGCATACACACATATGTGCAAATAAAAATATTTGTTATGTGTGATTATGTGTTGTACAAAAGTGTGTACATGTTTGTGTGAGTTAAGGTATGCACAAGTACAATACATGTGTGGAGGTGAGAGGCCCTGGCACACCAATTCTCTCTCTCTTTCTCTCTGCTTAAAAAAAAAAAAAAAAGCTGAATGGGGCTGAGGTGTTGGCCAGACTGTATTATTTCTAAAGGTTCTAAGAGTTTGTGTTCTATGTCTTTTCACGCTTTTAGTGGCCTTTCTTCATTTGCTGGCAGTATCGCCTTCTGACTGTTCTTTAGTCACAGCTCGCTCTGACACCAGACTCTACCTCTGGGAAAGGCTCTTCTATTTTATGTGATCAAGTTGATCCTATGTGGATAACCCACCTCACAGTCCTTAACCTAAATTATATTTATATTGTTCTTACATTAGGCAGCACATTCTCATGTTGTAGGGAATAGACATGAATGTCTTTGGCAGGGACTTACTCTGCCTACCATGCACTTAAGACTTTGTTGTTGTTTTGAGGCAGGGTCTCATTCTAGCCCAGGCCGACCTGGAATTTACTATGTATTCTCAGGCTGGCCTCTAACCCATAGCAATCCTCCTGCCTCTGCCTCCTGAGTGCACCACCATGCCTTGGAAGACATGTTTTTATTTTACTTGTGAGTTCATTGCAAGTTAAACACTTTTTTAATTTTAACTTTTGTTTATTTGAGTGAGAGTAAAGGGGGTAAGGGAGAGAGAGAAAGAGAGAATGGATGTGCCAGGATATCCAGCCACCTCAAATGAACTCCAGATGCACACGCCACCTTGTGCATCTACTTTACATGGCTCCCGGGCAATTAAACCTGGGTCCTTTGGCTTTGCAAGCAAGTGCCTGAACCACTAACCCATCTCTTCAGCTCAAGTTAAACATTTTTATCTCTGCCTTGTTTTCATCATAGCTTTCAAAGACCCAAATCTTTTACTGTGGAATAATACTGGTTTTTCAACTTTGTGATCTATTTTTGTAATTTAAGTCCCATTTTGTAGAATATATAATGATGGTCACAGTTTTGGGGAAAATGTGAGGAAAAGAGTTTCAGAACCTCCATTCTTTCAGCTATGCACTTCTAAAATTATTTTATCCTTTGTGTGACAAGTTTTTAAGGATGTTGGAATGGTATACTTGTTTGGTTTCTTAATGTGGCCAGAGGAGTTGTGAAAGAAGGTCTCTGATGTCTGAAATTTTTGAGGGGACTCTCCATTACTGTTTACCCTTTTTTCTTATTACTTTGCCTTAGTAATAACCCCATTTGTGTAGAACTTCCGGACATAAAACTCTAAGACAACCTCTTTTTGATGAGAGGATCTTTTGGGAGTCACAGTGTGTAGGGGAAGTCATAGAGAAGAGAGAGCTGGAGAAAGAGGGTCTTTTACTTCTGTTTATCAACTGCCATTGTTCCCAGGCATACCAGGGAGTTGTATGTGCTTTAAACAGAGTCAGAGAAGCATAGCTAAAGCTTCAAAACTTGGAACTGAGATATAAACCAGTAACTAAGACCTAGACTTCACTTCTTAGTGTCTTATGTACCAGGTAAAATACTGGTTTCAGTATTCTGTGGAAAGTTACATATGAATATTCTAATCCCACCACTAAGTGCTAAAACGTAGGTGACTACTTAGAAATGTTTAATTGTTTCTAAAAAATTAGAAAAGAGAGGAGCGAGGAAAACTCAGGGAGCAAATGAAACATCTAAAATCATAATACTAATTATGTTAAATAGGATAAAAGCAGTCTGAACATAAGAATTATAAGACAGACTGTTTGAAAAACTGAGCCAACTGTGCTATCTATAAGTAACAGCATAGAAACAATATATAGTGCTCACAGTAATCATAAGAAAGCTAGAGCTGGTATATTAATTGGAAATATACTTCACAAAAAGTAAAATTTTGGGGCTGGAGAGATGGCTTAGCGGTTAAGCGTAAGGACCCTGGTTCGAGGCTTAATTCCCCAGGACCCAAGTAAGCCAGAGGTATACAAGGTGGCGCAAACATCTGGAGTTCGTTTTCAGTGGCTGGAGGCCCTGGCACCCCCATTCTCTCTCTCACTCACTCTCTCTCTGCCTTCTGCCTCTTTCTCTCTCTGACTGTTGCTCTCAAATAAATAAATAAATAAATAAATAAATAAAATAACAAAAGTTAAGAAAAAGTAAAATTGCCAAGAATAAAATGGTATATAACAATAAAAACTTAAGTTTGGGACTGCAGAGATGGCTCAGTGATTAAAGGTACTTCCTTATAAAGCCTGATGGCCCAGGTGCAGTTTCCCAGTACCCACGTAAAACAAGATGGACAAAATGATACATGTGTCTGGAGTTGTATTTGCAGTGGCAGGAGGCCCAGGTATGCCCATACTCACTCTCAGCCTGTTTTTGTGTCTTTCTCAGGTAAATAAGTTAATAAATTTTTTTAAAAAAGCACTTAAGTTTCAATTTAGTTTGTAGCAGTCTAATATGTGCATGCACCTATCAGATAATCACCAAAGTAGACCATTCTTTGAACCATAAAATAACCTTCAATACATTTATAAAGATCTAAAGTTATGCAGTATGTTTTCTCCTACCATAACAGAATTAATCCAAAAATGAACAGCAAAAAATACATATATCTTGACCCAGGCATGGTGGCATAGATCTTAGTACTTGGTTGAATCAAGACAAGATGATTGTGAGTTTGGGTCCACACTGGGGTTCCATAGCAAATTTCAGGTCTGTCAAACTAAATTACAGAACCTTTTCTCCAAAAGGAAGGAGGGAGAGAGGGTGGAAAAAGAAGGAAGAAATACAGCTGGGGGAAAAAAAAAATCCACAAATAGTTGGAAACAAATAAACTTTTTCTTTGCCTGTGTCAAAGAGAAAGATTTATTGGAAATAATATCTTGGACCAAATGAAAAGAAAGGTACCAAGTGGCCAAATTTGTGTAATTAGAGTTGTTTCTTTGAATGATCAGTAATATTAATAAACCAGTAGCTGCACTAAAGGGAAAAAAAAAAGACTCAGTAATGAGAGCAAGCTGTCACTACAGGTAATAAGACATTACTATAAATAGTTAGGCACCCACATATTAAAAATTAAATGAAATAGCCATTTTTCAAAAGATACAAATTCATAGATACATAACCTATAGTTTTCTATGTAAGTTGTGGTAAGTTGGTTTTTTTTTGTTTTTTTTTTTCCCCCCCTGTTAGGAAAACTTCAAACCCCTGTTGTTTTTCCAGGGAGTTAAAAAAATAATTGAAGAATTGGACCAGTTATATATATTACTTTCCAGAAATAGCCTTGTTTCATGAGGATAATGTTATACTTAATATAATGAGACAAAGGCATTTAAAGACAGGATTTGCAAACTAGTATCCTTTATGAACTATTTTTTTTGGGGGGGGGGTGGGGGGACAGGTTTTCATAGTAGCCCAGGCTGGCTTGCACCTCATGTCAGTATCCTTTTACCTCTTACCTGAGTGTTGTGATTACAGGTGTGAACCATGATGCCACATCCTCATGTACTTAAAAGTGTGAAATTTTTCAACAAATTTTAATGTTTAGATTCCAGCAAAATATAAATATGTATATTTATATGTGTCTGTTCATGACCAGTGAGTGTTATCCTGGGAATGCAAGAATGGTTAAAAATTTAGAAATAATAAATGTGTTTTCTCATACTAATAATCAGAATAAGAAATGTTACACAATTGTAAGGAACACAGAATTTGACCAAATCTGACATTCAATATATTTATAAACAGAATAAAAGGAACTTCATAAACTAATATTTTAAGGCATCTGCTCATAAAAAGCATACCTTTCATTTTCTGGTGAAAGGACTGAATAATAATCCTCAACATTATGAATAAGGCAAAACAGTCTTCTCCCAATACTCTTTTAGCATTGTGCTAGACTGATCTATCTTGAGCAATTAGACAAACTAAATAAATGGCATACAGATTGGAAAGAGTCAGTAAAACTGTCTGTTCACAGATGATGGCTATCAACATAGAAAAATCCCATGGAATCTCCTCCACTCAGAAAACCTTTGCACTCAAAGATGAGTCTTAACAAGGTTATAAACACAAGGTCAGTAAATATGTAAATATCAGTTGTACTTCAATTAGCAACTGAAAATCAAAATTTTGGGGCAATAGCATTTAGAGTAGCAATCCAGAAAGAAATTGAAATAGTTACAGTTTTACTATTTGTAGTTTCTTTATCCTGAAAAATATGAAATGGTAATGAATAAATCACAATCAGGCCTATAAAAAAAGATGCTGTGTTCAGAACTGTGAGACTCAATTAAGTTTTCAAAATGTATAAATTCAGCCAGGTGTGGTGGCACATGCCTTTAATCCTAGAATTTGGAGAGGTAGAAGGGTCACCATGAGTTCAAGGCCACCCTGAGATTACATAGTGAATTCCAGGTCAGCCTGGGCTAGAGCAAGACCCTACCTTGAAAAACAAAAACAAAACAAAGACCAAAAAAAGGTGTAAATTCTGTAGGATCCTGATGAAAATACCCAACATGATAGGATTTTTTGTTTTTAATATTTTATTTGTGTATTTATTTATTTGGGAGAGAGAAAAAGAGACACAGAGAATGTGCATGCCAGGGCCTCCAGTCACTCACTGCAAATGGACTTCAGACACTTGTGCATCTGGTTTGACATGAGTACTGAGGACCTGGGTCCTTTGGTTTTGCAGGCAAGTAAGTGCCATAACTGCTAAGCCATCTCTCCAGCCCCAGCATGTTTTTATGGCAACCTGTAAACTATTTCTAAAATATGTACATAAAACTAAGGGGTTCCAGTGGCTGAAAATACTAATGAAAAAGGAGAATAAGTTTGGAACACTCAATACCTGATATTAGGACTAAATAAAATTTGAAAAATACTATAAAGCTGAAGAATCAATGTAATTGATGTAATATTGGCAAATGCAATGTGACATTAGTAAGTTAGCAGAACAGGGCATATGGTCAATTGATGACTTTCCTTTTCTCTTTCCAAGTGAAAAATAGATACAGCAGACCATATAATAAGTTTTTTGCAATAAGTCGTACTGCCACAATTGTACATCTGAATACAAAACAAGCAAAAACTTGACTTAATCTTCACTCACTATGTAAGGACTTATTCAAAATGAGCTTTAAATCTAAATACACAAATCTAAAACCTAGAGAAAACCAGGAGAAAATGTGATGTTTGGCAAAGAATGCTTAGATACGCCTTGAAATGTTTGGGGCTTGAGAGATGGCTTTTTCCTGTGAAGGTGAAGAACTCATTTGAATCACCAGGTCCCACAAAGCTAGATGCACATGCACATAAGGGGACACACACGTCTGGAGTTTGTTTGCAGTGGCTGAAGGCCCTGGTATGCCCATTCTCTCTCTCTCTCTGCCTTTTTTTTTCTCTCTCTCCAGTAAATAATAAAACAAAAGTAAATGCTCTAATCTGTAACAAAAAAAAAATATTGAAAACCTCTTCTCTGCAAAGGACACCATTAGGAGAATTCAAAGACAGCTCTTCCCAGTTGTGTATTTTGCAAGGAAGTAATATCCATATCATGTAAAGATCTCAATGCAACATTTAGCAACCAAGAAATTTCATATAAAAGCAGACAAAAGAGTAGAACAGTTATTTTTACCAAGATGTCGATAAAAGACAGGACAGAGATTGCTCAACCTTAAGTCCAATTTGGAAAGCAGTTGACAGCTTGAATATATGCCTAATTACTACTCCCTTTGAGTGTTTTCTCAAGAAAAATATTTATGAAGAAATTTGTATGAAAATGATCACATTTGTTTTATTTATAATTGCCTGGACTGAAAACAACTCTTCTATTTATTAACCAGAGTAACAAAGTAGTCCACTAATAAGCTAACTGAGCAGTAACACAATGATGTACTAATATATACCACAAATAAAATAGATGATTTAAAAGCCAGAGTGAAAAATTTCACTTACTGACATTTTGGAAAAAGCTAATCAGAACATAAGCATGGACTATGAATGTGAGGACAGAAGGAACTGCTTTCTATCTTTATTGCGGTGATGGGTGCAAAATATTCATTTATCTCAAATCTTATTGTATACTTGAATAGAATTGTATTATTGTATAGTGGGGATTAAACCAGGGCCACATGCATGCTAAGCAAGTACTGTACCACTGAGCAATACCCCCAATTCCCTGAAGAGAAAATTTAAGACTCTCTATATAAACATACTTTCTCCATGAATGTGTGTGTATGTATATATATATATATAATATATGTAAGGTATGGTCTCACTCTAGCCTAGGGTGACCTGAATTCACTATGTAGTCTCAGGCCGGCCTTGAACTCACAATGATTCTCCTACCTCAGACTCACGCACCACTTTGTGCATCTGGATTTTATGTGTGTACTGGGAAATCAAACTTGGGTCATTAGGTTTTATGGGCAGGTGCCTTCCTTTACTACTGAGCCATCTCTCCAGCCCTAAGGAGTATGTTTTTGAGTTGAATAAAATGTTGCCTTTTAAAATGCTGTTTGTTTTGGTTGGAACAGAGAAAGTTTAGACACAGTCTCATAGCTCACATTAACCTTGTACTGATCCTCTTGCTTCAGCTGCTTAAGTGCTGGTAGTGCAGATAGAAGTGTGTATCACCATACTTGCTTTTTAAAATCCTATTTTTCAGGTGTCATGCAAATAGCATAAACCTGAAGTTTTCCCTTTTTGTCCCTTAGGTGTTGAAGTGCCATCAAAAGACTCTTTGCCAAAGAAAAGACCAATTTATGAAGATAAAAAGAAGAAAAAAACACCACAGCAGGTAGAAAATAAAGAAGGTATGTATATTAAAAAGCCTCTTGATTTCTAAACTATTTTGTGTGTTTTTTTAGTTGTAATTTTCAGCTCAGAATATCTTTTCACAGAATTCCACATGGGCATAGGTATGTGGTATTAGTGATTCAACCCAGGGCCTTGGCTACATCCCCCATTTCCCAAACAATATTTTGAAACTCTTTTTGCTTCTAATTCAGTAAGAGACTAATAGATAAGTTGTTTGAAAAATCTAGGTCCTACCCTATGAATAATTCTTAACTCTGAAGAGCAAAATTACATTTTTTTTCTTTTTATCCTTCTGTGATTCTGTTGAGCACATAACTAGTTTCCTTTACAACATATGACTGATAGCTCAACTGCTTTGCAAATTTACTGAAAGTCAGAATTTTTTTAAATTTTTGATTTTTATACATTTACAGTGTATTTTGATCATATTCACTCATTACCTTATCATGTTCCCTTGCCCCTCTCATTGAACTTCTTATTCCCATTTAGTATATTGTATACTCTGTTATTTTGTGTTTTATTTGGACGCGTTGAGTTTAATTAGGGTTGCTTGCATGGGTTGGGAGGTGATTTACTAGAACACAGCAACTTACAAATAGCTAAGCCACTGAAGAAAATAATCTTTTCCTGTCCCAGCAACCAGTGGCTGCCAATAGCTCCTAGGGAAGAGAAAGTGACTTCATAAAACCCTCCTCTATCTATAACAGAATATTGTTGGTCCCAAGTTTGTTTAGGTGTCGTGCAGGTAACTACAGCTTCTGTGAGTTCATTAGTCCAGTAGTATGTCATGACTGGAAAACAGTGCTGGGCAGTACTCCTCCCCAACCTTTGGCTTACACCCTCCACTCACCCCCCCACCCCACATTGTACCTTGAGCCTGTAGCTGTCCCCTTTAGAGCTGATCATTCAGTAGTCACTTTGTCAAGTTTTGAGTCTCTCTAGTAGTTGCTGCCCACTTTAAAAGGTAGCTTCTGTAGCCAAAGTTGAGAACCACATTCATCATGGGCATAAATTTAAATATTTAGAGAATAGTTTAATGGCCACAGCATACATATTTAGCCAAACAACGATAGTAACTTCCCTCCTGGGGCCTACAACCTCTATTCACAAGCTTTTGACCAAGTTTTTTGTACCAGCAATTAATTCCCTCTTATAGGGCATACCTCAAGTACAATTAGAAAGCAGTTGGATATCCCCATAATAGCAATGTCATGATTGCATTAGTGGGCACATTTTCCCCTGGCTGGTCAGTTATATAGCATGTAGGGTACCTTACTGATTAAGGCTGTTGATGACTTTTCACATCTAGCAGCCTGCATTGCTCTTTCCTGCACTATAAAAGCTAGCCAACAGGGAGGAAGTTTTTAGCTCAGTTTCAGCTTGATTTCTCAAGTGTCTTGCAATTGAAGTAAGTCGTGTCTTCAGCAATAGGGACTTAACTGTCAAGTTCTGGTCAGTAATCAAGAATGGTAGTAGTAACCTGTCTTGTTCTGAGGGTACTAGGGACCTCCCTCATCAACAACTGACTGGGAGCTATTTTATCTCTAGTACTTAGTTTTTCCTATAATAATCTATGACTACTGGGACTAGCATTATATGCTCATGTAGTGTATACTTCTGTTCAATTTTTTTTAAAAAAAATACTTTTAAATTTTATTTATTTATTTATTTGAGAGGGAAAGAGGCAGACACAGAGAGAAAAAGAGAGAACAGGCACACCAGGTCCTCCAGCCATTGCAGACAAACTCCAGACCTTGTGCATCTGGTTTACATGGATTCTGGGAAATTGAACCGAGGTCCAGTGAACACCTTAACTGCTAAGCCATCTCTCTAGCCCCAAACTTTTTTTCCCCTGATTCCTTCAAGGAAGGGTGTCACTCTAGCCCAGGCTGACCTAGAACTCACTTTGTAGTCTCAAAGTGACCTGAAGCTCACAGTAACCCTCCTCGCCAATGCTGGGATTAAAAGCATTCTCCACAACACCTGGCTCAAACTCTTTTTTTTTTAAATTTAAAAAATATTTTATTTGGGCTGGAGAAATGGCTTAGTGGTTAAATGCTTGCCTGTGAAGCCTAAGGACCCCTGTTCGAGGTTCGATTCCCCAGGACCCATGTTAGCCAGATGCACAAGGGGTCGCACATGTCTGGAGTTCGTTTGCAGTGGCTGGAGGCCCTGGCACATCCATTCTCTGTCTCTGTCTGTAGCTCTCAAATAAATAAATAAATAAATAAACAAATTAAAAAATGCACATATTTTTATTTTTCCCTGAGACTACATAGTGCATTCCAGGTCATCCTGGACTAGCATGAGACCCTACCTCGAAAAATCAAAAAAAAAATTTTTTTTTTAAATTTATTAGAGGGAGAGAAAGAGACTGAGAGAGAACGAGACAGAGAGAGAATTGGCATGCCAGGGCCTCTAGCCAGTGCAACCAAATTCCAGACGCATGCGCCATCTGGCTTACATGGGTACTGGGGAATTGAACCCAGGTCCTTTGGCTTTGCAGGCAAGAACCTTAATTGCCAAACCATTTCTCCAGCCCTCAAACTCTTTTTTAAAACATATAATTATATTTTGCTTGATTTTCTTTGTCCTAAAACCTGCATTTGGTATCTTTAGCAATAAAATAAAGGGTTTTTATTTATTTATTTTTTTGAGGCAGCATCTCACTCTACTAGCACAGGCTGACCTGGTACTCACTTAGTAGTCCCAAGATGGCCTTGAACTCACAGTGATCCTCCTACCTCTACCTCCCAAGTACTGGGATTAAAGGTGTACACCACCATGTTCAGGTTATTACTGACATTTTTTAAATTCAAGCCCAATAGACTGGTGTGTGTGTGTGTGTGTGTGTGTGTGTATGAGAGAGAAAGAGAATGAATTAGCTCAGTGGGGCCTCCAGCCATTGCAGTTGAATTCCAGATGCATGTGCAACCTTGTGGGCATGTGTCTACTGACTTTTTGTTGTTGTTGTTTTTTGTTTTTTTGTTTTTCAAGGTAGAGTTTCACTCTAGCTCAGTCTGACCTGGAATTCACTATGTAGTCTCAGTGTGGCCTTGAACTCATGGCGGTCCTCTTCCCTCTGCCTCCCTAGTACTGGTATTTAAGGCGTGTGCCACCATGCCTGGCTGGCCTTTTTTTTTTTTTAATGTGTGTGTAAGAGAGAGAATTAGCACACTAAGGCCTCCAGCCATTGCACTTGAATTCCAGATGTGTGCACCACCTTACGTGCATGTGCGACCTTGTGCACTTGTGTCACTTTGTGCGTGTGGCTTACCTGAGACCTTGAGTATAGAACATGCGTCCTTAACGCTTCACAGACAAGCACTGTAACCACCAAGCCATCTCTCCAGCACATTTACCAACGTTTATTCTCTACTGAAAACAGTATCTTTTTTATTTATGTGTATGTTTGTGTGGTGTGCGTGCAGATGTGTTTGTGTACAATTGCCGTGTATGCATGTTGGCCAGAGGTCAACATCTGGTATTGTCTTCATTTGCTCTTCACCTTGTATATTGAGATAGTGCTTCTCCGTGAACTTGCAATTTTATCAGTTTGGCTAGACTAGCTATCTAGTAAGCCTTAGGTATCCCCTGTCTTTGTCTCTCCAGTGCTTGCATTACAGATGTGCACCAGCTTTTATGTGGGTGCTGGGAATCCAAACTCAGTACTTCACACTTTTGCATCAAGCTCTTTACCTTGTATGTCTCCCAAGGCCCTTGATATAGGTATTATAACAGAAATTACATACTGTAAAAAATGTGTCTGACTTGGTTTCTGCTCCCTTTCCAGTGTCTGAAGCAGTGGAATCAAGTGTTCCTGTGGAAGCTGTGGAGCAAATAGTACCAGAAAAAGAAGAGACACCACCTCCTATTGAACCAGGCCAGTTGCATTAGGTTTCTTGTTAGATAATTTCTGTTGAACAGTGTTGGTGTATCAGAAATTGCCTTTGTTAACATTAAGTAGATTGTGGCCAAATAAATGTCTGGTTAAAAGAATATCTTTAGGCATTACTTTACACCATCTCTTTTTATTTCCTCTTTTAGAAAACATCAAAATGAGACTCAACTCACTTTCATTTTTTACAGTAGTGTCAGTAAAATGTTTTGTAGAGTAGCCAGGGAGTTTTTGGATTTTATTTATGGGTTTGCAGTCTGTAGGCCTGGGTTGTGTTTTCTCTCTTTTTTTTGTTGTTGTTGTTAAACTTATGTTTGAAAGCAAATTAGAAGTTACCATTTTAGTCATATTTGTAGTATCTGATTTAGAAGAAGTGTTTGGTTTTTTTTTTTTTTACTTTAGGTCTTGTCTCCTCCTTAGCATGATTTATCTATATTTGTTCGTAAGTTATGATGATAGTTGAGAAACAGACACTGCACCTTGTTTGCCTTTCTGTCATTTATTAATAGTTTTATGTAGTTGGATTTCAATAAAAACACATTGAGAGTTTATTAAAGTCTAATATTAACACAGCATTGAAAATTGTAGTCTTCTGCTTCTTTAGTAATTATAAACAGTTTTCTACATTGCTTTGAACTGTATGGCAGTGGTAGCTTCATACTTATAGTCAACCTTGGGGATTTAAGTAATATTTAGATATCGGTAAATGTTAAAGCAAAACTCAAATTGTGTGTATATAGTTGAAAGTTCAGAAAGAAATGAATGTATTCATACATCATTTTTGAAATCCAAGGAACATTTCAGTGTTTGCATTTTCATTTTTTAAAATTCCTCTTAGGGCTGGAGAGATGGCTTAGCGGTTAAGCGCTTGCCTGTGAAGCCTAAGGACCCCAGTTCGAGGCTCGGTTCCCCAGGTCCCACGTTAGCCATATGCACAAGGGGGCGCGTGCATCTGGAGTTCGTTTGCAGAGGCTGGAAGCCCTGGCGTGCCCATTCTCTCTCTCTCCCTCTATCTGTCTTTCTCTCTGTGTCTGTCACTCTCAAATAAATAAATAAATAATTTTAAAAAAATTCCTTTTAAATATATTGTAGTTTTCTTTGTTTTAGAGATAGAGAGTGACAGATAGAAAGACAAAGAGAATGGGTGCACCATGTCCTCCAGCCACTGCAAATGAACTCCAAATGCATGTGCCACCTTGTGTATCTGGCTTATGTGGGTCCTGGGGAATCGAAGCTGGGTCCTTTGGCTTTGCAGGCAGGTGCCTTAACAGCTAAGCCATCCCTCCAGCCCCCCCCCCCCCCATGAGAGAAAAGAGAGAGAGAGGGAAGAGGGGGGTGAGAGAGAGTGAGAATGGGCACACCAGGGTCTGTAGCCCCTACAAACTCCAGATGCATGTGCTACCCTGTGTTACTGATTACGTGGGTTCTGGGGAGTCAAACCTAAATCCTTAGGCTTCTCAGGCAAGAACCTTAACCACTAAGCCCCACCCAGTATTTTATTTTTTTTCTTTTTCCCCCTCTTCAATATAGGGTCTCACACTAGTCCAAGCTGTGCTGGGATTTACTCTATAGTTTCAGGCTGTCCTCGAACTCATAGTGATCCTCCGACCTCTGCTTCCTGAGTGCTGGAATTAAAGGTGTGCACCACCACACCTGGCCGGTGTTTGCATTTTTTTAAACCTTTTTTTTTTTTAAAGTATTTTATTTTTATTTATTTGAGAGTGACAGATAGAGAAAGGCAGAAAGAGAGAGAGAGAGAGAGAATGGGCACGCCAGGGCCAACAGCTGCTGCAAACGAACTCCAGATGTGTGCACCTTCTTGTGCATCTGGCTAACATGGGTCCTGGGGAATTGAGCCTCAAACTGGGGTCCTTAGGCTTCACAGGCAAGCACTTAACCCTCTGAGCCATCTCTCTCTCCAGCCCCATGTGTTTGCATTTTTAATGTAATTTTTTGAAATGATGAAATCTGGGTTTAGTAATGTATATTGGAAGTATATTAAGAAATATAACATACTAGGTATATTGCCAAGATAGTTCTAAAAAATTGAGTGAAAGTTGCATTAATACATTTGCATAACTAAAACATTTCTTTTTGCATACTAGTACCTTTAGTCATGTGCCAACTCCTCAGCCCCAAACCTTTCTTTTTATGTCAGTGTAACTTTCTACTTTTTTACTAAAAGCCTAGACTCTCATTCTTTTGTTTTCTATAATTTTATTTTTCTTTATTTATTTGAGAGAGAGAAAGAAATAGGCAGGGGGGGAGAGAGAGAGGGAGAGGAGAGAGAGAATGGAAGCTCCACGGCTTCCAGCCACTGTAAACAAACTCCAGATGTGTGCGCCTCCTTGTGCATCTAGCTTACATGGGTCCTGGGGAATTGAACCTCGTTCCTTTGGCTTTGCAGGCAAGTGTCTTAACCATTAAGCCATCTCTCTAGCCCCAGACTCTTATTCTTAATTGATTTGTGTCTTACGTTACTATTTTTTTCTTTTAATAGAAGAAGAGGAAGAAGAAACTGAGGATGCTGGATTGGATGATTGGGAAGCTATGGCCAGTGATGAAGAGAGAGAAAAAGGTGAATAACTCATGAGTACACATTGTAAATCCACTGGTCATTAGAGATGTATGCATTTCCATTTTATTTTTAATTTTTTTTTCCCTCTTATTTATTTGAGAGAGAGAAAAAGAGGCAAATAGTCATATAGAGAATGGGCATGCCAGGGCCTCCAGCCCCTGCAAATGAACTCCAGATGCACGTGCTGTCTTGTGCATCTTGTTTACGTGGGTACTGAGAAATCAAACTGGGTCATTAGGCTTCACCAGACTAGTGCCTTCACTGCTGAGCCATCTCTCTAGTCTGAGATTTGTGTATTTAAATGAATAGTATAATTCCTGATCATGACAAATAAATAAGTGACTGTTCTGGAGGTAGGGACTAATCTTGTTCTCTCCATTGCCATGGTTCCTAAATCCAAACAAATAGGTTTTCAGAAGCCATTTGTCAGATACCTACACTGAATAAATTTTTTTTCCTAATGCTGGTAATATCAGTAGGGTTATTGTACATAGCCTACCAAAAGCTTGATAACTTAAAAATGTAATGAAAAGGAAAAGATTAGTATTGTTCATAGTCATTATGACTACATGTAAAGTTTTTTGGCATTTATTTTCTGCTCCTTATTACTAAGGTCTCTACTTTCTTTGAATTTCATTTCCTATAATTTGTCTTCATAACATCTACAGAATGATGTTTGACTCTCTGACTTGTTGAAACTCCTCCCTTGCCCTTGATTTTAAAGCTATAATTTTCATTTAAGCATGGGTTTTTCCTTTATTTCACAAGTTCTGGTGTTAATATATTTTAGTTTTCATAGTAACACGTACTAACTTTTTTTTTTTTTTTTTTTTGAGGTAGGGTCTCACTCTAGCCAAGGCAGACCTGGAATTCACTATGGAGTCTCAGGGTGACCTCAAAGTCACAAAGATCCTCTTACCTCTGCCTCCCTAGTGCTGGGATTAAAGGCATGCACCACCACGCCCAGTTAACATACTAACTTTTATCTATAATTTTTAGTTATATTTCTTTTTAATTTACAAAAGTAGCTGATCAGGGAATGTACATGATTCATGTTGTATATGTATGTGGGTCTTAGAACTGAGTCTCTAGTCTTTAAGCAAGTACTCTACCAATGAGCTGCCACTTCCCTAGTGATTTCTTTCTTTCTTTTTCTTTCTTTCTATCTACCTATCTACTCATTCTATACTACTACTTGAGAGAGAGAGAGAATGAGAACAAACACGGGTCTGTCAGGGCCTCCAACCACCTTGTGCATTTGGCTTACGTGGGCTCTAGGGACTTTAGGCTTCCCAGGCAGGCACCATAACCACCATCTCTGCAGCCCCTGATTTTCTCTTTGGAATATGTTGAATCTTATTTTATAGGTTAGCATATGGTCAATTATTCCTACTTTTAAAAAATATGATTAGAATGTATTTATGGCTTACAGTAGCTAGGTGCCTTTCTTTATAAACGTAGGCCAAGATTGGTGTTGGGTTGTTTTTTTTTGTTGTTTTGTTTGTTTTTCGAGGTAGAGTCTCAGTCTAGCACAGACTGACCTGGGATTCACTATGTAATCTCAGGGTGGCCTTGAATTCACTGCGATCCTCCTATCTCTGCTTCCTGAGTGCTAGCATTAAAGGCATGCAGCACCATGCCCAGCTTTGGTGATTATATTTTTAAAGCCTTTATATTATTTTTTTTCTATGCAATATAAAGTTATTTTAATTACATAGTCTGGCTTTTGGGGGGCCAGAGACACATTTGGATTATTAGGTGTCCAGTCTGTGTTGTGGAACTCTTGAAATTTCTCTCACAACCCTTCCATTTGTAGTGTATTTCCGTCATGGACTGATAGACTCAAGTGCAGTTGTTTTCTCCTGTGTGAATCATCTAGTTTTTAGAAGGGGTTGAACTACAATTGAAGGTTTGGCCTTTCTGCACACTGCTAGGGCTTCTCTTGAATATGAGTCTTTTGGTGTTGTTTAAGGTTACCAAGAAGTGGTGGAACCTTTGGCACATTGGTTACACATATGTGGTCTCTCTCCAGTATGAGTTTTCTGATATTGATAAACTTTGGGAATAACAATAAAAGACTTCACCACGTTCCTTACAACTATAGGGTTTCCCCATATGGATTCTCTGGTGTACATTGAAGACTGAGTGAGTTTTCTGGGCTTTTCTACATTCTTTACGTGCATGATGTTCTCTCTCCAGTATGCATTGTCTGATATTGTTTAAGCTGAGAAAAAAGGATATATGCTTTGCCATACTCCGTACAACTATAGGGTATGTTATTTTGGTGTACAAAGAGGATTATTAAAAGAAGATGATCAAAGTTTATTCTGCATAGCTGTCAGTGGTAGCGTCCCTCATAATGGATTCTCTGATGTTTAAGATAGAAAGAAGTGTAACAGGCTTTGCCACGCTCCTTACATCTATAGAATGTCTCTCTAGTATGAATCATCTGACGTATAGAAAGACATAAAGCATGGCCAAACTTTTTGCCATATTCTTTACATATATAGGGTGTCTCTCCAGTATGAATAATCTGATGAGCCCAAAGGTGGGAGTAATACTGAAAGCATTAACATATTCATTGCATCTGTAGGAAAGCCCGTCCCATAAATTTTCAAGTGTTGAATCAAGTGTACAAAATACTTCAAGGCTTCTTGACATTCATTGCATTTGGATGGTTTTGGTCCAGTATGAATTTTTTGTGTTTGTGTAATAAGGTTTGGATGAGATCTGAAGTCTTTGCCACATTCTTTACATTTGTATGGTTTCTCTCCTACATGAAGTAAGTGATGAATATTAAGGTTTGTTTTACTTGACAAGCCTTCAGCACATTCTTGACATTGGTATGGCTTCTCTTCTGTATGAAATATATAATGATGATTAAGTTGTGCATTAGAACTGAAAGCTTTGCCACATTCTTCATATTTGTGAGGATTATCTACTATATGAATTATATAGTGCTGATTAAGGTATGTGTTACACCTGAAAGCTTTGCCACATTCCTGGCATATGTACGGTCTCTTTCTGGTATGATTTAGATGATGTTCTCTAAGTTTTATAGGCCTGTTGAAGCTTTTGCCACATTCTTTTCATTTGTATGTTTTTCTCCTGTATAATTTAGATGCTGTTGCCTACAATTTTTATCAGTTTTGAAGCTTTGGTCACATTCTTCACTTTTGTACCAGTTTAAAGTGCTTCATAAATAATTAAGAAAGGATGCATTTTAAAATGTCTGCCACATTCTTTACATGTGTAGGACTTACCTGCTTTATCAAGGCAGTGATGTTGATTTGAGGATGAATCAGTGATAGAAGCTTCTTTATATTTGCAAGGCTTCTGTTAACAGTGAACACCCTGAATGAATGATGCCTTAGAGGAAAGTCTTTTGCGGATTTGCTGTACTTGCCAAGGTTTGTTAAGCCAGATGCACAAGGTGGCACACTAATCTGGAATTCATTTGCATTGACTAGAGGCCCTGGCACATCCATTCTCTATCGGCCTCCTTCATTCTCTCTCTCTTTCTTTCAAAACATTAAGAAAAAATAAAAACAGTGAAAAAATCTTCAGATCAGGCAGACTTCAGCTGTCACCGTCAGTGTGGTAGGACATCACTGGAGCAGAAGGAGGAGGGTTTGAAGACTTAGTAGCACCATAAACACAGGGCAGACAGTGTCCTTCTCTGGATATGTGTCTTTTGAAGCGCAACATTCCAAAGCTGCCTTGTTTGCTCCAGAAAGGTGTCCAGGTATAGTTTACACATAGCAAGACCATGGCCAGGCTCCGGGTGGTGCCAGTGTCTAACATGTGATGCTCCTTGTGTCAGCAGGTTACTGCTGACAAGTTCTGGGCAGTACTCCTTTATATTATTCATCATCATGAATCCCTCCTACCATGATCATGGACTGTCTTGTCTTGTTTTTTTTTCACTGAGTTCTGTTAACTTTTGCTTTGTATATTTTGATTCTATGATAATAGGTAACTTCCATCTTAGTCTTTTTGGTGAATTGAGCCTTTTATTAACAATACTTTTTTTTTTTCTAACAGTTAAGTGCCTTATAAGTGTACTTTATCTGGTAACTCAGCTAAACTAGCTTTGATTATGTGAATACTTTCTGTCTTTATTGTTGTTCTTATGTCTTTAAGTGGTACTGCCATTGCCATAGTCTATTATTGCTGCTTAGTAAAATACCAATTGAGTAGTTGTTACTTTATTTTTGCCACTTGGCTTTGTGCGTGCCAGTCTAGCTGGCCTGTGAGCTTTTGGCTTCTCATTCCACTTCCCATTTCCATGGGTACTTTGGGATCACAGACATATGCACCACTTTATGTCCAGCTTTATGTGGGTTTAGAGAAATTGAACTTAGACCAGCAAGCTTGTAAGCAATGCCTTTAACTAGTGAGCCATCTCCCCAACTTCTAGAGTAAATTTTTTTCTTCATCCAGATGCTTGGGATAAGAAGTGCTTTGGATATTGGTATATTTGCATGTGCATGAGATACCTTGGAGATTGTGTCTCAAGACTAAAGAAGAAATTGTATGTTTTCTAAACAAATGGTTTATATGTAGGCATTTTAAAGACTTTTATCCATGAGAGCAGTTTCACAGCATGGAATTCAGTGTTTGTAATATGTCTGTGTCTAAAATGTTTTAGAATTTGAACCACTTCAAGCTGGAGATGTACCTCAGTTAGTGTAGAATGTTTGCCTGTTTCAATCCCTAAAACTTGATAGGCCAGACCTAGTGGTGCACCCTTATAATCCTAGCACTCAGTAGATAGAAGAAGCAGGAATAGAAGTTCAAGGCCATCCTTGGCTACTTAGCAAGTTCAAGACCAGCCAGTTATATGTGAGACCGTCTTTGGAAGAAAAAAAAAATGAAGCATTTGAGATTTTGAATTAAGGTTGCCCAACCTTTATTTACACCATCAGTGTGACTAAACAAATAATATGGAACCATCTTATTACATTTTTAAGAATATATTTATTCATTTATTTATTTGTTAGAGGGGGAGAGAGAGAGAGAATGGGCGCACCAGGGCCTATAGCCACTGCATACAAACTCTAGATGCATGTGCCACTATGTGCATCTGGCTTACATGGGACCTGAAGAATTAAACCAGGGTCCTTAGGCTTTGTAGGCATGCACATTAACCTCTAAGCCATTTCTCCAGCTCTATTTTATTAAATTTTGAATTGAGGGAATCTGAAGGTGATTCTCCAATAATGGGGATTAGCTAATTTCTTTTTTCTTACTCATCTTACTCCTAGAGTATAATTCTACAGGGCTGTACCTCACAGTAAGGACATAATTCAGTGCCTACCCATCCCCTTGCTGTCCTTGATCTCTTCAGTCCTTGGTAATTCTGGACTCATAATTCGTGGACCTAGCTTTTGGTTACTGCCTCTAGAATCAGCAAGAAATACCAAGAGGAAAGCATTACTTAACATTGTACTCAGCTTTCAGTGATAATGTTCTTCCTTGTCTCCTGGATTAGT
The DNA here is from genome assembly GCF_020740685.1 of Jaculus jaculus. Classification (NCBI taxonomy): domain Eukaryota; kingdom Metazoa; phylum Chordata; class Mammalia; order Rodentia; family Dipodidae; genus Jaculus; species Jaculus jaculus. The sequence goes on from NC_059105.1 coordinate 120,022,994, forward strand.
GCCTCCAGCTTTTAGCACTGAGGACCAGTCTTTACTGTAGCAATAGATACTTTACATTTATGATTCAGGAAAACACAATGTTACGGCTTCAGTGTATTTTCAGTATTAGTTTTCCTTATTTTATTTTACCTTATTGTTTCTTTTCGAGATATAAATTTATGATGTTAACTTTCACTTACTTTAAAAAAATCATTTTTTGTCCCCAAAGAAGAAAACACGATACATATAGAAGTAAAAGAAAATCCAGAAGAAGAGGAGGAAGAGGAAGAAGAGGAGGAAGAGGAAGAAGAAGACAGTGAAGAAGAAGAAGAGGAAGGAGAAAGCGAAGGCAGTGAAGGTGATGAGGAAGATGAAAAGATGTCAGATGAGAAAGATTCAGGGAAAACATTAGATAAAAAGCCAAGTAAAGAAGTTAGCTCAGACTCTGAATATGACTCTGATGATGATCGAACTAAAGAAGAAAGGGCTTATGACAAAGCAAAACGGAGAATTGAGGTACTTATTTTTCCCTTTCTCTTTACTACCTTCCTCCCTATTCCCCTAGCATCATTAAGCAGCAATAACTTGTAAAGAGTACTATCTTCTCCCGTTTTTGTAATGCTAAGATAGCATGGGTCTAACCCCAGGGATTTCTTTCCTTTGCTCAAGTCAGAATGGAGACTGCTTTATCACCTTTTCTTTTGTTACTGTCTGTTAGGGTAATGGTTAATAGATAGGTGAAGAATATGCTCTGTATTCAGTTGGTTGCTTACATTAGTGTAAGGCATTTGTTGTCTTTTTGAAATCTAGTAGATTAATGAAGCTTTTTTTGTTTGTTTTTATCTTTTATTTCCTTTGAGACAGGGTCTTGCTATGTAGCCTCAAACTCTCCATCCTTCTGCATTTGCCTCCTAGAGTGCTAGAATTAGAGGCATGTGCCACTGCACTCAGATGGCGCTTTTCTGTTTTCCCTAATCAATACAATAGAATTTGAATTTTTTTTTATTTGAGTGAGAGTGAATAATGCAGGGATATGGGCACCCCACAGCCTCTTGCTGCTGCAGTTGATTTCCAGACACGTGCACTGCTTCATATTTCTGATTTTACCTGGGTTGGTAGGCTTTGCAAGCAAGCACCTTAACTGTCTAGCCACATAATTTTCTGAGATAAGGTTTCACTGTCATCTAGACTGACCTGGAACTTCTTCCTATGTCCACCTCCTAAATGCTGAGATTAAAGATGTAACACCATCCTGGCGGATAGGATTTGAAGCTAAGCAACATTTTAATTTCCTTTTCGTCTTTTCATGTACGATTAATTTTCCCACGGTTTTTGTTTTAGTACCTTTATGCTGGTATCTGTGTTTTCCTTCTGCAAATTCTAGATAGGGATAATTTAAATGTCTAAATGCCTAAGTAGGTTTCTCAACCCTAGTAAAAGTGGCATTTTAGGCTAGATAATACTTTGTTGTGGAGTACTGTCCTTTTTGAGGATGTTGAACAGTATCTCTGAACTCAGACACCAGGTCACCAGGTGCCTGTGGCAGTCTTGATGTTGATAGTCACTGTCTTTCCACATGTAATCTACTCAAATCTCAGATCCTTTGCTTCTATATTCACATTTGAGAAAGGGTCAAATAATTTATACTGTGTTGTTGATTGTTGCAGAACAACCAAAATGGGCATAAGACAGAAAATAAAAGTTTCCTTATTATGTGAGTTTTGAGTTTCAAAAGAAATTTTTAAAAAGGCTAGAGCCAGTGCTGGAGAGATTGCCTGCAAAGCCTAAGGACCCACATAAGCCAGATGGACAAGGTGTACATGTGTCTGGAGTTTGCAGTGGCTGGAGACCCTGGCACAACCATCTGTCTCTATCTGCCTCTTTTTTTTTTTTGGTCTCTCTCAAATAAATTAGTAAAAATAATAATTTTTTATAAAAAGGTTAGAGGGCTGGAGAGATGGTGTAGCCGTTAAGCACTTCCCTGTGAAGCCTAAGGACTCCGGTTCAAAGCTTGATTCCTCAGGACCCACGTTAACCAAGTGTACAGGGCCTCACACATCTGGAGTTTGTCTGCAGTGGCTGGAAGCCCTGGCCCTTTTTCGTTGTTACTCTCAAATAAATAAATAAAAACAAACAAACAAAAAAAAAAAGCTTAGAGCCAAACACAGTGGCACAGACTGTAATCTTAGAACTTGGGAAGATGAGGCAAGGGGATTATACATTCAAGGCCAGCCTAGGTAAGCTACATAGTAACAGCCAGCCTTGGTCTAAATACTGAAACCTTGTCTCAAAATCCCCAAAATTGTAAATAATGATAAAAAGGTAAATAATTACCTTGTTAGATATCATCTTTCTTTATTTCCTTTTCTTAAAAATATTTTATTTCCAAGGAGAGAGGTAGAGAATGGACATGTCAGGGCCTCCAACTGCTACAAACAAACTCCAGATACATATGCCACTCTGTACATCTGGCTTTATGTAGCTACTGGGAAATCAAACTGTAGGTCTTTAGGCTTTGTAGGCAAGTACCTTAACTGCTGAGCCATCTGTTCAGCCCAATTAGCTTTTTTTTTTTTTTTTTTTAATGAAACAATATGCTGTAAATTTCTTCTGAATTAACAATTTCTTAAGCAGCTTTGTTAAAATGTAATTTATATACTATAAGATTAGACCATTTAAAGTGTACCATGAAGTGATAATTTACAGAGTAGCACCATTACCACAAACCAACTTTAGAATATTTCCATTACCCCATAAAAATTCTTTGTGGCAAATTGAAGTCTTCCCCAGCCCCAGGCAACTACTAATACTCTTCTTGAAACTACTGATCTTGTCTTAAGGGGTTTAAAAAAATTAGGCTGGAGCGACGGCTTAGTATTTAAAGCACTTGCCTGCAAGCCACATAAGTCAGATATACAAGGTGGTATACACATCTAGAGTTTCTGGCACACCCTTTCTCTCTCTTTCTCTACCTGTTTCTCTCAAATAAATTTAAATTTAAAAATTATATAAATATAATCATGCGGCATGGTCTGTGGTATTATTAACTACTTCCACTTAGCCTTTTTGGGGGGTTTATTTATGTTACAGCATATTGTTTGTCCCTTCTTATTAACAAGTAATATTTTACTTTATCATCTTGCAAGTTGAGCATACCAAATTTGAGAGTGTAAAATGCTTCAAAATCTGAAGTCTTTTGAGCATCAACATTATGCCACAGGTAGAAAATGCCATCCCTAGCTTGTAATGACAGGTCATGGTCAAAATTACAGGGACATGGTTGGAGGGATGCCTTAGTGGTTAAGGTATTTGCCTGCAAAGCCAAAGGATCCTGGTTCTGTTCCCCAGGACCCACGTTAGCCACATGCACAAGGGGTCGCAGGTGTCTGGAGTTTGTTTGCAGTGGCTAGAGGTCTTGGTGCGCCCATTCTCTCACTCTCTCCCTGTCTCTGTCAAATAAATAAATAAAAATAAAATATTTTAATTACAAGCCGGTTGTGGTAGCACACGCCTTTAATCCCAGCACTTGGGAGGCAGAGGTAGGAGGATTGCCATGAGTTTGAGGCCACCCTGAGACTCCATAGTGAATCCCAGGTCAACCTGGGCTAGAGTGAGACCCTACCTCGAAAAAATTTAAAAAAAATTTTAATTACAAAAAATTATAGGGACAATAATACTATGTTAAGTGACTTTCATATACTATGTTTCTGTTGTATTCATTCTTTTTTTTTAAATTTTTTTTTGTTCATTTTTTATTTATTTGATAGCAACAGACACAGGGAGAAAGACAGATAGAGGGAGAGAGGTAGAATGGGCGCGCCAGGGCTTCCAGCCACTGCAAACGAACTCCAGACGCGTGCGCCCCCTTGTGCATCTGGCTAACGTGGGACCTGGGGAACCAAGCCTTGAACCGGGGTCCTTAGGCTTCACAGGCAAGCGCTTAACCGCTAAGCCATCTCTCCAGCCCTGTATTCATTCTTGATTATATGCAAACATTCAAAATTTACGACACCTCAAATCTGAAATTCTTCTTATCCCAAGTATTTCACATGATGAGCACTCAAGGTGTACCATGTTTACAAGCCGGGCATGGTGTCGCACACCTTTAATCCCAGGGCTTAGGAGGCAGAGGTAGGAGGATCACCATGAGTTCAAGGCCACCCTGAGACTACATAGTGAATTCCAGGTCAGCCTGAGATAGAGTGAGACCCTACCTTGGGGAAAAAAAAAAGATGTACCATGTTTAGTTGTTAACTCATTAGTTATAGGTCATTTCCCAAAGTGACTGCAGTCCACCTAGTTGAGAATTCTTGTTCTTTATATCTTTGTTTTTGCCTGTCTTTTCAACCATATCCATATGAATACCCCTCCTTGTGGCTTTAATTGGTATTGCAACATATTGAATATTTCTTTACGTGCTTATTTTCTTTATCTTTATTGGTGAAGCTTGTATGCAAATTTTTACACAATTTAATTGTGTAATTGGTCATGTTACTACTGAGTTACAGTTGATATTTTTCTTGAAGTTTTTAAGTTTTGCTATCTAATTCTTGGTTTTTTGCTTGTTTGTTTTTGTTTTAAGTTAGTGCCTTGCTATAGCCCAGGCTGACCTAGAATTCACTATGTAATTTCAGATTAGCCTTGAACTTACAGCGATTTTCCTACTTAAACCTCCCAAGTGCTTGGACTAAAAGGGTGTGCCACCATGCCCGGCTAGTCTAATTCTTTTAAACAAATTATAGTAGTTTATTGAATACTTAGGAGTAGACATTTTTTATATTTTATTTATGTATTTGAGAGAGAATAGGTTCAGCAGGGCCTCCAGCAAACAAATTCCAGATGCATGCACAACCTTGTGCATCTGGCTTACATGGGTATTGGGGAATTGAACCTGGGTCCTTGGGCTTTGCAAGCAAGTGCCTTAACTGCTAAGTCATCTCTCCAGCCCAGTACTAGAAATTTTATGCTTATTTTGAGGAAAATAAAGTGATAAGTAACTTACAACTAAAGTGCCAGAAATGGATAAGATTCCCAGACCTGTGGATTTGGAAGCTGGGGGTTGGGTTAGCATTTCATCACAGTTCTGGAAGCCAGAAGTCCAAAGTAAGTATTATTAAGACTTTAAAAGAAAGGGCTTGACAGGGACCCACCCTCTTAAGAGCTCTCAGGGATAGGTGTCTTTTTGGTTTTGTTTTTTTCTGTCTTCAAGTGTCTTGTGGCTTCTTGGAGCTCCTTGGCTTGTAGCAGCATCATTTTTGTGATCACTGCTTTCATCTTCTATTGTATCTGTACACCCCCCCTCCCCCAACTACCAGACTGTGCTTCTGGTGCTAGACCAAAGAAATGTTTGCCTCACCCATGGTCATGAGTTTGTCCTATTGTTCAAAATCTTTCCCTCTATTATAATGTGAGGTAAGAAAGTAAATTCATATTATGAATTCAACCAGAGCACTTTAAAAGACTGTATTCCCTGTCTTCAGATCAATTGATCAGAGATAACAAAAATTGAATATTAGACTTTCTGTTCCCCTCCATTTATCTGTATATGTATTCTTCATGATCACAGTTCTGTAGTTCTATAGTGAATTTTGAAATAAGGAAATGTAAAGATGGTTTGGGCTATTCTGTGTGACTTGCATTTCCATATAGATTTTTAGTTAGTCAGTTTCTGCCAAAGCTTATTGAGATTTTGATGAGGGTTGCCTTGAGTTTTTAGATCACTTTTTAGAGTTGTCACCTTACTATTGATTCCTTTTCTTTTTTTTTGTCTTTTTGAGGTAGGGTGTCACTCTGGTCCAGGCTGACCTGGAATTAACTCTGTAGTCTCAGGGTGGCCTTGAACTCACAGCGATCCTTCTACCTCTGCCTCACAAGTGCTGGGATTAAAGGCGTGTGCCACCATGCCCAGCTTACTATTGATTCTTTCATGGACATAGCTTGTCTGTTTATTTAATCTTTAAAGTTTCACCTAACAACATTCTTTAGTTTGCAGATGTAACTATTTCATTACTTTTATGTGTATTTTATAATTTTTTTTGTGAATGGGATCTTTTTTATTTCAATTTTTCACTGATAATATAAAGAAGTACAAGTAATTGTTAAGTATTTATTTGTTAAAAAATAAATATTTATTGGCATGCCAAGGTCTCTTGATGCTGCATATGAATGCCCATCTGACTTTACGAGGGTTGTTGGTAAATTGAGCCCACATCAGCAGCCTTTTATAAGCTTTTGCAGATCCATTGTGATTCCATCTGTCTATTCTGCTTTTGGTGATATCTGTCTCATCTTTTGGTTTTTCAAGATAGGGTCTCGCTCTAGCCCAGGCTGACCTGGAATTTACTATGTAGTCTCAGGTAGTCTCAGGGTGGCCTTGAACTCACAGTGATCCTCCTACCTCTGCCTTCCGAGTGCTGGGATTAAAGATGTGTGCCACCATGCCTGGCTTGTCTCATCTTTCTCTTTGTCCATTTAGCTAAAGTTTTCCATGTTGGTTTTCTCAAGGACCCAACTTAAGAGTTTTACTAAATATTCTCTTGCTTTTTTCTCTGCTTTTTCTTTTAATATGTTCTTTATTATTTTCTTTTGCTGAATTTGGATTCACCTGGTTTTAGCTAATTTCTCAAAGGAATGGCTTAGATATTGATTTGAGAGTTTGCTCCTCATTTTCCTCCAGCACTGCTTTAGCTTTGTCCATAGAGTTTGAGGTGTTTGTATTTAAACAAGTGTTCCACCACTGATTTACATCCCCAGATCTGTCATTTACAAAATAGTTAAAACTTTTTTTATCCCCTAATAAATGATCCTTCTTAGAGAATGTTTTTAAAGAGTTTGGAGGTTCTAGCAGGGCAGTGTAGCTACTGCTGTATTCTTGGCTGAGGGCCAGTCCTCTATTCTAGGACAGTCTTCCTCTTTACCAGGCATGCAGCTTCAGGAGGGAAGCACGTGGACTAGTAAGCAAGGAAAGGGCCAGCAGAGTCAACCCTGGAAATCAACAGGGAGATGGAGGTCACAGCCAGATCACCCTTACATCCTAGACAATGTTTTTAATGCACCAAAGGAAGAACTTTATATCATGTTCTTCATAGTCCCATTGTTTAGTAATGGTGCTCAACTTTTCTATGCTTACTCATTTTCTGTCTCTAATTTAAGTTCTAAGTTGTGTGTTTCTCTATTCAATTTTTCCTCATTTACTTGGGGATTCAATTAAATATATGTCTGCTTTCTCATTATAACTCCCTGAGGGATAAGTCTGTCTTTGATAGCATTATCTTACCAGAACCTAACTTGATTGTCTTGATTTCACAGATTATCTCTGGTAAATTTCTAATGAAACTGCTTGGTTATCTTTATTTATAAAGCAAGAGCTTTAGTAGGATTGAGAGGTCTTAGTCTGATTTGGAATTCAACTTTTTCTATTTGTTGTTGGGGTAACTGCTGGTTTTGACTGTGTCCTAAAGTTTGAAGTTTTGCTCTCATTGTCCTGTCTACCCATATATAGCAGTGGGATGGAGCAGCTGAATTACCACAGGCTCCAGTTTCTCTTTCTGATGGCCAGCAGACTTTCTTTGGTATACTGGTTTTTAGTTTAGTATATTCTTTTGTCCATTTGCTGGAGTTTAAGTGGTTGGTTTTGACTGTTCTATCCAGCTTTGTGTTGTTTTGTTGTTGTTTTTTTTTCCGTTGAAAGGTTTAACTGAGTTCTTTCATTCTGTCATTCAAGAAGGCTTGTGCTCAGTATAGTCCACAGCCACATTTTTTTATTCAGTTTTTTGATTTTTGTTTCAAGGTGGGGTCTCACTCTACTTCAGGCTGACTTGGAATTCAGGATGTAGTCTCAGGGTGGCCTTGAACTCACAGTGATCTTCCTACCTCTTCCTCAGGAATTCTGGGATTAAAGGCGTGTGCCACCACGCCCAGATTTGTATTGGGTTTTATAAACATAACCTAATTAGAGAGGGGAGATTATTCAAATGGGTTTGCTCAAGGCATTTGCTGAGTTTGGATCCCCAGAGCCCATGTAAAGCTGACTCAATTGTGAGCATCTGTAATGCCAGCCCATTTAGTAAGGTGGGAAGCAGAGACAGGAGAATCTGGGCTAGAGTGAGACCCTACCTCGAAAAACCAAAAATAAATAAATAAATAAAAGAACCTAATTTAGCTTCATATTTTTTATTCTTGGGCTATCTTAACAAAATACCACATACTTGATGGCTTAAACAACTGAAAATTATTTTCACACATACTTTGAGCTATAAGTTCAGTGTCAGGATATCAGCAAGAAGGGTTCCTTTTCCCTGATTTGTAGAAGTCTGCCTTCTTGTTGAGCTCTAACATTGCCTTTCTGCTGTACATATTTGGAGAGAGAGACCAATTTTTGGTGTCCGTGCTTCTTATCGGGACATTAGTCCTTAGATTAGGGCCCTGCCCTTATGACCCCACTTAACCTTAATTATCTCCTTAAAGATCCACAAATATAATTAATCTGCTGCAAATTTTGTGGATCAAGAACCTTACTTCACATTTTCTAAATTACATTGCAGATTTCCTGGTCAGAGTTTCCATTGTGGATAGTGACTTCTATCTAAGATGATTCATATATAGTAAATAGGTGTGAAATCTGGCAAACACTTACATGAAATCTTTTACTAAAGAACATTAAATAGGGGCTGTGCAGGTAGCTTAGTCCAGTGATGCAAGAGTGATCAGTAAGTTGGTGGTGATACTTTACCCTGTATATAATTATCAATGCTATTAGCAAATTTATTCGAAACAGGGTTCTTGTCCAAAGGAACTAGATTAAGAAGTTTACACTGTGAAGTGTCAAATAACCAAAGCACTTGGATGTAAGTTTTCATTCTCATGCTTTTAAAAATATGAAAGAAGATAAGTATAGTGGGGATTTAAAATACTATTTTAATTTTGTGAATTTTTTTAATTTATAGAAAAGACGACTTGAACACAGTAAAAATATAAATACAGAAAAGTTAAGAGCCCCTATTATCTGTGTACTTGGACATGTGGACACAGGGAAGACAAAAATTCTAGATAAGGTAAGAAAATAGCTTGTTAATATAGCTTTAAAACCAAATAAATACCTTTGACAAGCTTTACGAACATGTAATGTTAAGGGCACTTAGGTTCATAAACCTGTCTCTCCAGTTTTCCTTCATTTAAAAGAAATTCAGAAACAAATTGGTAAAGGATTTTTATTTATTTACAGTTTGGCCTATTTGAGGCATGAGGAAACAATTTCCCTTGTTCTTGAAAGAGAATAGTGTCTTAGTAGTTTTGTGGGATGTAAATTCTTTCTCCCTAGATCCATTATTTTTCTTCAAGTTCAAGACTCCTATATATGTATTAAACATAATAATTTTGCAGTAAAAACAAAATGTCATAGTGTAGTTACTTGAATGAATGGAGGGGCACAAGTTTCTTTCTTTAGGTTATTCGATTAGGGTCTTAGTGTGAGATTAATGTTACTGTAGTGCTTATAGCAATTCTACTTACAACAAAGAAACTGGGGGAAGGAATTTACCATGATTTATTGCCTATAATTATGGAAGTTGTCAGTAAAAAGAATAAATTGCCAATGCCTTATTGAGTTGGTTTTATCTTTTTATATGTCAAAATACTAATCTGAATTTCTTCTCTTCCCCTAGCTTCGTCACACACATGTCCAAGATGGTGAAGCAGGGGGCATAACACAGCAAATTGGTGCCACAAATGTTCCCCTTGAAGCAATTAATGAGCAAACCAAGATGATTAAAAATGTAAGTTCAATAGCATGTCATTTGTTTAAATCTATAACAAAAATAGAAAATATTTGCAACAGGGGAAAAGTACACTGGTATATGAAATCCTTATGTTTTACCATTCAGAATTAACACATGCACTATTTTGCTTAAGATATTTAAAAAACAAAAATGGGGCTCGAGAGATGGCTTAGTGGTTCAGACACTTGCCTGCAAAGCCAAAAGACCATGTTCAATCCCCCATGACCCACTTAAGCCAGATGCACAAGGTAGCACATATGTTTGTTGTTCGTTTGCAGCAGCTAAAGACCCTGATGCACTCATTCTCTCTCCCTTCTTCTCCTCCTTCTTCTTTCAAATAAATAAAAAATAAAATATTTACAGAGATACAAAAAATAGGCATTATCTATTGTAGGAGTCCTCACATGCCATTTTATTTAAAATGTTTTTTTGTTTGTTTATTTTTATTCATTTATTTGAGAGTGACAGAGAGAGAAAGAGGCGGGGGGGGGGGGGAGTGGGCACGCCAGGACTTCTAGCCACTGCAAAGGAACTCCAGATACATGTGCCCCCCCCCCCCCATGCATCTGGCTAACATAGGTCCAGGGGAATTGAGCCTTGAATCCTTAGGCTTCACAGGCAAGTGCTTAACCACTAAGCCATCTCTCCAACCCCTCACATGCCATTTTCTTTGCTCTTAGACCATTTTACAAATTGGTCTTTCTTTCCATGTGATCAGAAGTTCTAATCCATTCCTGGCTAAATAACAATTTAAAAAAAATATTTTCTTTCTTTATTATTTATTTATTTGAGAGAGAGGGAGGTAGAGAGAGAGGAAGAGACCGATACAGAGAGAGAATGGGCACACCAAAACCTCTAGCACTGCCAACGAACTCCCAGCGCATGGTCTGCCTTATACTTCTGGCTTACGTGGGTTCTGGGGAATTGAACCTGGGTCCTTAGGCTTCACAGACAAGCACCTTAATCACTAAGACATCTCCTCAGCCCCCAAAATAGCAATTTTGAGGTAAAAACAAAGGGCTGCAGACCTAGTTCAGTGGGTGATTGTGTGCCAATCTTACATAAGCATCTGAGCCATCTCTCCAGCTTTGACTTACTTTTTAAGGCCACTTGTTTGATGAAGGAAGTAGTAATATTTTTGTTTTCATTATAAATTTTTTGACCTCTTTATACTTGTCTTTCTCCACTGTTTCTAGTTTGATAGAGAAAATGTCCGGATTCCAGGCATGCTGATTATTGATACTCCAGGGCATGAATCTTTCAGGTAAGATCAGCCTTTTGTCATCAAGGAACTGAAACCTAGAAAGTCCAAATGATTAAGGTTGTGCGGTTCATCTAGGAAGATTTCTCAGTAGATAGCTGAGTAATAATATCTGAGTTTATATTCTTAGAATCTCTGTAAAATGCAAGACATTGTAATAGTAATCCCAGTGCAACTATGGCAAGATGGTTGTTTGAGACAGGAAAATCTTCCCAAACCTTGCAGGTCAGCTAACCTGACAAACACCATAGTAAACAACCACAGACACTACCTTCAAAAAGATGAAAGTGAGGAACAATATCTGGGGTTATCTTCTGATCACTACATAAGTGCTGTGGACACACAGAAAAGATACTAGATTCATTGATGTTGGAATTGTCATTGAAACCTGTTGTGCTATACTTACTAGTCTTCCTTTGCTCATCACAGATTTAACCGTGTTTTATTTGCATTCTTTGTTTTCATAGAAAACTTTTACTTTGAAAGATCACCCTTTAATGTGGGAAATAGAGCCATTCCTAATGTATACCAGGTCTAATTTCTTCAAAGCCTATTGCAAAGGGAGGATTTTCACTTCACTGTATTCCCTAACATACACACGCCTAAAACTAAGTATAATTGTTGGATTAGTACTTGGCAAATTAAAGACTAATGAGTCCTAATTAACACACGTTCTGTATCTGTGGATTCAAACATCTGTGGGTAAAATAAATAAGAAAGATTACATTTGTATTATGTATACATTTTTCCCTATCATTGTTCCCTTAACAAATGTTTTCTTAAGCATTAACATTTTATTAGATAGTGCAGGTTGAGCGCTCCTTTTTCTGAAATGATATCCTTAACCCAAAAATCTGAAATGCTAAATGCTCCAAAATTTGAAGCTTTAGAGCATCATGTCAGTACTCAGAAGGTTGTTGATTTCAAACTTTTGGATTAAATTCCTAACCTCTGGAAGTAATCTAGAGGTTGTAGTAAGATATGTGGGTCTTACTCAAATACCACACCCTTTCATATGAGACCTGGTCCCCTGTAGAATGAGTTATTTTCTCTTTTTAAAAAATTTCTTAAAATTTATTTTTATTAGATGTGAACATATTTATTAGTAGGTAAACAACACATATTGGTACTATCCTTTCCCTCTTCCCTGTCCCTTTTATGAAGAGGCCTTCCTCATTGGGGATGCAGGTCAACCCCATGGGGATTGTGGGTCATGCCTTATGGGGGCAGCAGTCAGTTATGGGGAAAGATGTGTGTCTTTGCAAAATTCCCTGAGCCATGTTGGGTGTGTTTTAAGTGTACTTCAGTGATGGACACTTAAGAGCCTCCGGATCTCTGGTTTGGTTGTGTTACCTCAGGGTCTATCTCCTTCACCCTTGTGCTGATATCAGATTCAGTAAGAAAGCAGCACACTTGCTCATTTCCCCAGTTCCTCTATGGTTTCAGCTGGGGCTGGAGTGGAATGTGTTGGGTTGTTTATCTCCTCAGATCCAGCTCCCATCTGAAAAAGAGAAGCAGATTCTCCAACAGAGAGTGCAGTCAGCACTAGTTAAATGGGATAACTATTATTCATATAGAGAGAATTTAAAGGGTGTAGACCCTCTTATAGCTCAAGATTAGTGGGAGCTTGACAATGGAAAGCAGAATTCTTAGCTGGATAAGATTTTCTTCCATTCAGTGGGTAATTTATTGGCTCTGCTTATGGTGTGTTTGTCTGTACAAATGCTTTTTAGCTTCATGAGATCCCATTGGTTGAGTGCTTGTTTAATTTCCTGGACTATTAGGGCTTTGTTCCGGAAATCTTTTCCCAGCTTTGTGTTGTGGAGAGTGCCTCCTATTTTTTCTTTCAGTATAGTTGAAGAGCTAAAAGGTCTTATACTGAGGTATTTAATCCATTTGGACTTGATTTTTGTATATGGCAAAATGAGTGGCTCTAATTTCATTTTTCTACATATGGTCATCCATTTTGTCCAACACCATTTGTGAAAGATGCTGTCTTGTCTTTTCTCTAGTCTACATTATTTGCACCTTTGTCAAAGATCAAGTAGCAGTAGTTACTTGATCTAAGGTCTTGCTCTTCAATTCTGTTCCATTGGTCTGTGTTTCTGTTTTTATTCTAGTACCATGCTGTTTTTGTTACCATGGCTTTGTAATATAGCTTTAGATTGGGTATGGTGATACCTCCAGAGGTTTTTTTTTTTTTTTTTTTTTTTTTTTTCTGAGGATATGTTTGGATATCTGAGTCTGCTACCATTTCATATGAATTTTGAGATCTGGTTTTGCTGTTAGAGTGATACTCACTTTATAAAAAGAGTCGGGGAGCCGGGTGTGGTGGCGCACTCCTTTAATCACAGCACTCGGGATCGCCGAGAGTTTGAGGCCACCCTGAGACTACATAGTGAATTCCAGGTCAGCCCGAGCCAGACTGAGACCCTACCTCGAAAAACCAAAAAAAAAAAAAAAAAAAAAAGGGATGATTCCCTGGTCTCCAGTGATACAAAATAGTTTGAGAAAAAATGGTTTCAGTCTTTTTATGAAGGTTTGATAGAATTCAGCTGAGAAGCCATTCGGTCCTGGACTTTTCTTTTTGGGGAGGTTTTGGATTACCTTTTCAATTTCCATGGATGTTATAGGTTTGTTTAGGAGATTAATCTGCTCCAAGTTTAGTTTTGGCAGGTAGTATGTGTCTTGGAATTCATCCATTTCTTCTAAATTATTCAGTTTTGCGGAGTAGAGGTTTTGGAAGTATGCCCTAATGATTTTTCTAAGTACTAATGTCTGTTGTGATTGCTCCTTTTTTATTTCTGATCTTGATAATTTGAGACTTCTCTCTGTCTCTCTTTTTTTTTTTTTTTGCTTGATCATATTGGCCAGGGGTTTGTCAAATATTGTTTAGTTTTTCTTTTTGTTAAATATTTATTTATTTATTTGACAGAGAAAGAGGGAGAGGGAGAGGGAGAGAATGGGCGCATCAGGGCCTTCAGCCACTGCAAACAAACTCCAGATGCTTGTGCCCCCTTTTGCATCTGGCTAACATGGGTCCTTCGCCTTACAGGCAAATGCCTTAACTGATAAGCCATCCCTCCAGCCCTTGTTTATTTTTTCAAAGAACCAGCTCTTCCTTTCATTGATTTTTTTTTTTTTAAATTGGTTTGTTATTTTCCAATTCATTAATTTCTCCTCTAATCTTGAATGTTTCTATCTGGAGCTCTTTGGGTTGGGTTCTTCTTGGTTTTCCAGTGCCTTTAGGTGGTCAATCAGGTTATTAGTTTGGATCTCTCTGTCTTTGTAATAAAGGCATTTAGGGCTATGAATTTTCTCCTTAGGATTGCCTTCATTGTGTCCCATAAGTTTTGGTGTGTTGTGTTTTCATTATTACTCAATTCTAGGAATTTCTGGAGGTTCCCAGTGTAGCACAAGGCATCCTTGGTGGAGATCCCTCAGTTTTCTGACTTTTGTTGACTTCTTTGTGTTTTGCCTACCCAGTTTACAGAGACTATTTTATTGAGGAGGAAGCAAGTTGTTGTCCTTTGGCCCATGCACCTTCGGACTTAGGTGAACAGGAATGTTGGTACCCAGTGGCCAGTGAGGATACCAGAGCAAAAGGCCTGATTCCACAGCTCACTCAGGTTGCAGGCCTCCCCAAGCAAGGCACAATGGGACCTACTAATACCAAGGGGCTGGGAGGACCAAGGAGATAGGGATCTGGCCTAGTCACTCCACACTGCTATGCCTGCCTACTCACTGTCCACACTGGTTACTCAGAACTGGGAGCTGGGAGGAGACAAGTCTGGAATGAGTTATTTTCTACTTGTAATTTAGATTTTACAAAGAAATTATTTTCTTTTGTTTGTTTTTGAAAGTAGGATCTTACTCTACCTCAGGCTGATGTGGAATTCACTATGTAGTATTAGGGTGGCCTCAAACTCATGGTGATCCTCCTACCTCTGCCTCCCAAATACTGGGATTAAAGGCATACACTACCATGCCCTGCTGAAGTTAAAACTTTAAGTTAGAAAAAGCTCATTGAAAAAATTTCTACTTACACATCTTTTTTCCTGTTCATGACAGTAATTTAAGAAACAGAGGAAGCTCTCTTTGTGATATTGCCATTTTAGTTGTTGACATTATGCATGGTTTGGAGCCTCAAACAATTGAATCCATCAACCTTCTCAAATCTAAAAAATGTCCCTTCATTGTTGCACTTAATAAGGTAAGTCCTTGTTCTGAAAAAATTGAATTGGGAAGAATTCTTTTTAAATTTTTTGTGGCTAAAAGTGTAGTATTATACCCGAACACTCATGTTTATTATAGCACTATTTATAGCCCAAGTGTGATTCTGTCTACATGCCTATCAGTGGATGACTGGATAAAGAAAATGTGCCATACATACAAAATGTATTATTGAGACATAAAGAAGAATGAACTATAGATACCACTCAGCAGTTGGAATGCTTGTCTGGAATACAAAAGGCACTGAGTTCAGTTCCCAGTTGTGAACAACAAAAAAAATATGCAAGAATGGATAGAACTGGATGTTGTTGTGTTAAGTATCTGTACTTTCATATGCAGAATTTAGAGGTTTTTTTGTTTTGTTTTGTTTTGTTTTTTTTGAGGCATAGTCTCATGTAGTCTGTGTATGCTGGCCTGGAACTTACTACATATTCAAAGATGACCTTAAACTTCAGATTTTCCTATTTTGTTACAGACCACACTTGGTTTACGCAGTGCTGGGGATTGGATCAAGCCTGAGGGCTAAATCCCCAGTTGTGGCAGGGGAGGAGTGAAAAGAAGAAATGGAAATAGAAGGGGGAATATCTAGAAGTCTAGTTTGGTATCTTCCCTGATTTAGGGGAAATTTTATATCATGATTTTGTTGAAAATATTTTTATTCCTTGCAAGTATACCTGTTAGCTTCTTGTAGGCCCATGAATCTTAAATTTGGTTATTTCATAGAGCCCTGTATATCTAGAAATTCCTGTACATACCTTCCCATTAATTCATCTTTGTCCATGTTGGAATGTCCAGTTCATTCACCTCATCTTCCAGCTCATATATTCTGTCCTCTCCGGGATTCACTCTGTTGGCAAGGCTTGCTATAGAGCCTTTAAATTGAGTATTGCCATTTTCGTTTCCAGATTTTCAGTTTTTGTTTGCTCCAATATTTCTATCTCTTTATTGAATTCTTTCATATCTTTTCTTTTCCTTATTTGCATCATCTTTTTGTTGTTCTTTGGGATTTGTTCAGAATTCGACTTACTTTGATTTCCTTTAACATTTATAATAATTTTTCTAAATTCCCTTTGTAGAATTCAACTTCAGTTTCAATGAAGGTAATTACTTGTA
Organism: Jaculus jaculus; assembly: GCF_020740685.1. Taxonomy (NCBI): domain Eukaryota; kingdom Metazoa; phylum Chordata; class Mammalia; order Rodentia; family Dipodidae; genus Jaculus; species Jaculus jaculus. The sequence continues at coordinate 120,039,356 of NC_059105.1, forward strand.
GTTTGAATTAGATGTCTCCGATAAACTCAGGTGCATTGAATACTAGGTCTCCAGCTGATGGCAGTTTGAGAATTGGGAGTCTTTCGGAAAGAGTTGAGTTATTGGTCACTAACTTATAGGTGTTATAGCCAGCTTCCCCTTGCCAGTGTTTGGCACAGTCTCCTGCAGCTGTTGTCCACCTGATGTTGGCCAGGAGGTGATGTCCAGCCTCTGCTCATGCCACAGTTTTCCTTGCCATCATGCAGCTTCCCCCTTGAGTTTATAAGCCAAATAAAACCCTTTCTTTCCTCCCATAGACTGCTTTTGGTTGAGTACTTTCTGCCATCAATTTAAAGGTAACTGCAGCATTACTAAAGGATTGATTTTGTCTTGGTTTTTCATGTTTCTTTTGTTCTTGTGTTGCAGCTTAAACATCTCAAGCTAGGCTATCAGTTAAATTTATTTCTTTATTTTTTTTAAGTTTAAATTTCTTATGTGATTTTGGCATTGTGACATTTGCTAGTTTTCATTTTGTGTTTATTTCAAATGAACTTTTCCCTCCATATTTTCCTGCCTTCTACAGAAAACATTGAATATGTTTATTTCTTTTTGGTTTTTTTGAGGTAGGGTCTTGTTCTAACCCAAGCTGGAAATAGTGAATTTTTTTACTAGTGCATTTTCTTGTCACTATTGGAATATTAGCTACCTCTTTATCATAGTTGTTGGTTGTCTTAATGTTTACAGTATGCACTTCCAACTTCAGGCTGTTATTAGTCCTGTACCCTTTAATACTTGTAAGAACCTTACAAGAGGGGGGTGGAGAAGTGGCTTAGTAATTAAGGAATTTGACTGCAAAGCCTAGGCACCCAGGTTCGATGCCCCATTATCCACAAAAGCCAGATGCACAAGGTGACACATGAGTATAGAGTTCATTTGCAGTAGCTAGATGACCTGGAATGCCCATATTCTCTCTCTGTCTCTCTCTCTCCCTTTCTCTTTCTCGCTCAAATGAATAAAATACATTTTAAAAAAAATAACCTTACAAGAGCATGCCATCATTTTCATCCTACTATCTGTTGTGCTGTTGCTCTCCTTTATTTTATTTTAACCTGGCCTACTCTCACACTTTACTATTGTCACCTTAAATACACATTTATCTTTCTGTGTTTGTGGCTTTTGAGGCAGGGTCTCACTCTAGCCAAGCTGACCTGGAACTTGCTCTGTAGCCCTAGGCCAGCCTCAAATTCACAGCAGTCCTTGGACTTCATCCTCCAAAGTGTTGGGATTGTAGACGTGAGCCACCATACTCAGTGCACTTTCTTTTTAAAATTATTTATTTTGAGGTACGGTTTCACTGTAGCCCAGTTTATCCTGGAATTCACTGTGTAGTCTCTAGCTGGCTACAGTGTCACAGGGATCCTCCTACCTCTCCTTTCAAGTGCTTAGATTAAAGGGGTGCACCACCATGCCCAGCTAGTGCACTTATCTTTAAAAGCAGTTTTTACGTAGCAAAATAAATTACGTTTATTTGCATATTTCATATTTGGTCCTTCTACATCCTTGTATATATTCAGGTTTCCTGCCAATACCATTGTTTTGTTTGTGCTGCTTAGCTGTTAAAAAAGAACCCAATGGACAGCAAATTCTGTTGCCTTTCGTATTATTATTTTACCTTGATTTTTGAAAGATATTTTTACTTGGAATAGAATTCTTAAGGTTTCTTTTTCTACTTCATCATTCCCTACTAGTTTTGTTTCTATGTGATTTTACTTTGTCTACTTTGAAGATTGTTTGTACTTCTGGAGTTTTATCAATGTTACTATACAAAAGTTTAATTTTTATCATTCTTGACATCTATGAATTTATTAGATTCCTAGTCGCTATACATTTTCTGCTCTATTTCCATGCATTTGTTTCTTTAGAATATTCTAGGGACAATCATATGATTTCAGCTACTTTTCTTAATCTTGCCACATAATTGAAATGAATGAATTTTTTTCTTTTTTTGACTTTCTTTTTTAATTTAATTTAATTTTATTTTTTATTAGCATTTTCAATGATTATAAAAAAATCCCATGTTAATTCCTCCCCCACCCCAATTTCCCCTTTGAAATTCCATTCTCTAGCATATTACCTCTCCATCACAATCATTGTACTTACATATATACAATATCAACCTATTAAGTACCCTCCTCCCTTCCTTTCTCTTCCCTATATGTCTCCTTTTTAACTTACTGGCTGCTGCTACTAAGAATTTTAATTCTCACGCAGAAGCCCAGTCATTTGTAGCTAGTATCCACATATGAGAGAGAACATGTGGCGCTTGGCTTTCTGGGCCTGGGTTACCTCATTTAGTATAATCCTTTCCAGGTCCATCCATTCTTCTGCAAATTTCATAACTTCATTTTTCTTTACCGCTGAGTAGAACTCCATTGTATAAATGTGCCACATCTTCATTATCTACTCATCAGTTGAGGGACATCTAGGCTGGTTCCATTTCCCAGCTATTATAAATTGAGCAGCAATAAACATGGTTGAGCATGTACTTCTAAGGAAATGAGATGAGTCCTTTGGATATATGCCTAGGAGTGCTGTAGCTGGGTCATATGGTAGATCAATCTTTAGCTGTTTTAGGAACCTCCACACTGATTTCCACAATGGCTGGGCCAGATGGCATTCCCACCAGCAGTGTAGAAGGTTCCTCTTTTTCCGCATCCCTGCCAACATTTATGATCATTTGTTTTCATGATGGTGGCCAATCTGACAGGAGTGAGATGGAATCTCAATGTAGTTTTAATCTGCATTTCCCTGATGACTAGTGATGTAGAACATTTTTTTAGATGCTTATATGCCATTCATATTTCTTCCTTTGAGAACTCTCTATTTAGCTCCATAGCCCATTTTTTGATTGGCTTGTTTGATACCTTATTATTTAACTTTTTGAGTTCTTTGTATATCCTAGATATTAATCCTCTATCAGGTATATAGCTGGCAAAGATTTTTTCCCATTTTCTAGGTTGCCTCTTTGCTTTTTTCACTGTGTCCTTTGCAGTGCAAAATCTTTGTAATTTCATGAGGTCCCAGTGATTAATCTGTGGTTTTATTGCCTGAGCAATTGGGGTTGTATTCAGAAAGTCTTTGCCAAGACCAATATGTTGAAGGGTTTCCTCTACTTTTTCCTCTAGCACTTTCAGAGTTTCAGGTCTGATGTTAAGGTCTTTAATCCATTTGGACTTAATTCTTGTGCATGGCGAGAGAGAAGAATCTGTTTTCATCCTTCTGCAGATATATATCCAGTTTTCAAAACACCATTTGCTGAAGAGGCTGTCTCTTCTCCAATGAGTATTTTTGGCGTTTTTATCGAATATCAGGTGGCTATAGCTACTTGGGCTTACATCTGGGTCCTCTATTCTGTTCCACTGATCTACATGTCTGTTTATGTGCCAGTACCATGCTGTTTTTGTTACTCTGGCTCTGTAGTATAGGTTAAAATCAGGTATGGTGATACCACCAGCCTTATTTTTGTTGTTCAGTATTATTTTAGATATTCGAGGTTTTTTTGTGATTCCAAATGAATTTTTGGATTGTTTTTTCTATTTCCATGAAGAAAGCCTTTGGAATTTTGATAGGGATTGCATTAAATGTGTAGATTGCTTTAGGTAAGATTGCCATTTTCCCAATATTGATTCTTCCAATCCAGGAACAAGGGATGTTTCTCCACTTTCTAGTGTCTTCTGCAATTTCTCACTTGAGTGTTGTAAAGTTCTCATTGTAGAGATTCTTTACTTCCTTGGTTAGGTTTATTCCAAGGTACTTTATTTTTTGATGCAATTGTGAATGGGAGTGATTCTCTGATTTCATCCTCAGTGTGTTTGTTGTTAGCATATATGAAGGCTACTGATTTTTGTGTATTTATTTTGTATCCTGCTACATGGCTGTAGGTTTTAATCAGCTCTAACAGTTTGCTAGTAGAATTTGTAGGGCCTTTTATGTATAGAATCATGTCATCTACAAATAATGATACCTTGATGTCTTCTTTTCCAATTTGTATCCCTTTTATGTGTGTCTCTTGCCTTATTGCTATGGCTAAGACTCCCAAAACTATATTAAATAAAAGTGGGGACAGTGGACACCCTTGTCTTGTTCCTGATTTTAGTGGAAAAGCTTCCAGTTTTTCCCCATTTAGTAATATGTTGGCTGTAGGCTTGTCATAAATAGCCTTTATTATATTGAGATATGTTCCCTCTATTCCCAGTCTCTATAAGACCTTCATCACAAAGGGATATTGGATTTTTACAAATGCTTTCTCTGCATCCAATTAGATGATCATGTGATTTTTATCCTTCAACCCGTTTATATAATGTATTACATTTATAGATTTGCATATATTGAACCATCTCGACATCTCTGGGATAAAGCCTACTTGGTCAGGGTGAATGATCTTTTTATATACTCTTGTATTCTGTTTGCCAATATTTTGTTGAGAATTTTTGCATCTATGTTCATGAGGGAGATTGGTCTATAATTTTCTTTTTTTGTTCTATCTTTGCCTGGTTTTGGTATCAGGGTGATTCTGGCCTCATAGAAGGAGTTTGGTTATTTTCTGGAAAAGCTTAAGAAGCCATGGTGTTAGCTTTTCCTTAAAGGTCTGGTTAAATTCAGCAGTGAATCCATCTGGGCTTGGGCTTTTGTTAGTTGCGATATTATTTATAACAGTTCGGATCTCCATGTTTGTTATAGGTCTATTTAAGTGATTAATCTCATTTTGATTTAATTTAGGTAGGTCATAAAAATGAAGGAAGGCATCCATTACTTTCAGATTTTCATACTTTGTGGAGTATATGCTTTTATAGTATGTCCCTATGATTTTTTGAATTTCTCCGGAATCTGTTTTGATGTTACCTTTTTCATCTCTGATTTTATTAATTTGTGTCTCTTCTCTCTTTCTTTTGGTCAGATTTGCTAAGGGTTTATCAATCTTGTTTATCCTTTCAAAGAACCAACTCTTTGTTTCATTATTGGATTGTTTTTTTTTTTGTTTGTTTGTTTCTATTTCATTAATTTCTGCCCTACTCTTTATTATTTCTTCCTGCCTACTGATTTTTGGTTTGCCTTGTTCTTCTTTTTCCAAGGCTTTAAGGTAAAGCATTAGGTCGTTTTCTTGTGACTTTTCTAATTTCTTAATATAGACACTTAAGGCTATAAATTTACCTCTCAGAACTGCCTTCATTGTGTCCCAGAGATTTTGATATGTTGTATTCTCATTATCGTTTGGTATAATTTTTTTTTTAATTTTCTTCTTGATTTCATCATTGACCCATTCATCATTTAGTAGTGTATTTAGTTTCCATGATTTTGTGTATGCTCTATAGCCTTTCTTGCTACTGATTTGTAGTTGAATTCCATTGTGGTCAGATAGAATGCAAAGATTTATTTCAATTTTCCTGAATTTGTTAAGAGTTGCTTTGTGTCCTAATATATGGTCTGTTTTAGAGAACGTTCCAAGTGCTGCTGTAAAGAATGTATATTCTGCAGTATTTGGATGAAATGTCCTGTATATATCTGTTAGGTCCATTCCTTCTATGACTTCATTTAGTCCAGATGCCTCTCTGTTTATTTTTTCCTGGGATGACCTGTCAGTTGATGAGAGTGGGGTGTTAAAGTCACCCACCACCACTGTGTTTGGTGTTATCTGTGACCTTAGTTCTAATAGTGTTTGTTTGATGAATTTGGGAGCCCCCATGTTAGGTGCATATATGTTTAGGATTGTAATGTCCTCCTGTTGGAGTGTGCCCTTAATCAATATAAAGTGACCTTCCTTATCTTTCTTGACTAACGTTGGACTAAAGTCTACCTTGTCCGATATTAGGATAGTTACCCCTGCTTGTTTTCTAGGCCCATTTGCTTGAAACACCGGTTTCCAACCTTTCACCCTAAGATAATGTCTATCCTTTGTAGAAAGGTGAGTTTCTTGGAGACAACAAATTGTAGGATCCTGCTTTTTAGTCTGAAAACCTATGTCTTTTGGTTGGGGCATTGAGGCCGTTCATATTAAGAGATATTATTGACAGGTGTTTATTTATGTTTGCCATTTTTGTGTGTGTGTGGGGTTCTGGTTCTACCTTTGTTGTCTTGTGTTAACTAGTATTTGAGTATTGCTTGTTTTCTCCATGTTCCTTATATGTGTGATTTTCCTTTTCTTCATCTTGGAGGATTCTATCAAGAATTTTCTGTAGAGCTGGTTTTGTCTTCAAATACTCCTTTAACCTGCTTTTGTCATGGAATGTCCTTATTTCTCCACCTATTTGAATGGATAACTTTGCAGGATAAAGTAACCTTGGTTGACAGTTGTTATCTTTCAGAACTTGGAATATATCACTCCAAGCCCTTCTGGCTTTCAAAGTGTGTGTTGAATAATCTGCTGTAATCCTGATGGGCTTGCTTTTGTAGGTAACTTGATTTTTCTCTCTTAACTGCTTTCAATATTTTTTGTTTGGTTTGTGTGTTTGGAAGTTTGATTATAATATGGTGAGGAGAGGTTCTTTCCAGGTTTTGTCAGGCTGGGGTTCTAAAGGCTTCCTGTATCTGCACTGGCACCTCTTTCCCAATTTGGGGGAAATTTTCTTCTATGATTTTGTTGAAGATGCCTACTATGCCTTTGGAGTGGAATTCTCCTTCTACTATGCCCTGAATTCTTATATTTGATCTTTTCATAGTGTCCCGAATACCTTGAATTTCCCATTCATACTTTTCTATAAGTTTGTCTTTCTCTTTGTTGGCCTGTATTAGATCTGACACCTAGTCTTCTAGCTTAGATATTCTGTCCTCTCCTTTATCCATTCTACTGGTGAGATTGTCTACAGAGATTTTTATTTCATTAACTTTGTTCTTCATTGCTACTAATTCTGACTGGTTTTTCTTTATTACTTCTATTTCCTTATTTATGTCTTGTATTGCCTTCTTTATTTCATGAAATTGGTGTCCTGCGTCTTCTTTGATTCCTTTGATTTCCTCTTTAAGTTCCTCTTTGACTCCTTTGATTTGTTCTCTGACTTCTTTGAACATATTTACAATCATTCTTTTGAAATCTTTCTCAGGCATTTCCTCTAACTCGTTCTCACTGGAGGTCATTTCTGGTGCATTCATACTGTTAGGTGGATTTATATCGTCTTGCTTTTGAGTGTTTCTTGTGTTATAATGTATATATTTTTGCATCTTGGATTAAGTTAATGCTTGGATTTTCTAGCTAGCTGGGTATTCTTAGCTGTATCAATTGATTTGATGTTATATATTTTCAGGGTAGGAGCTTAAGGTGTTAGGTGTAGCTCTTAAGACTCTCAGAGTGTCTACCAAGGTGTTCCTAGGGGTTGAGTTCCCCTGCTATGGGAGTATTCAAGTAGGCTGAGTGGAATAAAATACATGTAGGTTCTAAAAGTTAACTAAACACTGTATCCATTCAATCAAAAACAGCCCCAAGTATATATGCCAGAGTAGTTATTATAACAACCAGATCCTCTATCACCATAGAGGTTAAGATTTCTGGTCTGTTGAGGGATCCAAGTCAGCTTGTGACCAAGTGAGACCCTTCCCTGGTGCAATCCCAGTTACCTTGGATGGTTTTGGTCTCAGTCAAGTTGCTGCCTGGTCGTTGGGCTGCTGTTCTGATTTCTAGAGCTGGGCACTGGCTTTTCCTGTGGGGCAAACCAAGCCTGGCAACTGTGACCCTGCAGATCTTCACCCCTGCTGCTGGAACTGCTGCTGCTAAAGCTGCCTTTGCTGGGTCTGTCAGCAGCTGAAGCTGCTGCTGCTGGGCCCACCGCTGCTGCTGCCTCTGCTGTTGCTGATGCTGTAGCTGCCAATTCTGGAGCCACTGCTGGTTGGTCCACTGCCACTGCTGCCACTGAAGCTGCTGCTGCTGGGTCTGCCGCTGCTGCCTCTCGTGCCGCTACTGAGTCTGCTGATGTTGCTACTGGTCTCTGCTCCTGCTTGAGTCCCGCTGTTGGCTCAAGTTGGCGTGGCCGGGTCCCGGGACGCTGCTCTGTTCTCTGGAGCTGGGCTCAGGCAGTGGGGGAGGGGAGGGAGCCGCAGCTGCTCTGGTTCTGTTGCTGTTCCACGTGTTCTTCTACCTCGCGGTCTGCTCCTCCGTTGCTCAGTGCCACTCTCCCTTCACATTTCCTGAGTTGCGGAGAGTGCCAGTGTGAGGGGAAGCTCCCGCACCTGGCTTTTCCTGCGGCTGGAGCCGAGTCTGGCGGCTTTCTGGTGCACTGCTGCCGCGGTTTGCAGAGCTGCTGGGCCGCTTTTGCCGGCCTGTGGGGGCACTGGATGCTCTGGATCTCTCCTACTTCTCCGCTGCTGCTTCAATTTCCTATACACCTCACTTTTTAGTAAAATTGTGTATTTTGCTGAGTTTATTTGTTCTTTTCTCCCCCAGGCTGCTTTGGCATGGTACCTATGCCGCCATCTTAACCGGACGTCGAATTTTTTTCTTTACCATATCATAATTTTCTTGTTGCAGTTTTTCAAGGACTTCATATATGAATTTTAGCATTTGACCCATTTCTACTCAGTTTTATTTCTAATAATAAATTTAAAATGCATAAGTGTTTAAGTGTGCCTGTTTGTTTATGTATAAATATGTTGTGTGTGAGCTAGATGACAATCTTGGGTGTCATTCATTCTCAGGAACATCATCTACCTTTATTGTGACAGTCTCTCATTGGCCCAGAGCTCACCAGTTAGGATAGATTGTCTGGCCAGTGAGCCCCAGTGATCCTCCCCAGCACTAGGATACATTTGTGCCACTACATCTGGATTTTAATATTTTTATTTACATAAAGTGTATGTGTATGAGAGAGAATATAAATGGACACGCCAGAGCCTGTAGCCACTGCAAACCAACTCCAGATGTGTGCACCACTATGTGTATCTGGCTTATGTGGGTTCTGGGGAATTGAACCTGGGTCCTTTGGCTTCACAGGCCTTACATACTATGCCATATCTCTAGTCCCTGGATTTTTTTTTTTTTTGGAGCATCAGTACTGAAGGTTGAACTCAGGTTCTCATGCTTGTAAAGCAAAAATTACTGACTGGACTTTACTTACCCCTTGATATACTTCCTAACCAAAATAGATTGAGCTCAAAGGTTTTGTATTATTATTTTCTATTATCAGTCCTTTGTAAGGGATACAGAGCCTGTATTGTTGCCTTTAAAAAATCAGTATTTTTAAATTGACCCATAATTGTACACATTTGTGGAGTTCAGTGTGATATTTTGGTATCTGTATACAATTTGTAATTTTCAGGTTGTTACTATTTCCATCTCTAAAACATTCAAAATCAGATACTACTTTTTTTTTTTTTTTTGGTTTTTCAAGGTAGGGTCCAGGCTGACCTGGAATTAACTTTTTAGTCTCAGGCTGGCCTCGAACTCATGGCGATCCTCCTACCTCTGCCTCTTGAGTGCTGGGATTAAAGGCGCCTGGCCAAAATCAGATAGTACTTTTGTTGAAAAGTTAGGGACATGCTGTGTGTGTGTGGTGACACAGGCCTTGAAACCCAAGCACTAGGGAGGCAAAAGTAGGAAATTTGCTATGAGTTTGAGGCCAGCCTGAGATTACATTGTTAGTTCCAGATAATCCTAGGCTAGTGTGAAACCCTACCTTGAAAATAAAAAATGAAAAAAATAAAGAGAGAATGAAAGATTTATTGCTTATTTGAGCAGTAAAGCAATTATATATGTTGTTCTGAAACCGAAGCTTTGTTTTTGGGTCCATAATTTTCTTGGTGGTGAAACTAATTAGCCCTTGTTGCTATCCACTGCTTTACCAGCTTGTTTTCACATTTTAATGGCTGTAGGATACCTCAAGGATCTTACATGTACAAACAAAGTTGGCCTACCTTGAACTTACTGGAAGCTATAAAGTGATAGCATGGCATCTCAGCAGTTTCTTATTTAAGAGAAGGCTCATTTACACAGCCTATAGGAGGTGCTTTTTTGGTATAATAAAAGATCTGAAAAATATATGCTCATTATGTGAGATATGCATTAGGTATTTTCTGGAGCACCTACTCTTGAATAGAGATACTACTTCTCCTCTCCACCCCCTCCCCCCGGGAATTGAAGCTGAGTCTTTAGGCTTCACAGGCAAGCGCCTTAACTGTTAAGCCATTTCTGCAGCCCTTCTGAGATGCTGCTTTTAAAAAATATTTTTAATTTCTTCATTTGTGCACAAGCACATGTGAACACACCAGAGGCTCTTGCCATTGCAAACAAATGCCAGGTGCTTGCACCAAAAATTTTGCATCAGGCTTTATGTGGCTACTAGGGAATTGAACCAGGGCAGTCAGACTTTGCAAGCAAGCACCTTTAAACACTGAGCCATCTCTCCAGTCCATGGAGATGTTTCTGATGAAGAAATATTTTCCAGATTGATAGATTATATGACTGGAAAAAAAGTCCTGATTCTGATGTGGCTGCTACTTTAAAGAAGCAGAAAAAGAATACAAAAGACGAGTTTGAAGAACGAGCAAAAGCCATTATTGTAGAATTTGCGCAGCAGGTAAGAAAGAATTCCTGTATTTTTTATTACCTTTTTAGTGATAAAGTGTTTTTCATTAATGCTGTTCTAGTCCCCTTTCAGTTGAGTAGGGTTAGTGTTAGGGTCTTTTTTTGTTTCACTTTTGTTATTGGATTTTGTTTTGACATAGGGTTTTTGGGTGTATCCAAGTGGATGCCTCTGCTTCCTGCAGGGCTGGATCATAGGTGTATGGCTTTCTTAATATATATATATATATATATTTGAGAGAGAAAGATGCAGATAAAGAAATGGGCACAGTAGGGTCTGTAGCCACTACAAACAAACTCCAGATGCATGTGCCACCTTGTGCATCTGGCTTAATTGGAAAATCAAACCTGGGTCCTGAGAAACACATGCAAGCAAGCTTCTTAACCATCTCTAGCCTGGCTTCCTTTTTAGTAACAGAAAAATGGTATTTCAGAGTTCCTTTTTTAATATTTTATTTTTATTTTATTTATTTATTTGAGAGAGACAGACACAGAGAGAAAGACAGGTAGAGGGAGAGAGAGAGAATGGGCGCGCCAGGGCTTCCAGCCTCTGCAAACGAACTCCAGACGTGTGCGGCCCCTTGTGCATCTGGCTAACGTGGGACCTGGGGAACCGAGCCTCGAACCGGGGTCCTTAGGCTTCACTGGCAAGCGCTTAACCGCTAAGCCATCTCTCCAGCCCCAGAGTTCCTTTTTTATAGGCTGAGTTTGTTTTAATCTTTTTAATAGCTTCCATAAGTATAGACAATATACTATGATCATAATCCCTAACTAGCACTCCCAAATCTACTCTCCACTGAATTCTGTCTTCATTTCTAGTGTTTGTTCATATTCTCAGTGCATGCTAAGCCAAGAAGCACTTTAACAATTGAGCTATCCACTCCTTCAGCCCTCTGTAGTGTTTTTGTAGAATTAAGAATCAATTAGCCATTTGCTCATCAAGCCAATATTTGGTTATTCTTCTCCCATATACTTCCGTTCATACCTTGGTGTTTTGAAATGATCTTTGCTTCCAGGGTTTGAATGCTGCTTTGTTCTATGAAAATAAAGATCCTCGCACTTTTGTGTCTTTGGTACCTACCTCTGCACATACTGGTGATGGCATGGGAAGTCTGATCTACCTTCTTGTTGAGTTAACTCAGACCATGTTGAGCAAGAGACTTGCACACTGTGAAGAGCTGCGAGCACAAGTGATGGAGGTAATCATCAGGCTTCTGTTCAGGCTGATTCCCTTCAGCAGCGGCTTCTTGAGATTTCAGGAACAAGATACACCATATATGTTTTATTCCCTTTGTTAGGTTAAAGCTCTCCCAGGAATGGGTACCACCATAGATGTAATATTGATCAATGGTCGTTTGAAGGAAGGGGATACAATCATTGTTCCTGGAGTAGAAGGGCCCATTGTCACTCAGATTCGAGGCCTCTTGTTACCTCCTCCTATGAAGGAATTACGAGTAAAGGTAAGCCAAAGCAGAAAGCATTGGCACATGGGACTTATATGGTATTTAAAAGCTCTGCTGAAGTTGTTCCCTTAAAGAGTTGCTTAACTTAATACATATTTTATTGATGTCATCATGCAGGAGGGCCATCCCTCAGAATTGACATGAGTGAATCACCTAAAAGATAAACTGCAGTTCTTAGGTCCTGATAATTGTGAATATGAAAATTTGGATTTGGGCTGTACATTGATAATTATTAATATAGAAAATGCATTAAACATAGTATAAAATTTTAACAGAATTTTAAGAAACAGATTAAGTATCAGAACATTACTGGAACCCAGGAACTCCTTCCTACGTGCTCCTTTCTGATTGTAGTTTCTCTTCCTAAGAGTCATCCAAGTTGTTGTAACTAATATCCTTACTTTTCTTTATTTTCAGTTACTGAATGTGTAGTACCAAAAATATCTGTGGGCTCTAGATAAGCTATTTTCTGTGTACCCAACTTGTATCTGACTCTTTGAATTGAAAAAAAAAAAAAAAGAATGTGTGTGTGTGTGGTTTTTCGAGGCAGGCTCGCCCAGGTCAGGCTGACCTGGAATTCACTCTGTATTCTTAGTGTGGCCTCAAACTCATGGAAATCCTCCTACTTCTGCCTCCAAGTGCTAGGATTAAAGGTATGCGCCACTATACCCAACTTTGAATTGAAAAATATTTTTAAAGGTTTATATTCTGTTGTGTGAATATGTCATTGATACCTGTGCTCAGGAATGGAAATGTACAGTAGCCATAGTGCAACTGTGGAATCCTTCTTGCATTTTCTGGTACATTTGTTCCAGTTTCCTAGGGAAGGACCTTGATTCCTTACTGTTAAATCACACACAGGACATTTCATTGTTACCACAGCAGGAATAAAAAGTTGCTCTTTCTCTGTTTTTGTGGGACTGTGTGTGTGTGTGCTAGAAGAGAACCTCAGGAGAAACTCTTGGAGTTCACCTGTTTTTCCTTGTGATGGGGTTTTTCTCAGCTCAGGGCAGATGTCCTTCTGTAGCCTTTGTTGCATCTCTATTCTCCACCCTGTATACTGGGGTTACAGATGTTTGTGGCCATGCCCAGCTTTTTATGTGGGCCTGGGGAGATAAAGTTGGTTATCTCTGACCTAAAAGGCCCTCATGCTTAAGGAGCAAGTGCTGACCATTAACCACTGAGGCGTTTCCCCAATGCACAAGCAGGACTCCTCCAGGTAGGATCTTGCCTATTGTGGTAATTGCTTCTTGTGCCTAAGAAGTCTTTCCTAGTTTAGAAATCACAAGGTAATATAACAAACATCATCTCTGAATGGTATCACTTTTCAGATAAATGTGTAAATGTTTTTAACTTTGCAGAACCAGTATGAAAAGCACAAAGAAGTAGAAGCAGCTCAGGGAGTGAAGATTCTTGGAAAAGACCTCGAGAAAACATTGGCTGGATTACCTCTCTTAGTGGCTTATAAAGATGATGAAATCCCTGTTCTTAAAGTAAGTTCTTTGTTTCCAAAGCTGTTTGGTCCAACCATTCTCCTTGTCTTCTCACCAAATGGCTCAGGCTAACCTTAATTTATGATCCTCTTGTCTCAACCTCATGGCTATTGGGACTTTTTGGTTTATGTCAGCATGACACATGATAGGGATGGCATCTAAAGTGTACCTGTGTAAACAAGTTCATGGAGATCCAAGCAGTTATCAAAAATCTCCCAAGTAAAATAAGTCCAGGCCCAGATGGATTCACTGCTGGATTTTACCAGACCTTCAGGGAAGAACTAACACTATTGCTTCTTAAGCTTTTCCATAAAATAGAAAAAGAAGGAATCCTACCAAACACCTCCTATGAAGCTAGCATCACCCTGATACCAAAACCCGGCAAAGATAGAACAAAAAAAGAAAATTACAGACCAATGTCCCTCATGAACATAGATGCAGAAATTCTCAACCAAATATTGGCAAACAGAAATAGTTTTATCTTATTCCTTTCTAGATTAGTTTTATTCTAGAGAGATGGCTTAGTAGTTAAGGCACTTGCCTACAAAGCCTAAGGACCCACATTCGATTCTCTAGGTCCCACAGAAGCCAGATGCACAAAGCAATGCAAGAGTAGAAGGTTGCACATGCATACAAGGCCTGGAACTCACTGTGTAGCCCAGGCCAGTCTTTTGCCTTTTTTGTTTCTTTTGTTTTGTTTGAGCAAAGCCTAACAGAATGGCCTTTTTTCTTGTATGTGAGAGAGAAAGAATTGGCACATCAGGGCCTCCAGCCACTGTAGTCGAACCCCAGATGTGTGCGCCAACTTGTAAGCAGTGCAACCCTGCACTGTTGTATTGCTTTGTGAATGAAACGTGAGTCCTTAGGCTTTGTGGGCAAGTGCCTTAACCGCTAAGCCATCTCTCTAGCCCCTCCCTAGGCCAGTCTTGAACTTGTGATCTTGCTGCATCAAATTCGTGAATACTGTATATGTGTCAGTATGTCCCCCTGTTTTATTTTAGTTCTCCTGATATCATTAGAACTTATTTGCCTAATTATAGGAGCAGTTGGCACACATCCAGTGCAATTTCATGCAAAGCAAGTTCTCAGTCACAGTACTGTATTTGACTGCCAAAGTAATAATACATCTTTTGGAAGCATATAGCTCTTCTGTATGGGTCACCTTTATTGTGGTGGCAGGATCAGGGCATGCTGTTAGAGAATGTATCACATTGGGGCCAGTGAGAACACACCAGGCCTAAGCATGGGGTGAATTTCTGTCTAATAGCATGAACATGTGACTTTCCTTATTTGTCATCAGAAACCAAGAGCTGTGACATCATGGGGCTAGAGTATTTCATAGTTCAAATAATCAAGCAGACGATTTGTGTTATCATTTACTTAGCTGACTTAAGAAAGACAGAGGGGAGGGGATAAGATAGATGATACATAGCCAGAAAAACAGTTTAATTCTAGGCTGCTACTGCTGCTGCTGTTAGATGTGCTATGTTGACATCAGTTTTTTATTTTTCAAGGATGAATTGATCCATGAATTAAAGCAGACACTCAATGCTATCAAATTGGAAGAAAAAGGAGTTTATGTCCAGGCATCAACACTTGGCTCTTTGGAAGCTCTGCTTGAATTTCTGAAAACATCAGAGGTGCCCGTAAGTAACTGTACCCAACTATACAAGTTGAGTGGTGATCATTGTGTTTGGTGTTGCTAACCATTACTTATTGCATGTAGATAAATCTCGAAACTCCTTTTTTACAGTATGCAGGAATAAACATTGGCCCAGTCCATAAAAAAGACGTTATGAAGGCTTCAGTGATGTTGGAACATGATCCTCAGTAAGTAAGCTACTTCTCTGCTGCCTATTGACTTTAGCCTGCCCTTTGTAATGTGCTTCTTCTCAATGAATGATCTTTGATGTGTTTCCTTTTAGGTATGCAGTAATTTTGGCCTTTGATGTAAGAATTGAACGGGATGCACAAGAAATGGCTGATAGTTTAGGAGTTAGAATATTTAGTGCCGAAATTATTTATCACTTATTTGATGCCTTTACAAAATACAGACAAGACTACAAAAAACAGAAACAAGAAGAATTTAAGTAAGTTGCATTTTTAGATTTTTACTTTGAGGTTTTAGTGGTACATTTGGTTGAGAATTGTGAAATACTGAAAAGTAATGTACACAACAAAGCCTGGCATGGCTTTGTCCTGACAGTGTTATAAACCAGAAATGCTGCACTCTGGGACATTCCAGTGGTGTGTAAACAGGTCCTCTCTTGAGACCTTTCGGTTTGTTGGTCTTCAGTTTAGCATGTTTGTATTTTGTTAGTGTAGCAATTGTTAAATATGAGGAAAAATATGGAAACTAGCATGGGGATTGTGGGAGACAAAGCTATTTTTCTGCAAACCTTCCAAATTATGTTTTCACACTACTCAAGTCACTGCAGGAGGAATGCTCTGGGCCCCAGCCAGGCTCCTTCCTCCTGGACCTCAGGCTGTTACTGGATAAGAAACTAGTAAGTATATAAAGAGAAGAGTGCTTAAAAACAAGGCTGGGGAAGGCATCTCTTCTCTGGGCCTCTCAGTGGGAGTTAGCAATCTGAAAAAAACCATGTAAGGTACTATTATGAGGGGAGTACACAGGCAGAAAAGCACCTGCCACACCATTGAATCAAAGGTCAAGGGAGGCAGCCACACTGGCAGATTATACACAGGGAGAATGGCAGAACACTGAAGGTAGAAGACTCATGGTATAGAGAGGATTTGGTAGGCCGTAGGAAGGATTAGGCTTTTCTTTAAGTCGTGAGAAGCTGTTGGTTAGTAAGGTTGCACAGTCAAGATCACACTGGTGGTGGTAGACCTTTGGTGCCTAGGAAATTAATGGAAAATACCTGTCAAGAAGCTTATTGTCTAGGAAAAAAAAGTATCACATAGTTCAAACCAGCGACACTTGGAATCTTAGCTCAATTTAGAATACACTTAAAGTCTGACTAATGTTTTAGAATTTAAATTAGTATATCCTTATTTAAGACCTTGCAACCTGAGGGGAGAAAACAGGAAAACTGGAGAGATGGCTTAGTGGTTAAGGCTCTTGCCCGCAAAGTTTAAGAACCCAGGTTCAATTTCCCAGTATTCACATAAGCCCAGATGCACAAAGTTGGTGCATGCTTCTGGAGTTTGTTTGCAGTGGCTAGAGGCTCTGATACACCTATTATCTCTCTCTCTTTCTGCTTACAAATTAAATATTTTAAGAAGTTAGGAAAACTCTTAGAAACTACTTTGAAGCACTTCCTATGCATGCATGACAAGCAGAGATACTTGGGTACTTTCTGGATGCTGCTTGGGAACATGACAAAGAAAAGGATATAGATGGATGCCTACATGGTCCCCAAAATAGATGTGCTGTGCCATGCGCTAAGCCCCAGTGTGTGGCTGGCAAAGTATTTGCCGTCTTCAGGGGCTGACTTCCACCTTGAGTTTGGCACAAAATGTTTCTTGATCGGTCTTTAAGAGAAGAAAATGAAGATATAAGCAACAAATGGGATGAAGAGAAAGTGGGCTGTAGGGCCCACACTACCAGCAGGGAGTTGGTCAGAGGCTCTCAGTCTGTATGGAAAGCTGCTTTCAAAATGGAAGAAACCTCATTTTCATTTATATGTAATTGATATTATAACCTGAAAATTTGCTTTCTCTTAACTTTCAGGCATATAGCAGTATTTCCCTGCAAGATGAAAATCCTCCCTCAATATATTTTTAATTCTCGTGATCCAATAGTGATGGGGGTGACTGTGGAAGCAGGTCAGGTGAAGCAAGGGACTCCCATGTGCGTACCAAGCAAAAATGTAAGTTCTAATCTATGTGTTTTTTTCTCTCAACAAATATGGAAACATAGCTTTAAAATAAGCAGAGCTGGGCCTGGTGGCATATGCCTTTAATCCCAGCACTCATGAGACAGAAGTGGGAGGATCCCCATGAGTTTGAGGCCAGAGTGAATTCCAGGTCAGGTCAGTCTAGTCTAAAGCAAGAGCCTACCTCAAAGAACAACAACAACAACAAAACAAAAACAGCTTCACTGTCTGTAATTTGTACCTCAGTATTAGTAAATATTTAATGTTGACTCTAAGATTTATCTTGCCCCTAGATCACTCATTATAACCTGAAAAAAAATTAACATGTCTTCAGTAATGTCTCATTTGGAATCCTCATCCATCTTTTCAGTTGTCCCAAGTATGTCTTGGCTTCGGGCAGTTAACATCTTTGAGTCTAGTCCAAAAGAGTTCCCCTCCTTTTCTTTGAAGTGTTCAGCTCAGATGTTTTACAGGTTATTCCTTTTTACAGTTTCTGTTCCCTTCCCACTAGAGAGAGGTCATTTATCAGGAACAAACAGGAAAAGGGGCTCTTTGTGGGTTTAAATAATGAAAGAAAACCTAGTGTTTGGGAACTTGCAGTGCATATGAACATTTCTAAGCAACTTTGACTCAGTGGATTTAGTTCTCACCTGAGTGAATTGTTAATATAAATAGTTGCATACTTGGGATGTCCGACCTAACACCACCTTCTCAGACCTTTGAGTAAAGTATCCTGTAGACTTACTCAAACATTCAGCTTAGTTACCCAGCCTGACTCATTAGATCTGCTCATGGTGGTGCCTGTGTTGGAAACATGGTGCTTAGAACCTCCAGTTTGGGAGTGTGACATGCTCTCCAGGCTCATCTAATACTTTTGTTGTCTGAGATCTTACGGGTCATTGCTTCTCTGTATCTTAGTGAGTTGAGCTAAGACAATTGTTTCCTGTGCCATTTTGGCTTCACTTAATAGACTCACTTTTTACAGCCAGTGCCCACCCTGTTATGTCACTTGCTCACAGTTTCTTTAACCTGACAACCTTTCTGGTTTGTCCCCATTGTTTCAAGTTCATTAAGCACTTTGTATCTACCATTCCTTTTTTTAAAAATATTTTATTTGAGAGAGAGAAAGAAAGAAAGAGGCAGATAGAGAGACAGAATAGGCGTATCAGGGTCCACAGCCACTGCAAACAAACTCCAGGTACATCTTGGTGTATGTGGGTACTGTGGAATTGAACCTGGGTCCTTCAGCTTTGCAGGCAAGTGTCTTAACCACTGAGCCATCCCTCCAGTCCCTACCATTCCTTCTTAACACCCTATGAGAACTAAAAGCATGAACAGAAAATGACGCTGCATCAACAGACATGTAATGCTATAGAACATCAGTGATCTTCGTGCAGCCATTTTGTGATAGATGAGGTGATGCAGCATCACATGCCAAGTCTTTGAAAGCAGGGCCTTTTGCTATATAGTACTGTCTTGAAGCCAGTTGAGGGGGGCATAAATTCCTCTGACCTTGTTTTTGTTCTTACAGTTTGTTGACATTGGAATAATTACGAGTATTGAAATAAATCATAAACAAGTGGATGTTGCAAAAAAAGGACAGGAAGTCTGTGTCAAAATAGAGCCTATCCCTGGTGAATCTCCCAAAATGTTTGGGAGACATTTCGAAGCTACAGACATTCTTGTCAGTAAGGTAAATATTTCAGCAAAAATGACAGGTTTTCAGAAATGGGAGTTGCTTTTGTCTGGTTCCTTGCCTCTAAGTAAGTCTGAGGACTAAAATCTGGCCTTGGGAAAATCCTGGTGGCACTGATTCTAAAGCAAAACTAGAGTTTACTTTCTGGTAGAAGATGACAGTATAACTGACAATCCAGGGATAGCCGACCTGAACATCAGATGTGGTGTGGGTTCTGCTCCCTCAGGCAGGCAAGGAGTCCTTTTCCTTAACCTTTCTATTTAATGAGCAACATCTGGGGCTACTCACTTTCAGTTGTTTACCCTGTTTCTTTCTCGGTCATTGCAGATCAGCCGGCAGTCCATTGATGCACTCAAAGACTGGTTCAGAGATGAAATGCAGAAGAGTGACTGGCAGCTTATTGTGGAACTGAAGAAAGTATTTGAAATCATCTAATTTTTCCACATAGGACAGGAATTGGAGCAAATGCAATATTAAGTTGTAATATCACCAACAGAACAGACATATCTGGATACCGATGGATTTAGGTGTATAAAATGTTTTCCATGAGAAACCAAGAAACCTTACACTGGTTTGACAGTGGTCAGTTACCCATCCCCACAGTTCCAGCGTGCCTGCTAACTCCTTTCCTTATCCCTACCCTTCCCTACTTGGCTGCTGTTTTAAAGTTTGCCCTTCCCCAAATTTGGATTTTTATTATGAATCTAAAGCAATTTCAATTTTATACTGATTAAATCAGTCCTGCAGTATTTGATTAACCAAGCTTCTGCAGATTTTGTGATTCTTGGGACTTTTTTGATGTAAGAAATGTCTTTATGCGTGTTTTTTCCCAGTGATTCCCCCCCCTCCGCCCCCCAGCATTCTACCATATATCCCTAGGGATTTTTTAAAATAGAAAAGTTAGGCATTCTGATATTTCTCTATCTGCATTGTGTGAAACCATGGTGTCATTGGCTGCTTTCTACTGCTTGTACAAGTAATGAGAGTCTATTGTAATCATCACAATTCCAAATTACCAATAAAAACAGAGATTGCAGTACCAGTAAGCTCTGTTAGGCTTCCATATTAGTGTAGCTTTTCATCCTCAGCACAGCTTGGTCTTCTCAGGTCAGAATTATTTATCATACCTTGTACACTAGTACATGGCACCAGCAGATAACTTTTTTATACGTTAGTTAGAAAATTTCATTCTGACAATTGGATACAATAGGAATCCATTAGGGATTCTAAGTTGTTAGACTTCATTTATTCACAGCAGTCATCTAGTCAGGTCTTGAGGAAGATGAGTATGAGCTGACACCTTTTTCTTCAAGATAGCTGTAATGTTAGATCTGTTGTGAGACTCACCTGAAGACAGACAGGTATTCTGAAGTCTTAACTACCATGGAATTAACTCTTTTTTAAGAATTACTACATTTGGAAAAACCATTACTCATCCAAGTTTCTCAAGGGCCAGTAGAGATATCCAATGGCACCTCAATAGGTTTCTGTGGGACATAATTTTCCTTGGAAGAAAATCTTGGGCAGGTGTGTTCTAGTTTATAATACGTAAATTTCCCTATGTGGAAGAAGTCAAGTTTTCTTAAAGTTCTTTTTGTGTTAATAATACTGGGAGACAAGCATGATTAAGACATGTCAATCTCTGACCAAGTAAAGTTTTCTTGAGACAGCTCAGTAATTTCAAAGCTCAGCATGGAGACTGTTGATTGACCTTAGAGGTTTTTAAGCCTTTCAGGATTAATAGTTAAGGATTCACAAAAATGAGCCTGTACAAAATATACATACAGTTCTTTATTAAACAACTGTAAACACTTCACTGTAAAAATCCATAAAACTTTATAAACAAACATTTTGTAAATAGAATCTATTCTATGAGTAAAAGAATTAACACAATTATTTACATGCAATACTGACAAATTTGGCACTTTTTGAAAAGAAATGTACAAAACACTCGCTTAAAAATTAAAAATTTTAAAAACTCAGAGCATTACTATCATGCACTTTGCAAATAACCTCACAAGCACTTATGGCACAGCTAGCAGAAAGCACCAGGCTCTCTGGCAACAATTAGGTGACCTTAAGTGTGCTTCCATAAGTTTGTTGTAAAACCACCTGAACGTTGTCAAGAATAAAATCAAATGCCATGTTCCAAACTGACTCCACGGACTGCTGCATCAACCTGGAGGTGGGGAAAGAAGACAGGCCATGAAAAAAAGATGTCAAAGACACTTTCCTTTAAGGATTGGTATAGATTTTACAACCATTGGTTTTTGAGCTGGACAGGAAGCTGAGGGTGGAGGATCACTGGAATATGAATGTGAAAGCCTACTGTCTCCAGAAAGAGAGGAAAAGTTGGCAAAAAATAATGTTCTATAAAGGATACTCAAAAAGCCTTGAAGGGTAACAACTTCATCATTACTTTTTCAAGATTCAGGGACTTGGCGGGGGGGGGGGGGGTGACACCTTAACCCAAGAAGCTTAAAAGTTACTCTGTTGTGATAAGTTACCTTTTCATGTATTTTATAACTAGATCCAGTTTTTCCAAATCTTTTTCCTCTATAAGGTCAGTACAGTATTTCACAACTTGCAGAATGTCTTCTTCCATTGGATCTACAGGGGGGAAAACCTCAAATAAAGACCAATGTATTTTTGAAGAAGAGCAAAAACTAAGTTTTCCAGTGACTTTTGGCCCATTAAAAGATTAGTAACCTGTAACATTGAGGATACTGGTGTAAGCATTCTAGAGTCTGAAGAATGGGCAGAAATTATATAGTTTATGCTCTTGAGTCAAAGGACCACTATATTCAGGCACTGGACATGAGCTGAGCCAACCTGAAATAGTAGTTATCCATTCTTTGAGCAAGGTCTTCACATCACTGAATTCAACAGCTCCAGCAAGATTGGGTGCTATAGGTCTGACACAGCTGTACTGGTCTGGCTGCAAACTAGAAGTTCCCTGCACACCTGAAGTGGAAGCAGCAAGTTCTCCCTGTGAAGCAAACATAGGATAATAGTTTCTGTATTTATACAAAACCAGGTACATCAAGATCTGTTAAAAGCTAGAGCTTTAAAGTAGTTTAAAGTAATACCAAGGGTGTCTCGGTAGCTGTTCCTTCATGCTTTAAAAAACCATCCATTAACTTCTGCGGACTCCCACAGACCCCTGGCAGAGTTTTTGCAGGACTGTTAAGCAGCTTATTTTTCAAAGGACTCTGAATTTTTTTGGCAGGACTGATGGGGAATTTTTTCTTCTTGTTTCTCTTATCTTTTGCTGCTGGTGGCTTTAGCTGAAGTAAAGGATTCTTTGGCACTAAAAGAAGAGGGGGATATGGTCAACAAAATGAGTCCAGTTAGTACCATGGGTGGTTCTTCAAAATACAACCCATGACAGGACCTCCACCCCACACCACCTTCTACCAAGAGTGTAAGACTATAACTGGCAGTGACTCAATGGATGAGCTGTCTTAATTCCTTTTATCTCTTCTGTAATACTTAGTACTTGGACTTTTGACATGTAGCTCTATGTATAATGCCTGCTTAAGGCGAGTTATTTTTCTAGTAAATGGTTTCAGGTATGCATTTCCAGAAACCTCCACATTGTGTTTCAAACCTGCATTATTTTTTTTGTTTAAAAAATACATTGTGTTTATTTGCAAGCATAGAGACAGATAAAAGAATGGGTGAGGCCAGGGCCTCCAGCCACTGCAGACAAACTGCAGATGTGGATGTACCACTTTGTTCATCTGGATTTATGTGGGCAAATTGAACCCAGGTCATTCTATTTTGCAGGCAAGTGCCTTTCTTGCAACTGAGCCATCTCTCCAGCCTTCAAACTTGCATTCTCAATTCAAGTAAAGGACAACTCTTGAAAAGTCTTCAAAAGATTTCTGACATCATCTTACACAGACATCTAGGACTAACACTGTTTTACTTAAGATGTGCTACAGAATATTCTTACTAGGACTAATACAGTATCATTACTCAATTACTTCCTTTTCTGTTTGTGTCATGCCACCTTCCAGGCTTACCAGATGCACTGGCTGTCTGCTGGTGAGTGGTTTCCTCGCCCTGCTTTTGTCTTTGATCATAAGCTGCTTTCAGCTCCTTCTGAAGCTCAGCAGGAAGGGCAGCAAAGACCTCAGGGTCCACCTAGTGGAAAGGGAAAGTCAAAGTCGAACTAAGTTAACTCTAGATGGCACATTGTGTTTTTGAAAATGTAGATTTTGTTTTCAAATTATTTTTCTTATTTTGTGTGAATTCTTAATAGGTCTTAATATCAAAGCTCATTATCTTTATAAAGTTAAGGGTGAAGAATGAGGGGTTAGAATGTTGACTTTTTACTTTTAAAAGAAGCAGAAAGCTGGGTGCTGCACGCCTTTTATCCCCAGCACCTGGGAGGCAGAGGAAGGAGCAGCATGAGTTCAAGGCCACCCTGAGAGGACATAGTGAATTCCAGGTCAACCTGGACTAGAATGAAACCCTACCTCAAAAAAACCAAAAAGAAAAAAAAAAGCAGGAACATGTGGCACAGTGATTATGTAGGCCAATAAAGATGGAAAAGAATATGTTCCTTGCTTTTGGGCAGAAACCTGATGCATATCCACATCATACCCAACCTTCTGCGCTGACTCACCTGCTCCAGAGCAAGGCTGATTGGTCAATGCCCTGCAGAAAACTTGGAGTCAGCCACTTAAGCCTTTCCCATAGGACAATGGGGTGAGCCACTCAAGAATTAAAAGTACAGGAGAGGAAAGTGATACCTGAGCATAGAATGGGTGAGAGAACCATGACAGAAGGTCCCTAATAGTAATTTTACCTGGGAAAATGCTGGAAGGGCTATAACATTGATTCCTGTGTCACTACTGCATTCTTGAGATTCTGGTATTTGCAACAAAACTGCACCAACAGGATTCTGCACTACCCCTGCACTGCAGCCATTTACTAGTTCTTTCTTTTTGTTGCCGCGTGGTTCTCCTTGCTGAGCAGCACAAATGTGTTCTATGTGATCCCGGAGATCAGATGGAAGTGCTTCTAATACAGACTGATCAAGCTAAAAAATACCAAACATTAATCTGATGTTAGAATACATGAGTGTCTGTGGAGTAAGCCTCTTAGATAAAGAACATTTAAGTGCAGACCACTTGACTGGCTCCCTACCCCCAGCCAGCACATCTTGGTATTATGCAAGAGCATGGTGAGTATACTCCACGGGCCAAGACCACAACACAAAGAGAGCCCACAGAGAATTATTTTGCAGTTGGGAGCTCACCCAAAGCAAGAGCAAATGCCCAAGAAACATGTAAAATTCTTGGAAAGGGATTGGAGTCCTGTGTGAAAATTAATATTTCAGAAATTGCCCAAAATTAGAATCATGACCATAGTAGTAAGAACAGCATGCTG
Source organism: Jaculus jaculus (assembly GCF_020740685.1). Lineage (NCBI taxonomy): Eukaryota > Metazoa > Chordata > Mammalia > Rodentia > Dipodidae > Jaculus > Jaculus jaculus. Next base: position 120,063,790 of record NC_059105.1, read on the forward strand.
AAAAGATGATTTTAGGAACTAATTTCTCTTGAGCTTACATACCAGAATCCCCTACTCTTTTGATCTGGGTTCTTCCTCTGCCTATCCATGTACATCCCACCCCTTGGTAATAGGCAAATCCATAAACTATATAGGCCACCCTTCCTTTCCAAGAACTGTCTTACTTGTCACCTGCAGTAGTACTCTTGGGCAAGTATGCAACTGCTCCTTTCCCTAAGTCAAACAACCAGCATTGCATTGCCTTCAACCTCTTTCCACACAGGAGAATTGAAGGGGGTTGCTACTACTTATCTAGAAATCAGCATCATGATCCACCCTAACTAGGGGTCTTTTCTCCCATTCTATTCTAAAAGAATGAAAAAAATGTCATTTTCAATAAAAATGTCAACAAGGAAGTTGAGACTTTGAAACAAAAATAGCAATGTTGGAAAAAAAAACCTAAATGAACCAAAAACAGTTAACATATTACCAATAATTACTAAGAATTAAGCAAAAGAAATAATATGAATACTACATTCAAACAAATCAAAACATCCAAGAACTCTAGGATATGATCAAGATCAAACCTAGGATAAGAAACTGAGGGAAAAGTCACAGAGAATCTACTGAATGAAACTATAGTAGAAAATTTAGCCTAATCTAGAGAAACAGCCATTCATATACAAGGTATTAAATCCCAAATAAACCTGACCAGAGATGAACCACCCAATTATGTAGTCAAGATGTCAAAAATACAAAGCAAAGGGATAGAGGGACAGCTTAGCGGTTAAAGCATTTGCCTGCAAAGCCAAAGGACCCAGGTTCAATTCCCCAGGACCCCAATTAGCCAGATGCACAAGGGAGTGCATGTGTACGGAGTTCATTTACAGTGACTGGAGGCCCTGGCATACCCATTCTCCCCCCCCCCCCCCGTCAAATATATAAATAAAATAATAGGGCTGGAGAGATGGCTTAGCGGTTAAATGCTTGCCTATGAAGCCTAAGGACCCCGGTTTGAGGCTTGGCTCCCCAGGTCCCACATTAGCCAGATGCACAAGGGGCCGCACGCGTCTGGAGTTCGTTTGCAGAGGCTGGAAGCCCTGGCACGCCCATTCTCTCTCTCTCCCTCTATCTGTCTTTCTCTGTGTGTCTGTCACTCTCAAATAAATAAATAAAAATTAAAAAAAAATAATAATACAAAGCAAAGAAACAGTACTAAAAGCTGTCAAGGACATGCCACACAGAACACTCTACTTGGCAGATACTCAGAACTCAGGAATTCTAAAAGCCAGGGAAGCATACTAACATTGCTGTGTCTAGCGTTGCTAGATACCTGTTTTTAAACTAATGTAAAATATTTATTTGAGAGAGATGGAAAGAAGCAGGTATAGAGTGGGCATGCATCCAGCCACTGCAAATGAATTCCAGACATAAGGGCCACATTGTGAATCTGACATGTGGGTCCAAGGGAATCAAACCTGGGGTCCTTTGGTTTGGCAGACAAATGCCTTAATTGCTTGTCCCACCCCTCAAAAAAACTTTTAAAACTGACAGAAATCAGGAGATTTCAGGACAAACTATGGTGATCACCAAATCTGCAGAAGATACTTCAAAGAGAAAGAATGACAATGTCAATCACAAGAGCACAAGGAAGAAGAGAAACAGAATAGGAAAGATTCACACATGAAACCAGCAAATCTCTACAGGACAAGCCAACCAGAAAGACAACCAATAAGGTCACAAGAATTACCACTCTCAGTTTCACAAAGGAAGAGATGCAGACTGGTTGACTATATTTAAAAACATCAAGTGAAATGTCTTCAAAACACACCTCACTGATTAAAAATACTTACCAAAGGATGGAAAATGTCAAGCAATGGAAACTACAAACTCATACAGCTACTGTGGCATCTGATAAACTAGAGTAAAAACCAAAATAGGAAGAGAGATAAAGCCATTACATACTAATAAAGAGCTTAAGACCATACCACCCTGAACATGCCCAATCTCGTCTGAGCTCAGAAGCTAATCAGGGTCAGACCTGGTTAATACTTGGATGGGAGACTCATAAAGAGAATGATTCATAACAATAATGCCTGTAAAAAATCAGATAGTGATTATCATCTCTAGATGGATCATCCAAACTACCAATCAACAAAGAAATCTTAAGTATGCTACCGGGCTGGAAAGATGGCTTAGCGGTTAAGCGCTTGCCTGTGAAGCCTAAGGACCCCGGTTCGAGGCTCGGTTCCCCAGGTCCCACGTTAGCCAGATGCACAAGGGGGCGCACGCGTCTGGAGTTTGTTTGCAGAGGCTGGAAGCCCTGGCGCGCCCATTCTTTCTCTCCCTCTATCTGTCTTTCTCCCTGTGTCTGTCGCTCTCAAATAAATAAATAAAATGAACAACAACAAAAAAAAGTATGCTACCCAAAGATCAAATGGACATACCACACACAGAACACTCCACTTGAAAGGTACAAACAACTAACCAGCCCACAACATCTTCTCTAAAACAGACCACAATCAAGTCTTAACAAATACAAAAGAACTAAAATCTAATCAGATCATAGTGCACTATAACTAAAAACAGCAAGAAAAAAACTATACAAATACATGGAGGTTGAAGAATACAATCCTGAATATCATGGAGAGGAAAATTTTAAATTTCCAGCATCAGCTGGACATTGTGGCACATGCCTTTAATCCCAGCACTCTGGAGGCAAAGGTAGGAGGAGGATCGCCATGAGTTCGAGGCCACCCTGAGACTTCATGTTCAATTCCAGGTCAGCTCTGGACTAGGGCCAAACCCTACCTCGAAAAACAAAACAAAACAAAAAAGCAACTAAAGAACAATACTTATCCCATTTGATGTATGCTGACTTCATTCTCTGTTGTGGAATCTGTTTTCTTTTTCTCAAGGTAGCAAGACCCAAGGAGATAAACCACCCCTCACATTTCAGCCAAGGCCCAGGTGACACCACAAAAGAATTGGGGAGATAAATACAAGTGCTGCTTCCCTGCAGCACCAGGGTGAAGAAGACAGATATAGAGGATACTTGACACACAACAGCAGAAATCCAGAGGTTGCTATAGTAGATTTAAAACACAACCACCATAGCTCAGGGAATTTTGCACAGGTTGGGACATCATACTCAGAGGCGTCCCCCCGCCCATGATTGACTGCTTTCTCGCCCTAGGGGAAATTCCAGCAACCCCACTAAGGAGGCCCCTCAGCAGAATGGGGGCAGGGAGGAAGTTAAAAGATGGTGCCAACACAAGACATACCCTTACCAAGTATGTTAATAAATAAAAAGAAGAAAAGAATGATGCCCAGAAAACTAAATTTAAACATTGTAAGAATGAAACTACATTTCACTCTCTTTTCTCTCCCTTCTCTCTCTCTCTCATGGCACAAAAAAAAAAATTGCTTCCAGGGCTGGAGAGATAGCTTAGCAGTTAAGGTGCTTGCCTAAAAAACCTACAGACTCTAGTACCCACATAACTCAGATGCAAATGGTGGAGCATGCATCTGGGGTTTGTTTGCAGTGGCCAAAGGCCCTGGCATATCCATTCTCTCTCGCTCTCCCTCAAATAAATAAATAAGAATAAAATACTTAGAACAAAATAATTCCAAATGGACCAAGACCTTAATGAAGATGTGAAACACCTAGATGAAAACGTAGTTAAAATTTTTCCATATACAGGCATAAACAAACACCTTCTGAACAGGATTCTTTTTGTATAGGAAATAATCCAAAAAAATTAATAAATGGAAATAATTAAATTTAAAAGTTTCAGCACAATATGGAAACAGAGTAAAGAAACCACCACAGGGTCTGAAAAGATGACTCCACACAGCCATCTAGTGAAAAGTATTGCTTGAAAGCCTGCTGATCAGAATTTAACCCACCAGAGCATCTGTGTAAAAGCTGTACACAAGGTTGCTCAAATGTCTGTGGTGTTAGCATGTCTTCAGTAATGAGAGAGCCAGAAGAATACAGTAGCCTGGAGGTTAGCTAATCTGTACATACTGGCAAGACAGAGACCCCTATCTCAAAGAAGGGAGAGAAGGATGAGCCTCCTTGAGTGTATCCACTGACTAACATGTGAGTGGTATAACATGTATACACAAACATAAAATTAAGATAAAAATTTAAAAATGAGACAGCTACAGAAAGAAGAAAAAATAATCAACTACACATCAGACAGGGCATATCTAGATATATAGAAAGAGCAAAAAGTAAACTCCAGAAAGAAAAATAGCCCTAGCTACCTAACAAATTGAACCGGCAGTTCTCAGAAGAAATACAAATAGGGCCAGGCATGGTGGCACACACCTTTAACCCCAGCACTGTAGGAGGATCACTGTGAGTTCTAGGCCAGCCTGACACTACATAGTAAATTCCAGGGCAGCCTGGGCTAGAATGAGACCCTACCTCAAAAAATAAATAAAAATAAAAACAAGCAGGCAGTTAATATTTGAAGTGCTCCACATACTTAGTCCTCAGGAAAACTTTTAAAAGAAATTCCTTCTTACCCCAGTTAGAAAGACTTATCACAAAAATAAAAAAAAATCTACATGAGGATATGAAGGCAGAGAAATGAACAATACTGCTGGTAGGAGTATAAGCTGGTAGAGTCACTATAGAAATCATTATGAAATATCCCCAAAAAACTGAAACTAGAACTACCATGACTCACCTATATACTCGGGTATATACATGAAAGGACTATATATACTTGTACAGCCACATTTATGTCCATCAATAGATGAAATGAATAAAGATAATGTGGTACACAGGCCTAGGGGGATGGTACTGTGGTTAAAGTCACTTGTCTACAAAGCCTGCTGGGGTTCAGTTTCCACCCCCCCACACAAAGCTGGTCAGGCATTTGATTGCATCAGCAAGAGACTCTGGCACACCCATACACAAATATAGAAACATGTGCAAACATGCATGCAATTAAGTATTTTAATGAGGTGGAAAAATGGTATGTGTATATATATATATACACACACAATGGAACTTTATGCATCCATAAATAAAATTGTAAACATGACATTTGCAGAAACAAAAATGGAACTGGAAATCATGATGTTGAGTGAAATAAGCCAGTCTTAGAAATGCTACATGTAGCTTGACATGGTGTTCACCGTTAATCTCAGGACCCAGGAGGCAGAGACAGAAGAATCCCTGAGAGTTCAATACCAACCTGGGACTACAGAGTGAGTTTCAGATCAGTCTGGGCTAGAGTGAGACCCTACCTCAAAAAAAAAAAAAAAAAAAAAAAAAAAAAAAATTCAAAAAGAATCTAGATTGAAAATTGTACATGTATCTATACATACATATGTAAATATGGTTGTATGGGACTGGAGAGATGGCTTAGTGGTTAAGGTGTTTGCCTGTGAAGACTAAGGACCCTGGTTTGATTCTCGAGGACCCACATAAGCCAGAATCACAAGGAAGTGCATGCAGCGGCTGAAGACCCCGGCGTGCCCATTCTCTCTTCTTTCTCTCTACCTCTTTCTCTTCCAAATAAATAAATAAAATTTATTTTTTAAAAATGTTTGTATGTACATTTGTATATGTGTGGAATGTCACAAAACTTAAGGGTATGAAGAAAAGAGAGGAAGAGATCTTAAGGGATATGAGAAACAAACATGTAAGATAATAGATACATGGTATATTGGGGGCTGAAGGCAGGGCAAGAAGGTGGGAAAGAAGGTGGCCAACCGCAGAAAGGTGGGGAAGGGGCAAGAACAAAGTCAAAGGACACATATACATAAAAATGCCATTCCATTCCATTGTATGCTAACCTAAAAAGTTAAAAGACAAAAACAAAAGAAAGAAAAATAGCATTGTTGTTTGTAAGCTAATTTTGTACTTAGGATTGGACAAATTATACCTGGGAAGGTGATGGGACCTCTATACTCAGGTTAAGTCTTGACTGTACACTGACAGGAGAATGTAGACCATTCCATTTCCTTGAAGTCTCGCCTCTGTTAATGTCAGGATTGACACCAGCTGCCAGATGTGAAGACAAAGGTGACAAGAAAGTACAAGCTCTAGTGGCAGGTGATAGTTCCAGATCCACAGCAGAAAGAAATACTGCATGTACAGAAAAAAATCAAATAGCCTTTCTACATCACCTGCAAGGGAGGGGAAAGAGAATCCTTCATCCCCATGGAGTTCCCTCTGACTACGACAAATAGTTTTATTCATCAGTATCAATGGGAATTTGTTTCTTATAGTGCCATGCCAAATTTAAAGTTAACTGCCTCCCTAAGAATTGAAGTGGCATCAAAACCAACAGCATGCTGACAACTACCAACCTTCCTTGTGTTCCTCTTCTGTGGGTTTCTTAGCTTTCTGAATTTGGAAGAGATCACGGACAGTATGTGACGCACCAGGAAAGAGGACTGACTGGTGACTGGAACATGTAGAAGGATTGGGATTACTGGGAATCAACTGGTTCACTTGAATTCCAACCTAGAACCAGAATAAGAGAATGTTTCTAGGAAAACAAAAATGAAAATCAGAATTCTAAGCAAAATGTTCAGCTTTTTTTTTATTATTATAATCTAAACCATGTTTTTATAATGAAGGAGTTTGGGCTGGGAAGGTGATTCAGTGGTTAACAGTGCTTGATTAGAATAAAGGAATAAATGAAACCAAACAACACTTTCTTTTTTATATGCTTTATTACAACTTCTAGGTGAGCTTCTCAATCCTGAGAGTATCAGATTCTCCCTGAACCTACAGCAATGTCTAGAAAATCAGAAATCCAAACAAGTCCTTTTCTGTATCTCACCTCTCTTCTAGTCAATTCAGGCTTTCTTTTTTTTTTTTTTTAAATTATTTATTTATTTGAGAGCGACAGACACAGAGAGAAAGACAGATAGACGGAGAGAGAGAGAATGGGCACGCCAGGGCCTCCAGCCACTGCAAACGAACTCCAGACGCGTGCACCCCCTTGTGCATCTGGCTAACGTGGGACCTGGGGAACCGAGCCTCGAACTGGGGTCCTTAGGCTTCACAGACAAGCGCTTAACCGCTAAGCCATCTCTCCAGCCCCAATTCAGGCTTTCAAGTAGGATTCTGGAGGTACAGCTGAGCAGTAGAGTGTGCACTTAGTATGCTGAAGACCCTGGATTCTAGGCGGCAATTTTTTTTTTCATTTACCATTTCTCTTTTTCTACACAAAATTTCAAAGAAGCCACGTGTGGTAGCACATGCCTTTAATTCTAGCACTTATAAGGCTGAGGTAGAAAGTATCACTGTGAGTTCAAGGCTAGCCTGGGACTACAGAGTAACTACCAGGTCAGCCTGAGCTACAGTTAGACCTACCATAGAAAAACCAAAAAAAAAAAAAAAAGTGAGGGTGAAGGCTGGGGAGACAGTGAGTAAAGCACTTGCCTTGCACAGATGACATGCACTCCATCTCCAGCACCCATGTTGAGTTTGGGGGGGGGCATGTGTTGTGGCAAAAGTTTATAAACTTTACTGTTGGGGAGCAAAGACAGACAGCACCAGTCTAGCCTACTTGGCAAGGTACAGCACAATGAGAAACCTTGTCTCTAGAAAAAAGGAATGGTGGGTGGCACATGAGGAACATACTGAGGTTGTCCCTGGAAATACACACACCTCTATCTACACACACAAAATGAGCGAGCCAAACACAGTGGCTCACATCTGTAATTCTTGACCTCAGCACACTAAGGTGGGCAGACTGCCAGGAATGTGAGGCAAGCCTTGGCTGTAGAGTGAGATCCTATCTCAAAGCTCCCTCCCTGAAAAAAGGGTGCACAATGAGCAGCAGTTACATTACAAGTCATCAAAATCACTCTGTACTATGATCTTCTATCCTAACAACGTTTCAGGAGAAAGTGCCAGTTATGGATAACTTGAATCTTTCAATAGAATCCACAGTAAGACAAATGCTTATCTTTCTTCATACACACACACAACTATAATGTTATAATGTTTATGTTTTAGAACAGAAATCTAAGATTTGTACACTCTGCTGGTCTCCTGCATCCTACAGGCACCCTGAAGTACTTGTGGTTATTCTCCTATGTAGATCACCACAATGCAGAAATGAATAAATTTCTCACAAGAAACCTTCAAGAGACAAGGTTGGAAGATCTGCTGCCCTCAGAGACCCTTCTATGACGTTCATGGAAATAATAATTGGAAAAACATGGCAATGCATATAAAAGTAGCCATTATTTTTTATGAGAAAAATACTAAAAAAGATGCAAATTATTATTCTAAGCAGAGTAACAGTCTTTATAACAAGTACGACATCTCTCAAAACTAAGGTCAGAGCACATGAAAAAGCTGAATGTGTTTTCCTGCTTTGATTACATCAAAGACACTAAAGCCCTACATATAAAGCCCTACCACCATAACTGATCTCCAGTGAAGCCTGTAATGGGACTTAAAACATCACATAAAAAATAAAGTACTATACACTTACCCCTCTCATATCTGATATATTTAGTTTCATTGTATGAAACATGTTTAGAGTAGCTTTTCCAATTATTTTTGCACTATCTGTTGCTTGGTCCAAAGTTACAGTTCTGTAAATGACAGAATAACTTTCTTAAAAGAAACAAAAGCTACATTCCATAAATACTCATTAATATAATGCTTCCAAAATATGAAAATGTTTAAAGAGCTATAAATATTCAAAGAGTTATTAAGAAGTTGATACCCTTTTATAGGAAGCCAGTAATTCCAGCAGCAAGGAGGGAAAAGGAAATTATATAGAATACTTTAAGCACTCTAACAGAGCCTTGCTCAACAGAAAGTAGTCATATTTACTAAAAGACAAACTTTAGTCAATGTACAAAATATATATATATATATAATTTGCAACTGAAGTATTTTAATTTATGTTTACATTATTAGGTATAGTTACTACTAAAAGGAGAAAAAATGAATTCTGTATATTGGCTCTTTGTTCATTATGTTTAAAGTAAAGTCATTGTCTATGTTCAAATAGTACTTCCTCTAAGAGGTTCTGTAAGTGGATCACACACACAAAAAAAAGTAAGTGGATAGTGTGACAATAGAAATACAGTTATATTGCCATGAGTTCGAGGCCACCCTGAGACTCCATAGTGAATTCCAGGTCTGCCTGGGCTAGAATGAAACCCTACTTCGAAAAACCAAAAAAAAAAAAGAAATACAGTTATAGCCCAATGTAAAAACCCAAACTAACATATAAGATCTTTCTAAAAATATTTTATTTATTAACTATTTCCAGGGGAGTAGGGAGAGAAAAAATAAGCATACCAGGACTACTAGCCAATGTACACGAACTTCAGATGCATGCTCTACATTGTGCATCTGGCTTTACATGACTACTGGGGAGTCAAACTCAGGTCATTAGGTTCTCAGGTCATGTTCACAGAGTGGCACATACATCTGGAGTACGTCTATAGAGGCTGGAGACACTAGCATGCCCATTCTCTGCTTCTCTTCTCTCAATCTCTCTCTGCTTGTAAATAAATGAAAACATTTTAAAAAATATTTTTTAAGCCAGGCATGGTGGTGCATGCCTTTAATCCCAGAACTAGGTAGGCAGAGGCAGGAGCATCTCCGTTAAATTCAAGGCCACCCTGAACCTACATAGCAAATTCTAGGTCAGCCTCAGCCAGAGTGAGACCCTACCTCAAGGAAAAAAAAAATTTTTTTAAAGATATGTTTTATTTATTGTTGTTGGGTTATGCCTTGATGAATTCATGACTGATTCACTCTGGAGTTTCTGTATTTGACCAATCATGATGTGTCTGCAGGATCACTGTGTATGAATATACCATGGTTAGCATGACCTAAATTTAGTAAAAATTGTTAAGAATCTTAAACTTTGTTCTGACTAACAAAAACTCAGCTTCAACTTTTGTCTGACAGATAAAAATGCAGCTTACGCCAGCCAGGTGTGGTGGCACATGCCTTTATCCCAGCACTCAGAGGCAGAGGTAGGAGGATCACCATGAGTTTGACGGCACCCTAAGACTACATAGTAAATTCCAGGTCAGCCTGGGATTGAGTGAGACCCTATCTCGAAAAACCAAAAAATAAAAATAAGAAAGGAAATGGAGCTGATTCCCCCAGGAGAGTGACATAGCCCAAAGCTTCAGCAGTAAGTCACTACCTCACGTGAAAGACATACATGAAGAGCAGACATGCTCCATGCCCACCATGCTCAGGCAGCCATGGACAGGGCCTCTACAGCCCAATCATCTGTAGCTAGGATCCACATATGAGAGAGAACATGTGCCGCTTGGCTTTCTGGGCCTGGGTTACCTCACTTAGTAAGATTATTTGTTTAAAAGCACCACCAGCAGCCAGGTATGGTGGCACACGCCTTTAATCCCAGCACTCAGGAGGCAGAGGTAGGAGGACTGCCATGAGTTTGAGGCCACCCTGAGACTACATAGTGAATTCCAGGTCAGCCTGGGCTAGAGGAAACCCTGCCTCAACCCCCCCCCCCAAAAAAAATGCAGCTTACTAAGAGACTATGAAAGCTTGCAAAACCAAGTATTTTCTTTCATATTGGCAACAATTCTTTCATCAAGTTTATAAGTGGTTCTCATATCAAAAATCAGAATTTTAAAAGATTCCTTCCAGTTCTCAGAGATAAAACTGATTATGCTTCTCATAGACAAATTACACCTAATCAAAATGATTTATCCAAATCAGTTTTATAGCACTACATGTAAATGTCCTTCTGGGAAAGTCTAACTTTCAGCCCTTACCTTCCGTCTACACACTGAAGTTAACACCCCAACCCGCCAAGGAAAGGCTGCCATTTGGCTTAACTGAAGTGCTGTTCTGCTCCAAGAGTCCATGTGTTAGAACTCCGGCTCTAAGAGTGGTGATGATGTAGTACTGGGATCTTTAAGAGTAGGATCTGAAGCCAGGCGTGGTGGCGCATGCCTTTAATCCCAGCACAGGGGAGGCAGAGGTAGGAGGATCGCCACGAGTTTGAGGCCACCCTGAGGCTACATAGTGAATTACAGGTCAGCCTGAGCTACAGTGAGACTCTATCTCAAAAAACAAAAACAAAAACAAAAAAGAGTAGGATCTGGTGGGGAATGACTGGGGTTCTTGAGAGGATGGGGCACTGCTCTTGGAAGGACTGGATAGGGTCTTGTGGGATCCTGGTTAGTTCCTCAAGTGTTATTATAAAAACAGCAATTCTGGGCCCTTCTTGCCCAGTCTGGATTCCTATCTTACCTTGTGTTCTCTGGCAAATGTTCCTACCACTATGATGCCACGTGCCCAGAGAGGTAGTGTTGCCAACAGAGCAAATCTGATGCCAGTACCAGCCTCTTGGATCCCCAGAGTTGTGAACTCAGTAACCCTCAGTTATTTGTTACAGCAACAGAAAATGGCATTAAAGAAGTGTTTTAACCTAAGTCAAATGATGGTAGGCTAAGCCCAGCTCTACAAAATGTATAATGAGGTTTTACCCAAGCTATTATTTAGTTTATATGTATTACAAGAACTTGCAATGAAATGAATCGATGAACATTTCCTTAGGATATGTTTACCTGGCAATGTTATCACAAATTCCATGGCCTCCATATTTGGCAGTTTCTATAGGGGCCCCAGGCTTTCGTACCATGATTTTCAGAGTCAGACGTTTTCCCTTCATGCCAGCGGCTTCAAGTCGTCTTTGAATTTCTTCTGAAAGACTAAGAAGGAAAGCTTCTGCCTCTTTTGGCTACAGAAAGATAAAATGAAAAATAGTTCCATATTATTTTCCTTAAATCTAACAACTTATAAGTATTTTACCTCTTAATATTGAATATGTCTATTATTTCCTACTGTACACACTTATTTTTAAAAATATTTATTTTTATTTATTTATTAGAGACAGAGAATGAGCACCCAGGGGATCAAGCCACTGCAAACAAACTCCAGATATATGTGCCACCTTCTGCATCTGGCATACATGGGACCTGGAGAATCAAACCTAGATACTTAGGCTTTGTAGGCAAGCGTCCTAACCACTAGGCCATCTCTCCAGCCCCTATTGTACACATTTATTCAAAATTGTGTTGTATATATGCAAGTTGAAGAACAGATTGATGGGGTTGAAGAGGCCTAAATGAGGTCAGTCATAGGAAGAGATTGAAAAGAGATTTAAAGGAAAGGTGGAGGGAAGGCTAATAAAAATCTAGTCACATAGAAACCTACTTTTCTGGACAATGGAACACTTAGGAGCCATAGATTGTCACTAGAAAATTTGCAGTACCAGGGATGGGATGCCTTCCATTGAATTGTTGACCAGAGAGGTCCCAGATGCCCCCAAGACATTACAGGCCATTGCCAAAGCCCTTGGTTTCCCACCAGGAATAGATGGTAAGACCCTATTGCTGAAGACTCCACATACTTAGGCTGAGAAATCCTGCTGGAGCTGAGCTGAAAACCTCCTCCATGTACATCAGTTGACAGAAAGCTGGTAAAAACTATGCTGCATGCAGTACAATGGGAGAGAGAGAGATCACCAGTGGTGATACTCAACAGTGGACACTGTAAGCCTTATATTCGGTCAGCCAGGCCAAATGATCCAACGGGTACAACAGCAGCATGTCCGTTATGGGGGAAACCAACTGCCTTCTAATTGGACTGGAAGCCCACTCCATGGGAGAGAATACATCCCTGATACTGAAAACCTACAACAGGGTAGTCATGAGCCCTAGAGGTGTAATGTCTGTTGCTGTCTGGCTAAAGGTACCATGGTGCTAAGAAGAAGTGACAGAGGAGTGCTCAGGACTGAAATATCACATCTTCCAAGGCTCAGGGTCCACTGCAGAAGAGGTGGCAGAAAGAATGTAAGAGCCAAAGGAAGGGTAGAACTCCTTACAATGTGCTCCTCCAGACACAAAATGTCCTGGATATCTATGACCTCACAGTGCCTACACAGTACATACACAAGACCATCATAATAGGAGGAAAAGATCATGACATCAAAATGAAAGAGACTGATTGAGAGGGGGAGGGGATATGATGGAGAGTGGAATTTCAAAGGGGAAAGTGGGGAGAGGGAGGGAATTACCATGGGATGTTGTTTACAATTATAGAAGTTGAAATTTAAAATATAAATAATATATATACATATACATACATACATACACACACACATTTTATTTATATATATACATATACATATATATATATATATATATATATATATATACCTCCCCTCTACTGGGCTGGAGAGATGGCTTAGTGATTAAAGTGGTTGCCTGCAAAGTAAATAACCCAGGTTCAATTCCCCAGGGCCCACATAAACCAGATGCACAAGATGGCACATGTTTTGGAGTTTATCTGCAGTAGCTGAAGACCCTGGCTTGCCCATTTTCTCTCTCTCTCTCCCCCCCATCTATCTGCCTCTTTCTTTCTAATAAATAAATAATTTTTAAAAACTATTCTTGTCAGGTGTGGTGGAGCACACCTTTAATCCCAGCACTTGGAGGCAGAGGTAGGAGGATCACTATGAGTCTAAGGATAGCCTGAGACTACATAGTGAATTCCAGGGTCAGCCTGGACTAGAGTGAAATCCTACCTCCAAAAACAAAACACAAAACAAAAAACAAACAAACAAACAAAAAAACTCTATGCTATTTATTCAATAAAATTGAACAATTTATTAAATAAAAATATTCATCTTCCCAGTGTAATAAGTACATTTTAAGGCAATTTCTCTTTCTGTGCCATCATTGACCTGAAGTTCTTTTGTGTTTAGATACTTATTCCTAAGCTAAATTCTACTGAGAAGATGTGAATTACACTACTGTGCCCTAGATTCCTACATACAGACCAAGCACCACCTCCTTTTTTAAGTAAAGGAGAACTGGAAGTTCTAAAAGTAGACACTGATGTTGAAATCATTATGACCTGAAGCATTTAGTGATCTAAATTCCAGAGCCATACCCACCCACATATATCCAAATATATATTCTGAAGGAAAAGAAACATGAGTCAGTCACCTGTGCCAGCTCTCTGTAAGTATATGAAGGATGACTTAAATGAAACCTTGTTTTGTTTTTTGTTTTGTTTTGTTTTGTTTTTCCGAGGTAGGGTCTCACTCTAGCCCAGGCTGACTTAGAATTCATTATGGAGTCTCAGGGTGGCCTCAAACTCACGGCAATACTCCTACCTCTGCCTCTCGAATGCTGGGATAACTACTGTTTAAAAATGACTTATAACACTAAAACCATTATTTTGGCTCCGTTATTATTGGAAATTAGAATTAGAATCACAAAGTGGTTTCCATTCTAAAAAGAGTATTTTAGTATCTTTCCCTACATAGGAACTGGATTTATTTTGTCTTATCTGTGACTCTACCTTATCATACATTGCCTAAAAAGTCCTTCTCATAGCTCTGGGAATACCAACAGCTTTAAGATTTAATTTCATGAATCAAGATTTTTATAGAGTAAGTGGAGGAAAAAAGACATGTAAAATATAAAGAACATAAGGTAAAATATGCCCCATAGAAAGTACCTGGGTAAACCTTATTCCATAGTTGATCTCTGCCGAAACAGATTTTCTTTCCTTCTCTGTTCTAACTGGTCTATCATCCAAGCCACGGCAGAACCTATAAAGCATTTGACCTGTTTTGGGACCAAATTCTTTTTGGAGTTTTGCCATGGTCATATACTGCAAGTCTCCGCAAGTTTTAATTCCCAAAGATGCTAACTTAGATTCCATTGAACGTCCAACTCCTAAGAAAGGGAACACACATAAATATAAATGTATCACTGTTAATTATAAGTATTAAAAATTATTCATATTCATACATGAATGCACAATTTAAAACTCAAGTTTTATGAAATCAAGTGTTATTTTGTGAATCTCCATGTTGTGATCTTTCTACCAAATCAATAAAGACACTAAGTGTGGTAGTTTAAATTATGCCCTCCAGTAGGTTCTGGATTCAGGAGTTTTCAATTTTACAAATTATTTTTAACCTGAAAGTGAGCCAGATAAACTTAAACCAAGAAGATTTAGTCCCTCATGGTAAGGACACTGGCTCTAATTTATGTTAATTTCACAATAGGTGAGAAAAAAGGTCAACTAAAAATACCAGAGACACTGAGTTAATTAAATACACAAAACTTTCTAAAGGCATTCCAACCATAAATGGGTGCCTATCTTGAGTATTTCACAGAGACTAGAAACAAAGGGAACTCTCAAATCCTCTACTAGATTCAAAGACAGACATACACACAGATAATTGTGTGCAGAGAAGGCTTTTGTAGCTCTTCCTCTATCCTTCTCTGCCTCCTACTGTTGATTTCCTCCCAACTTCCACAGCCTGACCATGATCCCATGGTCATTCTTTTGTAGACTGATGAGTCAAATCTGTTCTCCCAGCCCTACAAGGTTAGCTACAGGCAATACTAACCCTATTGCTTTTGAAAATATCTTGAATATATTGGGAAATTATCACTCACTGATGGGTGGAAAAGGCTATTGTTTCAAATATCAGCAAAATTAACCAAAATCAATCTAAGTGAACTGTTCCTCTTAGGAGGAAAGGCTGTTCTCTATGGAAAGTACACAGTGTAGAATAAAATGGACCTGCAATGAAGGTGGAGAAGGAAAAATGAGCCTTAGAGCCAGCACCAAAACTACAATAATGATTCCATCATATAGGTATCTGTGAGGAAAAGATGGCATATGTATGGAGAAAGTAAATAGGGCTTAAGGCTCAAACAGAATACAGCCAACTGAAAAGGAAAAAGTACAGAAAATATGTTGGCTAAGAATCAAGTGTCCAAGAAGAAAAAGAGAAATGTGGAAGCTCCTAGACAAGCATGGGGAACTCCTGGAGGGGGAAAAACTGTTTTTCTAAGTAAGTTTTCCTTATTTTTTATTTTTTCCCTGATTTTTTAAATATTTGTTTATGAGCTTGAGAAAAAGGAGGAGAATGGGCAGGCCAAGAACTCTTGCTGGTACAAATGAACTCTAAATGCATCAGCCATTTTGTGCATCTGGCTATGCATGAGCACTAGGGAATTTAACCTGGATCACCAGAATTTGCAATCAAGGGACTTTAACCCCTGAGCCATGTCTACATTAAAAATGGCTAATTGCCAGGCGTAGTGGCGTATGGCTTTGATCCCAGCACTTGGGAGACAGAGGTAAGAGGATCACCATGAGTTCAAGGCCACTCTGACACTACACAGTGAATTCCAGGTCAGCCTAGGCGACAGTGACATCCTAACATGAAAAATAAAAAAAAATAATTAAAAAAACCAAAATGGCCAATGATGTCCCCCACCTCAACCCTCACATTCAGAACTAGACTGTACAACACTTGACACATAATTTAAAACACTGAATTTAGAATTTAAAACACCAAAGCATTCATCACCCATAACAGAGAGCAAGGGTTCCTAAAAGCATGCTCCATAAGATAGCAATAGGTACTATTACATTCATCATCAAAAAACACTGGGAAGATTAAATGTTTTCTTTTTAAATTATTTTTTGCAAACAGAGACAGAGAAGAAAATGGGCACATCAGGGCCTCTAGCCACTATGAATGAACTCCAGATGCACGTGCTGCTTTTTGCATCTGGCTTTAGGTGGGATACTGGGAAACTGAACCCTGGTCATCGGGCACTGCAGGCAAGTACCTTAACTGAGCCATCTCTCTAGCTCCATAAATAAGGTTGCTTTTTTTTGTTTTGTTTTTGTTTTTTCAAGGTAGGGTCTCACTCTAGCCCAGGCTGACCTGGAATTCACTATGGAGTCTCAGGGTGGCCTCAAAACTCACGGCAATCCTCCTGCGTCTACCTGGCTAAGGTTCTTTATTATTATAACAGTTCTCAGGACTTCTGAGAACTATCAAGGATAATTCCCACATGTATATAGCATCCTGTTTTATTTATTTTTTATTTTTTGTTTGTTTTTCGAGGTAGGGTCTCACTCTGGCCTAGGCTGACCAGGAATTCACTATGTCATCTCAGGGTGGCCTTGAACTCACGGTGATCCTCCTACCTCTGCCTCCCAAGTGCCAGGATTACAGGCTGTTTTAAAGGAACAGCTTGTCTTCTATGCAATATATCTTGGGAAAGGAAGGGATATCTTCAGGATAGGGATAACAATGCAGAAGGTTGACTCTGCATAAAAAATATGCAAGCCAGGCGTGGAGGCGCACACCTTTAATCCCAACACTTGGGAACAGAGGTAGGATAATCACCATTAGTTTAAGGCCACCATGACTACATAGTGAATTCCAGGTCAGCCTAGGCCAGAGTGAGACCCTACCACAAAAAAAAAAAAAAAAAAAATCTACATCAGTCAGATCCAGCCCTATTTTATTTTCTTATATTTATTTATTTTATTTGCAACAGGGTCTCACATAGCCCAGGCTGGCTTTGAACTTCTAATCCTCTTGCTTTCATCTCCTGAGTGTTAAGATTACAGGTCTGTAACACCATACTCAGCTATCCTCCCCCCCCCCCCACCTAGCATTTTTCTTTGGAAATCAGTGCTAAGGATCATATCTAGTTCCTCACATACCCCAGGCAGATGTTCTATCACTGAATGGAATCTGCAATCAGCATCATGATTTTTCAAATCAGAAGAACCTACTCTCAAAACTGTATCTTTAGTTAGAAATATCCTATTTGGGGGCTGGAGAGATGGCTTAGTGGTTAAGGTGCTGCTTGCCTGCAAATCCAAAGGACCCAGGTTCGATTCCCCAGTACCCACATAAAGCCAGATGCACAAGGTGACACATGCATCTGCAGTTTGTTAGCAGTGGCTAGAGGCATTGATGTGCCCATTCTCTCTTATATTATCTGCTTCCCCCCCTCAAATATTTTATTTGAGTGTGAGAGAAAGAGGGAGGGAGAGGGAGGGATGGAGGAAGGGAGGAAAGGGGGGAGAGAGAGAGAGAGAATGGCTATGCCAAGGCCAATAGCCACTGCAAACAAACTCTAGATGAAATGTGCCATCATGTGCCTCAAGATTACATGGAATCTGGAGAATTGAACCTGGGTCCTTAGGCTTTGCACACAAGAGCTTTAACTACTAAGTCATCCCTCTAGCCATCAAATATTTTTTTTAAAAAAAGAAATAAGCTATTCTGTGCTGTATGTCAGTTTTGTATTTTCTTTAAGATTATTTCTCAGAATATTTATTTGATCTTACTACTTGAGAAATACTTAAAACAGAATCCATCAGCTAGAAAACTAAAACACAGGAGAAATCAATTGATACAATGTTCATTGTAGTATTTCCCACTTTGGTTTTCATGCAATGGAGGGGAGAAGGGAAGAGAGGAGAGCTAGCTAGCCAGCCAGCCCTGGCCATAGTGGTACATGCCTACAACCCCCATACATGCGATCTGAAATCAAGGCCAGAATAAGCTGCACAGCAAGACCCTATCTCTAAACAATCTAGGGCTGGGGACCGGACTCAGTTGTTGAAGGCACTTGCTTGTAAAGCCTGTTAGCCCAGATTTTATTCCCCACAACCCAGGTAATATCAGATGCACAGTGGAACATGTATCTGGAATTTGTTTGCGGCAGCACCAAGAAGCCCTGGTATGCCCATACACATATACTCTCTCTCTTAAAAAAAATTGTTTTTTGTTTGTTTTTTTGAGGTAGGGTCTCACTCTGGTCCAGGCTGACCTGGAATTCACTATGTAGTCTCAGGGTGGCCTTGAACTCACGGCGATCCTCCTACCTCAGCCTCCAGAGTGCTGGGACTAAAGGCATGTACCACCACGCCCGGCTTAAATAATTTTTTTTTAATACACAAAAACAAAACTATAAAAAGCATTTGTAAGTGTTTAGGTAAAAGACTTATAATTACCTGGTAGATTAGTAACTAGCTGACCTCTGATAAAATCATCTACTTCATCTGGTTGCAGGTGGTACTGCCCATCTGGTTTTGCTTTTCTAGTTGCCATTCTTGCTAGGAGAATATTAGAACCTACAAAGATAAAAAGGAAAATAAAATGTTGTTCAAGAAGTATCCAAAATTATTTCTTAAATTTATTAATAAAGATATATACTAACAGGTTTTTCAAGTTTCTAAAAACAATGAAATTAAATTCACAATTTGATATTTCAAACAAAGTACAGACATTTGGACATTTTATTAAATATTCTAGATTAACACCAACATGACTGTGTGGACAGTGATTTATTTCCAACATCTACTTAAAAAGTAGCACAGGGGTCAGGCGTGACGGCACACACCTTTAATACCAGCACTAGGGAGGCAGAGGTAGGAGGATTGCTGTGAGTTCGAGGCCACCCTGAGACTACATAGTGAATTCCAGGTTAGCTTGAGCTAGAGTGAGACACTGCTTCAAACAACAAGAAAGAAAGAAAGAAAGAAGGGAGGGAGGGGGGAGGAGAGGGGAGGGAAGAAAGGAAGGAAAGGAAGGAAAGGAAGGAAAAGGAAGGAAGGAAGGAAGGAAGGAAGGAAGGAAGGAAGGAAGGAAGGAAGGAAGGAAGGAAGGAAGGAAGGAAGGAAGGAAGGAAGGGAGGAAGGAGGGAAGAAAAAGTAGCTGGAGAGATTGCTCAGTGGTAGTGGTTAAGGCACTTGCCTGCAAAGCCTAAGGACCCAGGTTCAATTCCCCAGTAGCCATACAAACCAGATGTAAAGAGTGACACATGCACCTGGAGTTCATTTGCAGCAGCTGGAGGCCCTGTTATGCCCATCCTGTCTGTCTGTCTCTCTTCTATCTCTCTCTGCTAACAAATAAGGAAATAAAAAATACTTAAAAAGAAAAAAACTTAAAAAACATTTTTTAAAACAGGAGCATAGACAAAACAGCCTTTGATCCTAAGTGTTGGGGTTTAAGCTGGACATGATGACTCATGCCTATAATCCTAGCACTCAGGAGATTTAGACAGGAAAAATGCTACAAATTTCAAGGCAGCAGCAATGTTAAGTAGGATTTTACCTTCAATTGCTTTTTTTTGTTTTTTGTTTTTTGAGGTAGGGTCTCACTCTAGCCCAGGCTGACCTGGAATTTTCTATATAGTTTCAGGGTAGCCTCAAACCAGCAATCCTCTGACCTATGCCTCCCAAGTGCTGGGATTAAAGGTGTGTACCACCACACCCAGCACTAATTACAGTCTTAAACTTAACAGAATGTATTTATATTATCACTTATAGAAGTATGATTAAAATTAAAAACCTAGGGCTGGGGAGATGGCTTAGGGATTTGCCTGTGAAGCTACAGGACCCAGGTTCGATTCCCCAGGACCCATGTAAACCAGATTCACAAAGGGCACATGCATCTGGAATTCATCTGTAGTGGCTACAGGCCCTGGCACACATTCCCATTCTTTCTGTCTCTCTTCTATCTCTCCCACTCTCTGCTTGCAAATAAAAATTTTTTTAAATTATTTAAAGAAATAAATTAAAACCTAGAACTGTCACTAACAATGGAATTCCAAAGTTGGTAATGAAAGAAGGGTTGAGGAAGTTTTGTGGACCAATAACAGGGAGTGAACAGACCAGCCAGTAATTGCAGACAATGCCAATATGTTCACTACGTTCTTAATTTTTAGTATCTTGTGATATTTTCATATCTTAAGAGCTTTGCTGGATAAGGCAAGCTAATTTCTCAATTATTTGGAAGTATACTATACCTATCATATGCAGGGTAGTTGTCCCTAGTATCAAAAGCCAGTATTTCTCTCCCTAGCATCATCCCAGTGCCAGGTACTAGGTGACTGCAGCAACTTTTACAGCCCAATGTTGGCCAGATTTGACTGCCCAACCATCCAGATCTGAGCTGCCACCCTGCTCTGTTTTAACTTCTCTATGGAAAACCTCAATGAGGGCTCTGGCCTAAGCTTTCCAGTTCTCTTCCTCCTCCTGTCTCCTGACAATCATGGTTACTCCTCAATGGTTCTGGTCCAGCAACATGTTTGCCCCTCCTCTCTAGAAACAAAAGTAACCAATTCTTTCTTCTTCTTATTGATTCAGGATCTCACTATACATCCCTGGCTAACCTAAGTCTCTTGCTTGTCCCGCCTTGGCCTACTGAGCACGAGCATAACAGGCATGTCATCATCACACTTGGAATTCAATTTTTAATGGTATTAGCCCATCTGTGTTGTCACCACGTCATCTTTTTAAGTACCATAGGCATAAAAGAGATAAGAACTTAAGAAGAAAAAGAGTTTATAAATGAGGATCAGGAATACAGTTGGAAATAATAGCAAACTAGAGAGCATCACTGCTACCTCCCAAGCTTGTAGGAAATACAATATGGCAAGATACATGGGTTCAAAAGAAAGGATGACATAAAAGGGATTTCCTAGTGAGAGGATTTGAACAAGCTGAAGAAGGAAGAGGAGACACAGAAAGCCTAGATTTTAGAGTTCCAGAGGCATAGCTGGAAAAGTAAACACAAGAACAGATGGTAGGATTAGCTGTGTAAACAACATTCAAGACTCAAAGGTAGAATGAAGGGTGGCAGAGAGACTAGTCACCAAGGGCATAGTTACTGAGTCAGAAGAGCTGTGATTCCAGGAAATGAAAGAATAGTGTATAATGAAAGACATATCTGACTTCAAATCCCATTACTACCAACCTGCTTTTAATATAGTTTCTGCTCACGTTTGTGGTAAAATGTAAATATCGAATTTAACTTTCTCCATTTTCTGAAGAACAAAAGATTCTAACTTGTTTACTGCAAATATATTGTACCATTAGACATTTACATAGATTTCCAGCCATTTTCTTTGACATACTGCAAAGATGCAAGCAATGCTAAGAGCAAAGAAGCCCAACTCTCTTAACATGTAGTAGGCTATTACAACTCCTTAAAAGGAAGTGATTCAATTCAAGAATTCCAAACCAACAATTTTGAGTAAAAGAGAATAATAATACAAGATACTAACCCATTCCAACAGAGGCAGCACATTTAGTCTTGTCTTTGATTTCCATACGAATGGCATTTGCAAATTCATCAGGAGTAAGTCTGGTCTCTGCAAGGATTTCAGTGATGTCTACCAGTGCTTCGTCACAACTGACAGCTTCGATGTTGTAAGTGTAGCTGTCAATACAATGGCAATGAATTACAGCCAACCATCTGGTATACAAATGGTACAAAGTAAAGTCTCCTTACCGTATCTTTTCCTCAACATTCTTCCCAAGGTATTTTAAAAATATTAAAACAAAAATCTTGCATTTTAGGGCTGAGATGGCTTAGCGGTTAAGGCGCTTACCTGCAACGCCAAAGGACACAGGTTTGATTCCCCAGGACCCATGTAAGCCAGATACATAAGATGGCACAAGTGTCTGGAGTTCACCTGTAGTGGCTGTAAGCCCTAGTGCATGCCTTCCCCCTTCTCTCTCAAATAAATAAATAAATAAATAAATAAATAAATAAATAAATAAATAAATAAAATAATTTTTTAATCTAGGATGAACTGGCAAAATTATCATTAATAGTCACCTAACTTTGGACTGCCAAGTTAATTATACTATTTTCATATTAACAAAATTAGGACAGAGAATATATTAAGAATACTTTTGCAAATGTCTGAATAGTTACAAATTTGTAAATGAACCAGAACTGTCAAAAACATCTAAGCAAATTTCAAACATGGCTTGTAAGAAGCCTTAGTAGATAGGAAGTTTACAAATCAGTCCAGGAATTTCTGTTCTCTCAAAATAGAAAAATACCATACACTACAGCAGACCAGTAAGGAGCTTATCACTCCAAATAGCTGTCTAGGAAAACTCCTCTATCTCCAAAAGTAACCACCTTAGCCACTAAAACATCTCTTCAGCACCAGGAATTTTAATAGTGAATATATCTACACTATACTTTTTGTTTAAATTTGCCTCCTTAAATCAACTAATCAGCCATGATGAAACTATTACAAAAGACTAGCTTCCATATAAACTAACTTTTAGCCAGGCATGGTGGCTCACACCTTTAGTCCCAGCACTTGGGAGGCCAAGGTAGGAGTATCACCATGAGTTCAAGCCTACAGAGTGTGTTCTAGGTAGCCTGGGCTAGAGTGAGACCTTACCGCCAAAATAAAAACACAAAAAACTAACTTTTGTCATGTCTAATGAGATTAAAATAAAAAGTTTTAAAGTCTTATTGTGTTACTAACCCATCAGTTTTAATTTGATTTACTTAATGGTTTTACTATGTTACCCTGGTTAGCCAAGGGCCAAGTGAGCTTCATTCCTTAGCTTTCTTTCTTTCTTTCTTTCTTTTTTTTTTTTTTTGGATGTAGGGTCTCATTATAGCTCAGGCTAGCTTACCTGGTCTCAGGGTGGCCTCGAACTCACAGCAATCCTCCTCCTACCTCTGCCTTCCAAGTGCTGGGATTAAAGGCATGTGCCACCGTATCCCACCTTTATTCCCATTTTTTAAAGTATTTTTATTTATTTATTTATTATTTGATAGAGAAAGAGCCAGAGAGAGGGCTAGAGAGATGACTTAATGATTAAGGCAGCCTGCAAAGCCAAAAGACCCAGGTTCAATTTCCTAGGACCCATGTAAACCAGATGCACAAGGTGGTGCAAGCATCAGGAGTTCGTTTGCAGCAGCTGGAGGCCCTGGCTTGCCCATTCTCTATCTAGCCACTTCTCTCTCAAATAAATAAAAACATTTTTAAAATGTAAAGAAAGAGGCAGGCGGGGGGGGGGGGGGTAGGGGGAGGGAAAAAAAAAGAGAGAATGGGCTAATTGAGTCCTGGGGAATCGAACCTGGGTCTTGGCTTCTCAGGCAAGCACCTTAACTGCTAAGCCATCTCTTCAGCCCCATTCCTCAGTAGTTGGACCTACACTACATACCACTGTAGCTGGCTCTGTGAGTTCTAATTTTAAACAAAATTATAGTTCAAATGCAGTAGTAAGAGAATAAGCAAGTGAAATATTTCTAAGCCTTTGTTTATCTGGATCTATGGGAAGGAAAAGGAGGACCACTTACTAAACAGTATATTGTCAGAGAATAAAATTTAACATCACCATTAGGAGGACTTGAACAAATGATAGCAATGCAAAAAGGCCTCATGACTGAGCTTCCCAATTACAAACACTCCCACAGAAAGTCAGATGTCAAACTGGGATACTGAGGAAAGGGCTCCTGGGAAGGATAAAGACCAGTTGAAATGACTTTGATAATACTAAAGATATCTGATCTTAAGTAGTCTATAGAAGAGAACAGACATGAAAATGGCTATTGTGCGCCATACCTTGCCAGTGTTTCATATAATGTTTGTGCAACTTCCTTATATGCATGAAAATCATACGGAACAGCTTGCAGATTAGGACACAGTTGTTTAGCATGTCCAAAAAACATTCCATTCTTAATGCCAACTTGTCTAGAGAGAAAACAAACAGAGTGGAGGTTATTACATGAAGTTTTTAGCCAACAACCAAATACCAAATGTGTTATTTCCCCATGCCACTAACATAGAATTTTCATTTAACTCCCCTTCTCATTGAGGGTTAACAAAAGGCATTAGGAAAACTTACAAGTTCGACTGCCCACCCAACGGAAAGTTACACAATGGTTTCTGTAGAGTAAATGACATCTCCTTTGTCTGTGTTTAACTACTTTTCCTAAACCTTAACCTCTGGCCCCTTTGCAGAGATGCCAGCATGCCATATGCTGGTGATATCACAACCACGACAGAGCAGGAATATGCTGTCATAAAGTTTGCTTCCCCTAATCCATGGCACAGTGTGGCTAGGGTTCATCCCCCAAAGACAAAGAATATGAACGCAAGAACTACACAGAACAGTGCTATGTGACAAACAGACAAAATGTACTCATCCTATTACCACCCAATTCCCAATTGACCAATTCCATGCTCCTGACGTAGCTCCACAGTGGTTGAGATGCCAACAGCATTGTATATGGTAGGACATCACTCTGGGCAGGAGCCAGGGTTCCAGAATTTTGAGAGACCTAATTGAAAATGGTAAATTTTAAATCTACTGTGTGTCTCAATGCCCCAATATTACTTTTGAAATTTGGAACAGTCATCATAAAACTGTAACTTATGGAATTATACATAATTAGTAAAATTCCATATTGTCACTATAAAAAATCAACAAAAGCTAGTAAAAACACAAACAAAATAAAGCAATGTTACACTAGATGAAATAATACTATTACATAGGATGGTCACAATTCTTCTGTGCATTCATTTAGTAGATATATACTAACTGCTGACTTAGCTGTAGGTATGCCTTGTTTAAGAAACAGATAAAAAAAAAAAAAGAAAGAAAAAGAAAGAAACAGATAAATAGTCTTCAAACACTCTTCAATTCCTTGGGGGCTTTTGACTCTCTTCTAACATTCAGATCACCAAGAGGGAAGAATCTGCTAAATTATTCAGCAGTAAATATAAAAATGCATGCCAGGTTTTCATGTGTATAGTAATAAACTATCTCCATATTAAGTCTCATGCAGATAAAAAATAACTAGTAAGCAAGAAATGATAGGAAGTGATGAGTGATTTTAAAAAAAGAGACAGAATGGTGAAGAGAATGCAGTTATGTTTCAGGCCCTCTGTAAATTGGCAAACAAACCAGACCTCAAGATGTTCATGAAGATGATCTTGCATTCACCCAGCA
Organism: Jaculus jaculus; assembly: GCF_020740685.1. Lineage (NCBI taxonomy): Eukaryota > Metazoa > Chordata > Mammalia > Rodentia > Dipodidae > Jaculus > Jaculus jaculus. The sequence continues at coordinate 120,089,390 of NC_059105.1, forward strand.
AAACATACACTACAGCCAAGAAGCCTTTATAGATCAAAAGGTTTATCAATGAAAGGAAGTATATATAACAGTTTCAATAGTGTATAGAAGCATATAGTTTAGAAAATAATAAGAAATTATTAAACAAAAAAAGGCCCAGGTTTGAAAGGGTAAACTTCTGCTAATAAAAATGTGAAGTATGCAGATTCTATACATAAAATATAAATTTAAAATTAAAAGTAGTCATTATTAAAGGAATGTGTTACATTGTTCTTATAAATGTGAGATCATATTCACTTTCATTTTCAAAATCCTGTATCTACAAAGAACTTAAGAGGTGTATTGCTTAGAAAAATATATTCCAACTATCTTAGGTATTCATTTACTACTAGTAAAAGGCTTCACTAAGTAGCTGAAGATGATCTTGAATTCCTGATCCTCTTGCTTCCACCACCCAAGTACTACAAAATAACAGACATTACTACCACACCCAGATTTGGCATGCTGGGGACAGAAACCAAGAGCCTCAGGAAAGTAGCCTACAAACTGGTCCTTATCTTCGTCTGTTTGTTTAGTTTTTGAAGGTAGGGCTTCACTCTAGCCCAGGGTAACCTGGAATTCACTATGTAGTCTCAGGGTGGCCTCAAACTCAAGGCAGTCCTCCTACCTCTGCCTCCTGAGTACTGGAATTAAAGGCATGCACCACCACACTTAGCTGGCCCATATCTTCTACAACAAGGGAAAGTGTAAAAGCTATTGGACACTATGAAGAAATTAAAAACAAAAAAGAAAAACCCAAAAGGTTTCTCATACCTAAAGGAAGCAAAATATCTTCCTTGAGTTGATGTTTAAAGATTAAGATTTGCTTAGTAGAAAACAAATGAATAAAGAAAATGACAAACACAATGTCTGCCAGGCAAGGTGGTAGGTGCCTACAATCTTAGCATTCCAATGGTGGAGGAGGCAGCCTGAGATATGAAGCAAGTTTTGGGCCAGCATAGCTATACAACAAAACCCTGTCTCAAAAAAAAAGAAAGAGACTGGAGAGAGAGCTTAGCGATTAAGGCGCATGCCTGCAAAACCTAAAGACCCATGTTCAACTCTCCAGATCCCACATAAGCCAGCCACACAAAGGTGAGGCAAGCACAAGGTGGCACATTCCCATTAGGTGGCACAAGTGTCTGGAGTTCAATTTCCGTGGCTGAGGCCCTGACATGCCAATTCTCTCTCTAAAACTAAAAAAGGAAGAAATAAAAGGGCTGCAGTGATTCTTTACTATAATTACTGTTTTTCCCCAAGTTAAATCCCATGCAACAGCAATGACCAATACTATACTTTCTATGCATATAATGAAGGTGTGCCCATGTTGAAAGCACACAAAGAAAACTCCTTTTATAATACTGGGCTAAGGAAATGGTATTTGCTACTACATTACAAAAAAGAAAAATGACCAAATAAGTTAAACCCAGGCTGGGTTTAAACTCATATAAGATGACTTGAACTCTTGGTTCTACTGTTTCTACCTACCAAGTACTGGGGTTACCACCAGCAACCATTATGCCTAGATTAACTTTTTTTATTTTATTTTATTTTATTATTCTAGAGTGCATGTGTATCATTACCTATTCACCCACACATCCAACATCTAACTATGTAATATTTGGTCTTTACAGTGATTACACATAAAATTACAAAATGTAGCCAGGCATGGTGGCACCTTTAGTCCCCAGCACTTGGGAGGCAGAAGTAGGAGGGTTGCTATGGGTTTGAGGCCACCCTGAGACTATATAGTGAATTTCAAGTCAGCCTGAGCTAGAGCAAGACCCTACCTTGAAAAACTACAAAAAATATAAATAAATAAATAAGGGAAAATAGGGCTGGAGAGATGGCTTAGCAGGTAAGGTGTTAAGGACCAATGTTTAACACTCTAGGTCCCATATAAGCCAGATGCACAAAATAAGGCAAGTGTACAAGGTCACACATGCACACAAGTGGCATATGCATCTGGAGTTCAACTGCAGTGGCTGGAGGCCCTGCATGCTAATTCACTCTAGCACGCAAGCATGCATTAAAGAAGGGGTGGCAGGGGGGTGGGGCTGGAGAGATAGCTTAGTTGTTTAGGCGTTTGTCTGTTAAGCCTAAGCACCCAGGTTTGATTCTCCAGGCACCAGGTAAGCCAGATGCACAAGATGGTGCATGTGTCTGGAGTTTGTTTGCAGTGGCTGGAGGCCTTGGTGTGCCCATTCTCTCTCCCTCTCTGTCTTATAAGTAAATAAAAATAAATCGAGCTGGAGAGATGGCTTAGCAGTTAAGTGCTTGTCTGTAAAGCCTAAGGACCCCAGTTTGAGGCTCAATTCCCCAGGTCCCATGTAAGCCAGATGCACAAGGGGGCACATGCATTTTGAGTTCATTTGCAGTAGCTGGAGGCCCTGGTGTACCCATCCTCTATCTATCTGCCTCTTTCTCTCTCTGTCTCTCTCAAATAAACAAATAAAAATAAACAATAAATCATTTAAAAAAGAGAGAGCAGTCTGTTGGGCTTGCCACAAATAAACAAACTTAAATTTTAAAAATTATAAAGAAATTCTACTTCTAGTATATCACAAATGTGCCTTGTTCCAAACATTTAAATAAAATAAAAACAGAAAGAATAAAAATAAAGTAAGTCCTAGGAAACATTAGAGAGGAAGCAAGCAGATTAAATATGAGTGCTGCTCTTATTGCTAGCCAGAAAGCCTTCTCCAGGGAGATGGTAGTACACACTGTGGAGACTCAGCTCATAAAAGAAGAAAACAGGAGGCTGCCCAGAGCTCAAGACTAAAGGAGACTTTTAACATATCCACCAAAGCTCAGTGAGCATTGCAGAAAAGGGGGCTGAAAGAATGTAAGGCATAAAAGGTAAGAAGGTATACTCTAAGTCATTGTCTTCCCTACAGGAACTGACTGGTGCATTCATGAACCCACTCATTAATAATACCCCCACTGAGGAGGGTCCTCAGTGGAACAGGAGGGGGGAGGGCAAAAATAGGATAAACTGGTAAGAATAAAGCCAACTTGCAACCTTACTACCAAAGACTCCACATGCTTGGGCTGCAGGTCACTGAGAACTCAAGTTGAAGCTGAATTTCCTCCCTGTCGACTAGCTATCAGAAAACTAGAAGGAGTTACACTGGATGCAGCCCTATGGGATAGAGAGGTCATCACCAGTGTTAAACAGCAGTGGACCCTGCAAGCCTTAAGAATGGCCAATAAGGCCAAATGTGCCAACTAGTGGAAGAATGGCATGTCTGTTATGGAAGGCCCTAGGAGAGTAACACCTGCTGTTGTCTAACTAAATGCATATATTATACTCACCAAACTTCACTCTAAGCACCTTTTAAAAATGTTCATATCCATATATTAAAGCTACTCTGACTTTTCTTTAGAGAAGCTTCTCTTTTCAGATGGTGGTGGCCTCCGGGATGACTCAAAGGCACCATAGTACTGAGAAGTGACAGTAGAGTGAGTGCTCAGTACTGAAACATCTCTATCACACCTTCCAGGGTTCAGGGTCCATTGTGGAAGAGGTGGCAGAAAGAATGTAAGAGCCAAAGGAAGGAAGGACTGCTTACAACACACTCTTCCAGACACAAAATGGCCTTGATATTCTCGACCTTGCAATGCCTTGCATTACCTACATAGGACCCTCTTAACAGGAGGAAAAGATGACGACATCCATATAGAAGAGAGACTAACTAGAAAGAAGAAAGGATTCAATGGAGGGTGCATTTGAAAGGGGGAAAGCTAAGGTGGGGGAGAGAATTATACCGGTCTATTATCTATAATTATGGAAACTGTCAATACAAACAATCTACAGTATGTTTATATATTGAAGCTCCCAGTAAAAATTATTTTAAAAGCAAAATAAAATTAGCACTTGCCATTTAACTGGCATTTAAATTGCTTGCTATGCAGTATTGTCACCCCAGTGATTTTGGCCTTTAGCTTGACTTTACCATCGGGGAGACACTACAAATGGCACTGTCCAAATACTAGAGGGCTAGAACATAGACACAAGTATGGCTCCTGAAGTTCAAACTCATAAGAACTGAGAATACTTTTCCTCCTTGAGACAGCTTTGAGACTCATACCCAGCTTTCATCAAAGTGCTAAATACCACTTTATAGAGGAAGCATGATAAGGGCAGAGCTCTTCTTCAACAAGCAAGACTCACAGGTGGATTTCTGTGTGTGTTCACTCACTCCAGACACTGATCTCAATCAAGCTATCTGAAGAACAGGTTACCATTCAATAAAGAAGGATGGCCAAGAGAAGTTAGCTTACTGAGCACCATACAAAGTTAGCTTTGAATGCTATGCTAGTTAAAAGTATTCCCCCAATCCTAAGTGCATTTTTCACTTAACTTAGTATGTCAGTCAAAGAACTGACCACTTAGTATGTCAGTCAAAGAACTGACCACATTATCAATTGACAATGACAAAACTGTTCTGTAATGAGAAAGATATAGTCAGCATGGGAAGTAAAAGTCTGACATATCATAAATGGAAAAGAATTTAACATTTTAAAATTGTGCATGTTTTAATTTAAATATACTTTAATTTTATTTTCATTTATTTGAGAAAGAAAGAGGCAGAGAGGGGTCAGCTAAGAGAGAAAGGGTGTGCCAGGGCCTATAGCAACTACAAACGAATTCCAGATGCATATGCCACCTTGTGCATCTGGCTCACCTGGGTCCTGGGGAATTGAACCTGAGTTCTTTGTCTTTGAAGGCAAGTGCCTTAACCATTAAGCCATCTCTCTAGCCCTAAATATACTTTCAATAATCAGCAGCATTTTAAGCTGGTGTGATTATTTTTTGTTCATATCTGACTTATTTCAGTAATTACAAATTTAAGTATGTGTATATGAATATGCCAGGGTCTCCTGCCAAGGCAAATGAACTCCAGCTTTACATGGGTGGCTTGAGAAATGTACTCAGGCCAGCAGGCTTTATAAGCAAGTACCTATAACCACTGAACATCTCCCCAGAACCCTAACTTCTAAATTCCCTACTCAAAAGGCATTATACAATGTCTTTTCATTTCATTGTAGGACCTATGAGTAAATAAGATACTACTGTATTATTTAAAATTATTTAGAATGGAGGTGGTGTGAATGACAGAATTGAGGTTAAAAACATTTCCCTGCATAACATGCTTGTTGCAGCAGAAATCACAGGCCTAACTGCCATGTCTAGTTCTTCACAAGATTATACACAAACAATAAAGTGAATTACTCATTAAATCCACTTCTACATACCTGGCTTCATAACTACAAGAAGCAATTTCAGCCTTTGACAAAACAGAATCAATTCCATTTGTTTGTGCAGAATCTTGATTCTCCCACATTGATGAATCTGGTATATCTGCTTTAAAATAAAATTTAATGATTATGTTAAAAACTGATTTTCCTTAAATTTTAGTCAAGAAATTTAATATAAATGTTTAGCAACTTCCAAACATAGTTATTTCAATTGGTATTATTTCCTTATTTACTATTATAAAACTCTAAAATGGTTTTCCTCCATTATGCTCTTCAGTAGCAGTCAGATGAAAAAAATTAATAATTTCAAAGTGTCCTGTTTTAATAAAAAATTGAAAATAAACCAAAAGATTCATATAAGATACCCTGTTATCCCGTAACACATGTTCCCTTGAGTGGACAAGGATAAAATTGAGTAGGAAGTGAACTTCCTCCCATTGCCGTAGGAGGATTACACAGCTCACTCTAGTGGGATTACTAGTGTCTTGGAACGCTCTCCACTGCTTCCTAAAAGAACTTTCCACAGAACTAAAATCTAGCTAATACTGAAATGGAACATCAAATTTCTACTAAATATTTGATCAGACAATAATTTAGTAGGTCATAGAGCATAGAAAAGTTTCATTCTAAACTAACAGCTTTTTCTTTTAAACACATATCGTGTAGAAGTCTCACATTATCTCTCTTTCAGATAGTTCTACTTTCTGTTTAGCCAAGTATGTTCAATTAGCAAACTGGAATTCAAATGCAGTCAAAGAAAGAACTGCTTTACTGAACACACTCTAGCCTAAATAGTACAACAGTTTACAGATATTTCTTCATTTCCAACCCAAATTTACAACTTCACACAATATAAAAGCAGCCACTTTACTTTCTTTTATTTAGGAGTTCACTAGTAATGGAGAAATAAGATTAAGAAAATAGCTTTATCACAGACCTTAAGGTTAACAGTATTAGGTTATTAGCAATATCTGCTGTAAAAAACATACAACATTCCAAAAACAATCTCAACCAAGTATCTAATACAAAAACATAAATAAGACCAAAACATACCAATTCAGCTAATTCTAGACAACCTGTTCTGAGTACACTACAATAATACAAAGCTAATAAATGCAACACTTCTCTCCTATTGATTTAAGAGATTTATGTTCCATGAGAAATCAGCCAAATTCATGCACCACCAGAAAAACAGGTCAAAGTATCTGGCTTCATAGGCTAAAATAACTCTTCCTCATTTGACCAATAATCATGAACACCTTTCAGCTGACTATGCAACCCATACAGGTATTGCCAGATTCTAACATCCATACATGAACACCATAAATGCAGTCAAACTCAGAATTACCCTCTTGGTGGGGTCAGATCCTACTTGCACCAAAAAATAAAAACAGCAGAATGTTACATGAGCTATGACTTTAGATAAAATATGAATAACATGGCACACTGTTACAAAGACAGAAGGAGAACTGATTATTCTGTAACAGTCCATTATTATCGTCTGTAAGAATTTAAAGATTATCAGTAACACAGTCCAATAGAGTGCGCTACTATACAAACAAAAAGGACCGTGGACGCTTGCACAGCCACAGTGGCTTTCAAAGCCATAACCCAGAGTTATGCCTTAAAAGGGTGTTACATGACCTTTATTTTTGAAAGACTAGTTAACCTAAGATTCTAATCTGGAAATTACAGAAAGATCATGCCTGAAGAGAGAACAAACAGGGTGTGGTCCATGCACCCCCAATGCCCTGGTCTGAGAGGCAGCACCATCATGTTCCTCTTCACTGGGCTGGCTGACCTGTTCCACAGTGCAGCAGAGTGCGTGGGTCCCTCCACCAGCGGAGTGAGTTGCTTCATGTGAGATTCAGGGAAATGCAGGGACACACTGTCCTCACTGGAGGGCAAAGTAGAGAACTGCTGATCAAAACTTGACAAACTAGACGGGCACATGGAGAATGTGGAGGAACGGTTGGAGAAATCAGAGGCCACGACTCAAGTCTGTGAAAAAGAAATCGCTGAGAATAAATCTATGACTAATACGATTTTTAAAACTTGTTCTTTAGAATGAAAACTGAAGTTGTTGAAGGGATAGAAAATCTCTGCATCCTGGGAATCCAGGGAGAGGGGAAAGGCCCCAACCATGAAATGCAGAATACAAATGGTTCTGAATGAGATCATCAATGGGAAGTGTAACTACTGAATACTTCTCAGGAAGCAGTGTCCAAAGGAAGTCACAGACAGATGAAATCCCCTGGTTATACTGAATTAATCAGAGCCCCTGAATATGAGGATTAAGAAATCAGTTTCTAAAAAGGACTACAGATGCTTATTTGTCCTAATACTCTGCATAGCCACAGCCAAAATGTCAAAACTGAGTTTTATAAACTTAATGTGCAGAAGCTAAAGATTCTCACTTCTAAATTGATCACTCCCCCCGCCCCTTTTTGGTACCATGTCTGACAATGACCCAGGAAAGAAAGACTTGGAAAAGAGGGACAAAGACATTGGAAAAACAAGTTCTGAGAACAAGCATGACTATAAGCTTTAATAAAAGATAAGCTACTTCTTTTATATATAGCAAATACTTCTGGAAGTTTCTAATGGGTCAAAAGGCTCCAGATATAAAAGTGAATGACATCAAGTTAAAGCAAGAGTATATCAAAGCAGTAGAGTCACCTTTTCTAGTGACAGAAATATCTAGCTTTGAGTTTTCAATGGTAGATGAAGTCTACAAAATTTTTCACCTAATACCTGCTTGCAAGTTTACCACTCAGAGGTGAAAGGGATGTGAACTATAAAGTTGTAAAACTGGCTGAAAATCCAGAAGCTACATAGAATGAAGATAATTAAGCAACCAAAGACAATATTCTGTTTAAAAAAAAAAATGTGGCCAGACAGTGAAGGAAAGAAAGTCAAAAGTGGACCAGCTCCCTGCTACTCCAAATGAGTAAGTGTCTGCCAAGGTCAAAATATAGATGCAAACTGCTGCAATAAGAAACAGACTGACTCTACCTGCCAGAGACTCTGAGCACAAGGCAACACAGAAGATGCTACTGACTAAATACAGAGGCTTTCTTCTTGTAACATTTGTTAAGTATTTCCTAACTCCAACATGTAACAAATATATACTTATTTCCTTAAGCTACTATTTTCTTATTTTCTAGAGCTTACTATTTCATCTTTTAAATAATGCTACATGGAAAATACAGAAAGAAAAACCAACCTTGTACAAAAGCACACTTAAACTAACCATACCACAATACAACCAAATCCCAACAAGTTCAATAACTACTCCAAGATCTACTTGACACAAAATGCTAGAATCTCAAAAACCTCTCAAAAGATTTAACAACCAAAAAGAATCTTACAAAACTTGGGAAATATACATATATTAAAAATCTGTCATATAATATACATATAATAAATGTGTAGCTACCAATACTGTCTTTCTAACTTGTATCACCAGATGAGTACAACCAACAAAAAGACTAACTGTAAAAAATGAAATTCAGAGATAGGCAATGACTCTCCTATTGTCTCAATAGGGATCTTTTCAAAAATAAGCCCAGTTTGTAACTAACAAACTAGAAAACTAAAGTAACCTAACTGTATGCCTTTATTCTACTGTGTATCTGTTTCCTAGTTAGTACTTTTCTGAAAGAATCATTTTTTAAATGTGATGTATTGTAAGATATCCATGAGGAAACTGATCAGTGTAAAAGACTTGAATTTCCAGGTTAAGTACTTTTTAGGAGGGCTGAGGAGATGGCTCAGTCAGTAAAGTGCTTGCCATCCAAGCATGAGGACCTGAGTTTGATCCTCAAAATCCATGTTAAGTGCCAGGTGTGGCGTACTTGCCTATAACGCCAGCACTTAGAAAGTAGAGAGAATTGGATTTCCTGAGCAAGCTGACTAGCTACACTAGCCCAATAGGTGAGCTCTAGGTTTAGCCAGAGATCTCGTCTCAGCAAGGTGGAAAGCAACACCAACCTCTGTTCTCCACATGCATGGGCACACATGTGTGCCTACCCACATAACCAAACACATACACATTCAAAACAAAAATTTCTCAGGGAATTTACAGGGTGGAGGTGGTTTAAAAAAAAACACATGAAGATCTTAATACTGTGATTAGTATAAAGTATGACTTTTGCTCATTAATATCTAAAATTAGACACCAAAAATGTCATAAAATATTTCTAATATAAAATAGGTTCATTGAGATGGAGAATAATTACTGGCATTCTGAGATTCTATTTCAATAAATTATGGTATTTTGAGAAAGGGCCTCCCTATGTTGCCTAGGTTTCCAGTGAACTCTAGTTTTCCTACCTCAATTTTCAAGTGCTGGAGTTACAAACAAGTCCCATTATGCCTATCTGTAAATTCTACTGTTTCTTATTCCACTTTCAAACACAAATCTTGACCACAAACCTCAGTGTCATTACTGTAATACAAGGCCAAATGACTAGTAATACCCAAGTCTAGGTAAAGCCTTCAAAATGGCAATGCTTTTTATCCCCCATCTAAATTTATACAAAGCAAATGAGTCACAGTTTTAAAGCCACTCATGATTGTGCTCCAGGAAAGCACTGCCATCCAATTCAACAGAGCATAACTGTACAGCAGTCATTTATTTTACATTCAGACTTTGTTTTGATTCAAGTTGTTACTGACATTCTTAAAACCTTTGAATGAAAAAATTAATTATTGCAACTCTGCTTTCGTTTCTACAACGATACCAAAAGCCCATTCCAGAAGTCATCCACGGTAGCACTCCAACTATAAAGAGCTCATCTGTACCTGCTTTGCCTTTCAGGGCTTTATTCTGATAGAGCTGCCACTCCAGCTGGGGGTTAGCGCCAGGACGTAAAGGTGCCCTTCCTGTTCCTCTGTTACTTGTAACAGCCACTGGTTTACCTGTGAGGAACAGTTTAAGTTATTTCTAAGGGGATACAATGAAGAGTTGAGTTGCAAAGGGGAAAGTGAGAGGGGAGGTAGTTATCATGGTTTATTGCCTATAATTATGAAAGTTGTCAATTAAAAAAAAAATATGTAGCCCAAAAGAATATTAAGAACATAGGAGAATTTCTTCATGGGATTTTAAAATATTTTTGACATTAAAACTTAAAAAACTTTAAAAAAAAGAAAATATATGAAAGTTATCCATCATCATGAAACATAATCTAAGTTTCTTACCCCCCAAAAGTAAACTACTGGTGACAATTTTAATCCACTGATTGATTTCTTTCAGTAGAAAACAGATCACTCAGATCTAGGTTCAAATTATGGTGGTGGACACAAAAATATATTTCTGATATATGGTAAGTAGGTTCAACATCTATACTTATCTTTTAATTTTATACCAAGAAAAATAAAGACAGATGAACAGGAATCATAGTGTGACTTAACAAATACATAATCAAACATGAATTGCAATCCCTCAGTTTGGACTTAAGAAAATGACTTTAAGGTGTTATTTCCATGTGAGTATATGTTAAGTTATGAGAGAACTATAAAGCTGCAAAGCAGTAATATGGATATTATTTATTGAATGTATTTGTTGTGAAGATCCTTTCCTTAGCTCCAGAACAATTTGGGTTATGGGAGTAGGTAAGTGGTAGAGCATAGTACCAGCTTGCAAGAGGCCTAGACAAAAAACACATGCACATTACAAAACCACTAAAAACATCAAATAGCCAGTTACTCATAGGTTAAAAGCATTCTAAAAACTCCTTTCAGAGTTGGAACAGCGACTACACATGACAAAAATAAAACCCCATCAGAAATCTAATATTTTTTGTGGCCTAACTAATGACTCTTTAAAATATATATATATATATTTCCCCCCCCCCCTTGGAATAATAGATTAATCAGGGTGAAAAGGCCTAAATGAGGTCAGGGGAATAGGCTGAGAAAGGAAAGGCGGAGGGAGGCTAATCAAAACCTAAGAGGATATAAATAAATCATATGGAAACCTACTTTTTTGGACAATGTAACACGCAGGAGCCATAGATTGTTACTAGAAACTTTTCAGTGCCAGGGATGGGATACCTTCCAGTGAGTTGTTGGCCAAGGAGGTCCCTGATCTCACCAGAATGTTACAGAATGTTACCAATGCCAACGCCCTTGGTTTCCACCAGGAATAGATGGTAAGACCCTATTGCTGAAGACACCACATACTTGGGCTGTAAGGCCACTGAGAAATCTTGTTGGAACTGAGCTGATAACCTCCTCCATCCATGTAGACCAGCTGACAGAAAGCTAGAAGCCATTCTACATGCAGTACAATGGGAGAGAGAGAAATCAACAGTGACGATACTCAACAGTAGACACTGTAAAAGCCTTGTATTTGGCCAGCCAACAGGTGCAATAGTGGCATGTCTGTCATGGTGGAAACCAACTGCCCTCTAACTGGACTGGAGGCCTGCTTTAGGAAAAAATACAGCCCTGATACTGAAACACTACAACAGGGGTAATCATGAGCCCTAGGGGTATAAAGTCTCCTGTCTGGCTAAATGTATATACTTTGCTCATCAAACTGCCCAGTAAGCACTTCTCTTAATGTTCATACCCATATATTAATGCTACTCTCACTTTTTCCTTAGAGAACTTTCTTTTCAGATGGCAGTGACCTTGGGATGACTCTGAAAGCATCATGGTGCTGAGAAGAAGTGATAGAGGAGTGCTCAGCACTGCAACAATTCTATCACACCTTCAAAGGCTCAGGGTCCATTGTGGAAGAGGTGGCAGAAAGAATGTAAGAGCCAAAGGAAGGGGAGGGCTCCTTATAACGTGCTCCTCTAGACACAAAATGGCCTGGATATCCATGACCTCACAGCACCTGACACTACCTACATAAGACCATTATAATAGGAGGAAAAGATGATAAGATCAAGATAAAAGACTGATTGAGAGGGGGAGGGGATATGATGGAAAGTTGAGTTTCAAAGGGGAAAGTGGGGGAAGGGAGGAAATTACCATGGGATATTGTTTACAATCATGGAATTTGTTAAAAAAAAAATCTGACTCCTGAAGAAAATACTAATATAGCTATCTTTTTCAGACAGAGATAATTACTGAAAAATACTCAATGTTTTTAAAAATGGTAACTGAGTCAGGTGTGGTGGTGCACGCCATTAATCCCAGCACTCAGGAGGCAGAGGTAGGAGGATCACTGTGAGTTCAAGGTCAGCCTGAGACTACATACTGAATTCCAGGTCAGCCTAGACTGGAGCAAGAAGACCCTACATTGAAAACCCAAGAAAAGACTGGTTCATAAATACCTGAAATTTCCTTAAGCAAAGACTGTTCAGGTGATGCAATGTATTTTAACAATGCTCAATGATATAAAATTATTTTCCCTACCCATATCGTTTTTTTTTTTGTTTGTTTGCTTGTTTGTTTGTTTGAGGTAGGGTCTCACTCTAGCCCAGGCTGACCTGGAATTCACTATGGAGTCTCAGGGTGGCCTCGAACTCATGGCAATCCTCCTACCTCTGCTTCCCCAGTGCGGGGATTAAAGGCGTGCACCACCACACCCAGCTCCTACCCATTATCTTTGATAACATATCCCTCAGCTGAAAATAAATATTATTCTCAAAAAGTGATTTTCTAATTTCCCTAAACCTTTCTCTTTTTTTAAAATAAAATTTGATAAGGCTTTCAAATATTTCCAATGTCATTTTAAATTTTTATTTATTTATTTGAGAGCGACAGACACAGAGAGAAAGACAGATAGAGGGAGAGAGAGAGAGAATGGGCACGCCAGGGCTTCCAGCCTCTGCAAACGAACTCCAGACGCGTGTGCCCCCTTGTGCATCTGGCTAACGTGGGACCTGGGGAACCGAGCCTCGAACCGGGGTCCTTAGGCTTCACAGGCAAGCGCTTAACCGCTAAGCCATCTCTCCAGCCTTCCCTATACCTTTCTTGATAATGAAGTCCAGAAAATTTAGAAGGAGTTGAATTTTTTTCCAAGGAAAATCAGAATACTTTTCGAAGGACGTTTTTGTTATCACTTATGATATATATTCCTAACCACATCAATATTCTTAAAATATAAGGAAGAATACAGACCTTTGAGATCTGGTCTATTTCGTATACCCACTGACACAAAGAAGCAATCCATATCCACATGCATGATACAGCTCTGATGTCTGGGGGAGCTCAACGCTGAAATATTTCCTAGAAGGAAAAAGAGAACATTCAAACCCCAAATGAATTCTACATACATACACACACACACACACACATTTTAAATTGGTCTAGTTCAATAAAAATGAAGCCTTAAAATAGACTTTCTACCACCTCAAAAGATGCCAACTTTCAGTTCCTTCATTTTCTAATATAACTGTAAAACAACTGTGACAATGCCATGAAATTTATAATACTGTTGCTAATTAAGTTTGTCAAAAGTTTGCCTTAAAATTATGATTAGTTTATAAAAACGTTAACATCAACAGTGTTTCCTTTTACTTAGTTACATAAAGGTAAGTAACGTTTGATGATCACTCCATTCCATGCAATCTACAAACATTCCTTGATAAAACAATTTAAATGGCCACTAATGGTTGGTAGTTGTCAGACAGTACAGGTTTACAGAGGTTAATTATCTAAATTCTCACAACACAATGAGAAAGGTAATCTGATAACCCTATTTACAGATGGATAATTGGCTTGGTCAGCGAGTTCCTACATTAGGATATAACTGTAGTCAGACTGATTTCAGAAGCCGCAAACTATTATGTTGCTGTTCTAAGCAGACATGTTTTAAAAGTGGTCTAGAAAACAAAAATCTATACAAGTATAGAGTGTATACAAGTTTCTCAAGCCATTGTATATTACTAAAAGAAAAAGTTTTGCAACACATATATTACAGTTAAGGATAAAAGTGAGTCTCTTTTCATAAGAACAAGCAATAGTTTCTGATTCATTAGGGTTATTATAACCCCACTATTAGGGTTAAACAATAATATTAAGACAGCATTATTTTTATAAATTCAAATAATACTAGGAATACTTCCTCTGATCCTCCAAAATAACACAGGTCCTAAAACTAAGAACTAAAAAACTCTGATTAGGATTGGAAAGATGGCTCATAAGGCCTGATGGCAGATATTTGAGTCCCTAGAAGCCACATTAAGACAGATGCACAAAGTGGCACATGTGCCTTAAGTTTATTTACAGTGACAGGAAACCCTGGCACACCTATACCTACACAAACACACACACACACATAGTCTCTCTCCTCTCTCTTCTGACTGCATAGAATATTCCTGTGATAAGTTTGTAAATAGTATCGAAAATTGTATTATTCATAATAGCTTTACTTTCTAAGAGCTACCCATCCCCCTTTCCATCTACAAAATTATGATGTGATAGCATTTACCTAGCTCTTATGAACAAGTCATCAAACCTTTGCTCATGTTACCTTTAACATGAAGTGGACATCATTTGATTCCTATCACTTCCCTATAAAGAGAAACTGAGGCTCAAGAAAGACCTTGTCCACGTTCTTGCCACAGAAGAGAAGCAGAATAAAATTCAGATTCTGGCTAAGCCCTCTAATTCCAAACTCATGTCACCTTCAGAAATGCTTTATCATTATGTAGTCTCAGGCTGCACTTGAACTCACAGCAATCCTACTTCAGCCTAGTCCTGGGGTTAAAGGCGTGCACCACCATGCTCGTCAGAAATGCTTTATCAAATACACTTTAACAATCACAATCTTTCTTTCTTGTCTTGTTTTTGGCAGTGTTGAGTTTCAAACTTAGCCTTGCATAAGTTAGGCAAATAACAATCACAATTCTGCTGTATACAAGTCTTATATAAACAGAACATAAACAACTCAAAACTGATATTAAATATTCAAAGAGTACAGAATGTATAAACCAAATACCTACCAAATGCTTTCACATAACTTAAAAAATTATCATTTTATTCTCGTTCCTGGAATTACTACATGATACTATTTTAAACTTTCAATATTAATGATCCTTAGGTTATAAAGTCAAGACATGAATAAGGTTAATTATCCAATACCTTTAACATTCTCTGAAACATTTCATAACCATCAGAAAAGTATTTTTGACTAAAAGTATGTTAGGATATAGCAAATAATAAAACTGTAACCCCACCAACAAAACAAACAGAACATAAGGAGAGACCCTTTAACATTCTGGAAAGACCAATTTCTCTCTGTGCCTTAGTTTCCACAATTACATTCTCAGAGATATCCTTAAAAAAAAAAAAAAAAAGTAGGGGCTAAAGAAGTAGCTCAGCAATTAAAGGCACTTGCTTGCACAAAGTGGCCCAAACATCTGAAGTTTGTCTGCAGTGGCAAGAGGCCCTGGCAGGCCCATATTTGCTTGTTCTCTCTCCCTCCTTGTCTGTCTGTCTCTCTCAAATAAATAGCATTTACTTGTTTAAAAAAAAGAGAATGCTGTAACTTGTCAAAAACTGAAATCTCAAAATAGGCCTAAACTAGAATCTACTTTAACTAATAATTACCATAAAATAGCCTGCTATTGTTGGGCTTCTCTTTGGTTTTGATGACAACTATTAACAACACAAGCAATCTACAAAGCTGTGAAAACACATACTCTTACTAAAAATTTACCACTGTAAGTACAAGTAATATGTCAATATCACTTAATTTTTTAAAACTTAGCATGATGCAAGCTTCTAGAAATTAACTCTTACCAAATCAACTTCATTCTTACAGGAGATTAAGCATCAAGTATATAACACATTACATTTATACAGTTCAAAAATCCAACAACTGGTAGTGTCAACAAAGACAAGGCTCAGAATCCCAATCATGACACTATTTTAAATGACCTGACTTTTTCAGTTAGCCACAATTAAATCTAATTCTATTTTATTTATTTACTTTGTTGTTGTTGTTTTCGAGGTAGAGTTTCACTCTTGCCCAGGCTAACCTGGAATTCACTGTAGTCTCAGGGTGGCCTCAAACTCACAGCAATCCTCTTACCTCTGCCTCTCGAGTGCTCGGATTAAAGACATGTACCACCACACTCGGCTTAAATATAATTTTAAAGAAATTACTGAAGTTTTCTATGTTACATTTACTATAATTTATATAACCTGGCATTCCTAAAGGCTTTTTGGTTTTGTTTTGTTTTTTTTTGGTAGGGTTTCATTCTGGCCAGGCTGACCTGGAATTCACTCTGCAGTTCTAGGTGGGGATAAAAGGTGTGTGGTACCATAATGCCTAGCTCCTAAAGGTTTTTATGTTGAAACTCGATAATGATAATATACCAAGGAAAGCATGAGAACAAAATCAAGAGTAACTGTTTCTTTAAAAAACAATTTAGTAAGTATACCTGTGTCAGTTACAACAAGGGAAGACCTGCCTTTCATTTTTTTTAACTTTTCCCTTCCTGGAAAGATACCACTATTTTGCCTTTGAAGGGTATTGACAAACTCAGTCAGTTCACACTTCCATGTTGAGATGTGATGCAGTCTTGAATGAGAATAAAAGTCTGAAATAAAGTTGCAGTCTGACGGTTTGGATGGCACTGAAGGTACTGCCTTGCTAAAAGTAGGTACCAAAGAAGTGCTTTTTGTGCTTGAAGGCCCCTGAACAGTGGAGTGGTGAGCACCATTGATTTTCATGTTACTGTGCAAAGATGGTGAGAGAGAATTAGTTCTGTGTGAATTCTGCAACACATCTGCATTTCTGGTGTTTCGCTGCAACTGCTGCAGCGGGCAGTCTCGGAAGTCAGTGTTGCTCTCCTCAGTCCTCTTCTCTTCCTGGGCAGAGTCTGGAGAAAGCCTGCTGGCAACACTGTTGCCCACAGAAATCAAGCAGTCCTGTGTCTTTAAGGCACCATTAGAGCTAAGAGTGTGTCCATTAAAAATGGCATTGCTGTCTCTGTGATGCGAGATTCCATTTTGTTTCCTTCCTGGAAGTGTCTGTTCCAGATCTACAAAACTAAAATCACTTGCATCGTCTTCATTCCAACTGTTCGTTCCATTCACTTTTACTTCATTTTCTGTCTCAATCTTCTTAATTATATGGTTTCTAAAGTATAAGAAAAAATTAAGTTAATATTGTCTGAACTGAAAACACCTTATTCATTTATACATCTTCTTAGTGATACACCACTTGAAAACTTAAATCACCAACAATTATATTCTGGTTGCTTAAATAAGAAAACATAATGTTGGACAGCAACTCAACTGCTTTTTTTTCTTTCTTTCCCTTTTCCCTCCTTCCATCTTCCTCTCTTTTCCTCCCTTCCCATCCCTCCCTTTTCTCTATTTCTTTTAAGAAAGGATTTGTGGTTTGAATGTAAAATGTTCCCCAACAGGCTGGTTTTTGAACATTTGGTCCCCAGATGAGATATATGGAAAAGATGCAGTGTTAGAGGGTGCAACCTTGCTGGAAAAGGCGCATCTCGGGAAGTTCAACCTTGAGGTTTTATAGGCTTGCCCAACTTCCTGTTTGTCCTTTCTTTCATGAGGACACATGAGCAGCTCTGCTTCCTACCTCCACACCTTCCTTGCCATGAATTTTCTCCTTGAAACTGTAAGCCAAAATAATCCCTTTTCTTCCTTAAATTGCTTCTACTCAGGTATTTGTTTACAGCAATGAGAAATAAAACTAATATACAGGGTCCACAGGGTCCCACCTTGGCTAGTCTGGAATTCATAGGTCTTCTTACAGAACCTACTAAGTACTTAGATCACAATCCTGTGATTACACACATAGCTTGTTTTATGGTTTTCCTCACAAAAATTTACTAGCACCTGCTAAATATCTTATTCCAAAGTATAGCACTCCTAATTTCTTTACCAGTCAATATTGCCAACTTAGTTATGAGTAACTTCTATAAAAATGGACAAAAACCTTTATCTGAGTTCTTATTCCTTATTTTACATTTGGTTTTTATGTAAGCTACTATCTAACACATTAAACCCAACACTGCAACATATGGGTTTGAAATCCTGAGACTTTATTTATTCAGCATTAAAGGACTATGTTCATAACCCATGAAGAAGGGCTAACTGTTAAGAAGTCAAGGGTGGGGCGGTTTCAGTAAAATTTTAACCAAGAAAACTCTTGCCCAACTGACAAGAAATATGACATGTCAGTCTCAAGAAGAGCATATTTAGATGTTAGGGAGGTCCAAAGGCAATCTGGACCAAATACCCTAGAGACCAGCTTATAAATGCAAGGCCTGTGGCAAATATTATGTTAAATTCACACGTGGGTTACTCCAAATGTTTACTCAGTAATGTTAATTAGCAAGGACAAAATTCATTCACACTCATTTAAAAAATTACCTAAATAACAAAAACCAAAACATGATTATAGCAGCGATTCATTTATAAACATGCCCATAGCTTATTCCAATTATAATTCAGACTCCACATAAAGCGGTAACATAAAAAGTACTGGGTCATATTAACAACACTATTAGATATTGTATTAAGTCTCTTTATGTTAACACCCAATTTGTCTTGTTAGTACTGACAGTCATGTAGAAGACATACCAGTTACAACTCAACTGCTTTTTTTTCTTTCTTTCCCTTTTCCCTCCTTCCATCCTCTCTTCTCCTCCCTTCCCATCCCTCCCTTTTCTCTATTTCATTTCATTTAAGCCAGTTGGATGCAAAAAACTACAACCTACTTCTACTTGTCTCAGACTCTGGCTAAGTATTTTCCATGGACTATGATAGCTGGTTCAAAGTATATCCAATGCTTACAGATCAGACCATTAAAAAGAGAAAAGAGGGCTGGAAAGATGGCTTAGTAGTTCTGGAGTATGCCTGTGAAGCCTAAGAACCCAGGTTCGACTCCCCAGTACCCACATAAGCCAGATGCACAAGGTGACACATGGCGTCTGGAGTTTGTTTGCAGCGGCTGGAGGCCCTGGCATGCCCATTTCTCTCTTCTCTCTGCCTCTTTCTCACTCTCTCAAATAAATAATTTTTTTTAAGAATAGAAAAGAACAGAAACTAGAAACAAGAGGAAAGAAAACCTACTTAATCACATGTCAGAGAAGTTTGCCCTAAGATAAAGAGATAGCAAGTAAGCTAAAAGTCACATAAGAGACTTTTTTTTTTAATTTTAATTTTTATTCAATTATTTGACAGGAAGAAAGAGAAATGGGCAGGTAGACAGACAGAATAGGTGTGCCAGGGCTTCCAGCCACTGCAAACAAACTCCAGATGCTTGTGCCCCCTTTGTGTATCTGACTCACAAGGTTCCTAGGGAATTGAACCTGGGTCCTTTGGCTTTGCAGATAAGCTAACCACTGTTAACCACTAAACTATCTCTCCAACCATGTAATAGACTTTCAAAACAATTTATCTGCCTAAATTCACAGAATCAAGTAAAAAGAGCCTTACAACTATGTTTTCTGTCTCAAAATCATTAAAATTTTTTACACAAAAACAACACATACAACAAAAATGTACACATTAGCAAGAAAATCTATTGTTACTATAGTCTTCTATACTCATTTCCTTGACTAAATGAATATACATTTGCAAAATAGGTGTACTGAAAATAACACCAGAGGACAGATTTATTTATTAAGCAATAGCATATTTATATTTGTAAATATAATAGGCAAATTCCTCCTAAAATTGTCAACAAAAATAGGCATAAAAAAAAAAGACATGTTGGGCTGGAGAAATGGCCTAAGTAGTTAAGGCATTTGCCTGCAATGCTAAAAGACCTTGGTTCGATTCCCCAGGACCCATGTAAGCCAAGATACACAAGGTGGTACATGCGTCTGGAGTTTGTATTGTAGTGGCCAAAGGCCCTGGAGTGCGAATTCTTTCTTTCTGTCTCTCCTCTCTCAAATAAATAAGTCATATATATATATATTTTTTTAAGTCATGTTAGCTGTTTTCTACTTTTATTCATATGGGTGAGTGAGAAAGACAACTATGAACTTTTCTGATGTCACTAGCACATTCTTAGACTATTGTAAAAATTAAGTTTGGAGTAATATGGAAAATATTTGGATAAACTTTTAAGTAAGCACAAGTTAAACAACAAGTGACAATAACAAAGCTACAAAAGGTGATGATGTTGGATCCTCCCAAGTTTAACAAGATTCCTGATCCATTAGAAAAATATATCCAACTTCCAAAGCAAGCAATTTAATAAAAAAGGAGAAGGTTAATCATAATGAGCCACATGACATACAAGTTAAGGCAGAATACCAATTACTCATGAAACTACTCAGGATTATTGCAATTGAAGCTTGAATCAACATACTTTTTTTTTAAGTCAGCCACATGTGTAATAAAACCTAAATTCACCCCCAATTGTATAAATGAAAATCACCATCTAAACTCTCACTGGTATAAAATATTTACAAATTTAGAATTATGAATTTTAAATTATTCAGAAGCAACCTACAAAAGTAAGTATTTAAATTATTTTTCTCTGCAGGAACACAACGAAAATGTAGCTGGTACAGGTTGTTGAAAAGAATATTCTATAGCAAACTACTTAAAGAAATAATGACTTTCATGAAAATTGATTAAAAAAATTGCTGGTAATTCGAGACTGATAAGCTTAATATGAAAATCTACTACAATTAGAAAAACTTATTTACATTTTATTTCTGAAACTTTCATCATAAAAATAGTTAATTTAGAGGTAAGACACACACACTTTATGTTTATTACAGGTGAATGGGCAGTTTTAAAAATATTTTGCTTCTATCTTCAAGAGAACAGGGGCCATACTCACTGCTAAAAACCAGGTTTACTGGTTTTCCAAACTACACAAACTTACACCCTGTTGTTGAGCTGTTTGGTTATATTGCTTGGACCTGGCATGGCATCCTCAGGTTTGCATACAGGATTAAAGTTGAGACCTTTCTGTGCACTGGACTGCTTGGTGTACAGCTGATATGGAATGTAGGACAGGAGTCGCCCTGCTTTGATGCTGAAACAGAAAAACAACACCAATTTAGAGTTCCAGACTTGGTCAAAGTAAGCTTCCAAAAAACCCAGTCTTCTTATGTATTTATTTATTTGGGGAGAAGGAAGTTACAATAAATGTTCTACTTAGAAGATGTGGTATTCATAAGAAAGAATAAAAATATTTAGGATCATCATTCTACACCTGTCAGGATGACCTGGAACTCACTCTGTAGCTCTTGGCTGGCCTTTGAATTCATGCTGATCCTACCATCTCAGCCTCCCAAGCACTGGGATTAAAGGCATGTGATACCATGCCAGGCTTGTTTTAAATATTTTAAATACCTGAAATGAATTATAGAATTTCCTAAGAGTAGAGGTATTCTGAATAGGATCAAAATAGTATGGTCAGGTGAAAAGGAAAATTAATAATACAAATGCAATCCACAAGAAGAAAAATAATTTTTCTCAATGAAGAGTCTAGCCATTCTGTAGAGAAGTATCATTTCTAAGTCCCAATGGAAGGAATGGAGTAATTTACCAATTTTGTTTTCTACCTTACTCAGAACATTTGCAGAAGCATTTTACTAGCAACAGATCACCAGCTACCTCCATCTCCCTCTGCTTTAGTGGACCTTACATCCTATGAGCTTTCTGCTGATCTGGAGTTTTATAAACTTCTGCCTAACATTCTTATATGAGAGAAAAACAAACCAAAACCATAAAGAACAAGATGGGAAAAACATCAAGCACTGGCTGAACTTATATAACCTTCATGACTTTAATATTTACCACTATTCTCACTCTAACAACTCTTATTAGGAGAATCATTATGGCTTTCTCATAAGTTTGTTTCTCATTTTCTCTAAGTTCTTTTCCAGGGGCTGAAGAGATGGCTCAACAGTTAAGACATTTGCCTGCAAAGCCTGGAGAACCCAGGTTTGGCTCCCTAGCATCCACGTAAGCCAGATGCACAGGGTGAAGCACGTGTCTAGAGTTCCTCTGAAGTGGCTAGTGGCACTACTATGCCAATTCTTTCCCCCCTACCTCAGTAAATAAAAATTTGTCCAGAATGAGTAAAGACTCAATTTCAATAATTCACATTAGGGCCATTATATGAATTTTTCACAAAGTATGAAAAACTAGATTAAAAGTACAGGACAAAGAGGGCTGGAGAAGGCTGGAGAGATGGCTTAGCGGTTAAGCGCTTGCCTGTGAAGCCTAAGGACCCCGGTTCGAGGCTCGGTTCCCCAGGTCCCACGTTAGCCAGATGCACAAGGGGGCGCACGCATCTGGAATTCGTTTGCAGTGGCTGGAGGCCCTGGTGCATCCATTCTCTCTCTCCCTATCTGCCTCTTTCTCTCTCTGTCACTATCAAATAAATAAAAATAAACAAAAAAAAAAAAACTTAAAAGAGCTGAGTGTGGTGGCACATGCTTTAAAAAAAAAAAAAGAGGGCTGGAGAAAAGTATTAGCAGTTAAGTGCTTTCCTGCAAAGCCAAAGGACCTTGGTTCGATTCTCCAGGACCATGTAAACTAGATGCACAAGGTGGCACATGTGTCTGAAGTTTGTTTGCATTGGCTGGAGGACCTGGCGTGCCCATTTTCTCCTCTCTCTATGACATTCTCTCAAAATAATTAAAAGAAAACAAAAAACTTTTTAAAAATGTAGGACAAAGAAAAGCATCTCAACATTAAAGTAATAATTTTTAGTGTTTATGTGTATCTGAGTTAGAGTCAAGAGATATCAGGCATTATGACTAAATTCCAAGAGAATCTCCATACTAACACACAGTGGTACTGGCAACTCCTTTATACTTCACAACTAAAACTTGATTTGATTAAGATATCTTTTTGTTTGTTTGAGGCAGGGTAGGTCTCACATAGCTAAGGTCGGTCTTGACTTCCTGATCCTCCTGCCTCTACCTACAAGTACTAGGATAATAGGTAGATGCCATTATACAATTCTTCATTAAGCTATCATAAACTAAGTAAACAAGTCTTCATTAAACTATCTTAAATTGATTTTTGCTTGCTATATGAGTAACATATGGCTACGGTATCTTTAAAAATATTTCACTTCAAGAATTCAAATTACTAGCATACTTATGCAAATTACCAAATTTTAAAACAGCTGGCTCCTTAAATAGTAGAAAATATTTCTTTCTTTCGTTTTTTGTTTTGTTTTTCAAGGTAGGGTCTTGCCGTGACCTGGAATTCACTATGCAGTCTTAGGCTAGCCTCGAACTCACAGTAATCCTCCTGCCTTTGCCTCCTAAGTGCTGGGATTAAAGGTATGTGCCACCATGCCCAGCCATAGCTCTGGTTTTTAAACTTAAAACCAATACAAAGAAAGCATTCTAATTATTTACAAAAATAGTGAATAAATTAATAGTAAACTAAAAATCTAAAAGTTTTAACATTTTTATCTTCTTAAATTTTTCTTTTCCGTTTTCTACATACCTTAAAAAAAAAAAAAAAACCTGCAAGGAATCACTGAACTGTCTTACAGAAAACCAATTTTAAAACTGTTAAGTGTTGAGGGAATGTCTCAATCAATAAAATACCTGTTGTTCAAGCACAAAGACCTGAATTTAGAGCTCTAGGACCCAGATGAAATGCCAGGCACGGTGGTTTGCACCTGTAATCCCAGTGCTGGGGAAGGCAGAGACAGGAGAATCTGCTGGGGCCTGCTAGAAACCAATCCAGCTGCATTAGTAAGTACCAGGTTCAATGAAAGACCCTGTCTCAAAACAATAGGTGGACCTGACCATGGTGGTGCAAGCCTTTGACCTCAGCACCCGGGAGATAGAGGTAAGAAGGAACTCTGTGAGTTCCAGGCCAGCCTGAGATTACATAGTGAAATCCGGGCCAACTTGAGCTACCTCAAAATGCCAAAACAAATATATGTACGCATGTATGCATGTATGTGTATAAAAGCAATTGTGGAAGATACCCAAGGTTGTCCTCTGGCCTCCACACACATAAACAGCCAAATGATATGTTCTAAAAATAGTACCATCTGTCTTTAGTGTAATGATGCATCAAGATTAGTTTTTTAAGCCAAATCTGTATCAGAAACTAGAATCTTCAAATAATCCTTCAAATAGTAAACTGAGGGCAGGACACACGCACATACACACACAAACACACAAGAAAATCATGAGATTTTAACTGCAATTAACTTATTTCAATAAATTGAATTAGTTATATTCACAAGTGAATGTAATGATACACCCAGGTTTTATCTTCAAAGTATCACAACCACATGAGTATATAGTTTGAAAGTTTAGAAAAACAGGATAAACTGAAAATCAGTCCTAACAGACTCCATGAACTGAAATAAGTTAGAACAAAAAATAAATAAATAAATAAGCCTCATCTCTCTCCACTAACAGCCAATCTATGTGTGAACCTAACCATAGGAGAACCTAACCACAGGAAACAGGTTCCCATGCTACAAAATGGAACAGAAAAACTAAAGATAAAACCAAAGCCAACCTGTAATAACTTAGGACAATGTTCACAGATTATGCTCTAACAACATAGCTTATGGTTGATGGGTAAAGCAGAATTATGCCACAATAACTTTTCTATCCTACATTTCAAATTTCAACATAAAGTGGTCTTGAGAAAAAGGGTGTAACAAAAGTTTAAGGGCTGGAGAGATGGCTCAGCAGTTAAGGTGTTTGCCTGCAAAGCCTAATGACCTGGGTTTGATTCCTCAGTAACCATATAAAGACAAATGCAAAATGGTGCATGCAGCTGAAGTTTGTTTGCTGAGGCACAAGGCCCTGGCATGCCAATTGTCAATCTCTCCCTCCTCCCACTGTATCTCTCTGCTTGCAAATGAACTTTTAAAAGTCTAAAAGCAATATATACAATATATACAAGCATAGCATTTGCAAGGCAAATGTTTTAGAAGATAATCTTATACTTTAAACCAAAGAACACACACTTTTCACTAAAAGACACCCTCTTGGAAATCAAGGTCCTAGGAATTCTAATGAAAGAACACTCCAACTGGACATGTGACTCAATAGATAAAAGAGTATCTGCCTAGCATGCATGACACCCAGCAGCACATAAAGCAGGTATGGTGGTATATACTTGTAATCCTAGCACTCAGGAGGTAGAAACAGAAGGATCAGGAATTTGAAGTTATTAGCTACATAGAATTGTAGGACAGCCTGAGGGCACATGAGGACCTATTAGGAGGGAAAGGAGGAGGCTCTACACACTAGTAAGTTGTAATTCTGTTTTAAACTGCTCAAAGGAAAAAAAAAAAAAAAACCTATAAAAAAGAATAGTTTGTATCAATCCACTAAATAGTAGTTTCTGAGATGGCTCTAGTAAAGTGTGCCTCATGCTAGCGTAGGTTCAGACCCTTAGCACCCACAAACATGCAAGGTGGGTGTGATAGCCCACCTGTAACCCCAGTGCTCATGGGCCAGGAGCACTAACCAAATAACAGCTCTGAATTCAAGTGAGACCTTACCTTAGTAAACAAGATGGAAATCAATCAAAGATACCCAATATCAATCCCTGGCCTACATGTGTATGTGCAAACACACATGTGCCCACATGCATGCAACATGCCATATACAAATATACACATGCAAAAAAACCCCAGCTAATATGTGTAACAAAAAAATCTTTTAAAAGTATTTCTTAGAAGAAATCAACAAAAATAGCTTTAGTATGTGAAAGTGGTACTATGATTTAACCAAAAGAATTTTTATATTATGACATAATAGTCACTTGACATTTTTGTTTTGTTTTGTTTTTTGAGGTAGTGTCTTACTCTAGCTCAGGCTAACCTGGAATTAAGTCACTATGTACTCTCAGGGTGACCTAGAACTCAGGGTGATCCTCCTACCTCTGTCTCCCAAGTGTTGGGATTAAAGGTGTACACCACCATGCCTGGCCACTTGATATTTTGTTTGTTTGTTTGTTTGTTTGTTTGCAAGCAGAGAGAGACGGAGAGAACGGATGTGGCAGGGCCTCTAGCTGCTCCAAAGGGACTCCAGATGCATGCACCACTTTATACATCTAACTCTATGTGGACACTGGGGAATCGAACTTGAACTTATTAGGTTTTGCAGGCAAATGCCTTAACTGCTGAGGTCTCTCCAGCCCCCATATTTTATATATTTTTATATATACCCAAACTGATTCATTCCTGAGTCAACTCATCTGTAACAAACTCAGTAACTGGCAAAGAACCAAAATAATTCACACTAAATTCTAAATCCTGCTCTGTTCTTGGGCAAATCGGTTAACTCATTAACCTCATCTTCTCATCTAAAAATGAGGCCAACAGGCTATATAATCATGATGTCCATGGTCAGTTTCAGTCATTCAAGATGAGAGTCAATTCTAGACTAAAGTTAAATCTTATAAACATTTCAGCTACTTTTTCTGTGCTATTTTATTAGTTGTATTTAGCAAAAAGAACTAATAAAAACAGCTGTAATTACAAACACACTTAAAAACATTTTCTTAATTTATTTCAGAGAGAGAGAGAGAGAGAGAGAGAGAGAGAGAGAGAGAGAGAGAAAGGACACACTAGGGTCTCCAGACACATGATCCATCTTGTGCATCTCTGGCTTTATGTGGGTCCTAGGGAATTGAACCAACGTCCTTTCTTTGGCTTGCAGTCTACGCAATCTCTCCAGCCCTAAAAATACATTTCTGAGCAAATCAAGTCCCAGTAAATTCCCTTTCTCTTAATTTCTCTTACTACTCACAGTTGCACTCAATGACTATAAACCAAAAACTCCTGCATTGAGCTCAAAATTCTAGCCATGGCACCATGATAGGATTGTTGGTGACAACTTATTTCAACTCTGGAGTGATGCTTATTTCATTTTTAGTTTTTTAAAATTTTGTTTATTTGAGAGAGAAAAAGAGATAGATGAGAGAGAGAAAGAGAGAATGGGCACATCAGAACCTCTAGGCACTGCAAACTCGACATCTTGTGCATCTGGCTTACATAGGTAATGGAGAATCAAACTTGGGTCTTTAGATTTCACAGGCAAGTGCCTTAAGCAATCAGCACTAAGCCACCTCTGCATTGGCCCCCTTCCCCGGCACTGTTTTCAATTTTTTTAAATATTTTATTTATTTACTTGAGAAAGAGAGAAATAAAGAGGCAGAGAGAGAGGGAGGGAGAATGGGTATGCTTATTACTTTTACCAACAACTCAATCTCTTCAGCTATGCTTATCAACACTATATAATGAGCAGAAAATAGCTTGGTTATGAGAATAAAAAATAAGAGAAGGAAACTAGGATGCTGTAGGAAATGAGCTGTCAAATTTAATCCTCCCAGGGTTTAAAGACTCTTTAATCAGCAAGACACATTTGGCTTTCTGGAAGTATTAAAAGTACTCTTGAACTTTCCAAATTTAAAATTCTAAAAATTGCTAATGTTTATAGAGTAAAAGCAACAACGATAGCTTCTTATATACTAAGATCTAAAATATACCCATCATTGTGCTAACTTGCACAAATGATTCCTAGTTCTCACATAAACATAGTAGGAAGAAAATAGCATTCTCTTACAAATGAGAACACGAAATTTCAGGTGACTTCATGGATACAGAATTAGGAAGATTGGACATGAACCCAACCGTGTCTCTACAACTCAGGATAGTCTTCTCCACTACCATGTGACTTCTCATTTTTAAAAGCATTTATGGGCTGGAGGGATGGCTTATTGGTTAAGGTGTTTGCCTGCAAAGCCAAAGACTTTGGCTCAATTCCCCAGGACCCACGTTAGCCAGATGCGCAAGGGGGCGCATGCATCTGGAGTTCATTTGCAGTGGCTACAGGCCCTGGCGTGCCCATTCCCTCCCTCCCCCCCGCTCGTCTTGTCTGCCTCTTTCCCTCTCTCAAATTAATAAATAAAATACTGTATCTGGGGCTGAGGAAGTAGCTCAATGGTAAAGCACTTACCTAGCAAATACTGAACACTTCCAGTCATCACTACAATTCCAGATGACATATTTAAATGTAAGAAGTTACCATGAATGGCTACTGTTTATTTGTATCTAGCCCAGGCTGACCTGGAATTCACTATGTAGTCTCAGGGTGGCCTCAAATTTAGTGATCCTCCTACCTCTGCCTCCTGAGCACTGGGATTAAAAGCGTGCACCACCACACCCAGCCTTTTTATCATTTTTTAAACCAATAGCAGAGATATTACAGTATGACCATTAAGAGCTAATAACATCTGGATGTAATAGCACACGTCTATAATCCCAGCACTCCAAAGACTAAAGCAAGCAGATCACAAAGACTCCAAAGACAGTGTAGGTTGCATAGCAAGATTCTGCTTCAAAAATAACAAAGCAGTTAAATGAAAAACGAAGAATGACTTGGGGAGTATGGCTTAATAGTAATATAGTTGCCTAGCATGTAAAATGCTCTGTGTTCATTCCCTAGCACTACTAAAAACCAAACAAAAAGTTATTAACGCTACAAAAAGCTCTCCTTCCTCAGTCCTACTTGCAGCAATCCAGGTATGCTAAGTTAAAAAAAAAATACATACAACATGATAAAAATATTACTCATCTGTTAAACCTATTGTCTCTTAAGCTTTATGAGGTAGTGAAAAGATCTTCCTTTTTTTGGGGGGGGGGGTTCGAGGTAGGGTCTCACTCTAGCTCAGGCTGACCTGGAATTCACTATGGAGTCTCAGGGTGGCCTCGAACTCATAGCGATCCTCCTACCTCTGCCTCCCGAGTACTGGGATTAAAGGCATGCGCCACCACGCCCAGCAGATCTTCCTTTTTTTAACTGATAGTTCCTAAGTACTCAGAACACTGATTAGCCCCTATGAGAGACACAGATATATTTATTGAACAGATTATATATTCCATCAAGCCCCACCTACCTACAACTGCTTCCTGCTACTTGCCTGCATAATCTCCTCTGCTTTTTCCAGCTGAGGGTATAACACTCAGAATACTACTTTGCTATAGTTTTGATCCAGAATGTTCACAAAGGCTCATATGTTGAAGACTTGGTCCTCAGCTTGGTGCTATTGGAAGATGCTAAGTTAAAGTAAGGTCTGTTTTATAAATGAAACAAATCATTGCCATTTAAAAATAACTTATTAATTTAATTAAGTTTAATCAAAAGTTTAACTTACCTTTCCACAATCCATTCTGGCCTAATTACTTTTTCTCCCTTTAGTTCTTTAATTTTGGCATTAGGAAGATTTGTGGCAATAATGTGTGTTGTTTTGGATCTGGAATAATACACATGGTATTGACCTCCATGCAACATCATTAGCTTTCTCAACTCCTCAGCAGAAGGATCTGTAAAATCAGTATTAAAATATATTACGGTTTTTGTACAAGAAAGCAGAGTATTAGACTGAATAATCCCTTAAATAGTTCAACTTACAGAACATCACTGGTTTACTTTTTCCTTGGCTTTACTGTCATTAAACTAAGTTAGGAAGCAAATCAGAGTACCTTAGTACCAAAAGACCTCACCCAACACAAGACCATCGTCTCCTAAGGGATGTCTAGCAGAGCAAACAAGGGTCTCAAAATCAGGCACTAATAACAAAGCAAATATTTAAAACTTTTTACCGTATTTAGCAAATAGTCTTCGATACTGGTATTTTTTTTTTTTTTTTAAGACAGCAAGAGGGGGAGAGAGAGAGAGGAAAAGAGAGAGAGCCAGGGCCTCAGCCACTGAAATAGAACGCCAGACACTTGCACCACCTAGTGGGCATGTGCGACCTTGTGCCTCACCTTTGGCCCTCTTGCTGATATGGAATCTGGAGAGTTGAACATGGGTCCTTAGGCTTAGCAGGCAAGCAAGAACCTGAACTGCTAAGCTATCTCTCCAGCTCTCATGTTTTAAATAACTATAATCTCATTATATCTTACTTTCCAGGCTTTAATCCATTAACTACTTGAGAGTAGTACAACAAAAGACAGGTACTCGTACTTAAGTATGTAGGGCTTGGCTTATTAATATGTTTGGCTCTTATAAAGCCTGATAAATTTAATTTTAAAAAATAGGTTTACCATCAATCAGTTAATATCATCCAATTTACTAAAATAAAATTGTATCAAGGCCAAATAATAAAGTTTACTTATATAAAAAAATACACTAGTAACTTTTTTCTTATTTTGTTTCATATGACTCTATAATGAAACCACAGAAAACATTTAAATATCTTAAGTTTAAACCAATACATCAAAACCAATGTGGTTTACACTTTCCCATAAAAGAATGTGTAACTAATTCACTAAAGTCATACTATGATCTATTGCAATTATCACATTAAACTAATTATTCTCAAATACTTTCTTGCTTTGTCCACTCATCATCCCAGTAAGTGCTCTAAATCACACCTCCCCTAGCACCAGCTGTAACCAGGAGGAAGCTTTCACAGAAGCCTTTGGTATATAGACCTTGTTATTCAGCAATGGATTTTCTTTAAACCTGAATAATAAAGATTCAACTTTTAATTTATTTTATTTGAGAGAGAAAATGAGCACACCAGGGCCTCTAGTCACCACAAACTCCAGACATATGCACCACATTGTGCATCTGGCTTATGTGGGTGCTGGGAAATTGAACCTGGGACCTTAGGCTTCACAGGCAAGTGCCTTAACCACTAATCCATCTCTCCAGCCCAAGATTCAACTTTTAAATAAGCATTTTTACTATGACAACTGTGTAATTGGGTGAATTTTAATCATCAGAAAAAGGGGAAGGGAAAAAATACATGGCATCACATAAAGAAATATGAGGCTTATCTAATTTTCAATAAATTCTTACAGTATAGGATTCACTTGACACTACTGATTACAAAAACAGGCACAATGCCCAATAGAAATACAATGTGAACCACAATGCATGTCACATATAAATTTTTCTAGTGGCCTTATTAAGAATATTTTAAAAGATGAAAGGAGTATCTATCTAGCACAGTAGATCAAAATTTATTTAATATAAAAAGGAGAAGTTAATCTTTTTATTTATTTGAGAGAGACAGAATTGGTGTGCTAGGGTCTCCAACCACTGTAATCTACCTCCAGACATGTGTGCCACCTTGTGCAGATGTGCAACATTGCACATGTCTCACCTTGTACAACTGGCTTACATGGGATCTGGGGAGTCGAACATGGGTCCTTGGGCTTTATAGGCAAGCGCCTTAACCACTAAGACATCTCTCCAGTGCTATAGTCTTTTTCATATTATGTCTTTTGAACCCAGCACAAATTCTATATTTAAAACAATTTAGAGTAGCCAAATTTCCAGTTTAACACATGATACAAGGCTACTACATTAGACAGTGTTAGTAGAAAGAAATGAAAATGCAATATACTTGAATTAAAAAGGTTAAACATCACAAACACTAACCTATAGCACCAGTGATTTAATGTAAAATGGTGGAAATGGAACAGCTACAAAGACAAGTAATCTGTACTTTTTTTCTTGAAGATTAAAGAACCTAGCTGATCTTATAAAACAACAAAAACTGGAGAGGCGGAGGCAGGAGGATCTTAAGTGCAATGACAGCTTAAGTTATATAGTGAGGACCTTGTCTCACATACATACATATAAAAAACACAATTTAAAGCCTAGATCACTATATATCAGTGGGGATATGAAATCAAATAAAGATCACAAAATTCTAAAGTATGACTCTGCAAGTTCATCTGTAACTTTATTCTAAACTAATTCTAATAAATTATTAAAATGAGAAATAGCTAGCAGCCTTCTAGTTATACAAAATATGTATCAGGAACACATTAGTAGCATACACATACTCACAACATTTTTCCCTCTACTTGTTTTTTGAAATCTAATTACTGTAGAAATTTGAAAGGGGAAAACTTAAGAGAGTTCATTGTCCTCCCACTGAATGAAGAAGATAATTTAAGGTTCAAAAGCTCTTGCAAAATTCTTCAATGTAAAGTGGATCATGAAAAACCACTCTAGTTAAAAGGTAAGATCACATAAACTATGATATCAAACTGACCTGAGTTAAATCTTGGCTTTAACACCCTTTAGTTGTGACTGTGGACATTGTATGCTTTACTTTAGGCTTTCTCCTCTGTCTTCATAAACAAACAAAGCTGTGACGATGAAATAAGTCTGGCACACAGGAAGCACTTGATACAAAAGCTAGTATTAGAAATTGTGATGACATTAGCACTCCTTTCAAGTAATATATGACTTGAGGCTCCTGCCCTAGACCATAAGAAAAATGAAGGAAAAAGACAAGATACATGGGCTGGCACATGGTAGTCCCTTGACTTTCAAACCAAAACAGAACTGCCAGTAGTAACCTAGGATAGCATCCAGGAAGCACTCTATAAGTGCAACAGCCTGGCATGCATACTAGCTACTGGCTGCCCTTATTGTGATTTTTTTAATTTCAAAATAGTTATTTACTTGTTCTATTTTATCAGTAGTAAAATATACTCCCACATTATAATCTCAAAGAATACAACTGAAGACTTACATAACACATTCATTTTCATATTTAATATTCTCCTTTAATCTACCAAATATGGAGCTATTTAGAAAAAAAATTGCTTTCTACCTGCCTCTTCCTCTCTCTTAAATAAATAAATATTTTAAAAATATTTTTTAAAAAAGACTGGGGAAGTGGCTTAGCAGTTAAGGCGTTTGCCTGCAAAGCCAAAGGACTCTGGTTCGATTCCCTAGGACCCACATAAGCCAGATGCACAAGGGGGCACATGCATATGGAGTTTGTTTGCAGTGGCTGGAGGCCCTGGTGTGCCCATTCTCTCTTTCTATCTGCCTCTTCCTCTCTCTCTCTCACTCTCTCTCTAATCAATAAATATTTTAAAAATATTTTTTTAAAAACTGTTTAGGAAATAGTATTTAACACCATTAGATCTACATGACATTAAGACAGATATAACATTCTGCCTAGTTTTTGTCATAGTGCGATAATCTGAGATTATGTTCTTCATTCCTTATTTACTGGCAGATTCCCATAGAACATATGCTCCATATATTGAGAACAGAACCTAGCCTGCTTTATTTTTATAGCACTAATTCAAAGCAGGTACCTGGTAAATACTCTTACTAAATTCACTGACATCCTCAATGCCTCATAGGCTCTGGTGGAATTCAGTTCCTCCAGTACAATTAGAATGCTGATAATAATGGTAGCAACGTTATTCTCAAACACATACAATCACAAATCAAGCCATAACGAACACTGTTAAAGCACAGGTGCCACAGCAGGACCAACTCACTCAGTTTATATCCCTAGCTAATTGTGTGTCACTTGATAATTGTGAGGCTCTCAGGATGCTACTTAAATTCTCACAGCCTTACTTTCCTCATACGTAAACCAGGGAGGTTTACAAATGTCCTCAAAGAGCTGTTGTGGGAAATGAACTTAAAATTATAAATATGGAGGAAATCCCATGCTTGTAGTAAGAATTATGTGTCACCTATTCTGGTCTGGTGGTGTTATTAGTAGAACCATTCCACCCCAAACCAGGATGGAAAAAGGAGCACCAGAATTGAGACCGCTCTCTACCTACAAACCGTGGCATTTTTTTTTTCCAATCCACAATCTCTTATAATTTTTCCCCTTGTTGGCCAACTTTTAGTACATATTCATTTGAGAATGTACTTAATGCACTGACAAAGAGTATGAATAAAAAGGGAAAAATCGAAACAAATCTGGACTGAGGAAAATTCTATCTTCCAAATCTTGCCATAATTAATGTCACATGAAGTAGAACTAAAAGAGCTTTTAGAAGCCTAGTGGTTATTTCACTTCCCATAGAAGTAAAGTCTAATTAAGGTAGGCAGACTGGACCAATTCAAATAGTTACCAAATCAAGTTAACATTCCCAAATACTCATTATGCATCTACCTTGTCAATATTACTTTCAAGTAAAATAAGAGCATGAAAAAAATACTCTAACTAATAAAATTGCTACCTCTAGATTACCACTGACATTTTAGTGAGGATCTTTTTTATAAATTACTGCCACTGGGGTGACTTTAACAGAAGGAAAAAATAGGGTTGGTTCTAAAAAGAGGTTTTTTTTTTGTTGTTAAGGGAATGTAGCAACAGAATTATTTCCTTAAACTTCCTTAAAGAGCCTACATTTCATTTATTTCTTCTAATTTTTTATTTGAGAGAAAGAGAGAGAAGCAGAAAAGAAGTACAGTTGGCCTCTTGCCACTGTTAAAAAAAAAAAAAAAACTTTCAGATTCATGCGCCACTTTGTGCATCTGGCCTTACCTGGGTACCGGGAAATCAAACCCTGCCATCAGGCTTTGCAAGCAAGGACCTTTAACCTGACCTATCACTCTAGACCCCCCCCCCAGTCTACATTTCAAAACAAGCAAAGGATTATTCATTGAATATGTGTATAATCAAGTTTTATATAAATAGCACCAAATCTAAGCTGATTAATTATATGACAGAGTACTTGTGTTTATAAATTAGCAAGCCTCTTTCAAATCAATGTTTACAGTTATATTTGATATATATGGTTAAAAAAAAGAGGACTATAACATCAACCCTAGCCTGGAAACACCTTATTGATATAGCACCCTGCATTTACCTTCATTTAACACTCATAGCAATCCTAGGAGGAAGATCCTACTTCTATAGGTTAACACTCATAGCAATCCTAGGAGGAAGATCCTACTTCTATAGGAATACAAATGGAAGACTGGAAAACAACTTTGTTAAGTTACACACAGCTAATGGAAGAGCTACAATTCAAGTCTAGTTTTATGTCTCAAGACATTTAAATCTTTCTTTCTTTGTTTTTTTCAAGGTAGAGTTTCACACTATCTCAGGCTGGCCTGGAATTTACTATGTAATCTCAGTGTGGCCTTGAACTCAAGGCCATCCTCCCACTTCTGCTTCCCAAGTGCTGGAATTAAAGGTGTGCACCACCACACCTGGCTCTTTTTTAAAAAAAAAAACTTAATTAACAGCTTCCACAATTACAGACAATAAATCTCCCCACACCCACTTTCCATCTCACAAATCCACCCTCAATCATATTCCCCTCGCCCTATTAGTCTCTCTTTAATTTTGATGTCATCCTCTTCTTCTATTATGAAGATCTTGTGTAGGCAGTGCTAGGTACTGTAAGGACAAGGATATACAAGGCACTTTGTGTATGGAAGATTGCATTGTAAGCAGTCTTACCCTTCTATGGTAGAAGAAACTCATTCTTGATTTAACAACAACAACAAAATTCTGTTTTTGCAGTGTTGAAGACAGAATCCAGAAGTTTGCACATGCTAAGGCAAGTGTTCTACCTCTGAGCTACCTCCTTAGCCATGGGATCTACTTAACCCATGTAGAAAGTTCATGTGTGTGTACTATCATGCATCACAAACCGTATATTACAGTGCAAGTACAAAAAAGCCAGATACCTTCAGAAGAAAAGCCTAGTCATCTTATTTTCTCCAATTGGCAATTTGAAACATAATACATGTGTAAGATGCTCAGAAAATTATTCTTCCACCAAGTATACCAGTTGTATACAATTTTAGATTTTTACTAGCAATAATCCTAAATATTTTCTCTAGAAACCTCAGATTATATGCTGGTTTCCTTAAACCATTATGTTAAACAATGTTTTATAGGATATGATATAAACAGCATATCCTCATATAAAGTAAATGTTCTCAATAAATGTTTACTAAACAAAACAGCAAAGGTCAATTTTTTCAGCACTGATGATGAAAGAACTTGAAAACATTTTTTTGTTCTATCAGTAGACAGAATGAGTTCATGCTAATAACATGAATATAGATGTCAATTTCATTGTAAACTTCCACTTCACTGGAAAGCAAAATAAAGCTGTCATTAAATGATTTAGAATCAGAGGCAGGTAAAAGGAAATTGGGAAGGAAAAAAAAAAAAAACTTTAATGTAGTGCCTACCCCAATTAGATACCTTACATACTCATACAATGGGCACATGGAAGCTGCCAACATTGAAGCACTGACTCCTCCTTGGGCCCACGAGGTAATTAAAAGCAGAAGGAAAACCTATCCTCATTCTGAGCTTGATACCTTTACTTTGGGTCAGACTCCCAGCTTGATTCTGTAAAGACATGGTAAAGACTCAAGTACTGACTCTCTAAAAGCTAGTGGTACTTAGCCCAAGGCTGAAGAACAATGAGTCAGTCCTGAACCTAATCTCACTTTGAATTCCAGAAACAGCAAAATCTGCAGGCCAAATCAATACCCCAATGAGGACTAGACCCTGGGGCAGAAGTAATCATAGGAACCAGACTGATCTCAAGGGATGTCAGCAGTAATGACTTATCAGACCATTTTGCAGGATAAGAATTGAGACAATGTTCAATCAGATTATACTTTGACCAGGACTATTTTATTTGAGGGGATGAGGAAAGATAGGGTCATACTGTATGGCCTAGGTTAGCCCAAAACTTGATAATTCTAAGTGATAGAATTATAGGTCTGAGTCACCATGTCTAGCAGGACTTAATACTTCTTACCTCTTATCCCAATCTAAACCCAAAGCTCAAATTAGTACCACAAAGATGGACTTGAGCTCACTGGATCCTTTAATATGTTTCTCTTGCCAGTATGCACATTGATTAAGTCTCCTTTCTCTTTCTATCATTACTTTTCTCTAATGGTGTATTGGTACAGGTGATGGAACCAGCCTATTATGACTCCCATATTCCAGGGCTTTTTGCTCTAAAACTGCACTTACAATCTTGCTTAATCTCCAACACTGGAATTCCTCAGTTGAGTGTCAGCACTATCAGTTTTGTGAAGTAATAATACACAACAAGACCACAATTGAGGCTTTTGTAAGTCACTTGGATGATTATGGATAACCATTTTCTAACTAAAGAATGCTAGTCCTGATTTTTAATCAGCGCATTCCATGTGAATTGTCTTTATCCTATCCAAAAGAAATCTGCAATTACTGTCCACTAGACTTAATGCACCAACTCACCTATGGACCTTTAAACACACCTGTGGCCTACCTCCCACATGTTATTCTGTTATCATCAAGCCTAGAATGGGGTAAATCTTTTCCAAATATCTGAATTAAAATTAAAATGTCTATGAGAAATCAGACTACCCCCTTTTTCTCCAAGTTTATTTCCACATGTATGTGGGGAGAAGGGGAGGGTCAGGGTCTCTTGCCTCAGTAAATGAAAGCCAGATGCTTACACCACTTTCTGTATCTGGATTTACAGGGGTACTGAGGATTCAAACCTGGG
Source organism: Jaculus jaculus (assembly GCF_020740685.1). Classification (NCBI taxonomy): domain Eukaryota; kingdom Metazoa; phylum Chordata; class Mammalia; order Rodentia; family Dipodidae; genus Jaculus; species Jaculus jaculus. The sequence goes on from NC_059105.1 coordinate 120,126,849, forward strand.
CCAGCAGGCTTTGCAAGCAAGCACTTTTAAATGCTGAGTCATCACTCCAACTCCAGAGAAAGCTGACTTTCTACAGGTAGAAGGTAGATATGAGTGAGGACCATGAGGACCTTGAAAGATAGTCAAAGCTCTATTTCTGTTTGTAAAGCCGACAAGCTGGACACAGCTTTCATAAAAAAGCTATAATCTTAAAAATAATACATTGTCTTAAGGACAATCATGAGATCAGTTGTGGGACCTTGAACAGCTACTCAAAAAGGAATTAGTGATGAGGTAACCAAGAAAACTTATAGTGTAGTTTTGTAGCCATGTCTTCTGACTGTAAAAATGTCCCTTTGTGCTTAAATGTTATGAGGCTACAGATAGTTTGCTCTCACTAGATTAAAAACTGAAACCAGGGCATCTTCCCACACACACATTCATGAAAGGTCTGCATCTTCCAAAGACCCTGGCTTCACTATAACACTTACATTGTGGTTTTGACACCCCACCTAACCCTTTGTGAGCTTTTTCTAGAGGATCATGAGAAGAAATACCTTAAAAGGAAGAGTAGGTCCACTATGATTTGGAAAGGGGGAAAAGGTCATCACATACCATGAATATACCATCTACCTTATAAATATTCACAGAAATGTCTGTAAATCCACAATACAAAATCCACTGTACTGGGGTGGGGGAAAGAGTAGCCTACTCCAATCTCTTTAGAAAATTTATTTTTATCAATTTATTATTAGAGAGAGAGAATGAGTGAATATGGGTGTACCAGGTCCTCTAGCCACAGGAAATGAACTCTAGACACATGTGCCACCATGTGCATCAGGCTTATGTGGGTCCTAGGGACTCGAATCTGAGTCCTTAGGCTTCACAGGCAAACACCTTACTGATAAGCCATCCCTCCAGCCCTCCTATCTTTTTATAGTATATTCTTTGCTTTGCTAAATAAAGTTCAACTCAAACTGTCTCTCTTGAATGAATTTTCCTTTGAAAAGACAAGAACTAAGAAGTCCCCTCAACAACCACTTTCTCCTTTTTTCATTTATTTATTTATTTATTTTAGTTTAGTCTTAATTTAGTTCAGTGTTAGACTGACATCTACTTTAAACAATCACAGTACAGTTTTGTCCTACTGGCATGTTGATGAATTTTTAAACTGTGTACTAATTGCATGGAGAAAAAAGACCAAGTTAAATGAGCATGTGATTTAAAATTATTCTTAACATTCTGGTATACAAATGCAAACCCATTTTATACATTTCCTCAATCAAATTATACTTATTAAGCATTTTACAATGTGCCAGGTAGGTGTGATGATTAACTTTGGTTACTGATTTCATCGGATTTGGAAGCACACTAGGAAATTAATGAAGCACAGCTATGGGCTCTGATCTAGTCAGTGGATTGGATCCATAAGAAGATGGCATTATTGGGAAGTAATGAAAGTTGGGAAGTACAGCCCCACTGAAAAAGGTAGGTTACAGGGTTATATGTCATTGGGGTTATATCTTGTCCTGACTTCCAAATTCTCCCCTTCTCTCAGCCTCCTCCCCACTCCACATGGCAAACAACTCTGTCACAGGTTTCTGCTGCCATGATACCAAGACCAAAAATCTTAGGCCATGAGGCCATGAGACCATAAATTGAACTCTCTGAAACCATAAGCTAAAATAAGTCTTTGTTCCCTTAAGTCATTTCTATCAGGTATTTAACTATAGTGTCATAAAAAGTAAATAATACACTAAGATTCTAAGTATAAGAACCCAGCAATAAACGGGATAGAAGTCTGAGCTCCATGGTAGGTGTATTGCACTAGTTAAGCCAAATAAATACCAATACTAGTACAAATATATGTGTTTTTGTTTCCCACACCCCCTTCCCAAGGTAGGGTTTCACTCTAGCCCAGGCTGACATGGAATTCACTATATAGTCTTAGGGTGGTCTCAAACTCACAGTGATCCTCCTACCACTGCCTCCTGAGCACTAGGATTAAAGGCATGCATCACCATATAATTATATAAATATATGTAATAAAGAGAAATAAGACTAGGAAAAGTTAGAAAACATCTGGAGGATTAATACACCTGTTTTTAATAAAGGCAGTCACAGAAGGTCTCCAATGAGTAACATTTAGAAAGGACACATTAAGACCCAAGGAAGGAGAATGAATCTAAAGTACTAGACTGGCCTCATACTCATGATGATCCTCCTACTTCAGCCTCCCAAGTGCTGGAACTAAAGGCATGCAGCACCATGGCTGGTTTCATTAAACTTTTGTTTGTTTGTTTGAGAACAACAGACAGACAAAGAGAGAAAGAGGCAGATAGAGAATGAGTGAGAATGGGCATACCAGGGCCTCCAGCCACTGCAAACAAATTCCAGATGCATGTGCCAACTTGTGCATATGGCTTACGTGGGTCCTGGGGAATGAAGCCTCGAACCTGGGTCCTTAGGCTGCACAGGCAAGTGCTTAACTGATAAGCCATTTCTCCAGCCCCTTCATTTAACTTTTTAATCAAAGTTCTTTTTTGTTTTTTGTTTGTTTGTTTGCTTTTCAAGGTAGGGTCTCATTCTGGCCTGGAATGGACTGACCTGGAATTCACTAAATAGTCTCAGGCTGGCCTTGGACTCACTGTGATCCTCCTACCTCCGCCTCCCAAGTACTGGGATTACAGTTGTGTGCCACCACATAAGGCCAAAAATAAATTTTTTAAACACGTGAATAAAAAGTAAAAGGTAGAATAAATAAAAAGGAAGTGTGAAAGAGTAACCAATGATTTTATTTTAAACTCATTTTACATAGATCATTTAAAAATATTTTTATTTACTATATATTTGCAAAACAAAAAGGTAAAAGAGAGTGAGTAAGATACTGGCATACCAGTGCCTCCCACCACTGCAAACAAATTCAGGATGCATGCACCACTATGCGCATTGGGCATTACATGGGTACTGGGAAACTAAACTCAGGCCACCAGGCCTTGCAAGCAAGTGCCCTTAACCATTGAGCTATCTTTCCAGCCCATTGATAATTTGAAAGAGAATTTTAAAAAATCTCAATAATAAAAAAGTTTATGTCAAAATAGGGTACCTAAAAAGTAAAAAGTACTCAACCTGTATATCCATTAACATAGATGGCAACTCCACTAAATATTGCAGATGAAGTCCCATCCTTCTGCATAGCAGCATCTGATCGAAACTGCTCCTCCAATTTCTGGACCTTGGCAGCCATGTACCCTCCCTAGAATTAAAGAAATTGTTAGCCAATCACAAAAGTTATACTTTCTTCCTCCCACCCCCACCTTTAAAAAAAAACTTAGTTTAAATAAATGAATGAATAAGTAGTAAATGACCTTATTCCATGCTAGTGGCTAGGGCAAAATGACATATTAAAAATGAGCCACAAGTTAAAGACAATAAAACAGGGAAAATCAAGAAAAACTTTTCCTTTGTCAACCCATTTTTAATCAATAAAATCATCACATTTTTATATAAATCACTTTAAAAAGAGAAAAAAGGTAAACCAATAATGAATTTACTATCATAAAACACTGTGAGCAAGTTACATCAAAGTTTAAACTAGACAGAAATTTGATAAGTAGTCTAGCATATTTTAGGGCAGAACCCACTGTCTTCTATCCAGAAAGCTTGAGATGAACTGAAGCATATGGACAAAACAGATGTCTATAAACGAGTTAAAAACAATGAGTAATTAATTCAATGGTTAAAACCTACGTTCCCTAATTTTCATTAGGTAACTTCAATTTAAAAGATGAATATACAAAATGATCACTTAAAACACTTGGGCAGATTTAAGAGTTTAGTCTCGTGTTTTGTAAACCTTGAATTTATTAGGTAGGCTTTGAATTATTAGATTTATAAGTGTGCCAGAAAATGTGGCAAAGTGGTACATGTTTTCAAAAATGCAAGTAATTTCATTGTTTTATGGATTGTTCAAGTATTCTATGCCCATTTTATACACACACATATACATATATATATATACATATATATATACATACACATAATTTTTTTTAGAAAACACAGGATGTAAAATGATAATTAAAATTGGTATAATCTGATTCATTAACATTTGGGGGTGTTAATTTCAACCCTTACTTCCATAGTTCACAACACAGACGTTTTACAAAATTAGGATCATATATAATATTCTTTTGTGACCCATCTTAGTCATGGTTATCTTTCCAGATTAAGAAATATATCTATAATGACTGCACAGTATTTTAGTATATATATGATTATCTGACCAATCCTCTATCACTAGTATGTATGTCTTTTTCCTATTTCTCAACACTAATAGCAATGCTGACATAAGGCCATCATACAATACAACTTTGTGTGCAAGCATATGTATATCCTCAGGATAAAATTCCTGACAGTCTAGTTGAAAGGTTAGAGTTTAAGAAGACTGCAAGGTTTTCAATACATTGTGAAAATACAAGGAGTTGGTGTATAAAGTGATCTATAATTTACATCTTAAACATAATACACTAAAATTATGAAAAATATCAACAGTTAAATAGAATTATTTTTATTCTTTAAAACACACCCATTTGTCCCAGCCATCATTTTCAGCTCGCTTCCTCCATCCACCTCGTCTCATGGTGGAACTTCTGTATTGAAGGGGAGAAAAAAAAATACATCAAATTTATAACATAATTTATTCCTGATTGATGTTTTATTTCAATTATCAAGAAACATGAGAAATTAAAATATATTCAAACATTCAGTTGAAAATGCCACATTAACTTTTGTAAAATGTATTATTAAAAAGTGAAATTGGTCCACATAAAACCTGTTGTAGTTTGAATGGGTGATTCCCCCCCCAATATATTCAGGAGTTTAATTAAAGATTGTAATTTAGATCTGCAGCCTCCTGGATGAAGGAGGTGTCACTGTGGGTTGATCTCTGGGTCCCTAACCCTAAGATGGATCTGAATTCCAACCTAAGATATCCAAAGTGCCTGGTTTGAAGGATCATCTCAGCAACCTGAAGCTGTCTACTACAGAATTAGTACCAAGGAGTATGCTGAGATGAATCTGACCATGTGGATTTTGGAACTTTTGTTTTAGAGGAACTGGCATAGACTTGGTACTTGCTACTGAAGATGTCTTCTGGAGCAGCATGCCAAGTATTGTGGACTATTTTAATGAGAATTTGAAAATGCTAAGTGCAGAGAGAATTGTATTTGGAGGCTGGAGGCGTGGCTTATGAATTTTCTAAGGGAAAGGAAAGACTGCAGACAACTTTGTTGGAACTGGGCTACTGGCATAAGGACTGGCTGCATCCTGTTGCCCAAGCCTAGACATTCAACATTCAATTTCTAATGGACTGATGTGCTTGACTAAAGATATGAGACTGAGAGATTTAAGATTTTAAGTTGGAAAAATTCAAGCAAGTTTAAAATTACTGGCACAGAGACTGGTTTTAGGTTACTAAAGCTACTATTGTCAAACAATCTTAAGCAATCCTAAGGAAGATGGCTCAACTGCTATACACTGAAACAATGGAGAGGATGCCTGAGGAAAAACTATGGTAGACATGCAGACTCTTGGGAAAGATTTGACTGGAAAAGGAATCTGCTCTTCAAGGTCCCCAAGTTAAGAAAAGGGCTGTGTCCTACACACCTGGTATTGGTTTCAGAAGCATGAAAAATGAGTGAAGTGGTCATGAAGTCCATATGGTTCCAGAAGACACTGCTGAGATGTGACATGAGGTAGAGTGTAATGCCCTTATAGGCTGGAGACGCCATAGGAAGATGGACCATGGTTTGCATGGAGGCCCAAAGATGTTTTAGATGTACCAGGAATGTGCAAAAGCTACCACAGAGGCTGCTGGCTAGGGATGGAAGTTTTCCCTGGCTATTTAGCCTAGCTGGAGGGGCAAAATTGGAAGATCCAGAGACTGTCAGCCACTGCTTTAACTGCAAAAGTTTGATGCTTCCTTGATGGTTATTGAGTGTGCATTGCACTGTACCAGCCTTTCCTTGGTATGCCTTATACCAGCTGAAAATGTGCCTTTATATATTGAAACTTGTTTGATTTTACAGGACTCATAACCAAGAGACAATCTTTGGTTTTTAATATATTTTATTTTGAGAGAGAAAGAGGGGAAGAGAGACAATGGGCACGCCAGAGCCTGTAGCCACTACAAACTCCAGATGCATGAGCCACCTTGTGCATCTGGCTTAGGTGGGACTTGGGGAATAAAACCAAGGTCCTGCAGCTTGGCAGGCAAATGCCTTAACAGCTAAGCCACCTTCTCCAGCCCCCAAGAAACAATCTTAAATCTCAGATGAGACTTAGAACTTTGGGAACTATCTTAAGTCAGCAAAGACTAAGAGACCTTTAAAGTTGGACTGAATACAATTTACAGTATAGATGGTTATGAATCTATTGGGGACCAGAGACAGAATGTGGTAGTCTGAATGATGACCCACAACACATTCAAGATTTTATTAAAGATTGTAATTTAGATCTGCAGCCTCCTAGCTAGAGGAGGTATCACTGTGGTTTATCTTAGGGTCCTCCAATCCTAAGGCAGATCTGAATTCCAACCTAAGATATGAAAAATGGGGCTGGAGAGATAGCTTAGCAGTTAAGGTGCTTATCTAAGATATGTAAAGTGGCTTGTTTGGAGGTTCACCTCAGCAACCTAAGGCTGTCTGTGACTCTTGCCCTAAAAGTAAATCTCATGTGTAAGTACTTTTCAATGGAAGGAGGGGAACTATGCAGTAATTCTAAAATCTGATTTACAAAAACATCAAATCTAGCTAACACCACTTGCTAACCACTGATTAGTAAAACAATCTAATACAGCATCTCCTTTAATTAAGTGGCCCACAATATGATTCTTAGACTGCCATTTTATGCTATTAGATACTCATGAAGGCACAGTGTAATATACCTTTCTGCAAAAAGTTTGAAAATTAGTCAGAACAAATATAGCATACTGATAACAAACTGTCAGATCTGGCATTTTTCCTTAAGGCAACAATCAACTATACTGAAAACCATTAAGATGGCCATCTCACCGGTAAGGCTTATTGGCTAGTAATACATAAAAATCAATCTTAACTCAAAATAGGAAGTAAATGAATCCTTGTAAAGTCAAAATCTTCTAGGTAGCCATACAATGTGAGATGACTACCTTATCCTTTACAAAATTAATAGAACCTCTATGTTAGGTCAGGATAAAATGGAGTCACCCAAGATAGCAGGAGGGCAGACAGCAGGAGGGCAACAGAGATGTCATCCATATCCCTCAAGAAATTGTCCAGCTATTATCCCTCCCCTGCCTAACAAGGCTCCAGGTCTAGATTTACTGCCTCCCTATCTCTCACTGGGTTACTTCTGGTCTCACTCTATGACTAATGTAAAGAACAGAGATTTACTACCTCAACAAAGAAATTCTTTCCCTTCCTTACCTTCTCCCAACTGAAGAGCCTATAAAGCCCACTATCTGTAACCCCAAACTAACTGCTCCACTCATGAGAATCAGTCCTGCCAGCTCATGTTTTTCCCCAAATAAAAACTTCCATCTTTGCCTCAGAGTGGTCTCCATGGTTCTTGGTCACTCCTGAACCTTACATTCTATATGGAGATCTTTTCCTTCTAATAACTATATGTTTATATAAAATGATTACTGTATAAAGCTTATGTTACCAAAGTCAAATTAGCTTTGACAATTTATGAAAATCTTTCATTTAACAACTAAAGCATGACACTTCATCCAAACACATTAGCAGATACTTTGAAATACTTTTTTTTTTTAATTTTTTTTGTTCATTTTTTATTAATGTATTTGAGAGTGACAGAGAGAGAGAAAGAGACAGAGAGAATGATTGAGAAATGGTGCGCCAGGGCTTCCAGCCACTGCAAATGAACTCCAGACATGTGCGACACCCTGTGCATCTGGCTAACGTGGGTCCTGGGGAACCGAGCCTCGAACCGGGGTCCTTAGGCTTCACAGGCAAGCGCTTAACCGCTAAGCCATCTCTCCAGCCCTGAAATACTTTTTGAAAGACAATAGGACTTGGTTTCTCTGTGCTGAAATTTGAAATAACAAGTTGTACTATACACATAATAATCTAAAAGATATGCAGAGATAACTGTCAAACTGTTTAATGCATTTATTATCAAGCCCCAGAAATACCATTATATTTTCTCTTTAATACTTTTCAAGTGTCTCAGCCCCTAAAGATTTCTTCCCTATTTTAGACTCTAAGAAATGTACTAATACAAGATTTCTGACCTAAAATAAACTGAATTCATATACCTGCTCTTACAAGTGAGATTTGAGAGTTCTGGACATTATATGCTAAGGATGCATACTCAAAATAATTAAATGTAAACATTCATTTGCTAAAGGAAAGCAAATCTTAGCTACCACTTCTCAGGCCCTATATATCTTTTATTTAAGACAGAGCCTCTCACTGGCCAGACTGGCTGAATACCATACTCCGGTGATCCCAACACTCCAGGGCTAAGATCATAAACATGGGCTACCATTCTTAGCTTTCTTTTATTTTCCTCCCTTGCTATTGTGGTTGCTAGTGTTTTTGTTGTTGTTGTTTGAGGAAGGGTCTCACTTTTAGCCCAGACTTACTTGCCTGTAAGTCACTCTGTAGTCCTAGCCTTGATACTCACCACGATCCTATTTCAGCCTCCTGACTGCTGGAACTAAAGATGTGTATCACCACGCCTGACTTCATCAGCTTTTTTTTTTTTTTAAATATGGGTTCTGAGGACTGAACTGTTTTATACTTGCCAATAAAGCTATATCTCCCTAGTCCCATACACACACACACACACACACACATATGTATATATATATTTTTTGTTTGTTTGTTTGTTTTTTTTGAGGTAAAGTTTCACTTTAGCCCAGGCTGACCTGGAATTCACTATGGAGTCTCAGGGTGGCCTCGAACTCACGGTGATCCTCCTACCTCTGCCTCCCAAGTGCTGGGATTAAAGGCGTGCGCCACCACGCCCGGCTCCATAAATTATATTTTTAAAGTCAAAAGACAGGCATGGTGACACATGCCTGTAATCCTAGTGCTTATGAAGTGGAGTGAGGGAGATCAGGAGTTTGGGGCCAATCTGGGCTGTATAAGAACCCATCTCAAAATATTTTTTTTAATTTATTTGCACAATCATTTAAAAAGCACCTTAGGATCTCCAAAGTTCCTACCACAAAGACCAGTATGAAAACCCTTACTGATAGAGCAGTCAGAGTAGACAACTATTAAACATATTGGCTATTAGGACTATGAATATGGCTCAATGATACAGTGCTTGCCTAGAATTTGAGAAGCTGTGGACTTGATACCCAAAATTGGGAAAAGGAAGAAGGGAGAGAGGTAGGGAAGGGAGAGAAAAGAAAAGAAGAAAAGGGAAGGAGCGAGGGAGGGAAAGAGAAAGGTGAAAGAAACAGGAAGGAAGGGAGGAAGGGATTAGCATTAAATACTAAGCCACGCCTTTTTAAAAAATGTATTCATTTGAGAGCAAGAGAGAGAGTAGGAGAGAAAAAGAGAGAGAGAGAGAGAGAAAGAGAATGGACACTCCAAGGCCTCCAGCCACTACAAACTCCAGACACATGCACCATGTGCATCTGGCTTATGTGGGTCCTGGGAAATCAAACCTGGATCCTTTGGCTTTGCAGGCAAGAAACTTAACCACTAAGCTCTCTCTCCAGCTCTACTTCTTAAAAATAATTGTTGAAGGCATAAATGGTCCAGCAAATAGTCAAAATTATTGGATTGGTCAAGAATCACAGAATGACAAAAATCTACAGTGGAACTCTGCTACTTCTGCTCAAAAAGGAATTCTTGACTCTGCGGAATTTCGTCAATCTAGAGGAATGGCTTAACGAATGAGCCATGCCTTTGTTTAAGCACAGTGCTAGGAAAATGAGAACTGGGGTCCAAGAGTCTTCCAAAAATCTTATCTGTATATCGGGGGATTAGGAACCAAAAAGTAACAATGAATTAGAAGCAAGTACACCAAACTTTGCAAAAATCACATTCTGTCTTCCATTAATTTCCGACAGAAACAAGTATAAATCTACTATGATAACATCATAATCCTCCCATATTTCTACAACTAATTTTACAAATATAAAATCTGGAAGCCTGGTGTGGTGGTGCATGACTTTAATCCCAGCACTTGGGAGGCAAAGGTAGAAGGATCGCCTTAAATTCAAGGCTACCCTGAGACTACATAGTGAATTCTTGACCAGCGTGGACCAGAGTGAAACCCTAACTCGAAAAACTACAAAAAAATTAAAAAATAAAAATCTGGGACCTAAAACTCATAAATAATACAAGAACCAGCAATAACAACAAAATCACAGCTCTACAGAGACTTTGGATACTTAATTTAACAGAATTTAACCATGCTCTTTTCAAAGAGATAAAAAGACAAAAAAGTTGGAAAAATTTCCAACCTAAAAAGAAAGGAGCAGACAGGTGTAGTAGCTCATGTTTGTAATCCCAGTACTCAGGAGGCTCAGGCAGGAGGATCACCACAAATACATGGCCAGAGTTCCAGGACAGCCTGGGCTACAAACTTTGAACACAAAGCAAGCAAATACTAGCACTACAAATGAACTCTAGCAGCATGGGCAATGGGGATGTCCTCACATAAAAAGCTACTAATGGGGTAGCTCCACCACCTGACAACATCAACTATAAAGCCTTACAAAGGAAGACGCAGTTTATCAACACTTCTCTTCAAGGTGATATAATACTGTTCCTGTGTCACTGAGGCCAACATGCACCTCCTTTCAGATACACAAAACAGAATAGAAATATTTAAAATATGCTATCTACAAAATTGCCATTGATCTTGTATCTAATAGGTAGTCAATGCTTATTGAGGAAAGACTGTAAACTTACATATAGGCTATGTTATAAAGCATGGTAACAATGGAAATAATAGTATGTTCCAAACATACTGTATCCCAATATATCAGTATTTGAAAAGGTACTCTGAATAGTTCATCTCATCTACCTTTTGTTTCTCTCATTTTAAAACATTACCCCAAAAGTTCACAATCAAATTCTGTGCTAATAGTTTAACAGGCAGCACTAATCATCAACAACCCTTGCCAAAAGTGGTACAGACTAAACTGGCAAGTAACACTTCCACTGCTAAAAAGAACCACACAACAGATGAAATTAGCTACAAATCATTTACAGGGTTGCTAATACAGTGCAATCGGGAAGGAACTGAAGTAAAACCCTATTCTTGGAAACTAATGTGTCATGATATAAAGGCATAAATTCCTGCTAACCATTAAAGCGCATCAAAAAGAAAGTGGCTAGGCAATGCCTCTGCAGCCCTATTTATAGAAAATTCCCCACTCTAGGTGACTGATGTTTTTATTTAAATGTGGCTTTCTCTAAAGGGAGGAGGGCAATAAATCATTATACTACAAACTTGACAGAAATATCCCTCAGAAATAATGCACTCCTTGTTTTCATCCTCTGTTCCAAGCAACCTTTTGAATTATAATGTGTCCTTCTTACTAAGCCTACTCATTAAGCAGCAATGACCCTGTATTGACAAGCCATCCAATCATCCAACTAGGCTTGTAAATAAAAATTGCTTTCTTGTTTCCAGAGGCACCTCTTGCAGACTGAGTTTCCAAGAAAACTCCTCAGTGCTTGATGACCTTGCAGAACATAATAAAAGATTTCTAAAACTATAATACATAACCTAAAATAACCTACTCACTTCTTATCCAGCAACATCCAATAGAAGCAGCCAACAATGAGTCTCAAAGTTAAAAACTCAGCATGTAAAAAATACCCTCACCTCTAACATTCAGCCTTCAATAAGCATTAGGTCTATTACAGCAATCTACCCTGACAGTTCAGAGTGAAATCAAATTAGGCCACAGACTTAGAAACCTTCTAAAAGCAACCATATAGTAGATACCATTGTTACCTGAAACAAATAACTAGCCTATATGACAGAAGGGAATGAACAGATTTTGTGACAAATGACCTGGGCTCAAACCTCAGTTCAAGTACTGACACCAGATAAGTAAAACAGCACTGGGCCTGACATCTCTTCACCTATACCATAAGAAAAGGGGATTGGCTGACTGGTTCTTAGAAGATCCCCTTATGGGGCCACAAATGGGTATAAGGGAGTTGTGACAGGAGGAAAGATCTAAAGATACACATAGCAAACAACAGTCGGGCATGGTGGCTGTTGCAGACAGGTTGGCATTACTGGCAGAAAACAATGGACCAAAAACAGCTTGAGGGGGAAAAGGGGATGGGGATTATTTTGGCTTGCTTGAGGAGAAGTTCCATGACGGCAGGGGAAAAAAGACAACATAAGCAGAACGTGGGCACAGCAACAGGACAGTGTGCCAAACACTGGCAAGGGGACACTGGCTGTAATACCAATAATACACTGCCTCCAGGAGGTGTTAATTCCTAAGTCTCCATTAGCTGGGAACCCAGCATTCAGAACACCTACCTAAGCTTATGGGAACACCTGAATCAAACCACCACATTCTGCCTCTGGCCCCCATAAAGTGATTACCATCCATGATGTAAAATACAATGCATTCAGTCCAACTTTAAAAGTCCCTGTGGTTTTTAACCAATCCCAATGATGTTCAAATATCCCCAAAGTCCAAGATCTTTTAACTGGGCCCAACACACACAAACACACACAAACACACACACACACACACACACACAAAGGAAACACACAAACAACCCATAATGGCACACAATAAACAGTTACAATGCAAAAGATGACATTGGGCATAGCAAAGAAATAATCAAGCAATACATGATTTAAACAAAACAAATACCAAACTCTGTAGCTCCAAGACCAACAACTTCAGCCAGTGACAAGTCTCCAAGTCCAATAATTCTAATTAGCAACAAGTCTCTGGAGTTCCAATTCTACCCCTCCAGCTAGGCTACTCACAGTCCTGAAAAACTTCATCAGGGTCTGCAGTTCCCCTTAGCAGCTATCTGGTGGTCCCGGCCTCTCCACTGGGTCTCTACTGCAACCCACAATCCATCCTCATGGCTCCATTGGGTCTCCATGCAGGCATCCAGTAAACCTGCTACACACTGGCCATTTCCAAAACACAAGACTATGTTACAAACTCAATGACCTCTCTTTCCTGCATTTCTTATACTCCATAATACCAGGTTGAGTGCCAATTTGTTAATCCAGTGGGGGAATAAAGCAGACTCCGAAGAACAGGACACCTTCAGGATTCAGGCACCTTCAATAGTCTATTCTTTCTGTTGTCCCAAGGCAGGTCAGATGGCCCAGTCTCAATAGCTGTAATCTCTCAATTGCAGCTGAATGGGCAGAAGTTCCAGCACAAAGATTTCATTTTTTTCTGTGCCATAACCCTCTATTCACACCAATTTCTATACAACACAACCCTGCACAAATTCTCAGGACACAGGCATACCAGCAAACCTTTCACACAAACTGCTTCTAGCCCAGTCCAGGCAAAGCTCTTTTTCACTCTCATAAACCAAACCTCATAGTCCTTAGTTCTTACTGCAGTCAAGTCTTTCAACTCTGACCAGAATAGTTCATCTAGCTGTACTTACAGCACTGCAAGGCTTCTCTTAGATCAAGATTTCAAATTCATCCACAATGCCACACAGGTTTCAAGCATCAATAACCACAGTCTCTGTACCAACTTTACTGTTGCAGTCAGGTTTGCATTACTGGCAGAAAACACTGGACTAAGAGCAGCTTGAGAGGAAAAAGGGGGTTTATTTTGGCTTGCAGACTTCAGGGGAAGCTCCATCATGCCAGGGGAAAACGTTGGCATGAGCAGAGGGTGGACATCAGCTCCTGGCCAACATCAGACAGACAAGAGCAACAGGACAGTGTGCCAAACACTGGCAAGGGGAAACTGGCTATAATACCCATAAGCCTGCCTCCAACAATACACTGCCTCCAGGAGGTATTAATTCCCAAATGTCCATCAGCTGGGAACTTACCATTCAAAACACCTAAGTTTATGGGGGACACCTGAATCAAACTACCAAAGTGGCCCACACCTTTAATGCCAACATTCAGGAGACAAAGGTAGGAGGTAGGACAATTACCATGAGTATGGGGCCAGCCTAGAAGTAGAGTGAGGGCCAGTTAAGACTGGGCTAGAGTGAGATCCCACCTCGAAAACAAGAAAAAAAAAAAAAAATAGCAAACAAGGAAAGTACCACACACTAACACATATAATTTTAGCAGCCTTCTTATAAGTTTTAGATTTGGGGGTCTAAATAAGACTCTTCTCAAAGGGAAAACTTAGGAATGATTAATGTGAAAATAATAAAATTCTTAAAAGTAAGTCTAAAACCCCTTGGTTTCTTTTGTTTCCCTACATAACTATAAAAGGGCCTACGAGAAATGCTTCAACCCTTGAAAGGTTGGCAAGCTTTTAAAACCTCACCTAGAACTCCCAGTTAAGATGGCAGCTTAGGTACCATGCCAAAGCAGCCTAGGGGGTTAAAAGACTGAAAAAACTCAGCAAAATACACACTTTTATTAAAAAGTGAGGTGTATAGGAAATAGAAACAACAGCGGAGAAGTAGAAGAGATCCAGAGCCCGCACAGGCCGGCAAAAGCGCCCCGGCAGGTGCGCCAAACACGGTGGTGGCGGCAGCGCACCAGAAAGCCGCCAAGCTTGGCTCGAGCTGCTGGAATAAGGGGAGCTTCCACTCACACCAGAGCTCTCTGCAACTCAAGAAATGTGAAGGGAGAGTGGCAGTGAGCAATGGAGGAGCAGACCAAGAGGTGAAAGAACATGTGGAACACCAAGAGAACTAGAACAGCTGTGGCTCCCTCACCTCCCCCACCACCTGTGCCCAGCTCCAGCGAACAGAGCAGCAGTCCCGGGTCCCAGCCACGCCAACTTGAGCTGACAGCAGGAGCCAAGCAGGAGCAGAGTCCAGCAGCAACATCAGCGGCTCCAGCACCAGCAGCAGCAGCCCTAGCAGCGACAGATCCAGTAGTGGAAGCAGCAGCAGATCCAGCAGCAGCAGCTTCAGAGGCAACAGTCACAGATCCAGCAGCAGCAGCAGCAGTGGTGGACCCAGCAGAGGTGACAGACCCAGCAGCGGCAGTTTCAGGAAAAGCAGTGGTGGTTCCAGCAGCGGGGACACCGATGTGCAGGGCCACAGTTGCCAGACTTGGTTTGCCCTGCAGGAAAAGCCAGTGCCCAGCTCCAGAAATCATTACAACAGCCCAACGACCCAGCCAGCAACTTGACTGAAACAAGAATCATCCAAAAAGGTAACTGCGATTGATTGTACCACGGAAGGGTCTCACTTGGTCACAAGCTGACTTGGATCCCTCAACAGACCAGAAATCTTAACCTCTTTGTTGATAGATGATCTGGTTGTTATAATAACTACTCTTTCATAAATGCTCGGTGCTGATTTTGATTGAATATGCACAAGTGTTTAGTTAACTTTTAGAATCTACCTGCATTTTATTCCACTCAGCCTACTTGAACACTCCCATAGCAGGGAAACTCAACCCCTAGGAACACCTGTACATACTCTGAGAGTCATAAGAGCCACACCTAACACCTTAAGCTCCTACCCAGAAGATAAATAACATCAAATCAATTGACACAGCTAAGAATACCCAGCAGGCTAGGAAATCCAAGCATTAATTTAATCCAAGATGCAAAAATATGTACATTGTAACACAGGAACACTAAAAGGCAAGACAATATAAATCCACCTAAAAGTATTGCATCAGAAATGACCTCCAGTGAGAACGAGTTAGAGGAAATGCCTGAGAAAGATTTCAAAAGAATAATTGTAAACATGTTCAAAGAAGTCAAAGAACAAATCAAAGGAATCAAACAGGAAATCAAAGAAGAAATCAAAGAGGAAATCAAAGAAGATGCAGGGCACCAATTTAATGAAATAAAAAAGGCAATACAAGACATAAATAAGGAAAGAGAAATAATAAAGATAAACCAGTCAGAATTACTAGCAATGAAGAACACAGTTAATGAAATAAAAAAATCTGTAGAAAATCTCATCAGTAGAATGGATGAAGGAGAGGACAGAATATATAAGCTAGAAGACCAGGTGGTAGATGTAATACAGGCCAACAAAGAGAAAGACAAACTTATAGAAAAGTATGAGTGGGAATTTCAAGATATTCGGGACACTATGAAAAGATCCAATATAAGAATTCAGGGCATAGTAGAAGGAGAAGAATTCCACTCCAAAAGCACAGTAGGCATCTTCAACAAAATCATAGAAGAAAACTTCCCCCAAATTGGGAAAGAGGTGCCAATGCAGATACAGAAAGCCTTTAGAATCCCAGCCAGACAAAACCCGGAAGGAAACTCTCCTTGCCATATTATAATCAAACTTCCAAACACACAAACCAAAGAAAAAATATTGAAAGCAGTTAGAAAGAAAAATCAAGTTACCTACAAAGGCAAGCCCATCAGGATTACAGATTACACAACACAAACTTTAAAAGCCAGAAGGGCTTGGAGTGATGTACTCCAAGTTCTGAAAGACAACAACTGTCAACCAACTTTGCTTTATCCTGCAAAGCTATCCATTCAAATAGATGGAGAAATAAGGACATTCCATGACAAAAGCAGATTAAAGGAGTATTAGAAGATAAAACCAGCTCTACAGAAAATAAATTGATATGATCCTCCATGCTGAAGAAAAGGAAAAGCACAAATATAAGGAACCTAGAAAAAAACAAGCAATACTCAAACACTAGTTAACACAAGAGAGCACAGGCAGAACAGAAACCAAAAAAAAAAAAAAAAAAAAAAAATGGCAAACATAAATACACACCTTTCAATAATATCTCTTAATATCAACGGCCTCAATGCCCCAACCAAAAAACATAGGTTTGCAGACTGGGTTAAAAAGCAGGATCCTACAATTTGTTGTCTCCAAGAAACTCACCTTTCTATAAAGGATAGACATTATCTTAGGGTGAAAGGTTGGAAGACGGTGTTTCAAGCAAATGGGCCTAGAAAACAAGCAGGGGTTGCTATCCTAATATCTGACAAGGTAGACTTCAGTCTAACGTTGGCCAAGAAATATAAGGAAGGTCACTTTATATTGATTAAAGGCACACTCCAACAGGAGGACATTACAATCCTAAACATATATGCACCTAACATGGGGGCTCCCAAATTCATCAAACAAACACTATTAGAACTAAGGTCACAGATAACACCAAACACAGTGGTTGTGGGTGACTTCAACATCCCACTCTCATCAATTGACAGGTCATCCCAGGAAAAATAAACAGAGAGGCATCAGGACTAAATGAGGTCATAGAAGGAATGGACCTAACAGAAATATAAAGGACATTTCATCCAAAAGCTGCAGAACATACATTCTTTTCAGCAGCACATGGAACATTCTCTAAAATAGACCATATATTAGGACACAAAGCAAATCTTAACAAATTCAGGAAAATTGAAATAAATCTTTGCATTCCATCTGACCACAATGGAATTAAAACTACAAATCAGTAGCAAGAAAGGCTATAGAGCATATACAAAATCATGGAAACTAAACAATATACTACTAAATGATGAATGGGTCAATGAAGAAATCAAAAATTTATAGAGTCAAACAATAATGAGAACACAACATACCAAAATCTCTGGGACACAATGAAGGCAGAAGGCAGTTCTAAGAGGTAAATTTATAGCCTTAAGTGCCTATATTAAGAAATTAGAAAGGTCACAAGTAAACGACCTAATGCTTCACCTTAAAGCCTTGGAAAAAGAAGAACAAGGCAAACCAAGAATCAGTAGATGGGAAGAAATAATAAAGATTAGGGCAGAGATTAATGAAGTACAAAAAAAAAAAAAAAACCCAAAGAATTAATGAAACAAAGAGTTGGTTCTTTGAAAGGATAAACAAGATTGATAAACCCTTAGCAAATCTGACCAAAAGAAAGAGAGAAGAGACACAAATTAATAAAATCAGAAATGAAAAAGGTAACATCACAACAGATTCCAGAGAAACTCAAAAAATCACAGGGACATACTATAAAAGCATATACTCCACAAAGCATGAAAATCTGGATAATTTCCTTGATTTATATGACACCTAAAATAAATCAAAATGAGATTAATCACTTAAATAGACCTATAACAAACATGGAGATCCAAATAGTTTTCAATAATCTCCCAACTAAAAAAAGCCCAGGCCCAGATGGATTCACTGCTGAATTTTACCAGACCTTCAAGGAAGCGCTATCACCATTGCTTCTTAAGCTTTTACAGGAAATAGAAAAAGAAGGAATTCTACCAAACTCCTTCTATGAGGCCAGCATCACCCTGATACCAAAACCAGGCAAAGATAGAACAAAAAAAGAAAATTACAGACCAATCTCCCTCATGAACATAGATGCAAAAATTCTCAACAAAATATTGGCAAACAGAAAACAAGAATATATCAAAAAGATCATTCACCCTGACCAAGTAGGCTTTATCCCAGAGATGCAGGGATGGTTTAATATACGCAAATCTATAAATGTAATACATTATGTAAATGGGTTGAAGGACAAAAATCACACGATCATCTAATTAGACGCAGAGAAAGCATTTGACAAAATCCAACATCCCTTCATGATAAAAGTCCTACAGAGAATGGGAATAGAAGGAACCTATCTCAATATAATAAAAGCTATTCATGACAAGCCTACAGCCAACATATTACTAAATGGGGAAAAACTGGAAGCTTTCCCACTAAAATCAGGAACAAGACAAGGGTGTCCACTGTCCCCACTTTTATTTAATATAGTTTTCGAAGTCTCAGCCATAGCATTAAGGCAAGAGACACACATAAAAGGGATACAAATTGGAAAGGAAGAGATCAAGTTATGATTATTTGCACATGACATGATTCTATACATAAAGGACCCTAAAGACTCTACTATCAAACTGTTAGAAATGATCAAAACCTACAGCCACAAAATAAATACACAGAAATCAGTAGCCTTTATATATGCGAACAACAAACACACAGAGGATGAAATCAGAGAATCACTCCCATTCACAATTGCATCCAAAAAAATAAAGTACCTTGAAATAAACCTAACCAAGGAAGTAAAGAATGTCTACAATGAGAACTTTAAAACACACAAGCGAGAAATTGCAGAAGACACTAGAAAGTGGAGAAACATCCCTTGTTCCTGGATTGGAAGAATCAATATTGTGAAAATGGCAATCCTACCTAAAGCAAGCTACACAATAATGCAATCCCTATCAAAATTCCAAATGTAGGGCTGGAGAGATGGCTTAGCAGTTAATCGCTTGCCTGTGATGCCTAAGGACCCCGGTTTGAGGCTCAATTCTCCAGGACCCACGTTAGCCAGATGCCCAAGGGGGCGCACACGTCTGGAGTTCGTTTGCAGTGGCTGGAACCCCTGGCGTGCCCATTCTATCCCTCCCTCCCTCCCTCCCTCTCCCTCCCTCTCTATTTCTATCTCTGTCACTCAAATGAATAAATAAAAGTGAACAAAAAAATTCCAAAGGCATTCTTCATGGAAATAGAAAAAACAATCCAAAAATTCATTTGGAATCACAAAAAAACCTCAAATATCTAAAATATTACTAAGCAACAAAAATAAGGCTGGTGGTATCACCATACCTGATTTTAACCTATACTACAGAGCCATAGTAACAAAAACAGGGTGGTACTGGCACAAAAACAGACATGTAGATCAGTGGAACAGAATAGAGGACCCAGATGTAATCCCAGGTAGCTATCGCCACCTGATATTCGATAAAAATGCCAAAAATACTCACTGGAGAAAAGATAGCCTCTTCAGCAAATGGTGTTGGGAAAAATGGATATATATCTGCAGAAGGCTGAAAATAGATTCTTCTCTCTCTCCATGCACAAGAATTAAGTCCAAATGGATTAAAGACCTTAACATCAGACCTGAAACTCTGAAACTGCTAGAGGAAAAAGTAGGGGAAACCCTTCAACACATTGGCCTTGTCAAAGACTTTCTGAATACAACCCCAATTGCTCAGGCAATAAAACCACAGATTAATCACTGGGATTTCATGAAATTAAAAATATTTTGTACTGCAAAGGACACAGTGAAAAAAGCAGAGAGGCAACCTAAGAATGGGAAAAACCTTTGCCAGCTATATATCTGCTAGAGGACTAATATCTAGGATATACAAAGAACTCAAAAAGTTAAATAATAAGGAATCAAACAAGCCAATCAAAAAATGGGCTATGGAGCTAAATAGAGCATTCTCAAAGGAAGAAATACAAATGACATATAAGCATCTAAAAACTTGTTCTATGTCACTAGCCATCAGGGAAATGCAGATTAAAACTACATTGAGATTCCATCTCACTCCTGTCAGATTGGCCACCATCATGAAAACAAATGATCATAAATGTTGGTGGGGATGTGGAAAAACAGGAACCCTTCTATACTGCTGGTGGGAATGCAATCTGGTCCAGCCATTGTGGAAATCAGGGTGGAGGTGCCTAAGACAGCTAAAAATTGATCTACCATATGACCCAGCTATAGCACTCCTAGGCATATATCCAAAGGAATCATCTCATTTCCTCAGAAGTACATGCTCAGCCTGGCCTAGAGTGAGACCCTACTTCAATACACCAAAAAAATAAAAAAAGTATATATGTTAACCCCTCACTGGATGTGTGTTTTGCAAATATTTTCTGTTCTGTGGATTGTCCTTTCACTGCTATGCCCTTTAATACATGTCTCTCCCCTCCCCCAAGGTAGGTAGGTAGCTCAGGCTAACCCAGAATTCACTATGTAGTCTCAGGGTGACCTGAAATTTACAGCAATCCTCCTACCTCTGCCTCCTGAGTGTTGGGATTAAAGGTATACATCACCACACCTGGCTGTGCAGTTTTAACTTTTGAAACTTTAATTAGCTTTTTTTAGTTAATATACAAAATAATTGGTTTTATTATGATATTTTGATATATATCATTGTACTTTGTTCTTGTTCATCCTCCGTTCTGCTAGTTTTCTTGTGCTGTCATTGATGTCATTCCATCCCACACATTGTCCCCCTCTCACTGTCCCTCAACAGATGAGTGGATAATGAAGATGTGGTACATTTATACAATGGAGTTCTACTCAGCGGTAAAGAAAAATGAAGTTATGAAATTTGCAGAAAAATGGATGGACCTGGAAAGGATTATACTAAGTGAAGTAACCCAGGCCCAGAAAGCCAAGCGCCACATGTTCTCTCTCATATGTGGATCCTAGCAACAGAAGATTGGGCTTCTGCATGAGATTTTTAACAGTGAGAGGGGGACAATGTGTGGGATGGAATGACATCAATGACAGCACATCCAGTGAGGGGTTAACATATATACTTTTTTTATTTTTTTGGTGTATTGAAGTAGGGTCTCACTCTAGGCCAGGCTGACCTGGAATTTACTATGAGTCTCAGGATGATGGCCTTGAACTCATGGCGAGCCTCCTGCCTCTGCCTCCCAAGTGCTGGGATTAAAGGCATGGGCCACCATGCCCGGCTTAATGTTTTTTTATTTGAGGGAAAAAAAAAAAAGAGTATGGGCACATCAGGGCCTCCTACCACTGCAAATAAACTCCAGATGCATGGACCAGATGCTTTACGTGGATGCTAGGGAATCAAACCTGGGTCATCAGACTTTACAAGCAAGCACTGAGCCATCCCTCCATCCCTGAAGTATACATTTTTTAAATCTCTTATATTTTAACATTTAAGGGGAAAAAAACCATGAAATTAAAAATGGGTAAAAGGCCAGGCACACCTTTATTCTGAGGCAGAGGTAGGAGGATTGCCGTGAGTTTGAGACCACCCTGAGAATACATAGTGAATTCCAAGTCAGCCTGAGCTAGAGGGAGACCCTACCTCGTAAAACAAAAAAGTAAATAAATAAAAAATTAAAAAATAGCTGGGCGTGGTGGCGCACGCCTTTAATCCCAGCACTCGGGAGGCAGAGGTAGGAGGATCGCCATGAGTTCGAGGCCACCCTGAGACTCCTTAGTGAATTCCAGGTCAGCCTGGGCTACAGTGAGACCCTACCTTCAAAAATCAAAAAAAAAAAAAAAAAATTAAAAAATAGGGCTGGAGAGATGGCTTAGCGGTTAAGCACTTGCCTGTGAAGCCTAAGGACCCCGGTTCAAGGCTCGGTTCCCCAGGACCCACGTTAGCCAGATGCACAAGGGGGCGCACGCGTCTGGAGTTCGTTTGCAGTGGTTGGAAGCCCTGGCTCGCCCATTCTCTCTCTCTCCCTCTATCTGTCTTTCTCCCTGTCTGTCACTCTCAAATAAATAAATAAAAAATGAACAAAAAAATATTAAAAAAATAACAGAATAGGCAAAGGAAAATGAAAACATGCTTAACATTACCATCCATTATGTACAAGGAGAAACCTAATTACTTTCAAATGGATAGCTATTTTGAGGGTGCTAGGATTTGAACCCACATCCTGGTATATGATAGGCAAGTGCTTTATCAATAAGATACACTCTCAGCCCTTGTTTTTTTGTTGTTTGTTTTTGTTTTTTGGGGGGAAAGAGGAAGACAGAATGGGCACACAAGGGCCTCCAGCCACTGTAAATGAACTCTAGACATATGCATGTGTATTTGGCTGATGTGGGTACTGGAGAAATTGGACCTAGGTTCTTAGGCTTCACAGACAAATGCCTTAACAACTAAGCCATCTCTCCAGCCCCACGCCTGACTTTTTTTAAAACTTTTTTTATTGATAACATCCATAATTACCAATAATAAACCATATTTCCCTCCCCTCCCCCACTTTCCCCTTCACAACTCTGCTCTCCATCATATCCCCTCCCTCTTTCCATTAGTCTCTCTTATTTTTGATGTCATCATCTTTTCCTCCTATTATGAGAGAGCCGTTGTTTTTTTGAGACAAGATGTCACTATATGTTCCAGGTGGCCAAGAACTCCTGAGCCTCTATAGATTTCATGAGTGCTGGGATGGCTACTATTTTAAAAGAGAAAAAATGAAGAAGATGGAAGACATTGAAACCTTCTGT
The DNA here is from genome assembly GCF_020740685.1 of Jaculus jaculus. Lineage (NCBI taxonomy): Eukaryota > Metazoa > Chordata > Mammalia > Rodentia > Dipodidae > Jaculus > Jaculus jaculus. The sequence continues at coordinate 120,149,934 of NC_059105.1, forward strand.
GCAATACTGTTGGGAATATAAAATGACATATTTGCTGTGGAAAAGAACATGGGAGAAGTTCAAAGAATTAGAGTAGAATTATCATAGGATATGCAATTCCACTTCTGGGTATATGTCCAAGGAACTCAAAATAGGGACATAAGCAGATATTTATCTGACCACCCATATTCACAGCATCATTAAAAGTACCCATAAGCCAAATACTGTATGATTCCACTCTTATCAGATACTTCAAGTAGTTAAATTCACAGACAGAAAGTAGAATGGGGGATGATAACAACGGGAAGCATATCCAGCAAAATGAAGAGGTTCTGGGGATGCATAGTGGAGATGGCTACTGCATCACAATGTGAATGTACGTAGTGCCACTAAATTCATACTTTAAAATGGCCAAAATGTCAGGTTCTTGTTATATGCATTTACCCACAATTAAAAAAACAAATAGGGGGCTGGAGAGATGGCTTAGCGGTTAAGCGCTTGCCTGTGAAGCCTAAGGACCCCGGTTCGAGGCTCGGTTCCCCAGGTCCCACATTAGCCAGATGCACAAGGGGGCGCACGCATCTGGAGTTTGTTTGCAGTGGCTGGAAGCCCTGGCGCGCCCATTCTCTCTCTCTCCCTCTATCTGTCTTTCTCTCTGTGTCTGTCGCTCTCAAATAAATAAATAAATAAATAAACAAACAAATAGGACTTCTGAAGCTGGAAGCACTCCACAGGCAGCTAGGATCAGACTAGCAAATAGGGGTGTGTGAAGACAAAGCTCAGCAATAAGCTGACCTTTCCAAGAAATCTGCAGTAGTGCCTATGATAATGTTCTTGGAATCAGGACCAGCAAGAGTCCAAATGCAAAAGCAATATACAAGGACCACGTACTGCCCTTGTGATTACATAAATGGAGTTACAAGCCCACAGGCCTAAAGCTTAACAATGTATGCTCCAACATGATCTTACTCTGTCCTTAAAAGGAAAACTGTTAATCTCTCTCTACCTTTTAAAAATATTAACCTGTTAATTAAAACTTTATATTTTCTTCCTTTTAGTGCTCCTAAATTATTCATATCTAAACTTATATTCGTGGCCAGGTGTTGGTGGTGCATGCCTTTAATCCCAGCACTTAGGAGGCAGAGGTAGAATTGCCGTGAATTCCAGGTCAACCTGAGCTAGAGTGAGACCCTACCACAAATAAATAAATAAATAAGAAACATTTAAACCAACCCTTAATAAATCTTATATTTCTGTTGCACCTTTTCTTTTGTCTTTTTCAAGGTAGGATCACATTCTAGGCCAGGCTGATCTGAAATTCACTCTGGCCTTCAACTCGTGGCAATCCTCCTACTCGAGCCTCCTGAGTCCTGGGACTAGAGGCTTCCATGTCTGACTCCCCATAGCACTTTTTTAAAGGGCTCTTTATCTTTCCAACATAATTATAGAATAGGCATGACAGGGCCAGGGCTGGAGAGATGGCTTATGGGTTAAGACATTTGTCTGGGAGGCCTAAGAACCCATGTTTAACTCTCCAGGTCCCACACAAGCCAGTGCAAGGTTGCACATGCACACTAAGTGGCGAACCCATCTGGCGTTCAATTGCAGTGGCTGGAGGCCCTGGCCCTCTCTCACTTAAAAAAAAAAAAAAAAAAAAGAATAGGCAAATACTATTTCTTTGGATAAAGGTGTCTTCTGGGATATAAAAGCTCAAATGTTAGATAAGGGTGAATTGTTAGTTTTGGTACAAAATCACTTATTAATTTAAAAAAAAAAGCTGAGATGTCCCTCAACTGATAAGTGGATAATGAAGATGTGGCACATTTATACAATGGAATTCTACTCAGCGGTAAAGAAAAATGAAGTTATGAAATTTGCAGAAAAATGGATGGACCTGGAATGGATTATACTAAATGAGGTAACCCAAGCCCAGAAAGCCAAGCGCCACATGTTCTCCCTCATATGTGGATCCTAGCTACAGATGATTGGGCTTCTGCGTGAGAATGAAAATACTTAGTAGCAGAGGCCAGTAAGTTGAAAAGAAGACATAAAGGGAAGAGAAAGGAAGGGAGGAGGATACTTAATAGGTTGATATTGTATATATGTAATTACAATGATTGCAATGGGGAAGTAATATGATGGAGAATGGAATTTCAAATGGGAAAGTGCGGGGGTGGGGAGGGAGGGAATTACCATGGGATATATTTTGTAATCATGGAAAATGTTAATAAAAATTAAATAAATAAATATAGAAAAAAAAAAGCTGGGTATGGTGGCACATGCCTTTAATCCCAGCACTCAGGAGGCAGAGGTAGGAGAATCATCATGAGTTCGAGGCCACCCTGAAACTCCAGCGTGAATTCTGGGTCAACCTGAGCCAGAGTGAGACCCTACCTCGAAAAACAAAAAAAAAATAAAAATAAAAAAATAAAAAAACTAATGTTCCCAAATTTCCAATGAAGAAAGTAACAATAAACTGAACTGCTGGAAAAGTAAGACAATTCCACAGAGTTAAAGTAGCCTAATACAACTCAATAAAAGCAGATGCTTACTCACCAGGGAATCTAGACTAATCAACTATAGTAGCAGCCATATTTGTGAAAAAAAAAAATTTTTTAAGTCTTAGGGAGAAAACAGGTCCAACAAGTAAGCTCCATCTAGACTACCTGCAAGTAGTCTGTGTGTGAGAAGTAGACAGAGCCAGCACTGCCGTCATTCCTGATTCACTGCCTTCAGAAGACAACTCAGACCTGGGGAACTTTTCTGTTAATAGTATTGAAAATGTCTATCACTCCACATATTCATCCACTAAAAAAATTCATGAAGATATGTGCTATCTTGTTTAATGCATTTGGATAAACAGCCTTTAAAAAAAAAATTCTGTATCTCTTTTATACTTTTCAAAAAAATGAGATGTAGGTTCAAGGCCACCCTGAGACTACATAGTCAATTCCAGGTCAGCCTGGGCCAGAGTGAGACCCTACTTCAAAAGAGAGAGAGAGAGATAGGGCTGGAGAGCCAGTTTAGTGGTTAAGGTGTTTGCCTGCAAAGCCAAAGGACCCCAGTTCAATTCCCCAGGACCCACGTAAGGCAGATGTACAAGGTGGTACACATGTCTAGAGTTTGTTTGCAGTGGCTAGAGCCCCTCCCCCAGGGGGGCATTCTCTCTATTTCTCTGCCTCTTCCTCTCTCTCAAATAAATAAATACATTTTTGGAAAAATGACATATACCTGTCCACAATATGTAGCTACACATTACAATTTAAAGGGTATGGGAGGCCTGCCCTTTGCCCGTGGTTCTTAGGAAGTACTCTCAAACCCCTGGCATGTGCTGCCTGTTAAACCACCTTTTGATTTAGGGGGCAGGGGGGATCGCTGAACAATGTGATTTGTAGTAGGAACTTTGGGTTACATATTAGAAACCTCCTGAAGGGCTGGAAACTTCAGGTCAACCATGCCAGCAGTCAATCATATCTAAGTGTTCAAGCCCCAATACAAAATCTGGATACTAGGGCTTCAGCAAGCTTCCCTTAGTACTACTGCATGAGCACTACCACACAACAGCTCCACTGGGAGAGAATAAACCAAACAGCCCATGTAGAACCCTTCTGTGCATCCCATGTACCCCTTCCCTTGGCTGGTTTTAATCTGTACCTTTTCACTATAAAAAGTCCACACATAAGCACAAAAGCTTTTAGTTCTGTGAGCACATCCAGAGAATTTTAGGGAACCTGAGTGGTCCTGAGAATCCCCAACTTACAGTTGACATTGATGGTGAACATAATCATGGAATAACCCCAATCCTGGCAAACTGTACAGGAAAAAAAAGGCATTGTTTTCCAATATTCATTCTCCTTTCTTTCTTATCTCCTATCCTCTTTTAACAGGCTGGAGTTGGCAACCCTACACTACACAGTCTGAACTCCTTTCAAATTAGGAGCAGCCATGTAACAAAATTCTCACCAGCAGGAAGAATATAAACAGAGTATGTACAAATTTATACCATATTCATTTGTTTCTTGTTTTGTTTTTCAAGGCAGGGTCTTGCTCTAGCCCAGGCTAACCTTGAGACAGTCTCACTGAACCAAAAGTTGTCATTTTTAGTCAGACTGACTGACCAACAAGCACCAGTGACTCTCCAGGCTCTGCTGCCTGGACTGGAGTTACAGGTGTACGTGGCCACACCTAGCTGTTTAACGTGAGTGCTTGGGAATCAAATTCACAACCAGGCCTTCTTGGGCCCTCATGCTTGAGTGTCCAGTCCAGCTCTCTTACCCACTGAACTATCTCCTCAGCCCCTCACATATTCAGTGTAACTGCAAGTGAACGTACAAGGATAAGTTCCCAAGACTTCTGGACTCTTCCCTTGCCTTCTGCCAAGGACTCCCTACCATATATTTAAAAACAAACCCTGGAAAAAAAAAAAAAACCTGGACTGGAGGGATGGCCTAGCAGTTAAGGCATCTGCTGAAAAGCTGAAGGACCCAGGTTCGATTCCCCAGGACCCACGTTAGCCAGATGCACAAGGAGGCACATGCGTCTGGTGTTCGTTGCCATGGCTGGAGGCCATGGAGCACCCATTCTCTCACTCACTCTCCCTCTTTCTCTGTCAATTAATAAATAAAAATAAAATATTAAAAACAACCCCCCAAAAACCACTTCTTAAAGAAAATATGCTATATTCTTTACAACACTCAAAATCAAATTCAATAGTTTATTTAGTACAGTATTCCTTTGCTTGTTTTTTTTCAAATAGGGTCTCATCAGCCCCAGCCTTGTACTGAACTCACCATGTAGTTGAGGATGACCTTAAACTTCTGATCCTCATGCTACCTCCAGAGTGCTAAATTCCAGGTGTATGCCACCATGCTCACAGCGTGCTATATACCTTAGCTAACATGTTCTAAGAAACAGTGAATTCCAAGAGAACATAGTACAATCTTTAGACAATCAAAATTAAGATTTTTCTATCGGGCATAAAGGACATGCAAAAGAGTATTAGCCTCTAATATCCTAAATCAGAAGTAAAATTCAAAACATCAGTTATTAAAACCTTTTACAACTCTAATAGATTATCAACACCTCCAACTCACTTATAGAAATCCTAGTTCTCTCACTCAACAATAGTAATTACCTAAATCAAAAAAAAATATTCAGGCTGAAGAAATGGCTTAATGGTTAAGGCACTTGCCTGCGAAGCCAAAGGACCCAGGTTCGATTTCCCAGGACCCACATAAGCCAGATGTACAGAGTAGCATATGCATCTGGAGTTCCTTTGCAGTGTGCCCATTCTCTTTCTCTCTACCTCTCTCTTTCAAATAAATAAAAATAAAATATTTTTAAAATTTTTTTCTTTTATTTATTTGAGAATGACAGAGAAAGAAAGAGGCAGAGAGAAAGAGAATGGGTGCGCCAGGGCCTCCAGTCACTGCAAATGAACTCCAGAGGCGTGCGCCCCCTTGTGCATGTGGCTGACATGGGAACTGGGGAATCGAGCCTTGAACAGGGTCTTTAGGCTTCACAGGCAAGTGCCTAACTGCTAAGCCATTTCTCCAGCCCAAAAATTAAATATTTTTAAAAATTCATGAATTCCAAATGTCAAACTTTTCAGACAAAATGACTAAGCTTTTAAAATATCAAAAAGCATCTAGTTTATAACCCAACCTACAATAAAATGCAAAATAAAACTTGACTCAAATGAGTATCAAACTAGGTTTTAATGTCTATTTTATTAATAAAAGAAAACATAATTCTCAGGCCTTAGTGGTTAAGCACTTGCCTGTGAAGCCTAAGGACCCCGGTTCGAGGCTCGACTCCCCAAGACCCACATCAGACAGATGCACAAGGGGGCACATGCATCTGGAGTTTGTTTGCTAGAGGCCCTGGCCATTCTCTCTCTCTCTCTCTGCCTCTTTCTCTCTGTGTCACTCTCAAATAAATTTTAAAAAGTACAAAAAAAGAATCAAAAAAAAGGAAAAAGAAAACGTTATTCTCATTAGAAAGCTGTGTATGTGTGCGCACACGTGTGCACACACATGCATGTGCAGCCAGTAAGCTATTATTACTGTTTTTGTTTTAGCTTTAACAAATTGAGCGATTGTCTAGTCTCACTTGTTCATCTAGTGGATAATAAAGTTTTTGACTGGCCTTGATCACTGGCTCCTAATGACTGCAGACCTTGTAGGAGTCTTTGCTATCCATGGTGGTATCCTCCAACTGGATTTGACATGAGTTTATATTAACAATGTGACTCTTTATGGGTATTAGCATTAAGATTTGACTGGCCAAGATATAGAAAGGTCAACTACGTAATCAGATGGTTAGAAGCTTTAAACCAGACATCAGCCTAAGCTCCTGACCTTCTACGACAGGAAGTGGAGATGGAGTTCAATCCTATCTATATAATACAACTCCAATAAAAACTTTGGGGCTGGAGAAATGGCTTGGCGGTTAAAGCGTTTGCCTGCAAAGCCAAATGACCTTGGTTCAATTCTCCAGGACCTACATAAGCCAGATGCCCAAGGGGGCACATGCATCTGGAGTTTGTCTGCAGTGGCTGGAGGCCCTGGCACGCCCATTCTTTCTCTCTCTCGTAAATATAAATGTGGGCTGGAGAGATAGCTTAGTGATTAAGGCATTTACCTGCAAAGCCTAAGGACACAGGTTTGATTCCTTAGTACCCATGTAAGCCAGATGCACAAAGTGGTGCATGCAGGGAGTTCATTTGCAGTGGCACGTCTATTCTCTCTGCCTCTTTCTCTCACTCAAAATAAATAAATGATAAAAATCATTAAAACATATAAAAACACTGTACCACTGTGCTCATCCTTATTTATTTAAAATAAAGATTTGCTGTCTTCAGCAGAAACACGTTTCTAATTTTTATTAAGTATTTGCTACCTGAACATTTAGTCTTCAGCAATTGTAAAGACAATTCCGTGTTCTTAGATCTGACTGATATGTCACAACCATTATATATGAAACCTTTCTAAGTTACTCACGAAGATGATATACCATAATATATATGATGCTCTGACTTGGTTTTGATGGCTTTTTAATAAGGAAAACCAAATGATGTTGCGTATCAACCTGAAAAAATGTTCCTCACATAAAGTATATGCATTTATGTATGTTAATAGTTAAAACCAAAAAAGCTTAGGCAGAAATAATGAAGAAACTGCCAGCACTTAAGAGGAACATATTTACAAACAATATGATTTTCAGAAAATGGCAAGTTCCCAAACAAAAACCTTGTTACCTTTAATGTGATTCACAGAAGTGTGCTTATAAACTTGGGTTATGGAATCAAGTGAATCAAGGTAAAAATCCTGGTTCCCTTTTCTTACCAATGTGTCTGAGACAAGTACCATCATTTCGACAAATCTGCTTCTTTATAAATGTGCCTACCTTTTATGGTGGTTTTGAATATTAAATAAGACACACTGCACTTAGCAAAGGCCCCTGGCACGCAGCACATACTTAATAATTTAGCAATTATTATTAAATCTTGGAACAGATGTTAAATGGACAAGTACTATTTCAGATTCTTTTTAAGTTTAAGGCCCAAAGCTTAGGATCCTATTAAAGTTCAGTCTGAGAAATAAAACATGTTACTACAAAGAGACATTTTGCTAAAAACAAGTGGGCTAAGTAAAAATAACTAGTGTACAACTGCCACAGGCAGACTCTTAGTTTATAAGAATAAACTCAAGTTGCATTAGCTGAAAGTATGCATTATCACAAAGCCACTGTCTCATATATTTATGTAAATGCTGAAGGAAAAATATCCATGAAAACAGCAGACAGGAAGGTATATAGAGTACAGTTGGGTTGCTTTAAGCTCCAATTTAAGAACCAAATACAATTTGTGGAAGGAAATCATAATGATAAGAAACTGAACACACTAATGATAAAACATCTCTTCCTTCCCAAATACTACAGGAATCATACTTCAATGAGAACCTCAAGGATTTTCCTGCCTAAAAACAGGAAGCCTCCAGCAAGTCTTTTCATCACCACAATCGTATCTCTAGTGTAACTTCAAAGAGAAATATATGAAAGCCACTCTGGTAGGTGGCTGCTAAGATAATCACTCTTAGCATCTGCTACAGATTGAAGAATAAAGAAACCTGACTTACACATTAGGACCAAATACAGGTTACTATTCTCGGTAGTTTACTTTTTAATTTGTTCTAGATACCTAATGAATCATTTATTTTATTTACTCCTGAGGTAACGTCTCCCACTCTAGTCCAGGCTAACCTGGCACTAACTCTGCAGTCCCAGACTGGCCTTGAACTTACAGCTATCCACAATCCCATAAATTCTTGAGCAGCAAAAATAACATTCTCTCGAATTCACTCATTCATGGTAGACAGCAGGTACTTCAGGTCTCTATGATTAGTTTTCTTCTCTGGCTTTTTCTCTAGTTTATCCTGACTCATCCTCAATAGTAAAAGAAAATACTGAGTATTCACTTGTACCAGTGTCTCATTAAAAACCTTTATGTACACATTTAATGATAACACCAGAATAGAGGAGGAATAGTTTCAAAGAAGGAATTCAGTGCAAGGGGGGATTTTGAAGGGGGAAAAGGAGAGTAGAGGGAGGTGGCAATTATCATGGTATATTGCCTACTATGTATGGAAGTTGTCAAAAAAGTTTTAAAAAAACACTCATTTTAATACTCAACTGCCAGGCTAGAGAGATGGCTTAGCAGTTAAGGTTTTTACCTGTAAAACCTAAGGACCCATGTTCAAGTCTTCAGAACCCATGTAAACCAGATGCACAAGGTGATACAAACAGAAGGTGACACACGCATCTCCAGTTCAACTGCAGTGGCTGGAGGATCTGCCAATTCTCTCATGGGAAAAAAAAAAAAAAACTCAACTGCACAAGTTGGAAAATGATATCTTCAAATATGACTGAGAAAAAAACTGACATACTAGTTCAACTGCCCGAAGTCACATGGCTGACTAGCAAGGTAGACCCACATCTAACACTTTTTATATTTCCTCTACAGAAGCCACCAGACTGTATAGATGACTATTAATACATGTAGTTGGTGTAACTTACTACCAATGACTGGTTGCTAAGAACAGTTTTAAAAAAAATTCTCTTGGACTGAATCTTAGTTTTCAGTTAGAAGTGGTGAACAGAAAGTGAGCTTGCATATTCAACTTCGAAAAATTATATTTTCTACTTAAGACTGCATAGGCATTAATCCTCAAAGAGTAGCTTTCTGTCTTTAAAAAAAATTACCATAAAAAGGACTGGACAGATGCATATTTGTAGTGGCTGGAAGCACTGGCACGCCCTTTCTCTTTCTCTCTCTCTCCTCTAACAAATTAGTAATATTTATATATATATATATATATATATATATATATATATATATATATTTTTTTTTTTTTTTTTTTTTTGGTTTATCGAGGTAGGGTCTCACTCTAGCCCAGGCTGACCTGGAATTCACTATGGAGTCTCAGGGTGGCCTCGAACTTACAGTGATCCTCCTACCTCTGCCTCCCGAGTGTTGGGATTAAAGGTGTGCACCACCACGCCCAGCAGTAATATTTTTTAAAAGGGGGGAACTGCAGAGTCGGGTGTGGTGGCACATATCTTTAATCCCAACACTCAGGAGGCAGAGGTAGGAGGACTGCCGTGAGTTCGAGGCCACCCTGAGACTCCATAGTGAATTCCAGGTCAGCCTGGGCTAGAGTGAGACCCTATCTCGAAAAAAAAAAAAGGGGGGGAGGGCGACTGGAGAGATGGCTTAGCGGTTAATGCACTTGCCTTCAAAGCCACACGACACAGGTTCAATTCCCCAGGATCCATGTGAGCCAGATGCACAAGGTGGCACATGCGTCTGGAGTTTGCAGTGGCTGGAGGCCCTAACATGCCCATTCCCCCCCCCACACCCCTTTCTGTCTCAAATAAATTTAAAAAAATTTTAATTACCATAAAAAGTAAAGTTTTATGACAAAAGAATTTGGTATGAAATGACCTCAAAGCACCTACAAGATAAATTATAGAGGGTGGTGGTGGTTGTTGTTTTTAAGGTAATCATAACTCGGGAAAATGGCAAATGGCCTGAGCATCTTTAAAGACTGCATTTCTAGAAGGGGATCTTTTAAGCAGGCTTTCAAATGTCCAAATAGTGTTAGGAGAAGGGAAACATTATGTTAGAAGCATTTGCTAAAGCAAAGCCGGGAATAATGCGTGAAAGCAGAGACCTTAAGTTTGGAGCGGTAAGAGTAACCAGAGAGTAACCATAGGTAGAGCTGTGCGTTCCCACAAGATCAAGGTTATGGTATGTCTGACCCTCAATCCTTCTCAGAGAAGGCAGACACAGAATGACTTGTTACATAGTCCTTAAGAGTTAACCATTCTTTTTTTTTTTTTAATGCCAGAATCCTATTATTTTCGCCTATATAATACAACTTCTATTTTGTACATGGCCTAAGACGTGGAAGTAAAGTCAGAATTTGGCTTAGGTCACGTGTAATTTTTTTTAACGTTATTAAGGAGCTCTACACTAAGATCACTGCTTTACAAACTGGAGACAGAAAGGCAGAGAGGGTAAACACATAGAACTGCTTTTCCCCATGTACGCCGGGGCTGTTATTTTTTTGAACATGTGCAAAGGTGGGAATGAGACACTTGTAAGGACAAGTTGGGGACAGGTAAGTAACAAGGAAAAGGAGGGGCGGGGATGCCTTCGGATATTCCGATACGTATTCCAGGATGTCACAGGGACCGGAGAGAAGCTGGGGACCCGCAGGGGCGGGCGGTGGAGGCAGGCCGGGGAGGAACAGCGGCGCCTGCCCCGGCGTCCCCGCGACATTCCGCAGACGCCGGCGAGCGGGCGCCCGGACGCGCTATCAATGAATGGCCGGCGAGGCGAGACGAGGCGCCGGCGCAGGAGGACGGAGTTTGCGGCGTCGGCGCGGGGCCCGGGAGCCGCATTCGCCGGCGGGACGCGGAGGCAGAGCCGCCGGGGCCAGGCGGCGGCGCGGGGCTGGCCGCGCCATGGCGGAGGAGGAACGGGAGGTCACGCGTTACATAAGCCGGCAGCGGGCGCGCGGGCAGCCCAGGCCGCACGGGAGCGCCGAGGGCCGGGCCGGCGCGCCCCTCCGCCGCCTCAGGCCGCGCGGTCTGCGGCGCCTCGGAGGGAGCGAGCGAGCGAGCGAGCGAGTCCGGGCCACCCCTCCCCCACCGCGCGCCGGCCGCGGGTCGCTCACCTTCCGCGTTGCCCCAGACCACCATGCCCGGGCCCAGCCGCCTCCTCCGGCCTCGCGGGCGCCGCCGCCGCCGCCTTCGTCGTACGGTGCCCTGGCCGGGCCGGCAAGAGCGCCGGGGAAGGCCCGCAGTCGGCCAGTCGCCCGCGGCGCCGCGGTCCACACTGCCTCAGCCGCGGCGCCCTGCCGCCCGCCCCTCCCCCGGCCGAGAGCGCGCGCTCGCCCTCCCGCCCGCCGCTCCTCCCCTCCCCGCTGCGGCGGCCGGCCGCGCTCGCCTCGCACTCACCCCGCGCGGCGCACGCGCTCGGCTCGCGCCCGGCCCCAGGCGACCCCGCTCGACGGGCGCGGCGGTCCGCCCACAGCCCCGCCCTCCTCCCGCGCCGCCGCCCGCGGGGGGCAGCGCCGGGGCACGTGACCGTCTCGCTCGCTCGCTCGCTCGCGGGGGCGGGGGGGGGGCGGGGCGCGAGCCGCGCCGCAGCCGGACGCCGCCGCTCGCCTCGTGCTGCGGCGGCGACGCCCAGCGCCCCTCAGCTCCCGCCAGGCCCCGGGCTTCCCTGGCGCCGCGGACGCGCGTGCAGGGACTAGCCGGGGCGTACACTCTGGTACTGGCTGAAGAGACGCAAACACCCAGCTCCGCGGCACTAGCGACTGATTTGCAGTGACATCTAGCGGAGGAAAGGACGCACGTGCACCCACACTTGCTCTGTCAGGACCCAAACAGGTTAGGAGATGCACACTGCACCACCGGGGTCCAGAGCTGCTCGCCAGCTCCCACCCAGCAAGAAGCGCTCCCCCATCTTTTGAGTGCGGATCTCTCATTGTACCTGGGTATTTGTAAACCTCGGGCGGGTAGCCCTTTCCACATACAGCACATAGACTACATGGAAAACAGTTTTCTTTTAATTTTAAACAAATTGGTCAGGTATGCTTAAATACGATTCCATATTTCTAACCAAAAAAAAACCCGATCAGCCCATAAGTATCATGTTCCCCATCTTGGTAGTGTCGGTTCAATAGGAGGCTACCTGTTTATTATAATTTTCATAATTGTCTTTATTGTTGTAATACATAAACATGGAGCCAACCAATCTCCTTGAAAAGGCTCAACAGTTTTCTACTCATTCCTTTACCCAAAATACTTTAAGAAAAAAAGTTTGTAAACACTTAGTAAATGAGTACTCTTTTGAAAATTGATTTGCAAGTCTTGCTGTTTCCTGGTAAGACAGAAGGTATGCAAATATGGTTAGTTCCCACCCACCCTGCCTCCCTCTTTCTCCTCATCCTCTCTTTTCTCTTTTCCCCCTCTCTCTCCATCTTAGACCTTTATAAATTCAACTTCAGGGCTGGTTAAGCGCTTGCCTGTGAAGCCTAAGGACCCCGGTTCGAGGCTCGGTTCCCCAGGTCCCACATTAGCCAGATGCACAAGGGGGCGCACGCGTCTGGAGTTCATTTGCAGTGGCTGGAAGCCCTGGCGTGCCCATTCTCTCTCTCTCCCTCTATCTGTCTTTCTCTCTGTGTCTGTTGCTCTCAAATAAATAAATAATTAATTTAAAAAAATTAAATTCAACTTCAATATCCTCTCCATACCTTTAGTAATTTCAGATTACATGAAAAGAAATTTCAGTAGCTTTGCAACCAGTTGCCAAATGCAATACCAAGTAGCTATGTGCTGAGATGCCACAAAAATGTAACAACTTATTAATTATGAGGATTTTTTCTCAATTTTTATTAACATTTTCCATGATTATAAAAAAAATCCCATGGTAATGCACTCCCTCCCCCCAGAAAGTAAGATCATGAAACCATTAAAAAAGAAAGATAGGGCTGGAGAGATGGCTTAGCGGTTAAGCGCTTGCCTGTGAAGCCTAAGGACCCCAGTTCGAGGCTCGATTCCCCAGGACCCACGTTAGCCAGATGCACAAGGGGGCGCATGTGTCTGGAGTTCGTTTGCAGTGGTTGGAAGTCCTGGAGCGCCCATTCTCTCTCTTTCCCCCTCTCTCTGTCTGCCTCTTTCTCTCTGTGTCACTCTCAAATAAATAAATTTAAAAATATTTTTTTAAAAAAAGAAAGATATAAGTTTGTGCTCTAATCCTGGGGTGGTGGCTCACAGCGACTCCTGCAGCAGCAGCCGTGGTACTGATTGTTACATGGCATCCATACATTATGCCTAAAAATGAAATAACAAGGGAGGATGCGCTCAAGCCCACAGACACTGAGTCTGGAACCAGAATTGTTATGCCAAGACTGAATTCTTCCAAACACAAACACAGACAGATATATATGTTCTTATCTTTTTATTTTAAGGGTTTTTTTGGGTTTTTTGTTTTGTTTTGTTTTGATTTGTTTTTCCAGGCAGGGTTTTAGCCTAGCTCTGGCTGACTTGGAACTCACTCTGTAGCCCCAGGCCAGCCCCAAACTCATGGCAATCTACCTGGGCAACCTCAGCCTCCCTAGTGCTGGACTAAAGGTGGGCACCACCTCGCCCAGCTTATGTTCATATTTAAACACAACTCACAAAATTTAGGATGTTCCCACAATAGTTATGGTATGTATTCTGTATGCCACTTACTATACCACATCTTTTGAGACAGTGATCAAGACACATTGATTGCTTTTTTAAAAATATTTCTATAAGCCAGGTGTGATGGTGCACGCCTTTAATTCCAGCACTCGGGAGGCAGAGTTAAGAGTGTCACCATGAGTTCAAGGCCACCCTGAGACTACATAGTGAATTCCAGGTTAGCCGGTACTAGAGCAAGACCCTACCCCTTACCTCAAAAATCAACAACAACAATATATGCTAAGAGAGAAAGAATAGCACTAGGGCCTCTGGCCACTGCAAACAAATGCCACATACATGCACCACTTTGTGCATCTGGCTTTATGTGGGTACTGGGGAATCAGGAATTGAAACACAGTCATCAAGTTTTGCAAGCAAGTGCCTTTAACCACTGAGCCATCTCTCCAGCCCCACATTGATTTCTTGTTCTCAAAGAATTTCCAGTGTAGTGAGGGAGGCAACTGGTAGAGACATAGCTATAGAATAGGTCCAGGGCTGGAGAACCTGTCAGGGATGCTTCTTAGAAAAGCTATATTGTACTTAAGTGATAAGGATTATGTGCAAGGTAGCTTTATCATGATAGGTAGGTAGCTAAGGACTAGCTTATAGAAACATGGATGCCACCACGCCAGCCTTGGCAGGACTAAAAACTTGGATCTTATTGAGTCTCATCCAAGATGAATGAAAACAAAAATCTCCTAATCCCAAATCCCTAATCTTCAGTATCAGAAATAGCTTTCTGTGGGCTGGAGAGATGGCTTAGCGGTTAAGGCACTTGCCTGCAAAGGCTAAGGACCCAGGTTCAATTCTCCAGGTTCCACATTAGCCAGATGCACATCGTGGCACATGCATCTGGGGTTTGTTTGCAGTGGCTAGAGGCCCTGGCATGCCCATTCTCTATTCCTCTCTCCCGCTGTCCTTCTGTATATACTAAATAAATAAAATGATAAAAATGTTAAAGAAAAAAAGAAATAGCTTTCTGTTTCTTCCTCACTCTCACAGGTTTAGCCCCTGTGGTTGGGTCCTTCCTGAGTCAGTGTTCCTGTTGGGCCACCAACCATTCCCACACCACCTGATTCTGATGATGAGGCACACTCTAATTAGATGTCTGGTTCATGTAAGTGGGCCTGAGACATGTGCATAAGCCCCTTCTCCCTTTCATTCCCTTCCCCAGAGGTGTTCTCCCTGAAGAGAGACTTCTTTTTTTTTTTTTAATCTTATTTTATTTTATATTTTCTCAATTTTTAAAACATTTTCCATGATTATAAACAATACCCCATGGTTTGTGGGGGAGGGAGGGAATTAACATGGGATATTGTTTATAATCATGGAAAATGCTAATAAAAATTAAAAAATAAAAAACAAAATGCGATGACATGTGAAAAAAAAAAAAACCCATGGTAATACCCTCCCTCCCCCCACTTTCCCCTTAGAAATTCCATTCTCCATCATATTCCCTCCCCATCTCAATAAGTCTCTCTTTTATTTTGATGTTGTGATCTTTCCCTCCTCTTATGATGGTCTTGTGTAGGTAGTGTCAGGCACTATGAGTTCATGGATATCGAGACCATTTTATGTCTGGAGGGAGCACATTGTAAGGAGTCCAACCCTTCCTTTGGCTCTTAGATTCTTTCTGCCACCTCTTCCGCATTAGACCCTGAGCCAAGAGAGACTTCTTTAACTAGAGTGCTTTTGTGCTTTGCTTTCCCACTTCTCTTAACACTCCCTTAAATAAATCTCGTTTTTGACAATAGCAGCTTCAGTAACCTAAAACCAGTCTCAGTGCCTGTAATTGTAACTTGCTTGAGGTTTTCCAACTTAAAATCTTAAATCTTTCAGTCCAGTATGTTTAGCCAAGCACATCAGTGCATTACAAATTTAACCTGGAACAAACTCTCTTGGCCTGGGCAGGAGTACACAGCCAGTAGCCCAGTTAGTTCCAACAAAGTCCTCTGTAGTCTTTCCTTCCCCTTAGAAAGTTCATAAGCCAAGCCTCCAAGTTCAATACTATCTGAACTTAGTATTCTCAAACTCTCATCAGAATAGTCCCTAATACTTGGCTTACCACTCCAGAAGGTGTCCTCAGTTGCAAGCACCAAGTCCATGCCTGTTACTCCAAAACAAAAGTTACAAAAGACCAAAGTCCACATGGTCAGCTTCATCTCACCCCACATTCTGGTGCCAATTTCTATAGTAGACAGTTTCAGGTTCGATGAGATGAACTTCCAAACCAGGCACAGTTATGGAGGAAGAGATATTTCCTGAAGCTTACAGTTCCAAGGGAAGTTCCATAATAGTAGAAGTTGGTCCCCTCCTAAAAGGACCAGGCAGAGAGGGAGAAAGCCTAAAGCAAAAAGCAAAACCACACAGCACACTTCAAGAATTCCAGGTGGAAATAGGCACTTTACATACCTTTAGACTGGAATTTCAAACCCATCACCACACCTTAAGATCCACAGTGACACCTCCTCCAGCCAGGTGGCTGCAGATCCAAACTACAAACTAATAAAACACTGAATATATTGGGGGGGGGCATCTATTCAAACTACAACATGTGGGTTGTGGGGAAGGATGCATATTAGTTACCTTCACATTGCTGAGACAAAATATCTGACAAAACCAGATTAGGGAGGAAGGGTTTATTTTAGTTTATAATTCCAGGTTCCATCATGGCAAGGAAGGTTTGATGATTTGAATCAGATGTCCCCCATAAGCTCATGTGTTTTGAATATTTGGTCCCCAGGTGATAGCAGTTTAAGAGGTGGAGCCTTACTGGAAAAGGTATGTTGTTGGGGTAGGCTTAGGGTTGTTGTAGCCAGCTCCCTCTTGGTATAGTTCAGCTCACTCACTTGCTGCTGTTGTCCACCGGCTGTGGCAAAGGTGATGTCCAACTTCTGCTCATGCCATGTTGTTCCCTGCCATCATGAAGGTTCCCCTTGAGACAGTAAACCAAAATAAAACTTTCCTCCCATCAGCTGCTTTTCTTGGGTGTTTTGTCACAGACCAAAACAGAAGGCATGACAACAGGAGCTTGAGGTAGCTGGTCACATTCAGTTCATTGTGAAGAAGCAAAGAGAAACAAATGCTGGTGTATAGCCAACTTTCTCCTTTTTGTACAGTCTAGGACCCCAGCCCATAAAATTGTGCTGCCTCAGTTAAGGTGTGTCTTCCCACCTTAATTAACCTAATCACACACCCACTGAGAGGATAACCTAATCTATATAATACCTCACAAATTATTCTAGGCCTTGTCAAGTTGACAATATAGACCAGCACAAGGAAGTTAGGCAAGTAGGGGTCAGAGCATGAAGTCCCCATAAAATGTATTGGTGTGCTTTGACTATCCTGAGAAAAGGAACCAATGAAAGGGTTAAGCAGTAAAAAGTGAGCTTAAAAAATCCTTCTGGCTACTGCACTGAGAGGCATCCAGGTCCAGATGAGACAGGAGGTTGGATATGGCCAGAACATGTAGTTTGCAAAGCATTATACTTAAACAAGAACAGGACATAAAAGCTGAGGGCATAGGCAAGTAAGAGATTATAATCATAGATCATGGGATGATCCAAAGTTACCACTCTAGGGAGAGGCTCCCAAACTTCCTCTGTTCATAACAATAATATCTTAATACTTTTTAAATTTCTAGATCAAAGGAATATCTCATAGTGTTATTAAGTAGGTACAAAGAAATAACTTAAATATTTGGGAATTATTTAGTAATTTAGTGGAAAAAGCAATATACATAATTTTTTTAAAAAAAACTAAGATTTTAATTCTGTTCTTAGCCATTATTACCAATGAATGGGACATCTGTGTCCACAGGACAAGGTACCACTTCTCAAACTTGAAATCATGTTGACAACTTCACCTTCATTTCCCATACTACACTGACAGAGTATTTCATACCCATGTCTATTCTGTAATTTATTATAATGGGAAGCACAGTTCCTCACTACTAGAGTGACTTAGTTGCATCATTTGTCTGGGTAGCAGAAGTCACATCTTTTTCTTTGTAAGTATAGCTATTTCTCCTATGCAAGTTGTAGGATGGCAATGTGTTTGACAACTAAATATCCTCTTCAAGAATTTTGTCATCTCAGGGGACTGGAAACATGGCTGAGTGGTTAAAGACACTTGTTTGCAAAGTTTACTGGTCCAGGTTCAATTCCTCAGTCACCCACATAAAGCCAGAAATAAAAAGTGGCACAGGTGACTGGTGTTCATTTGCCTATATACATACATGCAAACAAAATAAATATTTTAGGCTGGGCGTGGTGGCACATGCCTTTAATCTCAGCACTCGGGAGGCAGAGGTAGGAGGATTGCTATGAGTTCGAGGCCACCCTGAGACTCCATAGTGAATTCCAGGTCAGCCTGGACTAGAGCAAGACCCTACCTCAAAAAACAAAACAACAACAACAAAGAATCTTGTTATCTCACTGAGATATCTCTATCACTCCTTTCAAGCCTCAGGGTACATTGCAGAAGAGGTGGCAGAAAGAATATAAAACCCAAAGGAAGGGTAGGACTGCTTACAATGCAATCTTCTAGACACAAAATGGCCTGGACACCCATGACCTCGCAGTTCCTGGTACTACCTACACAAGACCCTCATAATAGGAGGAAAAGATGATGATATCAAAATAAAAGAGACCAATTGAGAGAGGGAGGCTATGTAATGGAGGGTGGATTTGTGAAGGGGAAAGTAGAGGAGGGAATTATTATGATTTATTGTCTATAATTATAGAAGTTATCAATAAAAATTAAAAAAAAAATAACTCCCCTGGGGTTGGAGGAAAGAAAAAAGAATCTTATCTTCTAATATTTTAGCCTCCATTGGTAATCCTAGCCTAAATCGACTGTTTCACTGATTTGCAAAAGATGTTTCCCCAGTTCCATCATTGCTTCTGTGCTTACTTGCTAACTTTCTGCTACAAAGAGCTTTCCTTTATCCACTTGGATAAAGTACAGTTTCTACTTAAAAACCAGGGTGAATTCTTGGTACTTTCCATTTAACCACTATTTTTCTTGTAAAGAGTTTTCTAATAGTAGCTTCTAACGGTAGTAAATAAACTTGCTTTTTCTTTCTTTTCTTAAAAATCCTAATGGATTCATAGATTTTCATTTATTACAAACTTAAAATCAATTATCATTTTCATGTCCAAACTGTCTCAGATTTGGCCAACAGAAGTTGGTAAGAAGCCATGCAGTTCTCAGAGAGATGCACTCCAGGCACAAGGACCACAAGGCCAAAGGCCCTAATTTAGGGATATGCTTGAATATGTAAGAACAATGAAACTGGAACAGGGTAGCAAGGAGGGGAATGGTTGGAGATAAGATTAAGACAAGGGTGGAGGGCTGGAAAGATGACTTAGCAGTTAAGACACTTGCCTGCAAAGCCTAAGGACTCATATTCGACTCTCCAGGTCCCACCTAAGCCAGATACTTAGTGACACAAGCACACAATGTCACATGTGTGCCCAAGGGGGTGTATGCATCTGGAGTTCAATTTCAGTAGCTGGAGGCCCTGGCTTGCCAATTCTCAATCTCTCTCACAAAAAAAAAAAAAAAAAAAAAAAAAAAAGCAAATAAGGGAACTTCTGGCAGAAAGTCCATCCCATCATGCCCTACTACTTTGTGCCAAGGGTAGTGGAGCCACTGGATGACTTGAGTAGAGGATGTAAATATAATTGTTTAAAGATATCCTGTGGCTGGCATATGGGAAATAATATGTTGGACTTGGGGAACAGGCACTCTGCTTTAGTCATGTTAAGTTTAAAAAGTAACTATGTGGGCTGGAGAGATATCTTAGCAGTAAGGCGCTTGCCTGCAAAGCCGAAGAACCCAGGTCCTATTCCCCAAGACCCATGTAAGCCAGATGCACAAGGTGGCACATACATCTGGTGTTTGTTTTAAAAAAACTTTTAAGGAAGATAACTATGTGGTACACAGGGGTGATATTAAATAGGTAGTAAGATATTCAATTGTAGAGCTTAAGGAGATGCTCAGGTTGGGGTTAAACATTTTGGAGTTGTTAGTTCATAGATAATACTTAAAACCATGAGGTCAAGTCCAATCAATTAAAGATTGAGTAGAGAGAGAAGACAGCTGATGGCTGAGATTTGGATGAACAGATGTCTGGATGATGGAGTCAAGCTATGCACCACCAGTAAGGTAAAAGAAAGAGAAAGCACTGTTCTGAAAGTCAAAAGAAGGAACATGTCTCAAGAATGAAAGACAACTGAGTCCCATGCTGCTGCTAATTCATGTAAAGTAAGGGCTGAGAATGATCACTGTACTTGGCAATATGGAGATCATTAATTGGATAAGCAACGCAGAGAAGTGGGATAAAGCTGGGTTGACACAATTGAACATGAGAGGAGTAGATCCAGGTGACAGGTATGGCATCACTGTCTAGGTTGTTTGTAGTAGAGATTGAAGGACTGGTGAGATTTTGAAGATGCTTTAAGATTGAAGTAATGGGATTTCTTGATGGACTGCATGTAGGGTTAGAGTGGATAAAAGATTGCAAGTTGGGGTCTGAACAACCAGAAGAATGGGGCTGATAGGAAGGAACAGATATCCAACTGAAGTCTTGTTTTCATTCTTACCTTCATTCCTGCCCCTAAGAGAGCTATTTCTTCCAATTCTCAGAGTCCTCAGAATACTTTTCCTGCTGTCCCACCAAAGGTCTTCAGTGTTTAGCTTCTCCTCTTAGCCAAATATGTTATGAGGCAGTCTCCTGATTTCCAGCTTCCAAATTTCTGTTGACTTCTCTTTTCTACTTTCTTTTCCTTGTGTATTTAAGTTCCCTTAATTTTAAGAAAATACATTTAAGGTAATTTTTGTAATATTTGGAAAGGAGCAAATAGGGAAATAATGTATGCTCAGCCCAGAGTTCAACTGGGAGTTCATTTGCAATGACTAGAGGCCCCGGCATGCCCATTCTCTCCTTGTTTGTTGATTTATTATTTATTTATTGCAATAGCTAATCATCATCAACTTGATTGCACTTCAAGTTATCTAAGAGACTCATCTCTAGGCCTGTTTCTGAAGGCATTTTCAGAGGTATTTAACTGAAGAGGAAGAGCCATCCTGCTTGTGAGCAGCATCATCTCTGAGGGCTAGGACCCTGGACTGAATAAAAAGGGAAACAGCCAGCTGAACGCCAGTATTCATTTATGTCTGCTTCCTGGTTGTGGAGGCAATATAACCAGCTACTTCACACTCCTGCTACTGTGCCTTTCCCAGAATGATGAGCCAAAGTAAACCTTTCCTCTCCTTAGTTGCCTGTGGTGAGAAATTGAGTTGTGGCAATGAAAATAATACCTAGTATATTTATTTAAGCATTTTCTTTTCTTTTGTTGGTTCTGTTGTTGTTTTTCGAGGTAGGGTTTTGCTGTAGCCCAGGCTGACCTGGAATTCACTATGGAGTCTCAGGGTGGCCCTGAACTTATGATGAAGCTGGGCTTGGTGGTGCACATCTTTAATCCCAGCACTCAGGAGGCAGAGGTAGCAGGATCACCGTGAGTTTGAGGCCACCCTGAGACTCCATAGTGAATTCCAGGTCAGCCTGGGCTAGAGTGAGAATCTACCTTGGTGGGATGGCTTAGCAGTTAAGATGTTTGCCTGCAAAGCCTGGTTCAATTCTACAGAACCCACATAAGCCAGATGCAAAAGGTAGCACATGTGTCTGAAATTCATTTTCAGTGACTTGCCTGGGAATACTACTCCTGGGCACCTGGAAAAAGTCAAAGTATTCCATGATCATTTAAAATTATGAGAACTAAGGCTGGAGAGATTGTTTAGCAGTTAAGGCCTTTGCCTGCAAAGCCAAGGACCTACGTTTGGTTCCCCAGTACCCACATAAAGCCAGATGCACAAGGTGGCACATGCTTCTGGAGTTCATTTGCAATGACTAGAGGCCCTGGCATGCCCATTCTATCTCTATCTACCTCTCTCTCTTTCTTTCTTTCTCTCTCTCTCTCAAATAAGTAAATAAATAAATAAAATTATGAGAACTGTTGCTTAGACCAAATGAACATGTGTGAGTGTGTGAGGGTCTGTGTCTGAATTTGAATTAATGCCTTTAAACCCTTGGTTCATATAACTGATACCTCTCTCTTTATCAGAAGTCTCAGCTGTGTGGATACCTATCTCCAATTCCCAGAGAATTTGAAATCAAAACAGAAAGGGAGGCTAGAGAGAATGCTCAGGAGGTAAGAGTTGTGCTTGTTGTGTAAGCATGACGACCTAACTTTAATCCCTAGCACCCACATAGATGCCTGCATAGCCACACATGCCAGACACAAATTGCTAGGGCTCACTGGTCAGCCAGACTTACCAAAGAAAAAAATACATGGAAGCTCCCAGTTCAATAAGAGACTTCATCTCAGGCAAGCGTCTTTAACTCTTGAGCCATCTCCCCAACCCCAGAAAGACTTCAACTCAAAGAAACAATGTGCAGGAGCAATAGACACTTGACATTCTACTCCAGCCTCTGCATATCTGCATGTGTGTGCATATACTACACATATACACACTACACTGTACATACTACACACACCCAATAAAGAAAATAAAAGAATGAAAATCTTTTTCAAAAAAGAAAAGATATCTCTCTGTGGCATGTAACTTGGGGACTTTTGCGTGAGCATATAGGCTGGGGGTCAGGAAGCCAGTTCTTTATTTTTTTAATGTATAATTTTTTATTGACAACTTCTATACTTACAGACAATAAACCATAATTCCCTTCCCTCCCCCACTTTCTCTTTCACAACTCCACTCTCCATCATATCAACTCTTCTTTTAAACTTTTTGTTGGCAACTTCCATACATACAGACACTATATCATGATCATAATCCCCTCCCACCACTTTTCCTTTTCCCTCTCCTGAATCCCCACTCCACTGAATTCATTCTTCTTTCCACCTACTCTCTCGTGTATTTTGAGTTAATCAATTTTTCTCCTGTTGTTCAGGTCTTGTGTAGGTAGCATCAGCCACTGAGAGATCATGAGTGCCATTGCCTCTTTGTGTCTGGAAGACAGTATTATAAGCAATCCTCCCCTTCCATTGGTTCTCATAGTCCCTGAGCCTTAGAGGATGTGATTGAGATGTCTCACTTAATGTTGAACACTCCACTGTCATTTCTTCTCAGCACGTTGGTGAGTTTTGTTTACCTCAGTGGTCACCACTATCTGAAAAGAGAAGCTTCTCTAACCAAAAGTAACTGTATCATTAATATATGGGCATAAACATAAGTATTTGGAGAGCAGTTTGGTTGGCATAATATATCCATTTAGCCAGACAACAGTAGTAGTTTCCCCCTAGGGTTTATGATCTCCCTAGCCATTGGCTTTTGATTAGAATTCAGCTAGTTCTTGAATTTTTTGAAGTAAAGCAGCCAAAGGTGAACTGAATCCCTCTTGGTCTACTCCCAGGAGATTTTCAGGCCCTGGTTCAACATCTCAGCTCAGCTTTGTGTCCATCCTGACCTCTGACCCAAGCCTGAGTATTTGGAGTGGATTTCTCTTTCCTGCTTGAGTTGATTCAAGGTGGTTTCAGTTACTTGCATCTAATGACTACTTACCAAAGATGTGTGTTGCATTAATCAGGAAGGCTAATCAAATTTTGAAGAATTGAAACAGTGCATCTACTCCTGCCAACATTCTAAAGAATCAAGGCTTTCCTTCAGGGTCAGTAGCTCTCATATCAATTTTCCATAGAGAAAAGCTGCATATGGTCATAGGCCTAGTTTCTCAGCACATCCTTTTTCCTTCTTTGTCCTTCAAAAACAGTGAGAAAAAAAGGAAGAAGAAATGAAAGAAAACAGAATAAGGAAAGAAAGGGGAAAAAAAAGAAAGAAAGTTATTAAGAAAGGGATAGCAATGCACTATTAACTAGCACAAGAAGCATGAGGATTAAATGTCTGGATTAGAAGTAAGTGCATTTGCCTAAATTGGATGTCCTAATGATGCTGAATATCTTGTTTTCAGACTGTCTTACATGAAGTCTTTCGTGGGGATCTTCCTATAACTGGAATCCAACACATTAGGAAAGCCCAAGGGGAAAATATTCCCGAAGTTATACACCAAATCAATGGAAGAACTGAAAAGTAAAATCCAGGGACTTTTATTACCCACTCTGTCAGTAATAACTCCAGGGACCTGTAGAGACATTGAAGGATGGGGTCTGTTTCTGGTTTTTATTGGAAGATTTTTCTTTTGTGGGTGTTTCAAGCTCAGATACTAAGAAGAAAAGAAAAAGAAAAAAAGAACATGTACATGATATGAAAATGATGACATAAGTGCTGGTGTACAGATATTCATGACCCTCTAAGTGAACATGCAGTTCTGAGCATCAGTCAGGAAATCAGCACTGACTCTGCTACCAATGAGCTGCTTGATTTTGGACAAATACTTAACTTCTTTAGACCTCAAAGCTCTGGTCAGTAAAATGAAATGGTTGTAAACAATGTCTTCCCTAGTTCCAAAATTCTACACAACCTTAGTTTTAACAGCAAATTGAATGAATTGGTTATGTTATGTCATGCTGAAATTGTCAAAATAACATTTCATGCAGTTTTAGAAAGCTATAATGGTCATAGAAATATATTCAATAAAAGATAGAACATTGGACTGGAGAGATGGCTTGGTAGTTAAAGGTGCTTACTTGCAAAGCCTGATGGCCTGGGTTCAATTCCCCAGTACACATGTAAAGCCAGATGCACAAAATAGTGCATGGGTCTGGAGTTTGTTTGCAGTGGCCCATACTTACTCTTGCTTCTCTCTCTCTCAAATATGCAAATGAATAAAAAGTTTAAAAAAAGAAACATCAGAGGGGGGTTGGTTTCTGGCCTTAAAAACCTGAGGAATCTGGCCAGAATAAAGATCAGGGAATTAGAAAAGATGAGCAGAATTAATCATTATATGAGTTTAATCAGGAGAAAATTAAAAAATCAAGAGGCTCAATATTGCAAGTAGCATTCATAATCATAGGCTTTTAAGCCATATTCAAACACATCAAATAGGATAAAAAGGAGTCAGAGTACAAAAGGTATAAAGAAAGATAGGTTTTGGAAAAAACAACTTTATTACAGAGGGAGAGGGTGGGAAATTTCCCAGGGAAGAGTCTTTCTTATGTCTGGGAACACCGATGAGATTCAGGAGACTGAGTTAAAGGGTGATGAGACTAGAAATGATTAGTAAAAGACAGAGTACATTTCAGCTAAGCTAAGCACCAACTGCAGATGTGGTTGTCTCAAGTGTTAACACACAAGCAGCAATATAGGTGAAACTTGCCAAAATATTATGGAAAGAAAAAAATAGAAATGGAAACAGAAAAAAGTATGTAAAGAAAATTTCTAAAATAGGAATAAGCACTTTTATCTTGAAGGAGAGAGGAAAAACAGAAACACAAATATAACCAAAAGACTAATAGACAAATTAAAACTCCATTGTAGGGGCTAGAGAGATGGCTTAGCAGTTAAGGCATATATATATGTATATATATTTGATGTGTATAGGGAGGGGTGTGTGTGTGTGTGTGTGCACACGCACGTGTGTGCATTCACCACTGTCATCATGTATGGAGGCCAGAGGATATCTCTGTGCTTTGGGCCTCACCTTTCACCTTGTTTTGAGGCAAGGTATCTCCATGTTCACAGCCACATTCACCAGGTTACCTGGCCTGTGAGTTTCCAGGTGATTGTCCTAACCTCTCTTCTTGCAGTAGACACATTGGGATTACAGATGCTCATGCTCCAGCATCTGACTTAACTCAGGTCTCATGCTTGTGTGGCAAGTCCTTCATCCATTAAGCCACATATATCTCTAGCACCCCTCCCCTGCAAAAACAAAGTTTAAATTGGTAAAGAACAGGGCCATTCCTTTGCCTAATCAAGGTGCTTGGTATTTGTGAGTGGCAGAGTTCTGTTTCTGTCTGTGCTCAGACAACATTCTGAAGTAATCTTGAAAAATATTTTTATTTATTTATTTGCAGAAGGAGAGAAGGAAGGGAGAGTGGGGACATAAGGGAAAGTGGGGGCATTAGGGGGAGAAGGGGCATATCAGGGCCTGTGTCTTTGCAATTGAACTCTAGATGCTTGTGCCACTTTGTGCATCTGGCTTTAAGTGAGTATTGAGGAATCAAACTCTGGTGGGCAGGCTTAGCAAGCAAGTGCATTTAACCACTGAGCCATCTCTCCAGCTCTTGATTACCCACATTAAAAAAAAAATTATTTATTTGACAGAAAAAGGAAGAGAGGGGGATGGGCATGCCAGGGCCTCCAGCCGCTGCAAATGAGCTTCAGACACATACACCCCCTTGTGCATCTGGCTAACGTGGGTCCTGGGGAGTTGAACCTGGGTCCTTTGGCTTTGCAGGCAAATACCTTAACTGCCAAGCCATCCTTCAAGCCCGATTACTCACATTTTATTATGGTCTCAGATTGACTTTACCTGAGATTGGGATTCTGTGAAGCAGTTTATGTCTAAAAGGGTCAGGCCTGCTTCTGAATATAAGGCACTACTTCCCTCCTCTTTCCTTTCATACTGTTCCCTTTTTGGTCAATTCTCTGAACATTAATCCTGATATGCAAATTTTTTTTCCACTGCCAAGATGATATTGATTTGGTTAGTTACTGATGTTTGTTTTGGTTTTATTTGTTTATTTTTATTTTATTTTTTTGAGGTAGGGTCTCACTCTAGCCCAGACTGACCTGGAAGTCACTATGTAAGTCTCCAGCTGGCCTCAAATTCACAATGATCCTCCTACCTCTGCCTCCTTAGTGTTGGGGTTAAAGGCATGTGCCACCATGCCAGGCCTATTTTTATTTTTTAAGAGAAGGTCTTGCTGTGTAGCACAGGCTGGCTTGGAACTGATGACCTTCTTGCCTCTGCATCCCAAATGCTGTGACTGATGGCATGTGCCACCATGTACAGCTAAGACGCTACTGACTAAGAAGACAAGAGTAAATAAATAAAGAAAAAAAACTGGAAAGATGGCTTAGTGGTTAAGGTGCACTCCTGTGAAGCCTAAGGACCTAGGATTGATTCTCTCAGACCCATGTAAGCCAGATGCACAAGGTGGCATATGTGTCTGGAGTTCATTTGCAGTAGAGGTCCTGTTGCACTCATTTTCTCTATCTGCCTCTCTCTCTTTCTATCAAATAAATAAATTTAAAAGAAGAGATGAAAACATAATAAAAAAATAATTTCAAAAAACGACAAGAAGAGTACCTACTAACTGTAGTCTGTGGTTGGTCCAGTGTTAATCTTCCCTCTTATCCTGTTGTAAGATTATTCATTGAGCCCCTGATGGATGTGGCAATGGCTGCACATAAGCATTTAAGACCCTGGTCAGGACACATCAGCCAACTGCAAAAGGCAATTACCAGAAACAAAATGACAACGAGTCTTTATAATAAGGTTTGAAGTTATGGCCCTTGTGGTGGTTTGAGTCAGGTGTCCCCCATAAACTTAGGTGTTCTGAAAGCTGGGCATGGTGGTGCATGCCTTTAATCCCAGCACTTGGGAGGCAGAGGTAGGAGGTTCGCTGTGAGTTCGAGGCCACCCTGAGATTGCATAGTGATTTCCAGGTCAGCCTGAACTAGAGTGAAACACTTTACTTGAAAGAAAGAAAGAAAGAAAGAAAGAAAGAAAGAAAGAAAGAAAGAAAGAAAGAAAGAAAGAAAGAAAGAGAGAGAGAGAGAGAGAGAGAGAAAGAAAGAGGGAGGGAGGGAGGGAGGGAGGGAGGGAGGGAGGGAAGGAAGGAAAGAAAGAAAGAAAAAAGAGAAAGAAAGAAAGAAAAAAGAGAAAGAAAGAAAGAAAAACATTTCTGAATGCTTGGTCCCAGCTGAGGGAGATTTGGGAACTAACACCTCCTGGTTGGGAGGGCAGGCTTCTGGGTATTATAGTCAGTTTCCCCATACCAGTGTTTATTACACTCTCCTGTTGCTATTGTCCACCTTATGTTGGCCAGGGGGTGATGTCTACCCTCTGCTCTTGCCATTGTTTTCCCTTGCCATGATGGAGCTACCCCTCGAGCCCACAACCCACATAAGAGAGACAGACGACTTTTCCTTTTAGCTTTGTTATAAGTAGGACCATATATCCTGTGGCATTTAAATAGGTGATGAGAATGTTTGCTATGGCCCAAACTCACCTTCGGTTGGCTAAGAAAAAGATCAAGGGCTATACAATTATCCAGGACAAACCAAGGTAATGATTTTGGACTAATTATTTGGATTTCCAGAGTGTGAGTCTGTTAGAGACCAGTTTCAAATCACTTTTATTTATTTTGTAAATGTACTTTAGAGAAATTAAAACTACAGAAAAATTAAATAATCATTTTATTCTAGTAAAAAATATATCTTGGGGCTGGAGAGATGGCTTAGAAATTAAGCATTTGCCTGTGAAGCCTAAGGACCCCAGTTTGAGGCTTGATTCCCGAGGACCCACGTTAGCGAGATGCTCAAGTTAGTGCATGCATCTGGAATTTGCAGTGGCTAGAGGCCCTAGTGCACCCATTCTTTCTCTCTCTCTCTCTCTCTCTCAAATAAGTAAATAAATAAAAAAAATATTTTTTTAAAATAGATTTTGCGGGCTGGAGAGATGGCTTAGTGGTTAAGTGCTTGCCTGTGAAGCCTAAGGACCCCGGTTCGAGGCTCAATTTCCCAGGACCCACGTTAGCCAGATGCACAAGAGGGCACACGCATCTGGACTTCGTTTACAGTGGCGGGAGGCCCTGGCGCGCCCATTCTCTCTCTCTCTTTACCTGCCTCTTCCTCTCTCTGTCTGTTGCTCTCCGATAAATAAATAAAAATAAAGTGAAAAAAATTTAAAAAAAATAGATTTTGCAGACATCCGTAATTCTGAGAGTTTGTTTTGCTATTCATATAAGAAATGGGTATACAGAAGTACAAGTATATCATAAAACATATTTCTTATGGTTAGTAATGTGAATAAATTTAAAAAGGAGTCATAATGAAGTCTATTACTTTGTACAATTAATATAAACTAATAACATGCTTTAAAATTAAAGTAAAATAAGGAAACAAGAAAGTATTAGATTTGTCACTTTAGGCATTGGTATTTGCTCTCTATTTTTCAACAGTCTGCTGTGCTGCTGTATTTTCTGATCCCAACCATGTGTTTAGAGCAGACAGGATTTAGTGAGCATCTGCTCTGAGGTAGGGGCAGTGCTAAGCATTTTTATGGCTCTTTTACACTCAAACCACATAACAGAACTATAATGTGCAACCATGCTCTCCTCACTGTGCTTGTCTTATTGTGGATATTCCACTCTTCCCTCCCTGTCCACTTCCACAGGGTTCAGATGATAGCACTGAAGGTACTGAGTACACTACTGTGAACCCTCAGCAGTTAGGTTCAGTGTCTCTCCTGCACATGCAGTGCCAGACCTACTGTCCACTGACAAACCACTTTTCTGATTGCAGTGCTCTTATGTGATAATCATAGCTCTCAGAGTCCGCCAGGAGCAGGAATGGGTTCTATTCCTCCTGAAGTTCTCCCACATAATTTATGCTTGCTTTCTTTTGAAGGCTTCTGAGTATTCTTGCTGAGAAATACAGACGGATGGTAGTTTTAGGTGGTCCAGATATTTAAAGCTCTAAAAATACTTCCAAATATACAGAACCAGTGGTATGGGTAGTAGATAGAAGCCTGATGTCCTCATAAGAGCACAGAATATATTTCCTAAGATGGACAAATTCCTCAAGTACAATTAAACAAGTCTTGCCAAGAAGGCTGACGT
The DNA here is from genome assembly GCF_020740685.1 of Jaculus jaculus. Taxonomy (NCBI): domain Eukaryota; kingdom Metazoa; phylum Chordata; class Mammalia; order Rodentia; family Dipodidae; genus Jaculus; species Jaculus jaculus. The sequence goes on from NC_059105.1 coordinate 120,179,483, forward strand.
ATCTCTGAAGGCAGTAAATGATCATGGTCAGGACAGCCCCAATCCTATTCATGATCCAGTAGGCTTGGTGAATACAACGATAGGATCTCAGAAGTAATGTTTTCACGTAATAGAGACGTTTGCAAGATAATAAGTTGTGATTGATGATTTGAGGGAACTCAAGTGCTAGAAAGGGTATAACAAGGAAATTTTCCTTCTGAACTATTTAAAGAAACAAATATTACATATTTTGTCAACAAGATCAGTTAATGGATTATGGATTCATAAATCTGTTGGCTTCAGAACAGCAGCCATGATCTAGGAAAAACACAGAAGAGATTTTTGCTTTTCCTTAAAGAACAGGAGACTAAAAGTATGAGAAATAAAAGGATGAAAATAAGAGGGTTTTATATTAAGTGTTCTTAATATTTTTTTAATTTTTTTGTTTATTTATTTGAGAATGACAGACAGACAAAGAGGCAGATACACAGAGAGAGAATGGGCACGCCAGGGCCTCCAGCCACTGCAAACAAACTTCAGACACATGTGCCACCTTGTGCATCTGGCTTATGTGAGTCCTGGAGAATTGAGCCTAGAACTGGGGTCCTTAGGCTTCACAGGCAAGTGCTTAACCACTAAGCCATCTCTCCAGCCCCAAGTGTTCTTAATATTAACATAGTATAACTGATGACAGGGATTAGAAAGGGAAAATCAGAAAACTACTGAAGAATTTAAAAACTCATCTTGTTCCATCATCATGAATAGAATCTGTCCCCCTCTCAGATCTCCTCTTTGTTCCATCATCTTGGGGAGTTGCTGTTCATCTCTGAAGTGGGAAGCTTCTGGAAGATTTGTTAGAATCCTAAGATTGAGGTCTCAGATGGAATGGAAGCCCAGTAGTCAAGAGAAGGTGATGTCCCTCTTTTCAGCAAGGAAAGATGAATCCAAGGATCATCACCTTGGAGTCTACTGCTGAGGTTTGCGATAACTGTGCCTGGCAAGGGTCTTTCTGTTGAGCACAGCTTTTCTCTGTTCTCTTTTCCAGAAGACTAAATCTCCCATCACAGATGATACAGAGGCCATTTAGAAGGATAATTTGGAAAAGCAACTTCTGCTTATGGGTGTAAAATCTGGAAGCTTCATTTATGAGTCCTTGACATTAATTAATTATATCTGTTTGTATGAAAGTAGTGTATTATTTTCTTGGGGCTACTATAACAAAGTGCCACAAGCTGGGTGGCCTAAAACAATACTTTATTTTCTACACATGATCTTAGCCCAAAGGATAAGAAACAGTTGAAATTTATTCTGTTACAGTTGTAAAAGCTAGAATCATAGAATCAAAAAGTCACAGAGCCATAGAACACCTGAAGGCTCTGGGGAGAACCCTTCCTTCCCTCTGCCTAACTTCTAGTGGTTGCTGGCAATTTTTATGTTCTTGGCCTGTAGAAGTACCCTCCAATAGGACACGACCTTTTTTCTTACCAGGTATGTCTTGGGGTACAAAGTTCCTTCTTGTAAGGGCACCTGTTATCAAGTTTAGGGCCTACTACAATCCAGCATGGCCTAACAGAACTTGATTGGATCTTCAATGATGGTTATATCCACAGCAATCCAGGATGAGGACTTGAATACATATTTTTAGGAGAGACAATTTAGCTTGGGATAAGTAGAATATGAAATCAGGAGTGAAATTTCCAGATACACAGAACAATTTATGATTTAATAAAGGGAGAGTCTGTGGGACTTGGATGGGGTTCATTTTAGATACATTAGAGATAGTAACTTTAGTCCATGGCAGATAAGGGTCTATGAGAGTTTAGGATTCTACTTGTTCTCCTATTATTTCCCCCAAAGAATTATAGATGATACATTTCTAAGTAAAAGACAAAATTTTAAGTGCTTTTAAAATATTTAAAACATTTTACTTATTTATATGCAAGCAGAGAGAGAGAAAGAGAAAGAGAGAGAGAGAGAGAGAATGGGCACACCAAGGCCTCCAGCTGCTACACACAAACTCCAGACACATGCAACACTTTGTGCATCTGGCTTTATGTGGGTACAGGGGAATCAAACCTAGATTATTAGGCAATGCAGGCAAATGTCTTAACCTCTGAGCCACTTCTCCAGCCCTTAAATGCTTTTTAAAAATGCATTTGTATGTGTGTTTATGCACATGCAGTTGCACGTGTGTGTGCAGATATATTTGTGTGCATGTGAAGGCCAAAAGACAACTGTGGGTATTATTCCTTAGGAATGCTATCCACCTTTTTTTTTTTTTTTTGAGACAAGATCTCTCATCACCTGACCTAGAACTCACTGATTAGACTAGATTAGCTGGAAAGCAAACTCTAGGGACACTCCTATGTCTCCTTCTTCAACAGTAGGGTTATAGATGTGTGCCACCGTGTCCCACATTTTTATGCGGTACTAGGGATAACACTCAGGTCTTCATGCCTGTGAGGCAAGCACTGACTGAGCTGTCTTTCAAGCCCTGAAAATTTAAAGTTCTCTATTAAAGTTATCAGCCCCTTAAAATGAAAGTCAGTCTGTAGAGATGGCTCAGTGGTTAAAAATTTTGCTTATAAAGTTTATTGCCTGGGGTTCAATTCCCCAGTACTCATGTAAAGACAGATACACAAAGTGGTGTATGTATCTGGAGTTCATTTGTGGCAGCAAGAGGACCTAGTGTTTGCTCTCTCTCTCTCTCTCCCCTCACAAATAAATACATAAATAAAATATTTTAAAAACATAAAATCAATGTCCCTATTACTATAAAGATATGTGAGAATTTACCAAGATGGTAAAACAGAAGCAAGGAGTTATTTATTTTCATTCTATTTTACATTTTTTTTTGACATAGTCTGGGACCTTTCTGGAAGACAGAAAATTCAATCTATTCTTAAAATAGTAGACAATAACCAGAATGTATGCCCTAGTGCAGGAGCATTTATATAAAGTCCATCTGGAGTGTGCCCAGGGCCCATGAAGTTGTCTATGTCTGGTCTATGTGGATTTGCCAGGATTGTGTCACTGGAAGGTATGACATGTTTTGGAAGCAACCTTAGCGATGCCTCTAAAATTAGTCTGCTTATGTTAGTCTAACACTAGTGCCATTTATTTCTGCTATTATGTGTAATATCATGAAGCAGTTTTGCTAAATTCCATATTCAGTTTTTCAGCATTACCAGTTAATTATTTCCAAAGGGCTGAATAGTATTTGTATGCAATGAGCATGCAAATTGTTCCCATTTTCTTTTCTTCCAAATTAGGGGCTTGCCTCTGATAGTTAATAAAAACCTCTCTGAATCTTCTTTTCTATACTATCATGAGAACAATAATCTTGGCTAATGTGGCCTTTTTTTGGTATAGTGGTCAGCTAAAGCATTTCTATGAGATTCAGGGTCTTTGCATTTTGAATGACCTTCCATTTTTATGACAGCTTTTTTCCTAAAGTAAAAGCAAAACATTTTGCTTCATGTGATACAGCATGCCATAAATAATGAAGCTTTTGAAAGTTTTTTAACTTGTTATGTAAGTTGTATAGGGGCTCCTGTTGATGGAAGGAAGCCTCTTTGTTTCTAAGAAATTTTCAAGTCATGTGCTACCTGAAAAACATATTATTATTTATTTATTTATATTTTAAATTTTTTTGTTTGTTTTTATTTATTTCAGAGCAACAGACAGAGAGAAAGAGGCAGAGAGGGAGAGAGAGAGAGAGAGAGAATGGGCACACCAGGGCCTCCAGCCACTGCAAATGAACTCCAGACGCTTGCATCCTTCCTGTGCATCTGGCTAACGTGGGTCCTGGGGAAATGAGCCTTGAACCAGGGTCCTTAGGCTTCACAGGCAAGTGCTTAAGCGCTAAGCCACCTCTCCAGCCCTGAAAAACATATTAAAAGCCAGGTATAGGAGCTAAGGATGTCACACAGTTGATATTTACCTGGTGTATAAAAACCCCTAGGTTCAATTCCAGTATTGCATAAACTGTACAAGCTTGTAATCCTAGCATTCAGGAAGATGGAGGTAGCAGGATCAGAAGTTCAAAGTCCTTTTCTGTTACACAGCAAGTTTAAGATCAGCCTGGGATACATAGAATTCTATGAGAGAGAGGTGGGGGGGAGAGAAAAATACAAATCAGACATGTGGCTAATGCCAGCACTCAGGAGGTTGGGGCAGGATTATGAGAAGACAGCCTAGGCTACATAATGAGTACCAGACTAGCCAGGGCTAAGTAAAAGACCCTGTTTCAAACAAACAAACAAACACACCCCTTATCAACTATCAGTTTAAATGTTTGTTCTTTTATTCTTTTCTAATTGGTTTGTCTAGGCAAGGACAATTACTTTAGCCACCTGAGTTGAATTGAGTTCCAGAAAGGGTTTGTATTACAAAGGTGAAGTGAATTCAGGTTTGTGATAGCACAACTTACTGATAACTTCAAATTTCTTTCTTTTTTTTCAGATTTACTTATTTGAAGGAGCAAGTAAGAAAGAGAGAGGGAGAGGGAGAGGAAACAAGAAAAAGAGAGAGAGAGAGAATAGGTATGCCAGAGCCTGCAGTCACAGTAAACAAACTATAGACGAGTGCACCACCTTTTGTATCTGGTTTATGTGGGGGTCTTGGGGAATCCAATATGGGTCCTTTGGTTTTGTAGGCAAGTGCCTAAACTGTTAAGCCATCTCTGCAGCCCATATTTCTACTTTAAAAAAATTTGTTCATTTTTTATTTATTTATTTGAGAGTGACAGATAGAGCAAGAAAGGCAGATAGAGAGAGAGAGAGAGAATGGGTCCACCAGGGCCTCCAGCCGCTGCAAATGAACTCCAGACCTGTGTGCCCCTTTGTGCATCTGGCTAATGTGGGACCTGGGGAATCGAGCCTCGAACCGGGGTCCTTAGGCTTTACAGGCAAAAGCTTAACTGCTAAACCATCTCTCCAGCTCCATATTTCTTCTTTTATTTAAGAGAAAAGTTATTCTCAGATAAAATGAGGTCAGGCTTTCTTAAGGAAGTGGTAACAATCTGTAAAAGATACATTTGACAATGTGTATGTATATGGAAACATCACTCCATACCCCTTTAACATTTATAATTATATTAATTAAAAACAAACTATAAAAAACAAGAGGGGCCTCTGATGATCTTCCTAGTATCAGATCTTTAATGAACCACAAGGGAAAAGGGCTTATGATAATGGGGCACCCTCTTTGGGTGGTGTGGCAGAACTATACTTCAGTCCCAGAAGGCTTCTTCATGTTTATCTTCTTCAGGAGGTAGGCCAGGGAATAAGGACCCAGTTCATGGAAAAGGGATATGATGTCAGAAAAAGTTGGTGTCAATTGCCCCAGCATAGAGTCTCACCCCAGGAATCCTCAAAGTTGTTTTGTAATAATAGCCCTGGGAGAATTCTGAATAGTTGATAATTTTTACATTGTGAAAAATTTGCCTTCATGTAATACAGCATGCCATAAATAATGAAGCTTTTGCCATCGTTTTTGTTGTTGCAGCAGAATTTTAATTCCTCATTGAAGGCTTTATGTCTCTTTTTAATTAAGGTCTTAATAAATACACAGAGTCAGTCCTAAAGCTTTACTCAGTTTTTAAACATAGTAAAAAAATCATTCACATATTATATTAGGATACACTCATGAGGAAATCTTATCTCCTTAAGTTCCCAATTAGGAATCTGAGAGAAATAAAACAGGAGCTTCAATAAACCCTTGAGGCAAAACAGACCAGGTGTACTGTTGAGTTTCTATGTGAAGAGGAATAAATATTGGCTGCTTGGATCTAATGGGATGCTAAAAAACATAAACCCATCACAATGAAGGGAGTGGCTTCAGGTAGTGTTGAGACAAGATAGAATTTGGTTCAGGATCACTGGGAAAAAAGCAATTTCAATCTCATTCTGGCCTTATGGTCTTACGTGAGTCAATACCCATGCCCGTAAGGTGTACTCCTAGGCAGCTCAGGAGCGGTACAGGGTACCTGCAAGGGACATGGAGCCCATGGCTTATAAAGTCTTCAGCAGTGGGCTTTGACCCTTTTTGGGCTTTAGGCTTTAAAGGGCATTAAGTAAGAGCAGGTAAAGGTTTAAAAAGGCCAATTTCTACCTTGATAGATCTGGTCTTTAGGATCCTTCTTTTATTAGTAGAACCTTTTTCCCAATCAGGGATATGATAATTTCTTTTTTTCTTTTTTCTTTTTTTTTGGTTTTCTAAGGTAGGGTCTCACTCTAGACCAGGCTGACCTGGAATTCACTATGTATTCTCAGTGTGGCCTTGAATTCTCGGCGATCCTCCTACCTCTGCCTCCCGAGTGCTGGGATTAAAGGCATGCACCACCACGCCCGGCTGATAATTTCTTAAATTGATATTTGTTTAAATTTACCTGCACTAGCAAAGCACCATCTAAATTGCACTGCTGAGGGGGGTAGTGTGACTCAGAGGTAGAGCACTTGTTTTCATGCCTGAGCTTCTGGGTTCCAGCCTTAGCACTGACAAATAAAAATAAATAATGAGTAAATAAACAAATAAATAAATATAGCTACTGTGAGGCTTGGTGAGTATAACTCAATGATTGTCTCACCTATCATGTGTGAGTATCTGGGTTTATCCCAGCAAACTAGCTGACTTACTAAATAAACAAACAAATAGCACTATGAGAGGTCATGCATGGGAGAGTTCCCTAGTGTTTTTAGAGATGACCCAGTAGAGCAACATTTGGCTTAGTCATTATGCTTACATAAAGGATTCTACCCAATAAAATGTATTTGTGTGCAGAACTAGACAATAAGACTCTGTTGCCAAAGACTCTGCAAGCTTGGGCTGCAGGTCACTGAGAAATCAAACTGGAGGTGAGCTGGAAACCTTCCTGTTGAGTAGCTGTCAGGATGCCAGGAAGAGCTATGTAGCCTGAAGCCTTTTGCAGAAGAGAAGTCATCAATGGTATAACCAGTAGCTGACCCTGCAAACTTTATGGCTGGCCCCCCAGGCCAAATGTACCAACTGGTACAAAGGTGGCATGCCTGCTATGGGGGAAACCAACTGCCCTCTGATTGAACTTGAGTCCTGCTACATGGGAGGGAACTTATCCCTGGTACTGAAAACCTAGTCAAAAGCCTATGGCTTGGGCAGATCATAAGCCCTAGGGGGGAAACTACTGTTCTCCGGCTAAATTGATATATTATGTCCACAAGACTGCCCTCTAAATGCTTATGGTTATGCCCATATGTTAATGCTACCCTCACTTTTGGTTAGGGAAGTTTCTCTTTTCAGATGGCAGTGACCACTGGAGTGACTCAAAACTCACCACAGTGGTAAGAAATGACAGTGGAGTGTTCAGCACTAAGTGAGACATTGCTATCACATCCTCCAAGGCTCAGGGACCATTGTGGAAGGGGTGGTGGAAAGAATGTAAGAGCCAAAGGAAGGGGAGAAGTGCTCACAATACTGTCTTCCAGACACACAGTGGCATTGATATTCATGACCTCACAGTGGCTGTTGCTAAGTATATAAGAGCTGTATAATAGGAGGAAAAAATTATATCAAAATAGAAGAGAGGGCTGGAAAGATTGTTCATCAGCTAAGGCGCTTGCTTACAAAGCCTAATAACCTGAGTTCAAACCCCTGGTACCCATGTAAAGCCAGTTGCACAAAGTGCACATGCATCTGGAGTTTGTTTGCAGCAGCTAGCAGCCCTGGCCTGCCCAGTCTGTCTGTCTCTCTATGTTTGCAAATAAATAAATATAATATAAAACATACATTACAAAATATTTATAAAAAAATATAAAAGAGACTAGTTGGAAAGAAGGGATTCAGTGGAGGAAAAAAATGGGAGGGGCAAAGGGAAGTGGTGAGAGGGGATTATGATCAAAGTATATTGTCTATATCTATGGAAGTTGTCAATAAAAAGTTAAAAAAATAAGAAAATGTGTTGGTGTGGTGCCACACAGAAGACATGTGTTAACTGGCAGGGGTAGAGTAATGGGAAGGGTCTGCACACTGAAGTTCTTGAATGGTTTAATGGCTCCCAGAAAGATGGATAGACATCTGGTGGAATTGACAATTGGCAGAGTAGCACTCATATCTATCGGAAACATTTTATTTTATTTTTTGTGGTCATTTTGTCATTAAAGGTAGTTCTCTTAGTTGGAAATTGTGCAATACAGTTTTCCTCACAGTCCGTTATTCTGCTTTGGGCTGACAAGGAGGAAGCATTAGGTTGGTTTCTTTCTTTCTTTCTTTCTTTTCTTCTGGTCTTGACCTGTCTTTTCTTTCTTTTTTTTTTTAAATTATTTATTTATTTATTTGAGAGCGACAGACACAGAGAGAAAGACAGATAGAGGGAGAGAGAGAGAATGGGCGCGCCAGGGCCTCCAGCCTCTGCAAACGAACTCCAGACGCGTGCGCCCCCTTGTGCATCTGGCTAACGTGGGACCTGGGGAACCGAGCCTCGAACCGGGGTCCTTAGGCTTCACAGGCAAGCACTTAACCGCTAAGCCATCTCTCCAGCCCACTGTCTTTTCTTTCTTTATCTTTCATTTTTTCTCTTCTTCTCCTTGTCTTTCTGCCTCACCCTCCCCTTTCTATTCCTCCTTTTCCTTTTTTTCTCCTCTCTTTTCCTTTCTTCTTTCCATCCTTCTTGTCTCCCTCATTCCCTCCCTCCTTTTCCTTTCTTTCTTTTTCTTCTTCCTTCCTTCCTTTCTGTCTTCCTCCCCTACCTCCCTCTCTCCTTCCCTCCCTCTCCCTTTCTTTCTTCCTTCCCTTTTTTCTTTCTTTCTCTTTCTTTCTTTCGTTCTTTCTTTCTTCTTTCAACAGAGACTCATTGTATAACACAGGCTGGCCTCAAACTCAATCCTCCTGTCTCAGTCTCCTGAGTGCTGCTGGGACTACAGATGTGTACCGCCAAATCTGTTTGCATCCGTTTAAAAAATACATTTTAAAGCCGGGCGTGTGGCGCACGCCTTTAATCCCAGCACTCGGGAGGCAGAGGTAGGAGGATCACCGTTAGTTCGAGGCCACCCTTAGACTACATAGTGAATTCCAGGTCAGCCTGAGCCAGAGTGAGACCCTACCTCAAAAAACCAAAAAAAAAAAAAAAAAAAAAAAAAAAAAAAAAAAAAACCAACCATACATTTTATTTATTTATTTGAGAGAAAGAGGAGAATGGGTGTATCAGGGCCTCCAGCTACTGCAAATGAACTCCAGATGCATGTGCCCCCTTGTGCATCTAGCTTATGTGGGTCCTAGGGAATCAAACTGGGCTACTTTGGCTTTGCAGGCAAATCAGGCAAATGCCTTAACTGTTAAGCCATCACTCTAGCCCCTTTTCTGGCATCTTAACTGAAATGGCCTGATGGTTTTTCCAGAGTATCCCAACCCTTTTAAAAAAAGTACTATCAGCCAGATGTGGTGGTGCATACCTTTAATCCCAGCACTTGGAAGGAAGAGGTAGGGGGTTTGCTGTGAGTTGGAGGCCACCCTGAGACTACATAGTGATTTCTTCCAGGTCAGCCTGGGCTAGAGCAAGACCCTACCTCGAAAAAAAAAAGGAAAAGAAAAAAAGAAAGGTACTATCAAATGATCTTTGTCCAAGGGAAAGTTTTAAGCATCTTCTAACTTTTGGCAACAAATAATTTGTTTTACATTTCTGAAATTGATTGTTTAAAATATCTAAATGGAATCAGATAATATGTAAACTTTAAATATATATATATTTAATTTAATTTATTTGAGAGGCAGGGAGGGGAGAGAGAGACAGAGGCAGATAAATAGAGGAGAAAATGGGCACGCCAGGGTCTCCAGCCACTGCAAACAAACTCCAGACACATGCATCACCTTGTGCACCTAGGTTACATGGGTAGTGGGGAATCAAACCTGGGTCCTTTGGCTTTGCAGGCAAGTGCCTTAACCACTAAGCCATCTCTCCAGCCCATGTGCAAACTTTTGAGCATGACTTTTTAAAAATTCAGCAAAACTTACAGATAATTGGACTTCTGTGTGAGCAGGAAGAAAACTCAGTAGCAAAGGCCAGTAAGCTAGAACAGGGATATAAAAGGAATAGAAAGGAAGGGAGGGGGACTTAATAGGATGGCATTGTATATATGTAAGTAGAGGAATAGATTAATGGGGGTGAAAAGGCCTAAGTGAGGTCAGAGGAAGAGATTGAGTAAAGGAAAGGTGGGGGGAGGGCTGCTCAAAACCTAAGAGGATATAAATAAATCATATGGAAACCTACTTTATTGGACAATGGAACACTCAGGAGCCATAGATTGTTACTAGAAAATTTCTAGTGTAAGGGATAGGATACCTTCCAGTTAGTTGTTGGCCAGGGGGATTCCTGATGCCCCCCAAACATTATAGGCTTTTGCTAAGGCCCTTGGTTTCCCACCAGGAATAGATGCTACCATCTACCCTATTGCTGAAGACTCCACATACTTGGGTTGCAAGGCCACTGAGAAATCCTGCTGGAACTGAGCTGATAATCTCCTCCATGTGGACCAGTTGACAGAAGCTGGAAGAAGCCATTCTGCATGCAGTTCAATGGGAAAGAGAGAAATCACCAGTAACAATAATCAGCAGTGGACACTGCAACCCTTATATTTGGCCAGCCAGGCCAAATGAGCCAACGGGTGCAGTAGTGGCACATCTGTCATGGTGGAAACCAACTGCCCTCTAATTGGACTGGAGGCCCGCTCCATGGGAGGGAATACATCCCTGATACTGAAAACCTACAACAGGGGTGGTAGTCATGAGCCTTAGAGGTGTAACATCTATTGCTGTCTGGCTAAATGTATATACTATGCTCATCAAGCTGCCCAGTAAGCACTTCTCTCTTTTTTTTTAAATCCCCAAATTACTAAACTTTTTTTAGTTTTTTGTTTAGTTTTGCGTACTTATTTGAGAGTGACAGACAGAGAAAGAGGGAGGGAAGGAGGAAGGGAAAGAGAGAGAGAGAGAGAGAGAGAGAGAGAGAGAGAGAGAATGGGCACACCAGGGCTTCCAGCCACTGCAAACGAATTCACTATGTAGACCCAGGCTGGCCTCGAACTCACGATGATCCTCCTACCTCTGCCTCCCAAGTGCTGGATTAAAGGCATGCACCACCATGCCCAGTCCTCCCATAAGTGCTTCTCTTAACATTCATGCCCTAATATTAATGTTACTCTCACTTTTGGTTAGAGAAGCTTCTCTTTTCAGATGGCAGTGACCTTGGGATGACTCACAAGGCATCATGGTACTGAGAAGAAGTGACAGAGGAGTGCTTAGCATTGCAAAATCTCTATCACATCTTCCAAGGTTCAGGGTACATTTGTGGAAGAGGTGGCGGTAAGAATGTAAGAGTCAAAGGAAGGGTAGGACTGCTTACAATGTGCTCCCCCCAGACACAAAATGGCCTGGATATCCATGACCTCACAGTGCCTGACACTACCTACAAGACCATCATAATAGGAGGAAAAGATCATGACCTCAAAATAAAAGAGAGACTGATTGAGAGGGGGAGGGGATATGATGGAGAATGGAGTTTCAAAGGGGAAAGTGGGGGGAGGGAGGGCATTGCCATGGGCTATTGTTTATAATCATGGAAGTTGTTAATAAAAAAATTAAAAGAAATACACAAAACAAAACAAAAAATCAGCAAAACTCCCTGGAAGTTTATATAGTAGTAGCCTATATCAACAGTGGCTTCCTGCTTATTGCTGAGTATTCCGTTTTTACCCACTCCTTCACTAAAGGACATCTTGGTTATTTCCAGGTTTTTGTTATTATGAAAAAACCAGATATGGGGCTGGAGAGATGGTTTAGCTGTTAAGCGCTTGCCTGTGAAGCCTAAGAACCCCAGTTGGAGGCTTGTATTCCACAGGACCCACGTAAACCAGATGCACAAGGTAGCGCATGCATCTGGAGTTCGTATGCAGTGGCTGGAGACCCTGGCACACCTGTTCTCTCTCTATTTTCCTCTTTCTCTCTCTGTCACTCTCAAATAAATAAATAAAAATAAATTTACAGAAAACCAGATATGAACATTCATGAGTAGATATTCATGTGAATATGTTTTCATTTATTTGGAACAATAAGTGCCCAAACCATGTAGTGGATGAATGTCTAATTTTGTCAGACACTTCACCTGTTTTCTAGAATAGTTGTGCCATTTCACTCCATTTTTTGGTGTGTGCAACTACATGTGACTGTGGTACATGCACATGTGTGCAGATGTATGCATCCCATATGCTTGTGTACAGGGCCAGAGGAAGGCATTAACCATCCTATGCTATTGCTCTTCTACCTTATTTTCCTGATACAGAATCTCTCACTGAAGCTGTAGCTCCCCATGTTTTGGTTAGACTGACTGACCAGGGAGTCCCAGCAATCCTCCTGTCTCTACCTCTCCCCACCCACCCAGCACTGGGGTTACAGGAATGAGTGGCTGTGGTGGTTTGATTCAGGTGTCCTCCATAAACTTAGGTGTTCTGAATGCTAGCCTCCCCAGCTGATGGCAATAGAAAATTAATGCCTCCTGGAGGCAGTATATTGTTGGGGGAGGGGTTTATGGGTGTTATAGCCAGTGTCCCCATGCCAGTGTTTGCACACTCTCCTGTTTCTGTTATCTTCTTGATGTTGGTCAGGAGGTGATGTCCGCCCTCTGCTCATACTGTCATTTTCCGGTCATCGTGGAGATTCTCTTCCAGCCTGTAAGCCAAAATAAACCTCTTCTTCCCCACAAGCTGCTGAAACAGTGGCTATGCCCAGGTTTTTATGTGGTTGCTGGAACTTGAACTCAGGTCTTTACCCTTGTACAGCAAGAGCTCTTTCACTCTGCCATCTTTCCAGCCCTCATTGTGATAGTTTAGTATTGCTATTAGCAAAGCAATGCATGAGCCTCCAGTCTTCCTATTCTTGTCCATATTTACTTATTTATTTAAGCTCCCATGCCAGGCGTGCAGTAGTACATCACTGTGAATGTGCTTTCATCCTTACACAGAAGAAGATCCCAAAGATTTTCTTCTGTATTTGTTTCTGAAAGATATATATTGGTTTTTTTGAAGTAGGGTCTCACTCTATCCCAGGCTGACCTGGAATTCACTATGTCATCTCAGGGTGGCCTCAAACTCATGGTGATCTTCCTACCTCTGCCTCCCAGGTGCTGGGATTAAAGGCATGTGCCACCACGCCCAGGTAAGATTTATATTTTTGCATTTTAGTTTCCAATCCACAAAGGAGGTTGAGGGCTGTTGTCTTTTTCTCCTCTATCATTTGTTGAAAAAGCTATCTTTCCTGTATTAAATTGCTTTTGCATCTTTGTCAAAAGTCATTTGAGAAGGCAATACCTCTGGAAAGAAGATCTCTATGCACAAGCCAGTAAACAAAAATCATTACTGGCTTTATTTCTTTTAAATGAAATTACTTTGATCTCCAATGGCCCATTTGAAAGCTTATGAGAAATTCCTCCTCAGTCATTAGTGGGATCCTTTACCCCTCCCATGGTTGAACCAGACTGCAAAACTACCATGATTTAAGGGCCTGTAATAGGCATTGTAGCAGACAGCCACACATTGCTGGGATGAACTTTCACACCAGGCACTGTTTATGGGAGGAATGGCATTTATTTGAAGTTTACAGATTCAGGGGAAGTTCCATAATGGCTAAAAAGAGAAAATCTACCACCAAAAGCAAGAGCAAAAAACCAGTAGCTAAGACACAGGGAACCCAGGCAGAGCTCAGGCACTTTGCATATTTTAGACTGGAATGCAGATCCACCCCCGGTGACACCTCCTCCAGCCTGGTAGCTGGAAATCTAAGAAGCTTTAGTAATACTCCTGAATCTATAGGGAACATCTATTCAAACTACCACCAGTGTCAAAATCTGTTGTCGTCGGTTCCATGTTTAATCTGTAGCTTGCTCCAATGCTGCACAGACAGACTGTAAGCAAGCTCCAGATGCCTCCTTGCTGTGACACAATGCCTGACAAGCAACTTCAGGAAGGGTTTGTTTGGATTCACAGTCTGAGGGAACAGTCCATCTGAGTGAGAATGGCTTTAGCTGAGGTAGCAAGTATGTGAGGCAGCTGGTCACATTGTGTCCAGTCAAAGTGCAGAGAACTGAGTTTTGTTCCCCTTGCTTTCTCAATTTTATTCAGTCTGGAATCTGAAATGGGATGGTGCTGCCTGTTATGGGGTCTGGTGTCACACAAGTAAGAACACTAATTCACAGGATGCTGGGTGAGGGCTGATGCATCAGGACTACACCCTAGAGCTTGGGATCTCTGAGTGCAGCCCTGAACTACTCGGAGAATCAGCTTTTATTGGAGAAAACCACAAGATATGCATTGCCAAACTAGGATGGGAGCTAAACCACAAAATTACATAAAGTTACTATTAAACAAGGGGGTTATTACAAAAAAAAAATCACAAGGTATTCATTACCTAGGTCATGTAGGGTGGAACTGAGGCAAGAAACATTCCATGCTATGTAATCACAAAGGTATTTAGAAACAGAGAGGTCATGGTACATTGCACAGAGGGGTCATTCCATTCCTTATGGAGTAGGTAAAAGGGAAACACCTGCCTTTTGCAATAAGGCATGTGATAACGATTCCTGAAACTTTTCCTTTATCTGTCAAGAATATCAACTTGGGTAGTGATCTCCATTATTTGTGCTAAAGGCAAGGTCTGCACAGCAAGGGCTACACAGCAAGGGCTGCACAGGAGGATGTTTAACCAGGTCTGCTGAATCCCTCTCCATTCTCTTGCCAGCCCACATGCAGGGCAGGTCTTCTATGCTCAGTTAAACCTCTCTAGAGACATCCTCAGAGACACACCTAGAGATATGTTTCCATGGTGATTACAAACTCAGTCAAGCTGACTGACAAAGAAGATTAACCGTTATATCACCATACTATTGGCAAATGCCTTAGTTTATTTCTGTTTGTACAAAATAAAATTCCTGAGTCTAGGTAACTTAGAAAAAGAAGAGGCTTATATAGCTTATAGTTTGGAGGCTGAAAGATGAAGGTTGGGTGGCCATGTATATAGTGGTCTCTAATGCGGGCTGTGTGATGGTGTCCCAAATGGTGGAGGGTACCGTGGTGGGAGTTCATAGTGGGAGTGTTGAGTGGTACATGCACTAGAAATCACATAGCAAGAGAGGAAATAAAGGCAAGATAGCTGAGTTCACTTTATAACAACCTATTCTAGTAAGAAGTGATCCAGTCTCACAAGACCTGAGCCAGCTCCACCAGAAAGTATTAATTCCTCTGGTAATGGAGCTCTCATGACCTCATCACCATTCACTGGGCCCTACTCTTAAAGATTCACCACATAGCAATACTACCATATTGGTGGGCAAGTTCCCAGCAGTAAAATTACAGTAAAACCGGCTTCTTGTCTGGTGTCTGAAAGCCTGAACAAAGTAGACAGGAATACTTGAGTGTTCTGTAAGACAGTGCGCTAGGCTCTGTAAAGCTGGACAGCTTGGAAGACTGCATTTCCCAGATTCCTTTGCAACTGGCTAAGGCTGCTAGAATAAGTCTGGCTAGTGAAAAAGGAGGTGAACTGAGATTTGGAACAGAGTTTCTGCTTTCTTTGAATCTGCATTGGCCAGCAAGATGGAAGCTTATGTCATGTTAAAGACAAAAAAAAAAAAAAAATTTAGAAAGGTGAAGCCTGGGCCAGGATGACCAGATACCTACCTACTGCTGAACAGTTACATGAGAGAAATCAACCTCTTCATTGATGCAGCCAGTGTCAGTTCTGAATTGTGTCTTGAGTTACCTTTCACTTGATACAACATTACACTCACTTTATTTCAGTTTTGGGGGCTCTGTGAGGCCCAGGCACTTTAGGGATCCTGATGGCATCCATCTCTGCAAGTGGATTGAATCACTGTCCACCCTAGGTCCATCCATATACATGTCATCTCTGGCTCTGGGCACTCCTGTGCCTTTCTTCTCTAGGTTTGTGGCCTCCTGGAGTCTGCCTGGGAGGAGGCCATGCTCTTGGCTCCTACACATGTGTCTGGGAGGGCTTCACTTGGTGGGAGTGCTGATCTAGAGCCAGTAATAGGGGACTCTGGAATCCAAGATAACAATCATGATTGTTTGTTTTACTCAAACAGTCCAAGACAATTTCCCATTCTCTTGAGGAAGCAATCATTTTCTATGCATTCTTGGGATTTACTCTTTTTTTTTTTTTTTTTTTTTCGTGAGAGAGAGAGAGATGGAGAGAGGGAGAGGGAGAGTGAGAGAGAGGGAGAGAATTGGCATGCCAGGGCCTTAGTCACTAAAACTGAACTCCAGATACATGTGTCACCTTGTGCATCTGCCTTATGTGGGTTCTGGGGAGTCAGATCTAGTCCTTAGGCTTCACAGGCAAGTGCTTTAACCTCTAAGCCATCTCTCCAGCCTATTGGACTTTACTCTTGATAATTTTTAGGCGAGGTCCTAAAGTCTTCTCCACTCTCCTGGGATTTTTGACTTCTAGATTACATCTTCCCTTTTGTCTGACAAATCTTTCCCCTTGAGATAATGAGCACAAAAGAGCCAAAATGCTTGAAGTTTAAAATGGGGGCAAGTGGTAAGTTAACAAGCATTGGGAGACAATTGCCAAATGCTTCAAAAAGCAATAGTCCAGCAGAATAAGATAAACAATCATTCACTGGTATCTGGGAGGGGTTGGTTCCAAGGTATAAAATACTAAATACTAAAGTCTGTGGATGTGTAAGTCTCTTGTGTCAAATGATATATTTGCATATCACTGTGCATGTTCTCCAATGTACTTTAAATCATCTCTGGGTTATTTATAATACATAACAAAATACAGTTATTATAATATATTTTTTGAGAGAGAATCTCATTTTGTAGCCCAAGCTGGCCTTGCACTCAACAATGATCCTTTTATCTTAGCCTCCTAAGTGCTGTGATTATAGACATGAACCACCATGCCCAATTATATGTGTTTTTAAGAGACTAATAGTAATTAGGAGAAAATCTATCTACATTCAGTACAGACACAACTTTTTTGAACAATAATTGGTTGAATCAATGGATGTAGAAAGGAGGACTGGCTATATTTAATTCACTATAGGTTCCCTCCTGATTTTCTGTCCACTCTGCCTAGATGTACACATTTTGTTGTTGTTGTTAAGGATCAAACCCAGGACTCTGTGCATGCTAGGCAAGAACTCGACCATTGAGTTATGTTCCAAGATTCTCATACTGCTTCACACCCCATAGGAAGGTAAGCCCAGTGTGGTAGTTTGAATGTATGTCCTCCATAGGCTCAGATGTTTTATTAAAGCTTGTAACTTGGATTGCCAGCTGTCTGGCTGGAGGAGGTGTGTTTGGGGGCAGATCTGAATTTCAGCCTAAAGGTGTACAGAGAGGTTTGAGCCCTGGAGGTCCTGCTTGCTATAGTAAGCTGCTTGCTGTTTTTGGTGTTTGCTGGTTGGTGGTGGTTTCTCTCTCTGCTTGGATTTGTGGATGGAACTTAGCCCAGATCTGTAAACTTGAAATGAATCCTGTTCCACCCATAAACTGTGACTGGTTTCGATGTTCATTCCAGCATTGTGAAGCTGTCTACTATACCCGGCTTTGGGAAAGTTGTGCTTATTTTCTGTTCACTTCAGCTCTACCTGGACCCTCCTGGGCAGTTCCTCCCCTCACAGGGTTGGCATACAGATTGGGGACCAGGAACTCTGTCAGAGCCTCACTTCATGTACAAAGCCAGCAGTCTGCTGATGTACTCAGATGTCTAGTGAAAAAATGGGTTAGTCAAAGAGCCAGTGTAGTGCTAGGAAAGGCCTGGGGTGGAGGGGGTGGCTAATTGTGGTAGCTGGTTAGTAATGAGTTCTTTCCCACACACTTACAGCCACACGGTAGTCACTGCTGGAAGAACATTAGGCAAGAAGGGACATTTGAGAAAGGCCAGTGTGTGAACAAGGACCATCTGGAATAAGCAGTAATTACCAGAGAAAATCTTTGCCCAGGATAGAAAATAAAGCTCAGTAACTGATCTAAGCACTGAGGACTTCACTGAAATGTATTGTTTTTATGAGGAACCAGCATTTATCTTTATGGCTTAGTTAATGGACTTCTAGAAATAAAAACCGAGTATACAGAGCAACATTTACTATCCATGTAGCATTAGAAAGGTCTTTACAGCTTTTCTTCTGTCTTTTCTCCCTCACTTCTTTTCCATTTCTTTTTTCTCCTTCCTTCTCTCTGTTTTCTTCTTTCCTCCTTCCTACATTCATTTACAGAACATCTGCTTTGTACTAGGCATTGAACTAGACATGCAAAGAAAGAGAAAAGATGGAGTCCCTCCCTGCCCTTACTCTTTAGCTCACAGTCTGCTACCATCATGGTTTTGCACAGTGGTAATTACCAGGCAGTGCAGGAGGGGGCCAGATGAAGCTGTGAGAATGGTACTTTACTCAGCATGATGGTCAGTCTTCCTTGTCAACTTGACTGGATATAGAATCATGAGGAAGCATGCTTCTGGGCATATCTATGTGTGTGTTTGCAGAGTGGTTCAATTGAGGAGGGAAGATTGGCTCTGAATGTGTGTGATGCCATCCAATGGGCTGAGGTGCCACATTGAATAAAAAGGAGAAAGGGAGCTGAACACCAGTGTTCATCTCTCTCTGCTTCCTGGTTGCAGATATAATGTGACCACCTGCCTGACATTTCTGCTGCCATGACTTCTCTGTCATGATGGACTGTATCCCTTCTTAAACTATGAGCCAAAATAAACCCTTTCCTCTGTATATTGCTTTTCTCAGGTGATTCCTCTCAGCAGCGAGTAAAGTAGTTTAATATTCTCAGATACTGAGATGGACAACTGTTAAGAAAGGTTGGGTTTGAGGGTGGTGGCTGGGTGATGCCAGAGTGAGTTTTAAAATCTAATAAGGAATTGGATGAATGAAGTTGGAGGAAGGTGCTCTAGGTAGTGGGAAGCGGGTGTCTGAGACCAAAGAGGAACTGGCTCAGCATAATTGGTATACTCTATGGGGAGCAGTGGGCTGAGATAAGAGGGGTAAGGGTCAGTTGGCCAGAGGTCCCATACATCAACAAAGTTATATATTTCTTTGAAAACAGTGATTCTTTAGAGGGGTGACTTTGCCCCTCAGGAAACATGTGGCAATGTCTGCAGACAATTTTCATTGTCATTGTTGGGGTGTGTCCAACTTGTAGAAGTGAACAAGGCAGCCCTTCCTCCTAGGGCCAGCTGCCTAACTTGCAAGGTCCAGTACAAAAGGAAACTTTGGGTCTCTTTGTTCAAAAAGCAGACCAAGCCAGGTGTGGTGGCACAGGCCTTTAATCCCAGCACTTGGGAGGTAGATGTAGGAGGAGCAACACCCTACTTCAAAATCCAAAAAAAAAAAAAAAAAAAAAAAAAAAAGCAGACCAATGATGCCATTAAAAGAATTAAAATACATGCTTATAATCCCAGTGTTTGGTATACTGAAGCAGGATGAGGCCAGCCAGGACCTCTTTCAAGAGTGAGCTTCTGAAGAAGAAATGGATACTTTGGAATACCTTTGCATCACTATTGTCCCTATTCTTAGTTTTTAACCTGGATATATAATATTGTGGGAAATTTTAAATGTTTGTTGTTCGTGGATAGACTATTATATATCTAAAGCAAGCTGCTGAAATCTCCCATGCAATAGGTGCTCAATGTTTAATGAAGAAGCAAGACAAAACCCAAAACAACCAACTGATCAAACAAAAATCTAAAAATAAAATGCCAAGTTGTTTTCCTTTCTTTATATTCTCTCTCATTATTTGCCATGGTGCATTCATTCATATTTATATACTACAATGACAGTGATGAGGTATAGGAGATACTAACTGGATAGGCAGCTGAAGGTAACAGAGCCCTCTAAGTGAGCATTTACTTTTTCTTGGCCAGAAGTGAGAAATGTTCTTGAACCTGTACGTAGGAATCTAGCTTCCCCTTATCTCTTTTTCTCTAAAGGAGTTTCCCTTCCCTAGAAACCTGATTAATCTGGGTTTTCCTTATCTCTTTCTCCATAAAGGAGTTCTTTTTTAAATTTTTTGTTTTATTTATTTGAGAGCAACAGACAGAGAGAGAAAGAGGGAGAGGGACAGGGGGAGAGAGAGAGAGAGAAAGAGGGAGAGGGAGAGGGAGAGGGAGAGGGAGAGGGAGAGGGAGAGAGAGAGAGAGAGAGAGAGAGAGAGAGAGAGAGAGAGAGAGAATGGGCACGCCAGGGCCTCCAGCCACTGCAATCAAACTACAGACACGTGCGCCCCCCTTGTGCATCTGACTAATGTGGGTTCTGGGGAATCGAGCCTCCAACCAGGGTCCTCAGGCTTCACAGGCAAGCGCTTAATTACTAAGCCATCTCTCCAGCCCAGGAATTCTTTTTCCTACTTAAACAAAAAAAACAAAACAAAAAAACCCGGGCTCGAGAGATGGCTTAGTGGTTAAGACACTTGTCTGTTAAGCTTGAGGACCCATGCTCGACTCTCCAGTTTGCACATAATTATGCCAGATACACAAAAGGTGAGGCAAGTACAAGGTCACACCTGCCCACTAGGTGGCACAAACGTCTGGAGTATGATTGCAGTTGCTGAGGCCCTGGCATACCAATTCTTTCTCTCTTTTCAAAATAAAATAAGTTTTTAAAAAAGCCCAGATAAGAATCACCAGGTAGATTACCTGCTGGGAACTAACCTTCTGGAATTTACTATGTAGTCTTAGGGTGGCCTTGAACTTACAACAGTCCTCCTACTTCTGTATCCTGAGTTTTGGGATTAAAGTTGTGAACCATGGGGGAGGGAGGGAGAGAGAGAGAAAAAGAGAGAAGGAAGGAAGGAGAACACCAAGGCCTCCAGCTGCAAATGAATTCCAGATGCATGTGCCACTTTGTGGATCTGGCTTTATGTGGATACTGGGGAATTGGATTTGGGTTGTTAGGCTTTTGGGGCAAGTGCCTCAACCACTGAGAAATCTCTCTAGCCCAACCCCTTCTGTTTTGCAAGAGCTTTACCTTTTTCCTTCTCTTACGCTTCATAATAAAATTTTTCTGGGGCTTGAGAGATGGCTTAGTGGATAAGCACTTGCCTGTGAAGCCTAAGGACCCTGGTTTGAGGCTTGATTCCCCAGGACCCATGTTAGCCAAATACACAAGGGGGCGCATGCATCTAGAGTTCGTTTGCAGTGGCTGGAGGCCCTGGTGTGCCCATTCTCTCTCTGCCTCTTTCTCTTTCTGTCACTCTTAAACAAATAAATAAAAATAAACAAAAAATTAAAAACAATTAAATTTTTTTTTCTGAACTTCTTTCTATGGTCTGTCAGGTTCATTCCTTGAATTCATAAGACAAGATCCTGGAGACTACATTGTTTCAGTGGAAGTTTTCTGCATGCACTCTAATGCCTGGTTAA
Organism: Jaculus jaculus; assembly: GCF_020740685.1. Classification (NCBI taxonomy): domain Eukaryota; kingdom Metazoa; phylum Chordata; class Mammalia; order Rodentia; family Dipodidae; genus Jaculus; species Jaculus jaculus. Next base: position 120,200,873 of record NC_059105.1, read on the forward strand.
AGCCCAATCAAGAGCCAAAAAAGGCTCCTTCAACCTCAAAGACCCATTGAATTCTCCTATCACCAGATTATGTTACACATGTGTGTGGTGTGTGTGCAGATGTATGTGCCCATGTACATTTCACATTATCTTCTGAGCCTGGAGCTGCTGCTTTCAGTCAGACTGGCTGACCAGCAAGCCCCAGTGACTCACTCCATTCCCCACAGGACTGGGATTACAGGTGAGTGTGTGTGTGTTTGTGTGTGTGTGTGTGTGTGTGTGTGTGTGTGTGTACCCTGCTGTTTACTTGGGTGCTAGGAAATTGAACTCAGGCCCTCTCAGGCCCTCAGGCTTGCACTGAAAACACTCTTTAACTGCTGAGTCATCTCCCCAGCCTGAAATGCCAGTATTGCACTGCAAATATGAGAGCATTTAATTCACCTACAGGCTCTCCTAAATCATACTACATGCTTCATAGTTTGATTATGCATATATATATTGTTCTTACTGGACAGTGGAAATTCTACAGAAAACTCATGTGCCTATTCTTTTATTTTTTTAACTTTATAATGGCACACAGTACCAATACCTACCTTCAGCTTAGTTATAAGTAGGGAAAGACTGAAAGAAAAAGGAGCTATGAGTTACCCTATCTCCTCTTTTCCTTTCAGGTACAGTTATCAGATAAAACACTCCATGCCTGTTTGATTTGAATATCAGAAACAAAAATATTTCTTTCAGTATAAGTCTGTTCCTTGTTGCTTATTTGAAATTAAAGTTTAAAAAATATTTATTCAGGGCCGCAGAGATGGCTTAGTGGTTAAGGCATTTGCCTGCAAAGCCAAAGGACTTTGCTTTGATTCCACAGGACCCACATAAGCCAGATATACAAGGTGGCACATGCATCTGGAGTTTGTAGTGGCTAAAGGTCCTGGCCCACCCATATTCTCTCTCCCTCTCTGCCTCTTAAAAAATTATTTATTTGAGAGAGAGAGAGAGAGAGAGAGAGAGAGGGAGAGAGAGAGAGAATGGATGCTCCAGGGCCCTCTGCCACTACAAACAAACTCCATATGCATATGCCATTTTGTGCACCTGGCTTTATGTGGGTAGTGGAGATTTGAACCCAGGCCATCAGGCTTTGTAAGCAAGCACCTTTAAATGCTGTGCCATCTCCCCAATCCCTTTAAATTTCAACAGCCATTCTATATGTGCTAGTGAGGCCTTGTTCATGCCAAGCTTCGCACAAGCACTCTACTACACAGCTATCCCACCCCGTCCCCTCCTAAAACTTTACTTTGTGCGGTAGTTTTTGGTGTTTTGGCTAGTTCAAGGAAGTAATATGAAATTAGAGATGTGTCAGTTTCTTGATCATTTGCATATCTTAGTAGCCAGTGCCTTCTCTTTGAATGCAAAGCAAGTTTCTGGTTGGAAAGCATTTTAAAGCTATTAAGGACCGTGCTTACTCAATCACGAATGTAACACGTTTGTGTTTTACCCCGGTTCAAGGCTTGATTCCCCAGGACCCACGTTAGCCAGATGCACAAGGGGGTGCACGTATCTGGAGTTTGTTTGCAGTGGCTGGAGGCCCTGGCGCGCCCATTCTTTCTTTCTTTCTCCCCCCCCCCCCTCTGCCTCTTTCTCTGTCTGTCACTCTCAAATAAATAAATGAAAGTAAACAAAACATTAAAAAAAAAACCCTCACTATTTTGCAAATGGGGCAGCAAGGACCATTGACCTGCACATTGCTAGTATCTGCTCTGCTTACAACCATGTTCCTTTGCTCTTCTGGATTTCATTTGCGGAGTGAAGTGATGAGATCATGAAAGATGAGATTATTAAGACTTGCAGGATGGCAACAGCAGAGTTTGAAGCAAGTGGGTCCTTTCAAGTATGATGCTCTGAAGGACTGCATAAGTTCGGGAACCCAACTCTGCATGTGGCCCAAACTGTCATGGTGCTCAAGTTGAAAGATCCCACCAAAAGAAACAGAGAGCCACTGAAGGACTTTGGACAACTGGGGAGACTGTTTTTTTTTTTGTTTTTTTTTTTTTTTTTTTAGGTGAATAGGCTGCACAGTCATTTTTGCTTGCCACGAAGGTCTCCTCCAGCTCTGGAAAAGGTTCCTCCTTCACTTGATAGAAAGTGTGATGAAGTTTGTGGTTGTGTTTAGCAGCTGTGTTACCTGGGAACTGTTTAATCACTGGAATAGTATTCAGAATGGGGAGATGCCCACACAAGGGAAGGCCATTGTATGAGGTCAGCTGAGAAAAGAGCAGACTCTCTTCTCTGTACCAACCACACTCCAAGGTAGCTATTCATTGACTCACTGGACTGTTGGCAATGCCATTTAAGTTGCTGATCCAGAATCTATTTTCCCATTCATCCCTCTTCATAAAGCAGCTGTGTTGTTTGGGGAATTGGCCCCAATCCAGGGCTTACTGATCTCAGCCAGCAGTTAGTCCTATCTGTGTAGCCACAGTGACTGGCATGGGCAACTCAGGCCTAAGCAATTAAACAGTGGTATTCCCATGGCCATAGGAGAGGCACGGCCAATGGACTTTAAACTGGGACTTCTGCTCAAGATCAAGGAGACTCAGTGGCTCCTAGCAGCCATATTGTCACAAGATAACCCATAGTGGGGAAAGAAGGCAGCACAAGAAGAAAGTCAGAGCTGAGGCAACTGCAGAGAAATGGAGCCACATCAACACTGGCAGGATTATGCCTCAATGTCTTCCTCCACTGGGGTCTTCTTAGCTAACAAGCACCTTTATGGTTTCTTCCAGTCTTGCAGTAACCTGAAGATAAGTTTTCTCACATTCTCAACCAAAAGAGCCCTGTTGAAAAGTAGAGACTTCACTGCAACAAGAAGGTGCCATCTTGCTAAGGAACAGAGGACACAGTACCAGAGTGGCATTTTCAGTGGATTCACACTTTGAAGCTTTGCCATTATTTATACCCACTTGGTGTGTATGCAGGGAGGGCTGTATGGTTAACCCACCAACATGTTGAGGCTGAAGTCATCAAAAGGCAGCTCCATTGCTATGTGAAGACTTCTAGAGGGTGAGTTAACCTTCATCCCTGTGGGTAATGGTGATGCTTGGGGTGCTGTAAATGCATAGTAAGATAAGGCACATCTGGAGTGTCTTCTGATTTGAGTATTCAAAATGACCCCATAAGCCTTTGTGCTCTCTTCTCCTTGGGTTTCTGTTTGTTTTTTTTTTGTGTGTGTGTAGACAGCTACTAACTAACCATTTCCCATGTGTGATAGTTTGAATGTATGTCCCCCACTGACTCAGGTGTCAAAATTAAACTTGTAATTTGGATCTCCAGCCACAGGACTGGAGGAGGTGCACCTGAGGGCAGATCCTGGGATCCAGCCCAAAGTTGTGTTTGGATCTGGTTCCAGCCCGATGGTGTGGAGAGCTGTGGGAGCTCTGGGGTCCTACTTGCTGCACTTCAGTGCTGCTGCTTTGCTCTTTGCTGACTGTCTGGTTGCTTCTGTCTGCTTGGATGTGTGGAAGCAGCTTCTGCTTCCACTAATGGAACTTCCCTCTTGGATCTGTGAGCCTGAAAGAAACCCCTTCTGCCAACAAACTGTGTCTGGTTTTGATGTTCATCCCAGCAATATGAAACAGTCTACAACACCATGTGGTAGCACACTTCTAAAATACATTGATAGAGGAGTTTGGGTTGTCTCTCAGAGCTATGGAGCTCTTGGTTGGGTTGTAATCCAAAAGTAAGGGTGCCATATGTTCCCCGGCCATACAAAACTTACTGAGTCAGTGATCTCTGGGTTCTTGTCTCATAAATTCAACGAATGTACTCCACAGACTATAGAGGGTGAAATTTAGAAAGATTTTACTGTAGACCTTAAAGAAGGAAAGAAAGGCCAAGCTCCTGCTGAAAGGCAGGAGGGGGTCCCTGGAAATAGGAAAGGCGCCCTGATGTTTCTGACTGGGGTCTTTTATGGGAATTCACTGGATGGTGGCTGAGCTGGTTAGTCCACCCGCCCCCCCCCCCACCAGATGTCTGGGTGCTTCCTGGACTCTACCTGGAAAGAAAGTAATCCCATTTTGGAAAGGCACAATCTTTCTCTGACATTTCTGGCCTCCAGCAAGATGAAGGTTGTGAGAATTCCTTTAGGGAAAAAGAAATAACAAACTATATTCCTCCTTTTACAGGCTGGAAGGCATTTCTTCCCCTACAGGTACAAAGGCACTGCTCATCTTCTGCCACTTTTAATTTACTTTGGGGGCCTGTTACCCCTAAACTGTACCAACACCCCAAGATTTTCTACTGATGAGAGTCATATTTTCTTAGAACTGGTGTTTTAACAAGATTTTTGGCACATGATTGTGGTATGTTATTGGTAAAGAACATTTTGAAGATGGCTTGACTTGGAGATAGTCAGAGGGAGACTATACAGGTGGGCTTGACCTCATCATTTCCCTTTAAATGGCTGATAGCAGGTGCGGAGGTTAGAGAGACTCAAAGGTAAAGAAGGATATGGAGTACCCATACTGACATTGAAGATGGATGGGCCTGAGAAAAGCCCCTCCTTGTTGAGGGTGATCTCTGGTCAACCAGCCAGGACATGGGGCTTCTGCTCTGCAGCTATACTAAATGGAAGCAACTCATAAGTGGATTCTTCCCCAGCACTCAGAAAAAATAAAAAAATAAAAAAAATAAAAAAGCCCTACCAGGCTGACACCTTGATTCAAGTGGTAAGTAGAGAACCCAGGCATCTGTCAGGACTTCTGACCCATAAAACCATGAGATAATAAAAGGATGTTATTTTACACCCTTAAATTGTAGTAATTTATTACCCAGCATTAGCAAACTAATACAGCCCATTAGAGTGTCAGCTAGTAATTCCTTAAGTGGTTTCTAATTAGGAACACAGGAGGTAGACAAACTTATACATGCAAATATGTGGGTACAGGGTAGGTACCTAGTGGGAGAGGAAGATATTTTGGGCTTAGGATATGTCTAGTGTCCCTTTTCCCTTTTTCTATAAAGCAGAAACTGATGGTTTCAGGAGAGATCACATACCTCGTACACATCCATAAAAGCAATAAGAAGTGCTTAAAACTTGGTTTGGCTTCTGAAAGTTGTTAAGGGTTTAAAAGATCATCTTTTATTCCTAGAAATGCTCCATTTTTAATGAATGTGAGAAAACTCACAAATTATAAAAGTAGCTTTTAGCTGGGCATGGTGGCACATGCCTAAAGCACTCAGGAGGCAGAGGTAGGAGGATCACTGTGAGTTCCAGGCCAGCCTGAGACTACATAGTGAATTCCAGGTCAGCCTGGACTAGAGCGAGACCCTACCTTGAAAAAAAAAAAGTAGCTTTATGAATAGGCACATGTAACCCTGTTGTGTAAAGGATCCTAACTGAGAGGCTTGTAGGATGATGGTATCAATGAAAACTGAGCTATCTAGTGTCCTTCTCAGAGGCACAACACTGCATTAGAAGCTGGATAATTTCAATCAAAAATGTGTATTTTCAATTCTAAGGCCTCCAGTGGGTGCCTAAGTATGTAATAGCTCTAAACTATATTTATATGTTCTATATTTTCCCCATATACCTATCATATAGTTTAATTTATAAATTAAGCATACTAAGTGTTGCAGTCAGGTTCACATTACTGATAGAAATCACTCAACCAAGAGCAGCTTGTGGGGGAAAAAAAGTTTATTTTGGCTTATAGGCTTGAGGGGGAAGCTCCATGATGGCAGGGGAAAACAATGGCATGAGTGGACACCACCTTCTGACAAACATCAGGTGGATAACAAACAGGAGAGTGTGCCAAACACTGGCAAGGGGAAACTGGCTATAACACCCATAAGCCTGCCCCCAGCAATACACTGGCTCCAAGAGGTGTTAATTCCCAAATCTCTATCAGCTGGGAACCTAGCATTCAGAACACCTAAGTTGGCGCACACCTTAAAAAAAAATAAATAAAAAGAATATACTGGGGTTGGAGAGATGGCTTAACAGTTAAGGTACTTACCTGCAAAGCTAAAGGATCTAGGCTCAATTCCCCAAGTATCTATATAAAGCCAGATGCACAAGGTGGCATTTGTATCTGGAATTCAATTGCAAGTGGCTAGAGTCCCTGGTGTGCCCATGCTCTCTCTCTCTCTCTCTCTCTCTCTCTGCCTCTTTCTCTCAAAGAAAGAAAGAAAAAGAATAAGAGTCTGAAGATGGCCTTTTACTTCACTCAAACTGGCAGGGCTTCTTTTGCTTGGGAGTGTATGAATGCCAAATTATTTTGTCTTTATCTCATGTACATTTCCCTCCCTTTAAAAAAAATTTTTTTTTTTTTTTTTCGAGATAGGGTCTCACTCTAGCCCAGGCTGACCTGGAATTCACTATGGAGTCTCAGGGTGGCCTCGAACTCCCAGCAATCCTCCTACCTCTGCCTCCCGAGTGCTGGGATTAAAGGCGTGCGCCACCACGCCCGGCCAAAATTTTTTTCTTTTTTTGAGGTAGGGTCTCAATGTAGGGCCTCCTATGTGCTGGGATTATAGGCGTGTACCATCATGCCTGACTTCATTTCCCCCTTTTATTTTATTTTTATTTTTCCAGGTAAGGTCTCACTCTAGCTCAGGCTGACATGGAATTCACTATGTAGTCTCAGGGTGGCTTTGAACTCATGATGATCCTCCTACCTCTGCCTCCCAAGTGCTGGGATTAAAGGCGTGTGCCACCATGCTCCACATTTCCCCCTTTTTATTATTTGGTGCACATTTTCTTTCTTTTTTGTTTTTTTTTTTTTATTTTTCAAGGTAGGTTCTCACTCTAGCCCAGACTGACCTGGAATTCACTATGGAGTCTCAGGCTGGCCTCAAACTCACGGCAATCCTGCTACCTCTGCCTCCTGAGTGCTGGGATTAAAGATGTGCACCACCATGCCCACCTTCAACATTTTCTTTTTTAATGCCACATTCATGAAGCCACCAGCCTGGAACAGATCATCATGGTAAGAAAAATATTTTTCTAGATATTAAGAATGTGGAGAATAATGCTGGGTGTGGTGGCGCACGCCTTTAATCCCAGCACTCAGGAGGCAGAGGTAGCAGGATCGCTGTGAGTTTGAGGCCAGCCTGGGACTACAGAGTGAATTCCAGGTCAGTCTGGGCTAGAGTGCCTACCTTGAAAAAAAAAAAAAAAAGAATGTGGAGAATATATGTATGTATGTATGTATCTTATAAGTTATCTAGCAGTCCATTACTTTGTTCATTCACCTCAACAAAGACATAGTCATGTCATACTTTGAGGACCTGTATCTTTACCTTTATGCACAGTGCAGAAATACAGCCTTTACCTTTTCTATGTCTCTATTGCCTCAGATGTAGAACTTTCAAGCCACAGAATTTAGTTGAGATTGCCAGAGCAAATTTGTAAGTTTTCAGAATGACACCCTCATAGTGACTCCAGTGAGAAAGAACTAAGGGGCAAAGATCAGGCTGCTCCCTGGGGGCCCCTCCAGGCCACCAGAACAGTATATCCAGATGAGAGACACTCCCCCCCCCCCCCCCCGCCCAAGGGGGGAATACTTCTGACAGACATCTATATCATCCCTTCTGGTGAGGCTCCTGCCATGAGGGAATACATGTGAATGAAAGTAAATCAGGCAGATATAAATAGACTGTTCATGCTTCCTTTCCTCCTGGCCCCCTCTTCTCCCTTCGCTTCTTCCCGTTGGCCTTTCTTTCACCATCTGGAATTCAGATGTACAAGAGAGTCTTCAGGTTTCTCCACTCATGGGAAAGAGACTGGAGCTACATCAAGAGAGGCATGGGAACAGAACTGATGACACCTTCCAGCAGTTCTTACCTTTACTGCCAGTCTGGGCCTGGATTGTGCGGCCATAGCAGAGCAAAGAAAATGAGGATGACCCACATCCATTTGCCTGCATTTTCTCCCTGTGCTCTGGAACCATGTGGAAGTGGCATGAGTGGAGTGGAGGAAAGTGGCTAAGAGTGTGGCCCCTGCCACTCCTTCCTTATCTGTAACTATGGAGAAGATAGATCTGCATAGATCTGGTTCCTCTATGTGTAAACCAACCTCAGGCGAGTCATGGAGCCCTTGGCTTGTAGCCTTTGTGCTATAGGAGCTTATGAATGGCAGGCGTGCAGCATGAAATTATAGACAGTGAGGGGCCATCTAGTACCATTACCGCACCTTCCAGGTACAGAGACCATGACCTAGAGAAACCTACGCACCTTTTCAAGGTCACATAGGTTACTCAGTGACATCTGATTCTTTAGCTGGAATTTTTAACACCTTCCATGCCCTTCATAATGCAAAGTCAAAATGACTAAAACACCTGCATTTGCACTGTCCACGTTTTCTATGGTATGCGTGTTGGCCATTGCTGAGTTCAGAGTTTAAAGCTATCATTTTTACACCCAAATAAAATGGAATAAAACAAAGACAACCAACTTAATATAATTTACAAATTGAAGGAAACTAATAGTAATATCTTTCGTATCTGGAGAGCTTTTTATCACAGAACATTTCCCAGACAATAACTAATGTATTTACCAAATCCTCCTAGGAATAGGGACACATGTATTTCCACTTAAATAGCATGAAATGCAAAGACATTATGAAGCAACATTGTACTAAATCATAATTATACCCTCAAGCCCAAGGTATATACATTGAACCAACTCCCAGGAAGGCTGCAGTGTTTACTCACTGGGGGGTTTCCGCTTTGATTCCCTCTCTGCCTGCACAGGGAGGATGAACAAGGAGTGTGCACATGAAGTCAAGCACAGCTGGATGTATGGTTCCTTCTAACAGTGAAACGAGTTGATGTAAATGCTCTGGTAGGAAGGAAGTGCTGGGGCAAAGGTCAGATTCTTTCCTCTGCTGAGTGTTTCCTTTGTCTCCATGCCAGGTCTCTTTGGCCTTCTGTGGTGCCTGTACTGCTCTATACTGCCCCTGCCCATCAGGAAGAAGCAGGAAGAAGGCATAGATGTGTCAGGGACTTCCTGTGTGAAGGGGATATGCAGGCTTTTTACAAAGACAGGTTTGGAGGTAGGCTTCTAGCAGTTTTTGGTTGCCAAGGGAGATAAAGCAGTCTTTCCAGCAGTCATGAATCATACTTCTTTCACAACCTGTATCTCTATAAGGGGCTGGTCCACAAGACAGCACCATGAACACTTCTCCTGACTCTTGTCTTTCCACATCTAAGCCTTTAGTGCATTGACATTAGCCACCAACTGAGATGTCTGAGAGGTCTCAAGGTCCATTTGAAATGTGCCAAGCTACATGGATGCTCCCTGAGGGGCACAGTGACTCAGTGTCAGGCCACCTTCATATTCAGTAGGATTAGTAGAACCAGTGGATAGAAGGGACTTGCTCCCCACTCCTCAGATTCAGGAGTGACATCTCAGTCTGGCAACTCCTAGCCAAGTCCCCATGAGGTAGTCCATTCTGTGTGTCAGAATCAACAGTAGGCTTCTGCCCTTGTTTCTGATTTATACTCAGGGTAGGGTACCTACTGTATTGATTAGTACAGGCTTCAACTAGTCTGACTGTGATTGAGATGACATTTCTGTTTTCAGGAACTATTTAAAAATCTATTTTACAGATGAATGCTCCAAAACTACTACACATTAGACTCACAGATCTTGCTGAAATAACCAAGGCCAAAAACTGCTAACAGGAAGAGGAGCACGTCCCAAGTTATCGATGGATTTATTGGGCAGAGATGTGACATTAGAGTTTGCTGTTAAAATAGAAAGAAAGGGAATGAAGCTGGCCATGGAAAGCCAGATGAAGGCCTGTGCCTGAAGGGGTGTATCTACTTGGGAGACTGTGGAAAAAGGAGCACTTGAGCTCACAAGTTTGTGAGCAACCTGGGCTACTGATAAACCTCATCTGAAAAAACTCAGAAGAAGGCTGGAGAGATGGCTTAGCGGTTAAGCACTTGCCTGTAAAGCTTAAGGACCCCAGTTCGAGGCTCGATTCCCCAGGACCCATGTTAGCCAGATTCACAAAGGGGCGCATGTGTCTGGAGTTCGTTTGCAGTGGCTGGAAGCCCTGGCGCGCCCCTTCTCTCTCTCTCTCTGCCTCTTTCTCTCTCTGTCGCTCTCAAATAAATAAATGAACACAAACGAATTAAAAAAATCTCAGACGAGCAAATTAATAATAATAATAAAAATATACATATGATTATCTTAAAAAAACAAGAAATGGCATATTACCTTAAAAGGTCCAGGAATGCAAAGAAATATCTGAACAATGGAAGAAGCCTGGGATTATTATTAAGAAGGAAATAATAGTCTAGAGGGTGTGAAAAACTAAAAAGATAGGAGCTGGCAATGGCTTTAGTGAGTCTCCCAGTGTTTACATCTTGAAGACAATCTTCAAGCAATACTGTTGAGAGGTGGGACCTTAAGAGGTTATTAGTTCACGAGGCCTCCACTCTCAGAAACAATTAGTGCTTATATAATGGGAGTGTGTTCTTCATAAAGAATGACCTCGGCTTCTTTTTGCTTTCTCTTGCTCGCAGTCTTTTACCTTGCCACATCTTCCTTCATGTTATGGCACAGTGAGAAGGTTCTACCCAGAGGTGGTCCTTGATGTTAGATTTTGTAACTTCTAGAACTAAGAGTAAAATAAAACTGTAGCATTCTGTTGTAACTAGACAAAAGGGACTAAAAGGGCTGGAGAGATGGCTTAGCAGTTAAGAAACTTGTCTGCAAAGCCAAAGGATCTGAGATTGATTTCCCAGGATCCACATAAGCCAGATGAACAAGATGGTGCATGTGTCTGGATTTCTTTTGCAGCAGCTAAGGCCCTGGCATGCCCATTGTCTCTCTCTGTCTGGCTCTTTCTCTCTCTAAAATAAATAAGAATGATAAAAAAAGGGACTAAGAGATGCTTCAGTAAGTAAGGGTTAAGAATATTAGGAGGTACCTGAAGGGTAATGACCTGCACTACCATTTAGGCACAGTCACCTCTCCACCCTCAGGACAGGAAGCAGGCTCAGAGGTGTGAAGGTTTCAGTATGGAACATGGGTTTAGGTGGTTGGGATAGAGAGATTCTGTGAGGTCCTGCAATGCCCAGAGACATGGGTCCCCCAGTTTGTCCACCAGGCTACATGTACATGCAGGAAATACAATGAGTTTCAATGGAGAGACTGAGGACTGCAAGGTGAGCATAGAACTGATATCTTTTCTTATTGCTGTGACTAAATGCCTGACAAAAAGCAACTTATGGGAGGAAGGACTTATTTTGTTCATAGTCTGAGAGGGCAGAACTCATCATGATGGGGAAAGTATGGCAGAGTTTGTTGTAGCATGATTGTGCATCTGGGACTCTTCATGTCAGGGTCAACAAGGAATCAAAGAACAGAGGTGACTAGCACCAGCTGTTTTCCTCCTTTCCCCCTTTTTATTCATTCTGGGACACAAGCTGTGGAGTGTGCCACCACATTCAGTGTACCTCTTCCCTTCTTTGCTAAGTCTCTCTGGAAATACCCTCCCAGACATGCACAGAGATGTGTCCTTTTACAAAAATATTTATTACTTATTTCTTTGCAAGCAGAGACAATTGTTACACTTTGCAGGCAAGTGCCTTAACTGTGGAGCCATCTCTCCAGCCCTCCTAACCTCTTCTTAATCCAGTAAATTGACAATCAAAATGAACTACCACATAAAGGATCAGGAGAAAACTCCAAATGAAAGAAGTAGGACTAGGAGGGACCACATTGCTACAAAGATAACATAGGATGCAAGAAGAAATGAGAGAAGCGATACAGACTGAGAGAGTGAGCACACCAGGGCCTTGCACCATTGTATGCTAACTCCAGATGCATGTACCACTTTGTGTATCTGATTTTTATGTGGGTACTGGGGAATTGAACCCAGATTGTTAGGCTTTGCAGGCAAGTGCCTTAACCACTGATCCATCTCCTCAGCCCCAGAGCTATGTCCTTTAGGTGGTTCCAAATCCAGCCAAGTTGACAAGGAAGATTAAGCATAATACCAATAACCCCCAAACCTTTGAAAACAATCACACAAGAAAACAACCAATACCCAACTAATTGAAAAGTTTACACCAAAGAAGCAGAGTTAATAGAGCAAACAGAATGAGAATTTGGCACATATATAATTAGACTCCTCCGAGAGAAATAAAATGATATTACACCCATAAAAAGGAATGCTTTAGAGATCTTGGAAATGAAAAATTTGATGATTGAAATAAAAATCTCTGTAAATGGGCAGAGGCACTGAAGCTGAAAGTAAGTGGAAAGGCTGTGCCAAGGAACTCTCTTTGAACAGCAAAAATGGACAAAGTCAGAAACTACACAGAACAGCTAAGAGAATTAGAAGCTAGACACAAAAGTTCCCACTGTTCATCGAACTGAGTGTTACAAAGCCAGAACAGGAAGAAGGGAGGGGAGAATGTACTGATAGCACCAAAGGAAGGCAGGTTCCTAGAGGAAGGATCAGTCTGAGCCACACATTGGAGGTGTCCATAAACAGCTGAGCAGAAGCAAGGGAAAACACAGCTGAACACTTTGAACAGTAGCAGCCCTGTCACAGTAATATTTCAGACATCAAGAACATTAGTCATACCTTGCTCATGGCTGGGATCCAATACCTGACAGGAATCAGAAAGGAGGGAAGATTAATTCTGGCTCGCAGTTGTAGAGTTCTTGGTTCATCATGGCAGATTCTCTTGTTTCTAGGCCCGTGGGGAGGTAGAACACCATGGTGGTGGGTGCATGTGTGGGGGATTCTTCACCCAAGAGTGGACAGTAAACAGAGAACGGAGAAGTACAGAAAGGGACTAGAGCAAATGATAGCCCTAAGGACTACTTCCTCTACCCAGGACTAATAGTGCTAACATCTTATGTATCCATAGAGGGATTAGTCTGTCCATTAGATTAGAGCCCTTAGGATCTAATCATCTCTGGAGACCCTCTTACAAACACCCAGAGGTGGTATTTACTAACCTCTTCTTCCTTTTCAAAAATATTTTTCAGAAAATATTTTTATTTACTTATTTACAAGCAGACAAGAAGAGAGAGAGAGTCAGACACACACACACACACACACACACACACACACACACACACACACACACACAGAGAGAGAGAGAGAGAGAGAGAGAGAGAGAGAAAGAGAGAGAGAGACAGAAAGAGAGAGAGAGACAGAAAGATAGAGAGAGACAGAGAGAGAATAGGTATCCAGGGCCTCTAGCTACTGTTAATGAACTCCAGACACATGCACCACTTTTTTTTTTTTTTTTTTTGCCTCTAGCTTTACATGGGTGCTGGAGAATTGAACCCAATTGTTACACTTTGCAGGCAAGTGCCTTAACTGTGGAGCCATCTCTCCAGCCCTCCTAACCTCTTCTTAATCCAGTAAATTGACAATCAAAATGAACTACCACATAAAGGATCAGGAGAAAACTCCAAATGAAAGAAGTAGGACTAGGAGGGACCACATTGCTACAAAGATAACATAGGATGCAAGAAGAAATGAGAGCAATATCTCCTAACCTCTGAGGAACACATTCTCCTGAATTACACTTCTCAACAAGGTGATGATGGTACCCATAATCCTACCTGAAGCAGGAGGGTTACTTAATCCCAGGAGTTTGAGACCAGCCTGAGAAACATAGAGAGATCATCACTTAAATTTTGAAAAAGTCCATTATACCATAAGCCCAAGCACATTTGTCACTTATAGACATGCCACTGAAATATGTTTATCACACAGGATTCAAAAATTTTACAACTTCAGATCTGATTTGAACTGAAAGAATAATTAACTCAAAAAGTATAAAACAAGTAACAGAATGATTGGGGAAGTCATGTTAAGTCTAAATGCATGACTACCTTTATTTTTTTACTTAAAATTTTTTTCATGGTAGGTTTTTACACTAGCTCAGGCTGACCTAGAATTCATTATCTAGTCTCAGGCTCTCAGGCTGGCCTCAAACTCATGGCAATCCTCCTACCTTGGCTTCCTGCATGCTATGATTACAGGTGTGCACCACCACACCCGACCCTTACTACCTTTATATTCAAGCAAGTTTCACATTCCACAACTCACCCTTCTAATGTAGAAAGGTCAGTGGTTATCTAGTGTATTCACCAGGTTACGCCTCCATCACCACTATTCAGACTACCAGAACATTTTCATCACCCCCCAAAAGAATCACTTTGTTCACGAGTAGCCACTATCCATTCCCCTACCCCTTAGCTTTGAGCAGCCACAATTTATTTTTTTGTCCCCATATAATTATTGTGGGCAGTTAATATAAATTGAATTATTTCTATTTGACCATTTGGATCTGGCTTCCTGAACTCAAAACAATGCTTTCAAGGTCTATCTATGCTGTGGCATGAATCAGTACTCCTTTGTTGTTTATTGTAGTGACATACCCCTTCCATTTACTCATTTACCAGTTGCTAGACATTTGAGCTCCACTTCTTGTATATTATGTATGATGTTGCTATGAAAACTCATATGTGAAGTTTTAAGTGGCTGTTTCAAATTCTCTGCATACATACCTAGGTATGGAATTGCTGGGTCACATAGAAACTCTGTGTTTAACTATTGGAGGACCTGCCAAACTGTTTGCCACAGCAGTTATACCATCTTACATGGTCAATTGTTAGCTCCACTCTTCTTCATGATCTGGACCACTCTTCTTGGCTTGCAGATGGTTGCCATCTTGATGTCCCTTCACATGTCTGTGCTGCTGTGCACTGCCACTTGGGTATATGTCCAAATTTTCTCTTCTTGAAAATATACCAGGTCATATGGTTGCTTCTACTGTGTTCATATGAGAAGGAAGGCCCTCACCAGATGCTAGCTCCTCAACTTTGGACTTCTCAAATAATTTTACTTTACAAATTAAAAAATGTCAGATTGGATTAGAGCTCATATTAATGGTTTCATTTGAATTGAATTAGCTCTTTGAGCACCCTGTCATATTTGGAGTTACTAGGGGTTAGGACTGCCATGTTTGAATTTGGGCTAGGGGCTCATTTCAGCCCATATAAATTGAGACACTCATTCCTTTTGTCAGTTTAGCAACCACAGGCAATAAGCTTATAATAGGAGTGGAGAAGGCATAACAAGGTGTCATGTTCTTCTAAAATCCCAGAAAGGACACCACAAGACTGAACAAGGAAACTAACACCAGGTACATCCAGCTAGTAAAGGAAGATCTCCTCCCCTCGCCTCAGGCTGGTGGACTGGAAAACCACTGAAGGATAGCAGGCAGGGAAACACAAAGAGGCTCACCACCCCTTTGCCAACTGTCCATTTCCCACTGCAAGCCAGCTTGGAAGAGCCAACTGTCCAAGAATGAGATTGGCTTGGCCTTTTATTAAAAAAGGTTTTTGGTCATTTTTATTTATTTATTTGAGAGTGGCAGAGAGAGAAAGAGGGAGGGGGAGAGAATGGGTGCATCAGGGCCTTCAGCCACTGCAAACGAATTCCAGACGAGTGTACCCCCTTATGCATCTGGAGAATTGAGCCTCAAACCGGGGTCCTTAGGTTTCACAGGCAAGTGCTTAACTGCTAAGCCATCTCTCCAGCCCTGGCTTGGCCTTTTAATGGCTAATATGAGATGGTTCTTGGGTATAGATGGCCAGAAGGCCTCTTTTTATTGTATGAAAGAGCCTAGAAAAGTTGAGGTCACTCTAGATTTCATAGACAGAATCAGAAGAATTGATTTCTAAAGGGGCTTTGAAGGGGCAATGGTGGTAGAGCTGGCAGCTAGAAGTATAAAGAAATTGTCCCACTATGCTTTACAGACTAACTCATTCTGCCCACTCAATGCACCCATATAATAGCAACAAAGTATTTTACATACACCCTTGATGGTTGCACTCTTTAGATTCTAGAAAGATCTTGAAAAGTGGCCAGAAAGATATAAAGTATGCATGAAGCAAAAGTTCTAGACAGTGTGTGGTCCAGCCTGTCCATCAAGCACTGGGAAATTTAGCAAATTCAGGCAGACCTGCTTTAGGTGGTACTTTAAATGACATGGGGGCGGGGAGTTGAAGTATCAGGTGCATCTGGGTGCAGCAGTATCTGAGCAGGGTCATAGGTGGGAAGATGGGCAGAAGCTGATGGAGCTTAGAGCTCCAAAGTACTGAAACAATGTTATGCTTCCATTGACCTCCAAGTCTCTGTGCCTGGAGAGAACACATATGACATATTTTAAATCTTTCAACTTAGGGAGCATTCAAACAGCAGCTCAGCGACTTTGGCAGGAGCCTTGAGTCTTAGAGAACTGAGACTGAGATGGGAGGGACTCAGCTGGCAGTAAAAGGTACATGAAATAATTTTTCACTTTTTACAGTTGTTTTAGTCATGCTACCAAATTATATAGCAGTGTTTTTAATGGGGATTGGTGGACAAACTTAGAGACCTTTGGGATGGACTTGGGAGGCCAGAAATAAACCTGCAGAGGCAAGAGAATTATAAGTACAAGGTTAGTCTGGGCAACTTAGTGAGACCCTGTCTCAGAATAAAGTAAAAAGAAGAGGCTGGAGAGGTGGCTCAGCATTTAAGGTGTTTGCCTGCAAAGCCCAAGGACCCAAGTTCGATTCCCCAGAACTCATGTGAAACCAGATGCACAAGGTGGCACATGCATCTGGAGTCCATTTGCAGTGGCTAGAGGCCCTGGCATGCCCATTCTCTCTTTATCTGCCACTTTCTTTCTCTCTCTCTTAAATAAATAAATAAATAAATAAATAAATAAATAAATAAATAAATAAAGCACAATAGCTTTTAAAAAGGTGGGCTAGGGATATTGCTTAGTGGCAGACCACTTGTAGAAGGCTCTGGGTTCAATTCTCAATATAAAAAATACATAAACTTAAAGTAAGGCTAACTTGATTTTGGACAAGGGTACCAGGACAATTCAATGGGGGAAGAAATAGTCTTCCAGTAAATGATGTTGAGACAACTGGATACCCACATGCAAAAGACTGTGGACACCACACAAGAATTTTACTTAAAATGGATGATAGATCTAAAATGTAGGGCTAAAGCTTTAAAAGTCCATGAAGGAAATATAAATTTCCATGACCTGAGCTTTTGCAATGCTTTTTCAGACATGACACAAAAGCATGAGACAAAACTTGAAAAAGATTTCATGAAAATTGGAACAAAAAACCATGGTGTACAGCAAACCCAGAAAAAGCAACATAAGAAAATGAAGAAAAAACTTTCTCACTGACTGGGAGAAAATATTAGCCAATCATGTATTTGATAAAGATCTAATATCCAGAACACATAAAAGCACTTACAACTCAATAGTAGAGTAACATTATTCATGGCAAACCAAAGGTTGAGACAACCGCATGTCCATTTAATATGTAAAAATGCAATTTATTGATACAACAGAATATTTCATGTTGTAGCATAGATGAGCCTCAGAAATATGTTAAGGGAGTGCAGCAAGCTACAAAAGGTCATGTGTGTGGTTTCACTTGTATGAAATGTCTAGATCAGGCAAATCCTCACCCATGGGGAGAATAGTGAGTGACTGCTGATGGGTGCATGGTTACTTTTCAGAGTGGTGATATTCTGGAGTTGGATAGTGTTCATTATGCACATCCTTGTGCATACACTAATAACCACTGGTAAGAATCATATGTTTTGTGAATTGTATGACACACTCTAAATACCAACAGAGGATGTTGTATAAATAATGTTAGATTATTCAATGGAGATTTTGTACACAGTCTCCAAAGAATGATACTAAATTATGTCTAAGATTTCCTACTGTGATGGTTAATTTACACTGCCAATTTTATTGGACTGAGGAACACCTAGGGCATTAGTGAGGTATACTTTTGTGTCTGTGAAGGTGTTTCTAGAGAGGTTTTACTGAGCAGGGAAGGCCCATCTTGAATGTGGGTAGGATTATCCCATTTGCTGAGGTTCTGGAGCAAATAAAAGGGGTAAAAGGAGAAAAGGAGCTGAGCTCTGGCATTGGCTTTTTGCCTCTCTGACTCCTAATCTGCTCGGATGTGCACAGATTCCACTACTATAGCCCATGCTGCTGTGCCTTTCCAGCCACAACGGTCTGTATCCACTGCCCCATGAGTCAAAAATTAATCTTCCCTCCTTTAAGTTGCATCTTGTTAGGTATTAGTCACAGCAGTGAGAAAAGTTAACTATAAAAATACAAAATGGGGGCTGGAGAGATTGCTCAGTGGTTAAGGCACTTGCCTGCAAAGCCTAACAACCCAAGTTTGATTCCCCAGTACCCATGTAAAGCCAGATGCACAAAATAACACATGCATCTGGAGTTTGTTTGTGGTGCTAGAGGCCCTGGTATGCCCATTCTCTCTCTGTCTGTGTCTCTCTTCTATCTGTTTCTGTTTGCAAACAAATAAATAAAAATATTTAAAAAAATACAAAATGGTAACACACACATGAATATGGATAGACATACTCAGTTGACAGGAAAGCTGTTTTGGGGGTAAAGTATAATGAGAATAAAGGGGAACTTTTTACTATATAAATTCACATTCATATTTTTTGAGAGAGAGAGAGAGAGAGAGAGAGAGAGAGAGAGAGAGAGAGAGAGAAAGAGAAAGAAGAGAAGAGAATGGACACACCCAGACCTTCAGCTTGCTGCGAATAAACTCCAGATGTGTGCCCCCTTCTGAGCATGTTCAACATTGTGTGCTTGCATCACTGTGCATCTGGCTATGTGGGACCTGGAGATTAGAACATAAGTCCTTAGGCTTCACAGGCAAGCACCTTAGTTGCTAAGCCATCTCCTTAGCCCAGTGCTTTCATCTTTAATAAATGGTAATGTTATATGTATATTTAATTGTATTGTATACCCTCTTGTGTGTAGTATGTGTGATGCGGTGCGTGATGTATGGATGCATGTGTGCAGATACACATGCCCTGTGCCCACACATATGGAGGCCAGAGGACAACATTGGGTGTCTTCATCTATTGCTCTTTTGCACTATTTCCTTGAGATGGAATCTCTCACTGACCTTGGAGTTGTCTTTTTTTTTTTTTTTGTCAGACTGACTGACCCTGCCCTCATTACTAGAATTTCAGCTGTTCACGGCCATGCCCAGTTTATTTTATTTTTTTAATGTGGGTGCTTTTTTAATGTGGGAATTGAACTCAGGGTGAATCAAGCCCACTCAAACTCTCACACTTGCACAGCAAGCACTCTTACTTGCTGAGCCATCTCCCCAGCTCCCAATGACTTTTCGTTGTTGTTGTTGAAGTTCTGGGGATTGAATTGAGGGCCTCGTCATGCTAGGTCAGCACTCTACTTTGGCAAAGAAACAAAATATTGCAGATGCCCCTATAAGTTATTTCTTTTCAACTTTCTGACCCCAAACACTCTCTAATTGGTGCTCATTTCTTTAAAATCTAATATCTACTTGAAAAGACTGTGTGGACTCATACTCGTGCAGGGGAAAAGGTAATTTACTTTAAGGCTGGCTTACTATATTTAAAACAAAACACTGAACTACAGGAAAAAGAACATCGCCTCCCTTGAAAGAAGTTCAAGACACTAAGATGTATTTGAGACAGAATGATGTTGATGTCAAGGTTTATTAAGACATTAAAAAGTAATTTGGCTGATGAATTATTTCCTTTTAAATATAAAAGCACTTATTCTTACAAATCCTTAAGGCTCATTCTGGTACAGTATAGTCAAGGCGTCCAGAAACTGTGCTAAGAGTTTCAGATGAATTATAGGAACAGCAGAATCTCCAAACAGTAAAACATGTGGTCTATGATTCCATCATCTTTGTACCTACAAACTTTAGGCTCAGACAAAATACAAAATCCTGCTAGACAAATTCCTAATGTTAGATGTGTTTCCCACTCCTTCCTAATGTCTTGCTGGAATAATTCAGTATTGAATTATTCATGATTAGAAGTGGAGTTTGGTTTGTTTGCAATATTATGAACTCAGATAGGTGGGAACAACTTTTAGTCTATGAAAGAAGAGGAAGGGATTCTAACATTTTACAGTTGTTTGCAGATCTGCATAACCATCACAATGAAGACATTAGGCTGCAGCCAGCTGGATACATTAGAAGCAGTCTGGAAGATGAGACCTGTCTGCTTCATATAGGGACCCACTGGAATTCTGCTAGAAAAAAAATTCACAAATTTTGGGATGGAAATGATAGTTATTAAAGCTACCAGTGTGTATTAATTGCTTCAGTTAAGATATCTGTCATATACTCAAAGACATAGGAAAGCATACATAGCTTCATCGGTGGTAGTTTGTAAGGTTAATGCTTAATAGAACCCTTACTTGGATCAAAGCAGTGACAATCAACATAGAGTCTTTACTTTAAAACAATATCCAAATGCACTTAGATGAAGCCCTAAATGAGTATCACATAGCATGAGTAAATTTAAGCTATTTGAATACAGAATGACTAAGCAGAATATGGAAATGGTATTGGACTTAATAAATACAGCATTTTTATCAAAGCTCTAATATGTACATCTCACAACTGACACTTTGTACAGAATTAAGCTGTTGCAAATGCTCGATTCTTGAAATCATTGTAAGATTGGTTCCCACAGGAGGCACAGATGAAGGCCCTGTAATTTACCTTTGTGGCTGCTAAAGCTAGAGGACTTGGCAAGGTCTCCTGGGAGATCAGCAGTGTCCCAAACTGCTGACAGCTTTCCAAGACCCAGATGTAGAAGTCTGAGATAGTTCTGGCCTGACACGGTACTTCTTTGATTTTAGAATATTGAATTTGAGTTGCCAGCTCTAGAAATAACTGTGAATAAACCTCCAAGAAAAGCATTAACTCACAGGGTAAGGATAATGGTACGTTGTACATTCCTCACTGGAGGAGGCAGCTTCATGGCAACAATCTGAGGTTCTTATAGACCCATCCAAGCAAGTAACTATCATGCTGCCACATGAGTATTTGTTCTTGAACATCTCACCTCAAAAAAGGACACATCTGAGTGTCTAACTCATGCAGCTCCTTCTGCTATGAACATTGTTGATACCCTAAATTATCTTTTCCTGCAATTCACATTGGGTGAGGTCTTGTACTTCCGTGGGAAGGTTGTGGTATTGATTTGAACTTAAGGCTGGGTCTTTTAGGAGCTTGGCTCATTGTCTTTTTTTTCACTGGAGAAAGGCTGGGAAAGGCATTTCTATTAAGTGTAAAAAAAGGGGGGCTCTTTTGAGTATTTCACAATGATTTTGGTTAAGCTCAAAGCATTGATTTAGAGATACATGGAAGTCACTTTGGTCCTGGATCTAATTAATGTAAATACAAGACATAAACATTTCAGCCAGGCGTGGTGGTGCACGCCTTTAATCCCAACACTTGGGAGGCAGAGGTAGGAGGACAGCAGTGAGTTTGAGGCCACCCTGAGAATAGAGTGAATTCCAGGTCAGCCTGAACTAGAGTGAGACCCTACCTCGAAAAAAGAAAAAAAAAGAAAAAGAAAAAGAATAAACATTTCAATGTATGCTTAGGACTTTGACCATAGTGGTATGAAACATCTTGATATCTGGTTAGATTTGTTGTTTGTCCAGACACTGGTCCAGGATGTTCAGTGTCTACCTGGGTATCTTAAAAAATCAGTGAGTTCTTATGTGTGAGAATATTCATCTCCTGATACTGATTAAGGCTTCATCTGTAATTAAGTTATTATGTTCAGGCACCTCCTAACCCATTAGAGAAAAAAAAATCCTTTTCCCCCAGACAGGTTTCATCTTTCCAAGTCTCTTAGGACAGATCTCCTTCTCAGGGACAAGTCTTCCCAGAGCAGCTGTCCTCTTTCTCCCCCTGCCACCCCTCACAAAACATGAGGCTCAAGGTTCACATGAAGGGAACAGAGCTGCCCCATTAGCACTGGGAATAAGGGGGCTCTGGCTCCACCATGATGTCTGAAGCAATCAATATCAACATAAGGTGCCCTCTCATAGAAGATGTCAGGTCATGGAAGCTTGGACTTAGTGCTGTTTCCTCTCCTACACTCAGTTTCATCTAAGATACACTGGTATCTGAGGCCAGAGCTGGATGGGAAAGAGGAGGGTAGGAACGCTGCTGTCCCACCCTCATTGTTCTATTAGAGCATTGCCAGGAGGGACTTTCAGTGCTGCCAACATATGTGCAGAGGTTGCTAAGCATCACCTGCCCTGGATGTCCCTGGGACACTCCCAGAGCATGGGACTGGGTCACCGGTTATTGTTCTGACTGTTCCCCAGCACCAGTGACTTCCTGAACTGCTTTGTTCCAAAAGATCCCAATGTTTCTTGGAACTAAGCTAATACATGGTCTAGATCCTAAATCTGATTTACAGAATTTAGAAGGAAAAATCCCCAAAGAATACTAATAACAAAACAATCATCCTATCTCTCAAAAGGGGTATTTTGGAATTGAATTAGAAGTCGGGGAAATTAAGAGGATGGATAATCAGTTTCAAATTACTCAAAGGAACTTTCATTTCATCTCTGCACTAGGCCTCAGTTCTGGCTGGTAATGTTCTGAAAATAGCTGTAACTAAAAATCAGATTCTATGTTTGAATCATTGACATATCGACCATAGGGCCACACTTCAGGCATTTGTGCTATGAGATGATTATAACAGAAGAGACTCAAAGAATATTCTTTGAAACATCAAACACCTTTGGGTACTTTTAGTTGGGTGCTGTTCTACCAAATACTAAATATTCCTATGTTAAAGGTTTTTCTCTTTGCTCACTGGGCATGTGGACATAAAGAATTCATATGTGTTGGTGAAAAAAATCAGTCTTGTTTTATGAAAGACAGGCAAGGAAGTTAGAACATCCTGATTATTTTAATAGCAAAAGCACTCTTTGAAAACCCATTTCTGCATATAAAGATTTGATGAGCTTTTCCTATTTTGAAACTGAGTAAAAAACAAGAATTAAATTTAGTTTCACCAATACTTCAGATGCTTTTTCAGGTCTCATCTATACTTCTGATACTTAGTTCTTTGTGTTGATTTGCAATTAGTGTTGAATTCATTCTTCAGATCAATGTCTTTAAAATTGGCTGCAAGAGGTGGATATTCCAAGTAATACACAGGGGTTTAATCCCCTGGTTCCCATTACTGTAAGAGCTGTGACTATAAATCCCTTTGCAGTTGACCCAAAATCTACCCCCTGCTGCCTCAGAGTACCAATTAAATAATAAAAACCAAAACTATGGTCAGATGTAATTAGTTTGAGAATAGAGTCTTATAATTTTCTTCATGCCTGCAAACAAGTTAACTCCTCGGATGACATCCACATAATCATTTGGACAAAGAGAACAGAAATCTCAAAATCTGAACATTTCTTGTGCTATTTGTCAAGATGTGCTTTCTAGGAATAGGAACATGAGAAAATTAACTCTGACTCCAAAAAACTACAAATACAATTTATGTGTGGTTGTGGCTCCCCTCCCCCCAAATTAAAAAAAAAAAAAGTCTTTCAAAATTCAAGTTGGTCAAGGTTTCACTGAAACTAGGATAGTATCTTAAAAATGATTCTGATAGGAATAGACTCCAGCTGTGTTATCAGGCAAAGCTGCCTAAGAGAGACAGTTTGAAAGACTTCTGGGTGCTTCTTAGAACCACCTCTGAAGGAGTGTCAAGCTCAGTGGCCCTTGGAGCTAACAAAGCTAAGTGCCCTGTCTCAGCAACTTTTGGGATAAGGTGGGCCCCTCAGATCAAGGTTCTGCTACACCTCTCTGCTGGTGTTCACCAGGAAACACTCTGTGTTTTCTCTCTAGACCACAGAATTGTGTAAGATGATGTAGTAGGAAAACAAGGGTTGGATCAGGTGAAGTAGTCATTTTGTTTTCATTGTTATTCTGTTTTTTTTTAGCATTGGGAGTAAGAAAAAGAGGAAGATAAGAGTGAAAATGAGGTCAACATTAACAACAGAACCCATTGAGGGCTGGAGAGATGGATGGGATAGCATTAAAGGTGCTTGCTTGCAAAGCCTAAAGACCTGGGTTCAATTTCCCAGTACCCACATAAAGTCAGATGCACTAAGTGGTACATGCATCTGGAGTTCATTTGCAGTGTCAGGAATCCCTGGAATGTCCATACTCTCTAACTGCCTCTTTATCTGCTTACAAATAAATAAATACAATTAAAAAATACAGAGTTCTCACTTCAAACAAAGAGAAAGTTAAAACAACAACAACAACAAAACCCACTGACACATGGGCTTCATCATGTCTTAGCCACTGGTCTAATATTTCCATCTTTTCCAGTTCAGAATGTTCTTATTTTATTCAACCCAATATTGTAAGCATGATCTCACCATGCTGTTTTGAGTTTGGAAAGCCTGGCATGCAAGTCAGGAAATTAACTTGCAACATTAAAGAATGATCAACAGAACAGTGTCCTAGGGCTACTTGTTGAACAGGCATCCATGTAGTTACCAACAGGAACTTCTCCAGCTTCCTAGTCATCATTCTTTGAAATAGTGAAGAATGTTCATATATGTATGCATATGTGTATGTGTGTGTGGGGGGGGTAATTGTGAGTTGTATGGCATAGAAAATACTACTGTATTGTATAGAAATTACAAGTGCTAACCAATGGTTTCAATAAAGAGAAACATACCTTTTTCCAAATAGGAATTAACAATGATAAGTGATGGGAGCTATGTTGAAAGTATTCATGAGGGGATGGGGTTATAATTCAATTGTACAGAGTTTGTCTAGCCAGGTGTGGTGGTGCACGCCTTTAATCCCAGCACTTGGGAGACAGAAGTAGGTGGATCACCGTGAGTTCAAGGCCACTATAAGACAACACAGTGAATTCCAGGTCAGCCTGGGCTAGAGTGAGACTCTACCTTGAAAAACCAAAGCCAAACCAAACCAAACCAAAACAAAACAAAAAAACTGAAAACAAAACCAAAGAGAACTTGTCTAGCATGTATAAGGTCCTGGATTCTTTACCTGAGGGCAGAAAAAATGGGGGTGGGGAAACAGAAATATTCATGAATAACACACTTGCTTCTAAAGAGATGGTAAGTTGGGAACCAGAAAACCAATCTGAATGCTTTTCAATTCTAGTTTTCTTGTGAAAATATTCACAGAAATTGGCGGACAACTTGTTATGTACAACTCAATTTCTCTCAGGTACAACATAAATCATTTAATGTATCATTTGCAACCTTAGAAAGGCAGACATATTTAATCCAAGTCTGTTTATAAATTCCAATTTGTATGGATTAAAAACTGCAGATAAATTAAGTCACAATAATATCCTGTACATGCATTAAGGCTGGTGACGGCTGAAGTCTCTTGGGTATCTACAAACAGGAAATCACACGCAGTTTACTGTGTCTGAAGAGTGTCTACATCATTAAAAAATCTTGATTTTCATTTTCTTTTTGGTGATACAGATTTCAACAGCAACTCTGGAAAACTGTGAAAAATGTTATTTAAAAATATATATGCATATACTACTGCACAGTTTCAAAGATATGGTTCATAGGTAATGCTGCTGCATTGACTTTATAACAATGACTGCACTTCCAAGGTGATATGAACACATAGTGACTTGTACTCAAGATTAGGCACTAGTAATATCTGTCAGGCGTCCTACAGTTTTATGTTAGCTCAATTGTACATATATATTTTTAAGTGTATGCATTTATACAAACTGTGTATATTATGCATGAGGTGTCGAATTACACATCACTGTTATATAACACACGCACCATGGTTGTACATATTAGGATAAGTTCTAGTGCATAAAGACTCATTGCATTGCAGTCCATGTGTTCCATCTAGTACACAATTTGTCAATTCTTCAAATTATTTTTCCAGTCTTTTCCTCTTTAGATAGTGGGTCTAGGTTTCCATCTGCAATTTGTAAGTTTCTAGAAGTATCTGTTTTAACCAACCCTCTCTTTCCAGGCACAATTCTGCACATGAGTTTGGTATGTGCAGAGTGGTAACTAATGCCAAAGCTTGATGAGGACACACTTACACTATTTTCTTTCAAAGACAAACTTAACCTTGTGAAAAAGAATGGCATCAGTTCCAGTCACAGCAGATAAAGTCAGTTGAACTTGGGTTGAATCTGAGGAAAAAATATGTTCTTAAATAGAAACAGGTGGTAATAAACATTGTATGTTTAAATTAAAACATTTCTGGAAGGATGCATAACTAACTGAGCTGTTGCTATCTCAGGGGGTTGAGGAAAGCACAGACTTACACTTTCTGCATTTTTGCATTGTTTGAATTTTTATAATTCCAGATATGACTTTTACAATTTCCTGTGCTTCAACTTGGAGCACAACTAGAAAAAAGGAATATGTTATGAATGACTTGCACAACAACAATCAAAAGATGGTTTTTGCCAAAAATCATTTATGTTGACCTGAACACATGTTCCACAGATGAAATGAGAGACATGGCTAGGATCTACATGCTCCTGCTGGTCCCCCCAAAAAACAGTTTCTGTAAGCTTTGCTAAGAAACACAGGATATCTGTGTGCTGATCAAACAGGCTCTGGCACAACAAGCCAGAGGACACCTTTGTGATTCAACAGAACTTCCCAAGGAAGCAGATCATATCAGTGTCACAATTAAGCCTGCAACGTTAAGGATAGGCAAGACCAGAAAAGCATGATGCACTTCAAGGGCCATCCTTTCATGTGAAAGTTTGAACTTTTCACCAGAATCTATTAGGAGTAAGGAAGACGAAGTTTGAGTCCTGCAGAAAAACATGATTTAAAAATTTTAAACTTGAGATTAAAATATCCAGGGTAGGATGGAGTCATGAATGCTTCTAACAATTACTGGAAGAGATGTGAGAAGCACTTCATTTGGATAAATATAAAATGGAAATAGAGATTAAGTATCCTTGATACAAAAATCCAAAATCCAAACTGTTTCAAAAATTTGAACTTTTTTTTTTTTTTTTTGAGGTAGGGTCTCACTCTAGCCCAGGCTAACCTGGAATTCACCATGTAGTCTCAGGGTGGCCTTGAACTCATGACAGTTCTCCTACCTCTGCTTCCAAAGTGCTGGGATTAAAGTCATGTGCCACCGCACCCAATTCTCTAAAACTTTTTGAGCACTGATATGACATAGTGGTAAATCCCACACTTGACCTCATGGGAAGAAGAATTGCAATTAT
This sequence comes from Jaculus jaculus, assembly GCF_020740685.1. Taxonomy (NCBI): domain Eukaryota; kingdom Metazoa; phylum Chordata; class Mammalia; order Rodentia; family Dipodidae; genus Jaculus; species Jaculus jaculus. The sequence goes on from NC_059105.1 coordinate 120,228,003, forward strand.
AATACAGGTATACTAAAAATATTGTATGAAATTGCCTTCAGGCTATATGTATAAAATATACATGAAGCATAAATCAATTTCATGACTAGACTTGAGTCCTCTCACCCTGATATTTCCAATTAACAGTACATGAATACTCCAAAATTTGAAAAATTTAAAATCCAAAACACTTTCAGTCCCAAGCATTCGAGATAAGGGATGCTCAAATAGTACTGCTACTATCTGCAAGGATTTGAAGATCAAAGCAAGATAATTCCACAGCCATTCAGTTGCTCATTGTTAACTAATTGCTAATCACCAAAGTTCTTTAACCATGAGTAGATTTTGAATAAGTACTTTGAGCTAGGGAACTGTAGCAGTCTTATTTCCTACCTCCTGATCAGGCTGACAAAATTGTTAGCATAAGTGTAAGCAAACCTACAGGGATATAGCAAAAACATATCTCAGTATTGTGATACACACTCTGTGCCACCACCTTGAACAATGGATTGCTCATAGATTGTGTTACCTGTTTGTTTGACATCAACCTGCTATGATTCTATCAAGTAACTCAAGGATATTAGTTTTGTTTTTAAAGTGTGGCAAGATATATCTTTTTCCCCCCAGGAGTTATTTTCTCTTTACTAGTATTTCATATCCACATATGTTTAATAAGAAGACTAAATCTAGGGTATGACAAAACAATACAAACAAATAACTTCAGACAAAACTGTAAACAAAATGCTGAGAAACTAAAATGTAAACTTAATTTGAAAAAAGAACCATGGGCAAAACGTAAACACACTGGCACAAGACAGAAGCAAGGTGCTTTGCTCATCACTATGGCAAACAGAATGGCAGTCATTGCAGGAGTAACTTCCCTTACACTGTAAGCAGCTTGCCAATGAAAGCCAAAAAATACCCAAATCAAAATGCATCAAAGTCCTGTGATGGCACAGTCCATGCATTGTGACAGCAAATGGCTCTCAGTCCAATAAGCAATAGATAGACAACTAGCGATGGGACATTCTAGGTCATGTCCTCATTTGGCCAAGAAGAATTATAAGAAAGCTATTGTGGAAAGAAGACTTGAAATATGTTTGGCTGACAAAAGCCACATGGCTCTAGGGCCACATAGTCACAGTGGCAGAAAGAGAAATGCATGTGCCTGGAGGGCTTGTTGTCACAGGTGCAGATGTGAATTTGAAACTGAGCTCTAGGCACTGCTGCTTTCAAGGGTGTTCAGTTCAAAGACCGAGCTTCACCAAATCTTGGTGCCATTTTCATACTATTTGGGTGTGGTGCTGGGAAGGTTTGTGGGAATCAGTCTGTTGGCTCATAATGTATTTAGTTGATAATAATGTTGGATGGGGGAAGGTATTATAGAAAGGGCAAGGTATTTGGTAACATGCAATCTAGTAAACTTCTGGCACAAAAATAACTGACTTTTTCATTATTCAAATTATTCAATTAACCATTAATATACAACCAAAAATAATTGGGGAAGAGTATATTAATACTGAAAGTAATCAATAATATAAGAGCTAAGTTCAACTTAACTGCCAGTTAAGTTTTTGGTGTGCTGTATTGCACCTGGTTAATTAACCCATGAGATTTTGGTTGAACTTTCTAAGAAGTCAATGGTTTAGCATTGGAGTAGAAAGTACATTTTTGTGAATGTGTGTGCACATGTGTGATGTGTAGATTTCCTCCAATCAGGAATCTCTTATCACTTGTCTAGCCTGAGATTATGGAAACTAGACAAAGAAAATGTATTCTGAAGAGCTGTGTATCTTACATATATACACAGGCAGCTTCTTAGCACACACCCACATATAAATACACACACCCTGGAAAAGGCTGTTGCCATCACAGGAAATGTTGTCATCACAGACTGAGAAATGCTGTGGCTGGGAATTTCAGTAGCACAGTGTCCAAAAACATTGAGCCGTTGAGGAGAGGCCAGCAGTCTGGCTCAAGGGCACGGTCCCTAGGACAGGTGAGCGCTGTTCCGCAGCCAGTGTAGGCCCTGCTGGGAGTACTGGACCAGGTGCTCCATGCTGCTGTGCAGGGTGACAGGCCCCATGAGCAAATCCAGGTCATTGAAGAACTCTAGGGGGACAGAGAGAGTCATTAAGAGTGCTACACATGATAGGTGTTAATACCTGGAAGTCAGGACCTGAGTCACTTCAGGAAGTTTGTGGTTTTATACCAAGGATTCACGTATGCAACCTGACATCCCTCAGAACAAAACAAGATCATAAATCCAAATAAATAAACACTGTCTCATGTTTACTTAGCAAAACAGCAAAGAAATCCATTGCTCAGGTTGTATCTTTCATCCCCAAGTCAATGCAGCTCTGTGTCAACTGTGCAGGGGCTGGGCATATGGAGTGAACATCCGGGACAATGGGTTAATCTGAGATGACAGCAGAGAAGATATCTTTACAAAGTCACTTTCTAGAATTTGGACATCCTCTAAGTTTGACCTTTTGTGAAACACTTATTTGTACAAAGGTACCCGGTTGGTGCAGGGGATAGAGATGGGGAAGGGTACTATGACGAGTCATGGTGGGCTCTGCTCTTTCTAAGTCACAATTTGGTGGTTGATAGAGTCCCATGACTGCACTACTGCTTTAGGTGGGTCATGGGACTACTGCTTAGTGCCTGATCTTTCAGACACACTGAATGAAGTGCTGCCGAGGAAAGGAAGGAGAGGCTCAGGGAAGACTCCATGTTGTAGATGTCTGGGAGAAGGAATCCAGGCACAGAACAACGGAAGAGGAGCAAGCTGGGGTTGGGAGACAAAGCTGAGTTTGCGCCTGACTTATGGCATTGGGTAGGTGACATATAGCAGCTGGGTGTGCAGTGCCATCTCGAGCTGGCTTGTTCATGGTCTTCCAAACTAAACTGGGCACATATACTTCTACACATGTGCCTCTTCTACCTTGTCCACTTGAGATGCCTATCTTGCCCCACTTCATCCACTCAATTGCTATGCATATTTTATAACCCTCTTCCATGCTAGTTTCTTCAGTGAGCCTCTGGTGGCCTGACTGTCTGGCATTCACACTCAATTTTTAAGGTGTGCCACCTTTGTGGTATACATAATATTTAGTATGGTTTGTCTGGCTTTATTTGAAATTTCCTGCAGTCTGTATTCATCCATGCTATCCACTCCTCATGTCTCTGTGGACACTGCCCTTGTTCTCAAAGGCTTATGCTACCACAGGAACATATCTGTCATTTCATTGCCTAAAAGTGAGATTAGATTTACATTCTTAAATGCTGTTGGATGGGAAAAAAAGTAATAGCAAGGTATATATGGTATATATATTAAAAGAATCTAGCAGGCAGGGGCAATAGATTCTGTCTCTGGATCTGCTCCTCTCACAAGGAGTCTGTGCTTCTCTACTTTTTAAAAATATTTATTTAGTTGACAGAGAAGAGGGAGGGAGAAAAAGGAGAGAGAGAGAGATAGTGTGTGTGTGTGTGTGAGAGAGAGAGAGAGAGACAGAGAGAGAGAGAGAGGGAGGGAGAGAGAGAGAGAGAGAATGGGCACGCCAGGGCCTCCAGCCACTGCAAATGAACTCCAGATGTATGTGTCCCCTTGTATATCTGGCTAATGTGGTTCCCGGGGAATCGAACCAGGGTCCTTTGGCTTTGCAGCCTTACCTTTACTTTTACTTAAACCTTGCTCTGCTTTATCTTTTTTATTTTTTTGGCTTTTTGAGGTAGGGTCTCATGCAAGCTCAGGCTGACTTGGAATTCATTATGTAGTCTCAGGGTGTTTTATCTTAAAAATGAAAACATCTCTGACCACTTGGGACCTTCCAGCTGTGGGTAAGTTTTTCCCTCTGCTTGGCCTAGGCCTGGGTTTGGCTCAGGCCCAGCTGGGTTGAGTGGAGCGGAGGGTACCCTAGCCCTTCCAACTCCCCACATGGCAGGAGCTCCTTGAACTTTCTTTTCCTCTCTTTCCTTTCCATGTGGGATCTCTAGCCATGTGGGTGCCTTTCCTTGGTTTTGTACTTCCCTCACTAAATATAATAATTTAATAATTATCCTTCTCAGTCTTTTTTATTCAATTCTTTGACTAAACTTAGAAACAAACCTAGGATTTGGGGTTCAAGGACTTTCCTGGACCCTGAATACCCTGTTACACATTGACAAGCCATCCAGGAGAATCTTGAGAAGGAAATACAGAGACACAATGGGAAAAGACATGCCTGATGGTGCTTGCTAACTGCTGTGATTTTCTGCTGAAGTGCTCTATGACAAATATATCTTTATATAACTTAAGTCATTATTCAGACAGGTACTATAAAAAAGTAAAATGAGCTAGTCTTGGTGGCACAGGCCTATTATCCTAGCTACTTGGGAAGCTGAGACAGGAGGTTCACCAATTCAAGGCTCCAATGTGATATAGCCTGACTCCATACTTAAAGACCATGTGACTTTTAAATTGCTTAGTGAAAATAAGTGCATAATTTCAATTGATGTTTTCCAAATGACTTGGTTGAAAACAACCCAAAGTTAATAACTGTGGTGGTTTGATCCAGGTGTCCCCCATAAATTTGCTGTTCTGGATGTTAGGTTCCTCAGCTGATGGCAATTGGAAATTAAAGCATCCTGGAGGTGGTATATTGTTGAGAGAAGGCTTATGGGTGTTATAGCCAGTTTCCCCACTCTCCTGTTGCTATTGTCCACCTTATGTTGGCCAGGGGGTGATGTCCACCCTCTGCTCATGCCGTCATTTTCCCCTGCCATTGTGGAGCTTCCCCTCTAGCCTGTAAGTCAAAATAAACCTCTTTTTCCCACAAGCTGCTCTTGGTTGAGTGATTTCTACCAGCAATGCGAACCTGACTGCAACAGTAAAGTGGTACCAAGGAGTGGGGTTGCTGCTAGACACCTGACTGTGTGGCTTTGGCCTTTTGGAGTTGATTTTCAAGAGGAATGTGGGAGGATTTGAAACCTTGGCCTAAGAGATGCCTTGCAGGGCTGTAAGTATAGCTTAATGGACTGTTCTGGTCTGAGCTTCAAGACCTGAATGCAGTAAGAGCTATGGACTGTGAGGTTTAGCTTATGAGGGTGAGAAAGAGCTTTGCTTGGACTGGACTAGTAGTTTGTGTGAGAAGCTTGCTGTTATGCCCATGTCCTGAGAAGTTGTGCAGAGTTGCTTTGT